>NC_080769.1:6471855-7072800 GCF_020826845.1 Diceros bicornis minor
GAGACTGGGTCTGCTTGGGGAGGTCGGGGTGCTCACACGGGGCAGGACTGTGTTGACTGTGTGTGTGGACCTGTGGGCGGCAGGGCTTGTCAGCTGCAGAAGACTTGTGCTTCTCAAAGACCCACATAGGAGGTTTGCCCCACCTTCCAAAGCCTGAAACAATTGGGTGCTCCTGTGCCTGAGGCCAGCCCCACCCAGCTGCAATCCTCAGAGAGCTGACAAGAGACCTAATAGGCTAGAGGCTTACTGCAATTGTAAGGCCCTGAGCCTAACAACCTGCCACGCTGGGGGCCTACTCACTTAAAAGAAATACTGCAACACAAATGTGGTATTAGAGCTTGCAGGCAACTGTGCTGGGGCTCCCCATACCTGATAAAGAGACTGAAGGGCCCACAACAACTACAAGCAGCTGAGCATTACAACAGCTGGCCAGGAGCATAACTCAGCCTCCCTGGGTGCCTACAGGGAGAGCAAACAGGCCACAACAGAAGGACACACGTAGCCCGCATAGGGGTCACCCCTGGAACATTGAGAACTGAGGGAGGCACAGTGGAAGCCTCCTAAGGCATCACTTACATAAGATCACCTATCCAAGAGCAGGAGACGTAGCTGACCTACCTAATACGTAGACACAAGCACAGGGAAAGAGGCAAAATGAGGAGGCAAAAGAATACATTCCAAGTAAGGGAACCGGACAAAACCCCAGAAAAGGAACTAAGTGAAACAGAAATGAGCAACCTACCCGACAGAGAGTTCAAACTAAGATTGTTAAGGATGCTCACTGATCTGGGGAGAAGAATAGATGAACTCAGTGAGAATGTCAACAAAGAAATGGAAGATATAAAAAAGAACCAATCAGAAATGAAGAATACAATACTGGAAATTAAAAATTCATTAGAGGGACTTAAAAGCAGAGTAGAGGATACAGAAGAACGGATCTGTGAGCTGGACGAAAGACTAGAAGAAATTACCCAAGGTGAACAGTTAAAAGAGAAAAGAATTAAAAAGAGTGAGGACAGTCTAAGGGACCTCTGGGACAACATCAAGCGCACTAACATCCATGTTATAGGTGTCCCGGAAGGAGAAGAGCGAGACAAGGGAGCAGAGAATCTATTTCAAGAAATAATAGATGAAAACTTCCCTAACCTAAGGAAGGAAACAGACATCCAGGTACAGGAAGCACAGAGAGCCCCAAACAAGATAAACCCAAAGAGGCCCACACCAAGACACATCATAATCAAAATGTCCAGAATTAAAGATAAAGAGAGAATCCTAAAAGCCGCAAGAGAACGTCAAGTTACATACAAAGGAAACCCCATAAGGCTATCAGCTGACTTCTCAGCAGAAACCTTACAGGCTAGAAGAGAATGGCACGATATATTTAAAGTGCTAAAAGGAAAAAACTTACAGCCAAGAATACTCTACCCAGCAAGGTTATCGTTCAAAATGGAAGGAGAGATAAAAATTTTCCCAGATAAGCAAAAATTAAAGGAGTTTGTCACCAAGAAACCAGTGCTACAAGAAATGTTAAAGGGACTGATTTAAGGGGAAAAGAGAAGACCACAAATAGGAAAAATTATCTACTTCCATGATTAGAATGTAATGGATACAAATGCACAAAAAAGAGGTTAGATATGATATCAAAAACATAAAAGGAGGGAGGAGGGGAGTTAAAGAGTACAGCTTTCAGACAGAGGTCAAACTAAAGTGACCATCAATTATGTATAGAAGAAGAAAGGAACAGAGAAGGACTACTAAAACACCGAGAAAAAAAAAAAGTTAAAAAATGGCAGTAAGTACATACTTATCAATAGCTACTTTAAACATCGATGGACTAAATGCTCCAATTAAAAGGCAAAGGGTGGCTGACTGGATAAAAAAACAAGACCCATATATATGCTGCATACAAGAGACACACTTCAGACCTAAAGACACTCACAAACTGAAAGTGAAGGGATGGAAAAAGATACTCCACGCAAATGGCAATGAAAAGAAAGCTGGGGTAGCAGTACTCATATCAGACAAAATAGACTTTAAAACAAAAACTGTAAAAAGAGACAAAGAAGGGCATTACATAATGATCAAGGGAACAATCCAACAAGAGGATATAACACTTGTAAATATCTACGCACCCAATGTAGGTGCACCTAAATATATAAAGCAATTACTAACAGACATAAAAACAGAAATAGACAGTAACACAATAATAGTAGGGGACTTTAACACTCCACTTACACCAACAGATAGATCATCCAAACAGAAGATCAATAAGGAAACATTGGCCTTAAACGACACACTAGATGGGGGTGGGGGGTGGGCACAAGGGGTGAAGGGAGTCATATATGGGGTGATGGACAAACAAAAATGTACAACCCAAAATTTCACAATGTTAGAAACCATTAAAACATCAATAAAAAAAATAATAATAAAAAAATAATTAAAAAAAAAAAAAAAACGACACACTAGAACAGATGGACCTAGTACATATATACAGAGCATTCCATCCAAAAAGTGAAGAATAAACGTTCTTTTCAAATGCACATGGAACATTCTCCAGGATTGATCACATATTAGGCCACAAAACAAGTCTCCATAAATTTAAGAAGATTGAAATAATACCAAGCATCTTTTCTGACTACAACGGTATGAAACTAGAAATCAACTATAGGAAGAAAATCAGAAAAGCCACAAATACGTGGAGATTAAACAAAACGCTACTGAACAACGACTGGGTCAACGAAGAAATCAAAGAAGAAATCAAAAAATACCTGGAGACAAATGAAAATGAAAATACGACATGCCAGAATTTATGGGATACAGCAAAAGCAGTTCTAAGTGGGAAGTTTATAGTGATACAGGCCTATCTCAACAAACAAGAAAAATCTCAAATAAACAATCTAACAATGCACCTAAAGGAACTGGAAAAAGAAGAACAAACAAAGCCCAAAATCAGTAGAAGAAGGGAAATAATAAAAATCAGAGCAGAAATAAATGAAATAGAGACCAAAAAAACAATAGAAAAAATTAATAAAACCAAGAGCTGGTTCTTTGAAAAGATCAACAAAATTGACAAACCTTTAGCTAGACTCACCAAGAAAAAAAGAGAGAAGGCACAAATAAGTGAAATCAGAAATGAAAGAGGAGAGGTTACAACAGACACCTCAGAAATACAAAAGATTATAAGAGAATACTATGAAAAGCTATATGCCAACCAATTTGACAATCTGGAAGAAATGGATAAATTCTTAGAATCATACAACCTTCCAAAACTGGATCAAGAAGAAGTAGAGAATTTGAATAGACCAATCACCAGTAAGGAGATCGAAACAGTAATCACAAACCTCCCCAAAAATAAAAGTCCAGGACCAGACGGCTTCCCTGGTGAATTCTACCAAACATTCAAAGAAGACTTAATACCTAGCCTTCTTAAACTCTTTCAAAAAATTGAGGAGGAGGGGAAGCTCCCTAACTCATTCTACGAAGCTGACATTACCCTGATACCAAAACCAGACAAGGACAACACACACACAAAAAAGAAAATTACAGGCCAATATCACTGATGAACATCGATGCAAAAATTCTCAACAAAATACTAGCAAATCGCATACAACAATACGTTAAAAAGATTATACACCATGACCAAGTGGGATTTATTCCAGGGATACAGGGATGGTTTAACATTCGCAAATCAATCAACGTAATACACCACATTAATAAAATGAAGAATAAAAATCACATGATCATCTCAATAGATGCAGAGAAAGCATTTGACAAGATACAGCATCCATTTATGATAAAAACTCTGAATAAAATGGGGATAGAAGGAAAGTACCTCAACATAATAAAGACCATATATGAGAAACCCACAGCTAATATCATCCTCAATAGTGAAAAACTGAAAGCTATCCCTCTAAGAACAGGAACCAGACAAGGATGCCCACTGTCACCACTCCTATTTAACATAGTACTGGAAGTCCTAGCCAGAGCAATCAGGCAAGAGAAAGAAATAAAAGGGATCCAAATTGGAAAGGAAGAAGTGAAACTGTCACTATTTGCAGATGACATGATTTTATATATAGAAAACCCTAAAGAATCCACCAGAAAACTTTTAGAAGTAATAAACGAATATGGTAAAGTTGCAGGATACAAAATCAACATACAAAAATCAGTTGCATTTCTGTACACTAACAATGAAGTAGCAGAAAGAGAAATTAAGAATACCATCCCATTTACAATTGCAACAAAAAGAATAAAATACCTAGGAATAAACTTAACCAAAGAAGTGAAAGATCTGTACACTGAAAAGTATAAAACATTTCTGAAAGAAATCGAAGAAGACACAAAGAAATGAAAAGATATTCCGTGCTCTTGGATTGGAAGAATTAACATAGTTAAGATGTCCATACTTCCTAAAGCCATCTATAGATTCAATGCAATCCCTATCAAAGTTCCAACAGCATTTTTCACAGAAATAGAACAAAGAATCCTAAAATTTATATGGAACAACAAAAGACCCCGAATAGCTAAAGGAATCCTGAGAAAAAAGAACAAAGCTGGAGGTATCACACTCCCTGATTTCAAAATATACTACAAAGCTATAGTAACCAAAACAGCATGGTACTGGCACAAAAACAGGCACACAGATCAATGGAATAGAATCGAAAGCCCAGAAATAAACCCACACATCTATGGACAGCTAATCTTTGACAAAGGAGCCAAGAACATACAATGGGGAAAAGAAAGTCTCTTCAACAAATGGTGTTGGGAAAACTGGATAGCCATATGCAAAAAAATGAAAGTAGACCCTTACCTTACACCATACACAAAAATTAACTTCAAATGGATTAAAGACTTGAATGTAAGACCTGAAACTGTGAAACTTCTAGAAGAAAACATAGGCAGTATGCTCTTCGACATCGGTCTTAGCAACATCTTTTCAAACACCACGTCTGACCGGGCAAGAGAAACAATAGAAAAAATAAACAAATGGGACTACATCAAACTAAAAAGCTTCTGCACAGCAAAGGAAACCATCAACAAAACGAAAAGACAACCTAACAATTGGGAGAAGATATTTGCAAACCATACTTCTGATAAGGGCTTAATCTCCAAAATATATAAAGAACTCATGCATCTCACCAACAAAAAAACTATCAACCCGATTAAAAAATGGGCAAAAGACCTGAACAGACATTTCTCCAAAGAAGATATACAGATGGCCAACAGACACATGAAAAGATGTTCAAAATCACTAACTATCAGGGAAATGCAAATCAAAACTATAATGAGATATCACCTCACGCCCGTCAGAATGGCTATAATTAACAAGACAGGAAACAATAAGTGTTGGAGAGGATGTGGAGAGAAGGGAACTCTCATACACTGCTGGTGGGAGTGCAAACTGGTGCAGCCACTATGGAAAACAGTATGGAGATTCCTCAAAAAATCAAGGATAGAACTACCATATGATCCAGCTATTCCACTGTTGGGTATTTATCCAAAGAACCTGAAAACACCAATTTGTAAAGGTACATGCACCCCTGTGTTCATTGCAGCGTTATTCACAATAGCCAAGACTTGGAAGCAACCTAAGTGCCCATTAAGGGACGAATGGATAAAGAAGATGTGGTATATATACACAATGGAATACTACTCAGCCATAAGAAACGATGAAATCCAGCCATTTGTGACAACATGGATGGACATTGAGGGTATAATGCAAAGTGAAATAAGTCAGAGGGAGAAGGTCAAATATCATATGATTTCCTTCATTAAGTAGTAGATAATAACAACAATAAACAAACACATAGAGACCGAGATTGGATTGGTGGTTACCAGAGGGGAAGGGGGGAGGGAGGAGGGTGAAAGGGATAATTTGGTACATGTGTGTGGTGATGGGTTGTAATTAGTATTTTGGTGGTGAACATGATGTAATCTATGCAGAAATAGAAGTACAATGATGTACACCTGAAATTTTTACAATGTTATAAACCAATGTTACTGCAATAAACAAAAAATTAAAAAAAAAAAGAGAAGGAAATAAGAGTTTTCTCACAAGGATTTGTGCTTAAAACAGAAGCATTTCTTTCATTGGTATAACCTTTGTCTGAGGTGTTCTGTACCCTGACATTAGAGAGCAATGAAGACTTGAGGTGATCATAATGAAAATGTACCAATAAAGTCCATGTTTCATGATGCTGTTCAATTTATGAGGAAGTGTGTGTGGCCAGAGTAATACTTCTGATGACCAAGTCATGGAATAAGTGTTGGGAGACCACAGACTGATATGTGAACTTATGAATTGAATCTAAATCCCCGGTGCTTGTCCATCTTACCCGTCCTCCTATATACATATGTGTCATGTTTTAGGACTCAGTGGCCTTTGAGGATGGGACTGTGAAGTTCACCATGGAGGACTGGGCTCTTCTGGATCCATCCCAGAAGACACTCTACAGGGATGTCATAATATCCCTCAGATAACTGAATCCCTATTTTCACTGATATAAGAAAAACAATAAATCATTGTGTAAACTTGGGATACATTTGGCAACAATTTTCTCCCCAGCTTTATTGGATTGACTAATAAAATTTATTTAAAAATTACGACATGATCATTTGTTATACATATACTATATAGTTACAATTTGTTAAGAGAGTAGAATTTAAGCATTCTCACCACTCCCACACCCACACAAACACACTGTCTTGACATGAGTACAGCCATGTTTGGCTGCTCCATTGACCTATAGCCACCAGCACACAAAGAAATATAAAGCTGCTTTCTGTGTGGTGGGAACTGGCCTTTCTCCCACGGAGAGAGTTGCAAGTTGTAACATTTCAAGGCTCTTGGAGCGTCGTAGCACGGGATGGACTGGCCATCTGTGCCAGGCTAAGACGATAACCAAAGAGAACAATGCACGTACGCAATTACTGGGCTGGGACATTAGCCAAGGGGCTCAGTGCACGTACGCCACTGATAACCATTTGTGCATGGGAACACTAGATGCTTGCTCTGCAAACTCTGTAACTGCTTATATAAACTGCTGGAGACTGAGACCCGGTGAGAGTTCCACCTGTGGAAGGGACGCCTTGCCCAGGACGTGTGATCCTTGCCCAGCAGTGTCGATTGACAGGACTCTCCCAGCAGTGGGACATAAATGTTGTAATTGATTTATTGTGGAGTAATTGATCTGATGTGTTCTCTTTCGGTCAACCTGGTGTTTCTCTTTCCGGTTGATTTGTCATTTCCCTTCAGTCGACCTGGTGTTTCCTTTTCCGATAGATCTGATGTTTTTCCCTCTTATTATATGACCTATTCGAATCTACTGCTATCTCAGCCGATGTGGATGTTTTCCCTTTCCAGTCGAGCTGATGTTTTTTCCCTCTTATTATTTGACCTATTCGGATCTGTTTGCGGACTATCGCCTTTACTATCCTCTATATAATAAAATATACCTTCGGTCCATTTGTTTGGAGTGGAAAGTTTCTTTTACGTCTCCGATCGAATCCCCGAACCTCTCATAACACACACACACACGTTAACATTGTAAGGTGATGGATATGTTGAATAACCGGGAAACTCATATGCCTAAGAGCCTGTATTGCAAAAATCTTTTGCATTGCAAAACTCTTAAAGCATTTCTTTATTTATTTGAATAGCTTTATTGAGATGTAATTTACATACTCTACATGACCTTGTTAAACTGTACATTTGAATGATTTTCAGTATATTTGTAGAAATGTGAAATCATCACCACAGTCAATTCTTGAACATTTTCATCACCTCAAAAAGAAATTCCTTTGTCCTTAAGTTATCAGTCTCAGTCTTCTCATCTTCCTCCTCCAATTCCCAGCCCTAGACATCCACTAATCCTCTTTTTGTCTCTATAGATCTCCCTATTTGGGTCTTCCCTATGAATGCAATAATGAAATATATGGTGTTGGGATTGACTTCAGTAACTTAGCGTAATGTTTTCAAGGTACAACCATGTTGGACCATGTATCAATACTTCATTCATTATTATGGCCAAATAATATTCCATTGGATGGATAAAACATCTGTTTATCTATTCATCTGTTCATGGACATTTGGATTATTTCCACTTTTTGGTTACTAGAAATAACATTACTATAAAATTCATGTACAAGTTTTGTTCCAATACATGTTTTCATTTTTCTTGGATATATCTAGGAAAGGAATAGATGGAACATATAGTAATTCTAGGTTAAATTTTTGAGGAACTCCCAGACTGTTTTCCAGAGTGGCTGCATCATTTTATATTCATACCACCTATGTATAAGGGATGAAATTTCTCCATATACCCTTGACAAGATTTGATATTGTCTCATTTTTTGATTTTAGCCATCCTAGTTGTTGTATCTCAACTGGTTTCTCATTGAGGTGTTAATTTGCATTTCCTTGTTGATGAATGATGTCCAGTATTTTTTCATATGCTATTGGCCATTTGTCTGTCTCTCTTGGAATAATATGTATGTGTGTACTTTGATATTTTTAAATTGAGTTATTGACGTTTTATTATTAGTTTATAACAGGTATTTATATTTTTTTAATACAAGTGTGTAAATGCCACAAGGTATGGACACTAGGTGGGGAATTCAAACTCTCTAAAATGGGACCAATGGCACAAATGCTTAAAGGCCACCAACCCTACCCAAATGGTTACCCATATTTTGACTTCTGGGCACTGGCCATTACATACTTGAATTTTAACCATAATGGCTGACAGGCTTATGCAGTTCAAACAATATACCTTCTCTGGTAATAGGGGGCCAAACATTAAATAGTTGGGAGCATACAATTAAATCTTCCCTAAACCAAGGCTTCCCACGTGCCTCCAACCTTTACTATTTATGGATGGAGACCTCCTATGCCTCAGAGGAGAGCACTGCCCAATCATTTGCAAGGAGCACACTAAGAACCCTCAAAATTTACTGAGAATTTTTGATACCAGTAGATGCTCCTAATGGTGACAGCAAACCTTAATCAGGGCATCCCAAATCTATACAAACCTCTTATGTCCTTTAGCCCCTTAGTTCCCCTCCTAGGCTACGTGGGAGATCCTTCCCCTTCTGGGATGGCTCCCTAAACCTGCAAAATTCTGGAGATGACCATCCCCAGCACATGACATGGTGGGACACAATTTCATCCTGAATGCTGCATAAGCAACTTTCTACAGTAGCAGAGATGACACCAAGGAAGACATGGCCACTGATGATGGTGGCACTCCCCAGGACTTGGATGCTGAACTGAATGCTTGTTTATGTAAATTCCCTGCTGATGACCCAATGAGTGGCATTTCGTAGAACTGACTATATGTTTACCCTCAAGGCCCTTGTGCTTAATACAATGCTTGCTGCTCAAGGGTGAGGCAGTACTCTGCCTGCCAAGCTGTCCTCATCTACACCTTTGAGCTTTGAAAGGCCAAGATGTGTCAAGTCTCACAACTTTACAGGGGCCCCTTTAAACACTTCACTCAGTTGCTTGCCTTCGCCACACCCTATACATTAGTCCACATTATGAGTCCTACTGGGAGTTAGTGAAATTAATTTCTGAACCCCTCCCTGGCTTCAGATGCTACCACCACCCCGGCTTCCCCCCATACCCTCCAGGACCACAGCCACAGGGACACCTCCCTATACCACCTAAAAAGACCCTGCCCCACAGTTACCACTCAAGGCTCCACAGTCCCCCCTTTCAAGCCCTCCAATAGTCAATATATGTTTATACAATGAGCAGAAATTAGAGCTCATTTGTGGGGCCCCTGTAACTGCTAGGCATGTTACCAGGCTCAACAGAGGCTTTTTCCAAATTTGGTGGCCCAATCAGATGATATATTGACCCTGCCCCATTTGCCCATAAGAAGGCACCCCACACATCCCTGTGGCTTGCCTGGCTGCTCTATACAGTTCTGAGGTGCAACCAGGCAGGTCACTTTGCAATACAGTATGTGGCACCTGGCAGGAGCCCCAACAAGCCCTTTATAATCCCCCAAATCTGCCCAGGACCAACACCACATGGATGAATATGACCTACACCTCCTCCCTAGGAGCACAATCCCCACGGTCTTGGGACTCGAGGCCCAGCCATCTGGGGGAACCCCCATCTACTTCATCTTCCCCAGTCAAGCTGTTGGTGTCCACTGGGGGTCCAGTGCCCTGGGGCCATCACACATACGTGGTTCTCCATGTGTGCACTTCTCCCTCCCTCCACCTCCATCGTGTTTGCCTCTCCGCCAGCCCCCAGGCAGTCCTGTCTGTTCATGCCAATTGACTTGAGTCTTGTTAAAATAAAATAGAGACCAACCTAGAAAATTCCCCAAGCAGAAAAAACCAATTTAGTCATACAAGCAAAGCTTAATTTAGCTCATTTTGCAAAACTAACTTGATCTGGGTCATTTCTTGATCATGCCTCTGAAAATTATAAGCAAAACTTAAATTGTTTCCCAGGGTTGATATCAGATAATCACTGACCAATTCCTTACCATTCAAGAAATTCTAATATTGTAACCAATCCCTCTGAAGAATAAACAGTCCCTGCTTTCTCTCTCTATAAGCTGCTTTATAACAATATCCCCCTGAGCCTCCTTCCATGTTTTGGTTTGAGTGCTCTCATTTTGGAAACTGTCTTTGATGTGTGCACAATAAACCTTTATTAATTACTACTTTGGTGATTCATTGCTTTTACTTCTGTTATTTCTGAACTTTTGACAGTCTCTCTGGGACTACCCTTACAAAACACTGAACAGAACCCCCAATTCATCTCTGTTTCTGCCCCCTCACATCAAAAGCATGCAGTGTTCATCCCTATTGTGTTGAGAGTAGGTCTGCTACTATCCCTCACCTGGACAAGGCTAGGTGCAGCCACACTGGGCTCACAACAACACTATAAAGGCAAACACCAAGCTGTCAACCACCTGGCTGAAACAATTGGGCTATTAGACCAAAGCTGGAATTAATGCAACAAGATTCTTCAGTGTGGGTGGTTTTGCATAACCGTTGAGCTGTAGATTACTTATTGGCCAAGAAAGGAGGGGTATGGGCTGTAAAGGGCACCACCTGCTCTGTGTATAGTAATAATTCTGGACAAATTTCAGACAAATTTACAAAAGATGGCTCAACTTGTACAAGGATTCCATCATCTCACCCAAGTTTTTCATCAAATACTTACCTTAACTTTATGTGAGAATATACTGAACCATTGAATTGTACACTTTAATGGGGTGCACTGTGTAGTATGTTGTGTTGAGAAGCCAAAGCTGGTGCATTAAATTCAGTGTAGGCAGATTACGATCTGCTGAATGGGGGTTACAAGCCACCCACACAATGTCAGTAGGTGTGCCCTCAGCATCTGAGCTCCCACTTCGGGGATGTGAAAACCATGGGGACTTTGATAGAAGACCCCACACGATACAGCCACACAAAGGAAGTAAAGTCACAAGATTTGTTACTTACAGGTTGTAGAAATGGGGGCAGGTGTGCAGTGAGCCAGAGGAAGGGCAGTCTTCTGCCTGAGGTCATGAGCCAGCAGGAGAGAGATTGCAGGGTACCAAGCACCCATTACTTATAAGGTGGCTCGGGAAGAGGTCACTAACATTTTGAGTGCTTATTTTACAAGGTGCCCTGGGAAAAGCAAACTGGGGACTTACGGTGGAATTCTAAGCTCAAGTCCTTATTTAAATGCCCAGAATTAGGAAGGGAGCAGGGCTGTCATACTCTACAATTTTTAGGCACTAACTCAAAATTGTTGTTTTTCTCTTCAAAATTGATCCCGTGATGCCTAGGCATCAGTCTTTAGGGAAAATCATGGGCATTGTCTGGATCGTGGAGATACTAAAAGCCACTGGCAGGATTTTGATCCATTCAACTGTTGAAGAACACTTGGGTTACTTCCACCTTTTTGGCTATTGTGGACAATGCTAATGTGAACACGAGTTGACATAGATGTGTTTGAGTCTCTGCTTTCAGTTATTTTGGGTCCTTACCCAGAAATAGAATTGCTAGATCAGATGGCAATTCAATTTGTAACTTTTTTGAGGAAATTCCATGTTGTTTCTCATACCATGAACATGATTTTATATTCCTAGCAATAGTGCACAAGTGTTCCAAAGGATGTTTTCACTTTCTTGATGGGCATCCTTTGAAGCATGAAAATCATAAACTTACCTTTTTTTCCCGTTTTTGCTCTTAGTGTTTTATCCAACAGTTCTGTGCCAAATTTAAGATCAAGAATTTTTCCTCTATTTCATCTAAGAGTGTTATAGTTTCACTCATGTTTAGGTCTTTAATTCTTCTTGGTAAATTATTGTATGTGCTGTGATACAAGTGTAAAACCACTTTCTTTTCATATGGTAATACATTTGGCTCAGCACTCATTTATGAAAAAAGTATTCTTTCCCAATTGTTGGCACTTTTTTTACAAAATCAGTTGACCATAGATGTGTGGGTTTATTTTTCAAATCTCAATCTATTCCACAAATCTGTATCTCTAACCTTGTGTCAGTACCACATTATCTTGGCGACCACTGCTTAGTACAAAGTTTTGAAATCAGGAAATAGTACTCTAATCAATTGCTTTTCTTTATCAAGAATGGCTTCCTTAGGGGCTGGCCCGGTGGCGTAGCAGTTAAGTATGTGCGCTCCACTTTGGCGGCCAGGGGCTCACAGGTTTGGATCCTGGGCGTGCACCAATGCACCGCTTGTCAAGCCATGCTGCGGCGGCATCCCATATAAAGTAGAGGAAGGTGGGCACTGACGTTAGCCCACAGCCAATCTTCCTCAGCAAAAAGAGGAGGATTGGCATCGGATGTTAGCTCAGGGCTAATCTTCCTCACACACACACACAAAAGAATGGTTTGCTTATTCTGATTCCCTACAATACCATATTAATTTATTGACCAACTTCCCAATTTTGATAAAGAAATCAGCTGGGATTATGACAAGTATTGTGTTGACTCTTCTGATCATTTTGGGAAGCTGTGTCATTTCAACAGTAAGTATTCTAATCCATGAAATTGGGATGTTTTCCACCTTATTTATACCTTTATTAATTTCTTTTGATACTGTTAGTAGTTTTCATACAATTTGTTTTGTGCTTTATGGTTGAATTTATTCCTAATTCTCTTATTCCTTTTGATGCTATTTTTTTCCCCCCAAAGCCCCAGTAGATAGTTGTATGTCATAGCTGCACATCCTTCTAGTTGCTGTATGTGGGACGCGGCCTCAGCACGGCCAGAGAAGCAGTGTGTCGGTGCGCGCCAGGGATCCCAACCCGGGCCGCCAGCAGTGGAGCACGCGCACTTAACCGCTAAGCCACTGGGCCGGCCCCTGATGCTATTTTAAATGCATTTTGTTTCTTAATTTCATTATCTGATTGTTCATTGCAACTATATAGAAATACTACTCATTTTTATATTTTGATCTTGTATCCTACAATGTGGCAGAATTCAATTATCAGTTCTAACAGTTTTTTGGTGGACTTCTCAGGGTTTTCTATATGCAAGTCTAGGGGTGGAAAACTTTCCCCTTCTTCCCTCGTAGGTTCTTTGACTGGTGTAATAAAGCGACGTGGGCCAGCCCCAGTGGCCTAGTGGTTGAGTTCACTGCATTCTGCTTTGGCAGCCTGGGTTGGGCTCCCAGGCACAGACCTACACCACTCAACTGTTGGTGGTCATGCTGTAGCAGCAGCTCACATACAAAAAGAGGAAGACTGGCAATGGATGTTAGCTCAAGGCAAATCTTCCTCAGGAAAAAAAAAATGCTGTGACATAAGACAGATTAACAGAAGAAAAACATTACCTATGTATGGGAGCCCCTTAAAAAGATGAGACTCAAAGAAGTAACCAGAGCAGGAAGCTTTTATGCCTTTTAGATAGAAAAACAATACATTTGGGAAGAATTGACAAGGCAGAGGGGTTTGGGCTAGGGATAGTAAATGCTGAAGTAATAACAAGATTTGTCTACACAGGCATCTCAGCCCTAAATTCCCTGTCTCTGATGATAAGGTTGCCTTCTGCCCTCCTGGTTCAAGGAGGGTACTGTTCATGTGGGAAATTCATCTCCTGCTTGCAGTAGGGGCAAACAAAGGTCAGAGTGTCTTCCTTGCAATGGTTGTTTCTCAAGTACCTTTAATTTAAAATGATCAATATGCCAATGTGCCATATTTTGAGGTGACATATGCTGAACCTCTACACAAGATACCTCATCTGGAAGTAGAGCATTTAACATCTTCCCAGACAATCTGCATGCATTTTATTTCCTTTTCTTGCCTAATGGTTCTGGCTAATATCTCCGGTACATCCTATAATAGAAGTGTGAAGAGCAGACATCCTTCTTTGGTTCCTTACCTTCAGGGAAAAGGATTCCAGTCTTTCACCATTAAATATAATATTAGCTGTGGATTTTCCATAGATGCTCATTATGAAGTAAGTAAATTCCCTTCTATTCCTGGTATGCTGAGGGTTTTAATCATGAAAGAGTACTGATATTGTCAATTATTTTCCTCAAGTCTTTTGAAATGATCTTGCCGTTTTTCATTTTTTTTCTGTTGATATCCTTTGTTACATTAAAGGATTTTGAAATCTTAACCCAATCCTTCATCCTTGGAATAAACCCAGTTGGTCATGGTGTTTAATTCTTTTTATATGTTGTCGGATTGGGCTTGCTAGTATGTGTTGAGGTTTTTTGCATTCATACTCACAAAAGAAACAGGTGTGTAGTCTTTTTGGCAACACACTTGGTTCTGGTATCAGAGTAGTACTGGCTTCACAAAATGAATGGAGAGTTTTGTCTCCGTTCTATTATTTCAAAGAGCAGGTGAAGAACCTGTAACAAACCTTCTTTGAGTGTTTTGGAAAATTCTGAGTTGAAGCCACCTGGGCCTAGGCTTACTTCAAGAGTTGTTTATTGAGTTAACTACTTCGTTTATTATATTTTTATTCAGATTTTCCATTTATTCTTGAGTTAGTTTTGGTACTTTGTGTCTTTCAAGGAATGTATCCATTTCATCTGAGTTACCTAATTTTTTGCCATACAATTGTTCATTGAATTCTTCATGATCCTTTTTATTTCTGTAATGTCAGTAATAATATTCCCCTTTTTTCTGGGGTGTATTAATTTGAATCTTCCTTCTATTTCTCTAGATTAATTCAGGTGAAAATTTGTCAGTTTTGTTACGTTTGGTTTCATTGACTTTCTCTATGGTTTTTCTCTTCCTCATTTCACTAATTTCTGCTCTACTTTTATTATCTCCTTTTCTCCTTGCTATGGATTTGATACCTTGTCTTTTCAAGTCACTTTAGGTGAAAAGTTAAGTTTTTGATTTCAGATCTCTCTTCTTTGCTAGTATAGGTATTGATAGCTACAAATCATTTTCTAGGTTGCGTTTGAGATGCAGCCCATAAACTTTCACCCTTTCAGAATGACATAATGTTTCTCAGCATCTCTAGTGATATTTTTGTTCTCAAGTCCCTTTGGCCAGATATGTGTATTCTCTCTCCAGCTATCTTGTGGGTGCTGTTTACAGATGTATCTTTCCAATGCTGTTACCTTCAATCTATTTTGTATCTTTGAATCTAAAGTGTGCCTTCCTGTACATAGCAAATATTTAGATCATAATATTATTTAGATCATAATAATATTAGATCATAATATTATTTAAGAGAGCTGACAATCTCTTTCTCCTGTTTGGATTATGTAATCCATTCACATTTAGTACCATTGACATACTTACAATCACATCAGCCTCCTTTTGTTTTCTATAATTTCATATTCTTCTTAGATTCTCTAGTCCTTCTCTGTAGCTTTCTATTGCAGTAAGTGAACATTTTCCAATGAAGCATTTTAATTTTTAAATAAATTTTTCACTATATTTTTGAAGTTTTCTAGGGGGTTGCTCTACTGTTTAACATATACTTCTTAATTTACAACAATGAGCTTCAGATTTATAGTACCTGGATTCCAGGGATACATGGAAAATTTACTCATAGACAGCTCTATTCCCTGCTGGTGGTTTTGTGGTATTGTTATGCAGATTATACCTATTAATGATATAGCCCAATAATGTATTGAAACACTTATTTACCATCTCTGCTCATTTCCTTAGCTCAATGCAGCTTTGCTCCCAATATGTCTTTTCTGAATTTAATGGTAAATATATTACACATATATTACATTTTTATATATAATAGTCCAAAGAGCACTTTACATACATAGTATTTTATACAATCTCTTTGATATCAGTTAAGAGAAGAATGGAGAAAATAGGTACCTGATTCTGTCTTTCCTACTTACATAATCATTTATACCGGTGTTTTAGTTTCTCTATACTGATATGAATTACCACCTGCGGTGACTTGCTTTCAACCTGAAGATCTCCTCCAGCCATTCTTGCATGCCAGTTGGCTGTCAATATATGCTCTCAGTTTTATTTGTCTGGGAAGGTCTTTATTTCACCTTCATTTTTTACAATGGAATTTTGAACATAAGATTGTTAGTTGACAGGTTTTTTCTTTGTGCACTTTGAATATGTTATCCCTCTGCCTTCTGACCTCCCTTTTTTCTGCTGAGATGTCAGCTGTTAATTTTACTGGGATTTCTTTGTAAGAGTTTAATCATTTATTCAACTGCTGTTTTCTCCACTGTATGGTTCCTACTTTTCTATATGTTTGCCTTTCTTTTAATTTTGCTGCAAATCAGACATTTTAGGTAATATATTGCAGTAAGTCTAGGTACTGGTCCCCTTCCTTCAGGGTTTTTACTGTAACTGGCGTATTTATTTGTTCAGTGACTGGCTGGATTTAAGTCTGTGTCCTCCACCCAGAGTGAAACCTCTGACAGAGCTCCTAGAATCAGACATAGCTTTGGGAAAGCCTACTCTCCTGGGACAGTGATATTGGGAGGGCTCTCTTTCTCTTTCATGAACCACAGCCAGTGGTTAAACCACTAATTGCTGGAAGATTGCTCTCTTATTTTCACCAATGTCCTGTGGGACAGAATTTGTTCCACCAATCAATTCAATAAAACTCCTTTGTAGAATTGTTTTCTGAAGTCACTGGATGATATTTGTTCTGAGCTTTGTAAGCCTCCTCTCAGCAGTCTGATTTCCTGTTTTGTTTTGTTTTGTTTTGTTTCAGAAAAATAGTCAATACTCTAAGCTGTATCTTCAATAAATATATGAGTCTACTCCTGCCTTTCACCACTCTCTTGAGAGTGTCCTTTGACTTGAACTTCTCATGATCTTGGGCCAATGAAGTTAATTCTTTGGAAAGTGATTAAGAGCTTTGTGTTCTATGGCTCACTTCACCCTTATGTTCACACAAAATCTCTATGTCAGCACCCTGACGCTCTTTTAAGGACAATGGGAAACCTCTTTCTGAGTGACAATCCCATTTTAAGAGCTGAAGGTTCAGTGCAGTAAAGAGACAGCAGCCAGGGGTTTTCTCAATTGTGTCTCACAAATGACTTATGTTACACTCACCTCATGAGATGGAACAAGGGTGATCAGTGCCCAAGTACTGTCAGCACACCACTTGAAAGGTATCACCTCAGTTCCATGTGGAGGGACTGAAACAGCGGTGTCCCCAGTTTTCAAGTACACTCACCCAGCACTTATTTACTCTCAGCAACAGGTAGCTGGGCACAAGGTTTGAAATGTTGATGTCCTGTTCTTCTCAAGAAGATATAGCCCTGTTACTGGGAGCTGGGGTGACAGGGTGCCATGTGTTCTAGACTACAGGACTCTGGAGTGGAGACTTCACCAATGTGAGCTGGGAGGAGCTACGGAGGCAGTGCTTTTGGTTCCAATACCACAGACTTTCATGTACTTATAACACTTCGTAGATTTTCTTTCATAAGTGTTCATCATTTCCTGTTTGCCTTTAGGATAAATTCCAGCAGCCTTAAATGTTTATTAAAATAATTTTCACCAGTTTTACTGGGGAGCAGTTCAGCAGAAATTCTCTCACTGTTATGCCAACCTAATACATTTAGTACAAAGCCTATTCCGCTAAATACTCACCAGTTTGAAATGGGATGGAAGAAGCTCTAATATCATTTGTCATTTTATATGTGAACAAAAGAGAAAATTTATATTTTATGGTTTGCAATAATGTATTGAACACATCATAAAAATTATTATTTAGAGACTTACACAAACAAAACGGCTTCTCACTTAAAAGGAATCACGCATTTGATTTATAAAATATTAGAATATAAGGTGTTAGGGTTCACCAGGGAAACAGAGCCAACATGATGTATGTGTTTATACATATATATTAATTTTTTCTGTTCTTGTTTTAAGGAAGTGATTTGTGTGAATATAAAGACTTAGTTAAGTCAAAAATCTGTAGTCTAGATGAGCCAGCCAGGAGAAGTACTGTAGTTCAAGTAAAAGTGTATTTTAATGGTACAATTCCTTCCTGTTCAGGGAGGGTCAATCTGTGTTCTGTTAAGAACTAGAATTGACTGGATGAGGCACATCCACATTGAGGGGGCTGATTTACCCAAAATCCACCCATTGAAATGATAATCTCTTGAAAAAGAACCCTGCACAGAAACATCCAGTAGAATGTGTGAACTAATGTCTGGGCACTATGGCTGAGCCAAGTCGACACAGAGATATTGGCTTGTAGTTTTTTCTTCCAATGTCTTTGTCTGGCTTTGATATCAGGGAGATGCTGGCCTCACAAAATGAGTTTGGAAATATGTCTTCTACTTCCAGTTTTTGGAAGAGTTTAACAAAGATTGATTTTTTTTTTTTAAGTTTTATTTATTTATTTAGTGTGTGTGTGAGGAAGATCAGCCCTGAGCTAACATCCATGCCAATCTTCCTCTTTTTGCTGAGGAAGACTGGCCCTGGGCTAACATCCATGCCCATCTTCCTCCACTTTATATGGGACACCACCACAGCACGGTTGGTGCGCGCCCGCGCCTGGGATCAGAACCCGGGCCACCAGCAGTGGAGCGTGCGCACTTAACCACTACGCCACGGGGCCGGCCCCAAATATTGATATTAATTCTTTGAATTTTTTGTTATTTAATATTGGTATGTTCAAGCTTCCTAATGTTTAATTCTTTCTTGGTAAGTTGCATGTTTCTAGGAATTTATCCATTTCTTCTAAGTTATCCAAATATTTGCAAATAAACGTCATTTCATTTTTGTTTGTCTTGAGTTTTTAAATTTCTTTTTGCTTACATTTGCACCACATAAACCGAATTCCTTTTTGATTTTTTTTTTTTTTTTGACTCAATGGCTGTCCTATAGTGTTATTTAATTTCCATGTATTTGTGAATTTTCACAATAAGATTTGAGAAAAATTGGCCTTCAGCATGAGGGGTTATGATTTCTTGAATAGATATCAGACTATGTGTAATGTTTGCTGCAGCTGGAGGTGTCAGGCACTTCATGGTCTGTCGTATCCTTGCATTTACATCCCTGGTGTGTTTGGGTTTCCCTAGAAACTCATTCTTAAGTAGAGTCTGTGTCTTGCAGCTCTCTGTTTTGATCCACTGTTTTTATCCTGGGACCCTGCTGATATGGTGTCAGGTATTTGAAAGGGAAAATGTCCTCTTCTGTTATATGATGAAAACTGCAATGTTTTGGTGGTAAAGAATCCCTGGACTATGAACTTCAGAACAGGTTCTTAGCACTTATATTTCCTCCACTTTTGTCAGAGAGGAACCTGAAGTGACTGCAGGTGTCTATCTGCACTTTGCCCAATCAGATAAGACTTTGGCACTTTAGTTTCCTTTGAGGGATGGTCTGTATTACAGACAACAAAATGCTTTTTGTGTATGTCAAAATGTTTCCCCCATTTGCTGCATGAAGCAGGAGGCAACTTTTTCTGATCTTCACTATGACACTCAGGTTGGGCTGCTGAAGGAAACATGAATTTTAGGGGGCTCCTAAGACTGGCCCCCCTAGAGGTTTTAACTCTCAAGATAATCCATATGGTGTCTCCAGCAATTCATCTACTAGAGTTTATGTGTTCCTAGAAAGTTGCTGGTTCCAGTCATTTCTCCCCCTGGTACATGGTATATCTCTATATTCACCTCTCATTTTGGTGACACTGTTTGCTATGTAACCTATAATCTCTCATGGATGTAAGAAGTCTTCCTTTTCAGAGTGTTTAGTATTTTTCTTTCCATGAAGGTCAGAGTGATCACCCAGAGCTCTTTACAGATCAGAGCAGAAACCATCCATTGATTTCTGTTACTCTGTATTTTTCCCTTGTGAGATTACACCATTTTTACTTATTGATTCTACTGCTAGAGCCATGTGGACGGTTTCAGTGTTCTTCTTTTGTGACCAATACATCTGAAAACATTATCATACAGGGATCTCTGCATTTGGTTTCCTTTTCCTTACCTTATAAAAATTCCCTACAGTGAATACAAGTGTATCACCCAAAAGATTTTTTTTTTATAATTTTATTTTTTTCCCACAAAGCCCCAGTAGATAGTTGTATGTCATAGTTGGTTTTAAAGGTTTGACCCTCCTACCTGCTGACACAAAGTAAAGGCGCATGTGAACCTTCCTCACTTGTTTACCATTGAGGACCAGACAGGGGGAGCCGGTAACTAGGGCTGATTGAGAGTCAAATATCAAAGATGAGGTCAGTGTCTCTATTAAAGTTCACTGCTGAGGTTTGTTGACTGGGTAATGACATATCTCAATTAAATGAATTTGACTTGGATATTAATTAAAAAGGCATTAGAGGGGCGGTCCGGTGGCGCAAGTGGTTAAGTGCGCGCACTCCGCTGAGGTGGCCCAGGGTTGGCGGGTTCGGATCCTGGGCACGCACCGACGCACCACTTGTCAAGCCATGCTGTGGTGGTGTCCCATATAAAGTAGAGGAAGATGGGCACAAATGTTAGCCCAGGGCCAGTCTTCCTCAGCAAAAAGAAGAGGATTGGCACATGTTAGCTCAGGGCTGACCTTCCTCACAAAAAAAAAGGAAAAAAAAAAGGCATTTGAAAAACACAAGGAAAATAACTAAGATGATAAAGCCTGAAATAGACATTTGAATCCAATCATTCCAAAGTATTGGAGAGATCCAGGAAAATGTGTCAGTATGGTTCCAGAACTCTCTACAATTATTTTAGCAATGTTATATTTTAATTTGCTGTTTCATTTATCGTTATTGGTGGCACTTTACCAGTGTAGCCCGCCCACATACAAGCAGCAGCCCTTTAAGGGGAACAGAACTCTCTCTGGCTGGTTAATAATCCAAAGCCAACTAATCATCAGCTACCAGGGTTGCCAGGGAATTTTCCTTCATGGAAAACATCTCAAACATTAGCTGTCTGCTACAAGTATTTTGAGTGTTTTGGAAATTTTTTGATTGGCCTTAACAATGTGTATGTTGAACGACATCTTGCATGCCCAAGTCTGAACCAGTGACTTCTACCACAATGAGCATGTGAATGCAAATGTTAGGAAAACATCACATTTGGGTTGAAGGGGCTGGAGGGGTTTGGAGGGAGGGTGACCAAAATGAAATATTGACACACAGGGCACACAGAGTACAGGTGATGTTAGGAGGAAGACCCAGGAGTGGGATGAGAGGTGGCTGGGGTGCATGATTACAATAAACAGAAGCCTTGTTAGGGTGACCATTCTGACAGAAATGTCTAATATGGAAAGACCTCTATTTATAAGGTGCCAGTAAGCCTGATGATCAGGACAATGTAATAGGCCCTCAAGACTGGGGATTGAATCTAACTAATGACTCAAACAGCAGGAAGATCTATTTAGAAGAATGCAAGATTTGTCTAAGTAAACCATTAGGCCATCCTATGAGGTGGTAGCCTGGGGTTGTAAGACAGGTATGAAGTCCATAGAATACCTTTTTCAAGAGTTCAGTGTTTTGTATTTTGATAAATGAGTTGATAATATCAATAATTTCCAGAGTGTCTTGGTGAGTCCTTGCAATTTGGTTTCAAGATGTTACCTGTGGTAGCATGAGTAATTTTTCTATATAAGTTTCCACCACGGTCTGAGCATAGCAAGTGTCCCAGCAGAGGGGACAAGAGGCCCTAAGAATGTCTATTCACCATCAGCTTTAGGGAGCCCTTCTTTAGCCTGGAAGGTATGTCCTTCAATTATATTGAGTGACTTGTTTTTTCACATTAGCTGCTTTGGTAAATCACTAAGGTAGCCACGGCAGAGGAGGGAAGTCTCTTGAATTTTATCCAGACCTTTAGGTTAGATGCCTGCAAATGGTTTCATATTGCATTGGATCAAAGGGCAAAGGTTATTAACAACAGGTGTGACGTTTTGGTGTGTGTCTCAGAAATTTGGGTCAATTTATCACCATGAGCAATGACATGAGCCTCTGCCAACTGATGTTTAATATGTGCAGAGAAAAAAGTGACCTGATTTGTACTTGGCTAATTGTCAGGCAAGGTATTCCCCGTCTTGTATAAGGTGCATCCTTGGATAAGGAGCTGTTGTTAGTGATGGGATGAGACAGCTAGATCACTGGCAATGGCCAAAGGATCTGTAAAAATGTGCACGAGCTCTCTTTCTGGCCAGGGAATTTTCTATTGCTAGCATGATTGTCTGGTGTTTGATAAATTGATCTGATGCTTGGGCCCAATCTTTAATCAAAGATGGTCTGCTTGATCTAGGAAAAGAATGCAGCATCTCTGCACTGGACTCCATCAGCTGTGGTGGCAGCACACTGTCTATAATGTATATGAACACCCTGGTTACTCATTTGTTCCCAAGTGACTCCCTGAGTGGCCACTGTGCCTGAAAATGAAGTGACCTCCTCCACATAGATGATATCTAACAGAGAAGAGGGGAATACACTTCCTCCTGTAGATTTGATTTGCCAGAAATGCCATTCTTGGTTCTATCCTGTAAGTGCTTATATCTCTTGAATGAAAAGGCCTCTGATTAGCACTCATGAGGGGTCCTGCAATCATGACGCAAGGCAAAATGGGAAGCTGGCTGTGGGAGATCATCAACTCACGCCCTGGAAGGACCTCCATTTACAAAAAGACTCTTGTCAGTTGCTAGCACTGACTTCTCTAATTGTGTGCAGCACTGGATAAGAATAGTTTGGTACAAGAATGGCTTGGGCAACTTACGTCCACCGTGAGAAGTTTAGAGACTCTTGTATGCATAATGGGAAGCTGCTAAAGCCTTTCTGGTAAAGGGGTTTGCAAAGGGAGATGCTAATGGTGTGAGTGTTATTTCAAAGATTCTAGAACCATTTGTTCTCCAATTCAAAGTCAGTCCATTTCTTTTTTTTTTTTATAATTTTCTTTATTTTTTCCCCCAAAGCCCCAGTAGATAGTTATATGTCATAGCTGCACATCCTTCTAGTTGCTGTACGTGGGATGCGGCCTCAGCATGGCCAGAGAAGCAGTGCGTTGGTGCGCACCCGGGATCCGAACCCGGGCCGCCAGTAGCAGAGCGCACGCACTTAACTGCTAAGCCACGGGGCCGGCCCCAAGTCAGTCCATTTCTAAGTGTTGCATGAATAAGCAAGCAGATATGATAAATATGGGATGTTACGGTTGCTGTGGCTGACAGAATGTGCCCACGACATGGGTTCTACCACTTCTTCTGTTCCCCTCTCAGCTCACAGCCCCCTCCTGTTGCCTCAGAGAAATTTTCCAGAGTGGGACATGTGTGGATTTCTAAAAATGTTTCCAAGTAAGCAGGCACAGAGTAGGCTTGAGTTGGGAAAAGAGCAGCAGGAAATGTTCTATGAATGGCAATGAGAAGAAATGATGCTGATGCACATGAATGAGGATGTCCCTGGGCATACAATTGGGATACAATTTTATGTTTTAGAACCACATTATTTCTAAAGATCTCTCCATGGAACCTGATTTACACTCAGAGACCACTCCTGGCAGCCCTTTCACTTCACTCTATGAGTAGTGGATGAGGGCAGCTGCAACCCTAGCAGGTGTTTTTTTCAATTAAGACAGGGTTTCAAGAAAGGCCCGTGGAGGACTGAGTCCTTCTTGCCCAGTCCTGCAATTCTTCCTAGGAAGGATCCCACAGTGGTGGAAAGAAGAGTTGAACACGTAACAGTGAAGGTGCAGGGGAACTTAACATTCTTCTAGCATATGAAAGCAATTGTGCTATTCATTTTCTAATATTTATATATATAACACATATTTAAACATATATAAAATAGTTTTAGAGTACTCATGAGTTTTCACAAATTTATACTGCCATCAAATTTTAAAACCATACCCTCACTCCAAAAGAACAGTCCTGTGGTGCTCATTTGAATGACACCCCTCCAATAGGTAAGTTAATGCTAAAAAAAAGGAATACATTCCATTTCCTTCGCTGTTTTAAAGCTCAAAGCTGTTACTGCTGTTTCCCACTTTTCCACAACATGTGCTAAACATTTAGGCATATGCAAATAAAACCTGTGAACAGCTACATGGGCTATGGGGCTTTGTGTATCATTGACTTTAGAGGCTTCCAGGGACTCCTGTGATGAAAAGACATTAAGAATTTCCCATTTTTCCTTTTATACTCAATAAGGCTATCACTCAGAATGATACCCCCTCTCTGCAGCTCACCTCAATTATTCCTTGGATGTTTGCCTCTACACATCCATAGCTTTTCTTGGAGTTTCCACTGGGAGATCACAGTGGACTTGCATAGATATCAATCTACTCATAGAATACACTCAGGATGAGCCAGAGAAATGCAGAGGAATGCAACTGTTTCTCTAAATGTGAACACTTCTGTGGTTTAATTTAACCCAAATATGAAAATATACTTTCCTGTGAATTACTATTATTTGATAAACTTGCCATACATAAAAATGTATTCCAACTCTTTAATAGTATGGAAAATAAAAAAAAGGCTCCTATAGCCACCACCCTGTGCCTATCCAGGACTGCAACACAAGGCCAAAAAGAAAATTCCAACAAATAAAAAATGTCATTTTTCAATGGCCCCTTAACGCAGAACAATTAAAACATTACTAAAAAATTAAAAAGAAAGTATTATTAACTGAAATAAAAAGCACTACCTAGTAGTCTTATGTACCACTGATGAAATATGAGTTGCAGAGTTATTTCATCTCAACATTCATTTCTGAAAGTAATTAATAGATTCCATTCAATGTTGTACTTTAAGAGAGAGGCTTGCTAAATACAATATATTTACAACTTTTATAGCAACTCTTTCATGTTGAAAGTTTTTGAGAACATTATACACAAATTAGTTTCCATCAAGCTTTCAAACATGACTTACGTGTATATTTTTTTGGTGGGAGTTTCACAAAGAAGAACACAGGCCAAATGAAATCTTTCCCGTGGTGTTTACATTCAAGAAGTTTTTATTAAGTGAGTCCTTTTATGCCTTCAGAAAGAACTCAGATGACAAAAGACTTCCCCACATTTTCATTTACATGTTTTTTTCCTCTAGTGTGTATTCCTGCATATTCTCAAGTTTTCATGAGAAATAAAGGCTTTCCCATTTTCCAGATATTCATAGGGTTTCTCTCCAGTGTGAATACTTTCATGTATTTGAAGAGAACTAGAAGAAGTGAATGTTTTACTGCAGTTTTTGCATTCACATGGTTTCTCTCCAGTGTGACTTCCTTCATGTCTTTGAAATCATCTGTGAGAAATCAATGCTTTCTCACATTCCTCACAATTATAAGGTCCATAACCAGTGTGAAAGATCATGTGTGATCAAAGACTTGAGGGAGCAGTAAAGGTTTTCCCACATTCCTTACATTTACAGGGTTTCTCTCCAGTATGAATTCTTTCAGGTATTTGAAGAGAACCGGAAGAAGTGAAGGCTTTACTGCATTTTTTACATTCATAGGGTTTCTGCCCACTGTGATGTCTTTCATGTATTTGGAGAGCTTGAAGAGAAATGAAAGCCTTACCACATTCCTTACATCCAAAAGGTGTGTTCCTTCTGTGTGAGTTCTTTGGTGTACTTTTAAGTTAGCGTACAAACTGAGGGCTTTCCCACATTCGTTAGATTCTTAGGGTTTCTCTCCAATGTGACTCCTTTCATGTATTTCAAATGAACCTGGAGAAATGAATACTTTCTCACATTCCTTACATGTATAAGGTCCATCTCCACTGTGAGTGATCGTGTGTGCTTGAAGGTCTGTGAGAGCAATAAAGGCTTTCCCACAGTCTTTACATTCAAAGCATTTCTCTCCAGTGTGATGTCTTTCATTTGTTTGGAGTATTAAGACAACTAAATGCTTTACTACATTTTTTATATTCATATGGTTTCTTTCCAGTATGATTTCTTTTATGTATTTGGAACCCTTTAACAGAACTGAAGGCTTTGCCACATTCCTTACATTCATAGGGTTTCTCTCCATTGTGAATTCTTTCATGTATTTGAAGATAACTGGAAGACCTGAATGCTTTACCGCATTTTTTACATTCATAGGGTTTCTCTCCAGTATGAATTCCTTCATGTCTTTTAAGAGAACTGAGTCTAGTGAATGCTTTACTGCACTTTTTACATTTATAGGGTTTCTCTCCAGTATGAGTTCTTTCATGTATTGGAAGAGAACTGGGAAAAGTGAAGGCTTTCCCACATTCCTTACATGCATAGGGTTTCTCTCCAGTGTGACTCCTTTCATGTTTTTGCAATACACTGGGAGAACTGAATACTTTCTTGCATTCCTTACATTTATAAGGTCCATCTCCAGTGTGAAAGATCATGTGTGACTGAAGGCTTGAGGGAAATGTAAAGGATTTCCCACATTGTTTACATATGTAGAGTTTCTCTCCAGTATGAACTGTTTCATGCATTTGAAGATAACTGAGTCTACTGAATGCTTTACTACATTTTTTACATTCATAGGGTTTCTCTCCAGTATGAGTTCCTTCATGTCTTTGAAGAGAACTGAGTCTACTGAATGCTTTACTGCATTTTTTACATTCATAGGGTTTCTCTCCAGTATGAGTTCTTTCATGTCTTTGAAGATTACTGGGAAAAGTGAAGGCTTTCCCACATTCCTTACATTTATATGGCTTCTCTCCATATTTTTGACACTCATACGCTTTGTGTTCAGTGTGACATCTAATGTGCCTATTAAAGGATGAACGATGCTTGAAGACTTTTCCACATGCATTGCATTTATAGGGCTTTGCTGCAGTAGTTTTCTTGTTCAGATTGAGATTTGAAATAAGGCTAAAGTTTTCTCCACATTGACGATCCTCTTCACTCTCACAGAGTCTCTCTACCACATGATTTCTGTAAAAAATGAGAAGCACATTATTAATGATTTATTTAGAATGATTTGATATTTATTACAATTTATAGGAAATGTATAGTTTTTCTGTCTTGTCTGAATTCTCTGAAATTGAATATACTGAATATTCTGCAAGATGCCTTCACCCTTCCTATTAAAAAAACAATGATATTTCTATATAGGGTTTATTAACACTCTTTCCAAGTGAATTATTTTCCAAAAACTGAACCACTACATGACATTTCAGAAGGCATATATACAGAAAATTTTCTAAGAATAGCTAAACCTGAAGCAAAGGTTATTTGTTTGGATTCTCATGTGAGACACTGCTTTCTGTTCTTAGTGTGACTCACCTTAGTATTCTCCCCTGGTTTTTGTACTGATCGTCAATGTCATGAACTTTCCATGTTTTTCCTGAAATGCAGACTCAAAAAGTTGATATCAAAGATATTAGAAATTATAGAAAAATGTTCAGATTCTAAGTCCATGATGGGCTATGATCATTTCTCACTTATTTACCAACATCCCCCCCTTTCCATATTCTATATCTTCAAACAATGTTGATGGGCAAGAAACACTTGTTTTCTAGTTGATAAAGTAAAGAAATGTTCTCATTCTTACCTAATGATTCAAGGTTCCTGAAGGTTTCCAACATCACATCTCTGTACAGTTTCTTCTGTGAAGGATCTAGTAAAGCCCACTCCTCTGGGGTGAAGTTCACAGCCACATCCTCAATGGCCACTGGGTCCTAAAACATCACAAATGTGTGTAGAGTAGGATGCATAAGACTCACAGCACTGGGGATCTATATTCCATTTGTAGGAAGGTTATGCATGATTCTGTTATCTCTATTTATTCTATGTTGTGATCATCAAAACCTCACTGCTTTTCTGTACACAATTCCTCATCAATTTAACAGCACTGTGAACACATGGAAATTATTTACACATTTTTACTGTGATCTCATTACATCATATTTGTCTGTAATGCCAGGGTCCAAAGCATGTTGAGAAATGACAGAAATGCCATAGAGATGAAACAAATATTATCATTTTAAGACTAATGATTCCTTGTGAGAAAAGTTCATCTTCTTCTTTATTACCCTTCAGTAACAGCATTCTATGAGGCAGAGGTTCAAATCTGCATGAGGTTTCAAAAGATAAAGACATTAGTGAGCAACTGGAAGCTTTTTTGTCTAGTCCCATCACCAGAGAGTCCAGAAGGACTATAGAAATCAAACATTTAACAAACTCCCAGCTGGCAGCATTGTCCTAAAGTACTCCAGGCCATTACAAGTGAGCAGATGCAGCTGGCTGAATGTAAATATTCTTATAGGGAAGCATTGCATTTAACTTGCGTAATATTTATCGTAGTCTCAGTTCTTCATTTCTCTCTCTGTCTGATTTGATGGGACTAGAATGTTATTTGGAACTTAGCGCTCAGACACAAGGAAGAAGGCATGACAACTTAGACCATAAAATCCCTATACTCACTTGCCTCAATTTCCACTAACTTGAAGAACACATAGTGAGATAATTATGTGCCATAGGAGCTTTTTCCAATCAACTGCTAACAGTGTACCCTGGGCTGTGCTACCCTTGAGGAACAGATTAAGAGCTGCAGATTGCAAGAGGGTCCATCTAAGTCCACAAAGCTTTGATAGTCAATTTGCCCATGATTATAAAATACGTGAAGGGTTTATCAGTGATTTCCTCCAAAAAACATAAAATCTCCATTCCCCAACTTCAAGAGGAAGTGTCTGCCTACCAGCCACTCGAGGTGATACCTTGCCAACTTCTGATCCCACATGTAAGGAAGTTACAAGCTGTTATTCTTGATCTCACAAGGAAAAGAATGAACAAAATTAAAATAAACAACTCTTCCTAGATCCTTAAGAGCCTTGAGGTCACAGGGCAAAACACTGTCTCCAAAATTGGGAAAAGAAAAAAAAAACAGCATTTTGAAATATGTCCCAGGTATTCTGTTCTTAACAAGGCCTGTACTAAACAAAAAATCTATTTCACCAGAGTCCAATGCAAAGTCAAAAAGAACAAAACGGTAGAAGATAATATCCATGAAATCTAGGACAACTCTCTTTAACACAATGTTTAAAATACACATAATGGGAATATCTGAAGGAAAAGAAAGACAGAAAGAAACAGAAGAAAGAAGTGAAGTAACAATCACCAAAATATCCTAAAATTAATGAGAGCTGGGAAACTACATACAGGAGGCTCAAAGAACACTAAACACTATAAACTACAGAAGTGCACACCCAAGAATATCATATTCAAACTAGAGAAAAATCAAAGACAGAGAATATACTGAGAAATGCCAGAGAACAAACACACCTCAGGTATAAAGAAACAAAGATTTGAATTAAACTGACCTTATTTTCAAAAACAGTGCAAGCAAGAAGAGAGTAAAGTGAAATATTTAAAGTTTTGAAAATAAAAAAAGCACTCTCCTAGAATTCTCTATCAAGCAAAAT
The DNA here is from genome assembly GCF_020826845.1 of Diceros bicornis minor. Taxonomy (NCBI): domain Eukaryota; kingdom Metazoa; phylum Chordata; class Mammalia; order Perissodactyla; family Rhinocerotidae; genus Diceros; species Diceros bicornis. The sequence goes on from NC_080769.1 coordinate 6,501,580, forward strand.
TATCCTTCAAAATAAAGGAGAAATAATTTTCTGAGACAAACATTGAGGAAATTTGTCATGAGTACACCTACTTTGAATAAAATGTTCACAAATTTATCAGAAAGAATGTAAATGATAAAGGTAGAGGATTAGAAAAAGAAAAAAATGAAAGTAAAACATTTATAATTCTTATAGTCAATAAAACAGGTGACTCTGATTAAAATAATATTAGCAACAATGTATTTGGTAATGAGAAGCTTATGGACAAGTGAAATAAATGACAGCAATGTGACAAAGGACAGATAGGGGAAATTAGAAATAGTGTGTTAAGAGGTACTTGCACACAAGGAAGTGATATAGTGTTATTTGGCAGAGGAGGGGGGTTACTTATAAATATATATCAAAAACTCAAGGGCAACCACCAAAAAATGCTTTTCAAAAATATGTAGTTGTTGTATTAAGAGAGGAGAAAAAGCAATCAGAGAAAATGCTCCATTTCAGCCAGAGAAGGTGGAAAAAAGGTGGAGACAAAAAGAAACAAAACACATGGGCAAAAAATAGAAATCACTAAAACACTGGGTAAATATAATCCAGCTGTATCAATAACAATTTTAGTCATCAATCGTCTCAATACAATTGAAACACACAGTAATATCAGATTTCAAACACCAGAATTATATCTTGTCTACAAGAAACCCCACTTGAAACATAAAGACATAGACAGACTTTCATCTGTCTATGAGATTATGTAGGTAAAGGGATAGAGAAAATTATACCATGCCAACACTAATGGAAAGAAAGCTGCCATAGGTATGCAAATTATAGACAATGCAGATTCCAAACAGAAAATTCAGAGATTGAGAGAGACATTAGATACTGATACAGGGGTCTATTCTCCAAGAAGTCACAGCAATCCTCCCTGTGTACCTGCATAACAAAAGAGAGGCAAAATACATGAGGCAAGAACTGATAAAATGCAAGGAGAAACAGATGAATACAGAACTGTAGCTGTAGATTTCAACACCCTCTTATCACAGATTATAAATTCCAGTAGGGAGGAGACGAGGAAGGACAGAGATGACCTGAACAGCACTGTGGAACAACTGGATTTCATTGTAACCTATGGAACACTTCATACAACCGCAGAATACACATTCTTCTCAAGTTCACATGGAATATTCACCACGACAAACCACATTTTGGGACATAAAGCACACCTTTTTTTCTTTCTTTTTTTTGGTGAGGAAGATCAGCCCTGAGCTAACATCTGTGCCCATCTTTCTCTACTTTATATGGGACACCGCCACAGCATGGCGTGACAAGCAGTGTGTTGGTGTGTGCCCGGGATCCGAAGCCATGAACAGCGGGCCGCAGAAGCAGAGCATGCGCACGCACTTAACCGCCTGCGCCACCGGGCAAGCCCCTAAAGCACACCTTAACAAACTGAAAAGAACAGAAGTCGTATAAAATATGCTCTCACACCAGATAGGCGTTCATCTAGAAGTCAATAACAAGAAGATAGTTGGAAAATCCCCAAACACATGGCGATTCAACAACACACTACTAAATAACACACAGGATCAACGAATAAGTCTCAAGAGAAATAAAAACTTACTTTGAACTAAATGAAATAAGAACAGAACATACCAAAGGTTTTTGGATGAAGGAAAAAGAGTAGATAAGGAAAATTTTTGTCATGGAACAAATACACTGGAAAACCAAATCTATAAACAATAATGTAAGCATCTACCTTAGGAAACAATAAAAAGAAGAGTAAATTAAACTCAAAGCAAGCACAATAAAAGAAATAATAAAAATTAGAAAAGAAATCAATGTCACTGTGGAAATCAATGGAGAAAATTAAAACAAAAAAGCTGTTTTTTTGACAAGACTAATAATATTGATAAGCATCTAGTCAAGATAACAAAGAAAAGAGGGAAGACAGAAACTACTAATATCAGAAAGGAAAGGAGGAAATGAAAATAAAAAAGGATTTGATAAATACAACATCCATTTATGATAAACAAGTAATAGAGGGGGACTTCCACTTCTTAAGAAAGAACATCTTTATGAATCTTGTAGCTAAATTTATAACGTTTGTTCCATATGGCATGATTGTCTCTTTGAAACATCTGAAAGAATTCACAGCAACAGAAATAACTCCTGGAATTCATAAGACAGTATAGCAAGGTTGAAGGATATGTGAGTCAACTGCTTTCCTTAAAGATCCACACAAATATAGTGAAGTGATCTTTGACAGAGAAGGAAAGGCAATGCAAATGTAAAAAACAGTATTTTAAACAAATAGTGGTGGAAATAATGGATATCCACATGCGAACACACACACACAAAACAAATGTAGACCCAGGCCTTACACCTTTCACAAAAACTAAATCAAAACACATCACATCACTTTTCACATCTAAATGTAAAATGCCAAAGGAATAAACTCCTAGAAGATAACGAGAAAATCTAGATGACCTTGGGTTTGGAGATGAATTTTTAGATACAAAACCAAAAAGCAAGGTCCACAAAAGAGAAAAACAAAAATCCTACTTCATTAAAATGAAAAACTCCTGCTCTGAGAAAGACAGTGTTAAGGGAATAAAAACATAATTTACAGGGGCCAGCCCACTGGTGCAAGTGGTTAAGTGCGTGCGCTCTGCTGCGGCGGCCCGGGGTTCGCCAGTTTGGATCCCGGGCGTGCACCAACGCACCGCCTGTCAAGCCACGCTGTGGTGGCGTCCCATATAAAGTAGAGGAAGATGGGCGTGGATGTTAGCCCAGGGCCAGTCTTCCTCAGCAAAAAGAGGAGGATTGGCAGATGTTAGCTCAGGGCCGATCTTCCTCACAAAAAAAAAAACATAATTTACAGAGTAAGAGAAAATCTTTGTAAAACATATCAGATAAATGAGTGGTATTTGAAATATCCAAAGAACTCTTAAAACTCAACCGTCAGAAGACAAACAACCCAATTTAAAAATGGGCAAAAGATCTCATCAGACAGCTCACCAAAGAAGATATATAGATGGGAAATCAGCAATACAAAAACATGCTCCACATCAAATGTCACTGGGAAACTGTAAATAAAACAATAATAAGGTATCATTAAAATCCTGTTAAGTGGGTAAAACTCAAAACACTCAGAACACCAAGTATTGGTGAAGATGCAAAGCTATAGGTAATCTTCATTCACTGCTGCTGGAAATGGAATTTGGTATGCCTGCAATGGAAGACAGGAACTTTCCTTCAAAACAAAATACACTGTTACTACATAGAGTAGATCCAGCAATCACACTCCTTGGTATTTTTCCAAATGAATTGAAACTTTATGTCCACACATAACCTACACATGAACGTTTATAGGTATTTTATTCATACTTGGCAAGACAAAGTTTTATGCAAGACGTCCTTCAAGAGTCTAATAGACAAAAACAATTGGTGTATCCATACGATGAAATACTATTCAGTGATAAAGAAATGAAGTATCAAGTCATAAAAACACATGGAGGAACCTTAAAAGTATATGGCTAAGGGAAAGAAGCCAACGTGACAAGGCTATGTAATGGATGATTCCAAGTATGTGACATCCTGGAAAAGACAAAAGCATGAGCTAGGAGAAAGATCTTTGATTGTAAAGGATTTGGGGATTGGAGAGGGATGAATCAATAGGTGGAACACAGAGGATTTTTAGGGAAGTGAAACTGTACTATATGAAACAGAAATGATGGATACACATCATTACACATTTGCCAAAACCCATCAACTGTATAACACAAAGAGTCAATGCCAATGTACACTGTGTACTCTAATGCATCAATATGGCTTTGGTAATTGTAACAAACATACCAAAGTAATATAAAATATGAAAAATAGTGCAAACTGTGTGGATGCAGAGAGAAGGGTGATGTGGGAACTCTCTGAAATTCCAATCAATTTTTCTATAACCAAAAACTGTTCTAAAAAAACTGAAGTCTTTCAAAAAAAAAAAATTGAAGACAGATTCATTACAATTCACCCTGATGACTGAAACAGGACATCTCTCATTCAACTGATTTCAACTGATTTCAATAAGCCAGTACGGTGCTCTATGAGCCTGAGACCCATAAGGGGGGTGAAACTTCCATCAAATGCCTTGTTGGAGAGCAGGGCACTGTATTCTCTGAGAACTGCCATGGTTACTATCAGTAGTGTCAGAACTCCAACGTGCATGAGTGTTCTGGTGAGTCCTTGTATTGTAGACCTAGTAAAGTACAGACAAGTGTTACCTTGATTTCTCTACTGGATTTCTCTGAGTCAAGAGATTCCTGGGCCAGCCCCATGGCTTAGCGGTTGGGTGCGCGCGCTCCGCTACTGGCAGCCCGGGTTCGATCCCGGGTGTGCACCAATGCACCGCTTCTCCGGCCATGCTGAGGCCGCATCCCACATACAGCAACTGGAAGGATGTGCAACTATGACACACAACTACCTACTGGATCTTTGGGGGGAAAAAAAATGGAGGATTGGCAACAGATGTTGGCTCGGAGCCGGTCTTCCTCAGCAAAAAGAGGAGGATTAGCATGGATGTTAGCTCAGGGCTGATCTTCCTCACAAAAAAAAAAAAGAGAGAGAGAGAGAGATTCCTATAGTTCTTTTACGACAAATGGGCATCTCTTAGAAAACCATCCAAGAGTTTGTGAACATATGAAGATGAGCCTTCATATTTTTGGTCAGTAGTGAGACTTTTGGCCAGTAGTAAGATGACTGCCTGATGTTTGGTTAGCTCTGGTGACACTTGTTTGGTTCTTCATCAGGGATGTGCCAATTAAGGGATGAAGACCAGCAACTCTCCACTGAGCTCCAACATGCATGAAGGTACACTCTTGTCCTTAAAGTCTAAGCACTCCTTAGTGCTGTGCATTCAGTTAATCCCAAGGAACTACCCAGGGAATCAAGGTGTCTGGGAGAAGGCTGACCTTCTCCATCACCCTAGCATCTTTCAACAAACTGAAGAAAGGCCATGCCCCTCCTGCAGATGGCATAAGCTACAGGGCCAAGGTAAGTCTCCATCATATCACAAGTAGGTGTCAGTAGCAGGGCTGAGCTGGTGGGAGACTGTTTCCAGGGCCAAAGGCATAACACGCACCTCGGTCGAGTGTCACATGCTCAGTGCATATGAGAGCCTCTATATTCAAGAGATCTCAGTACCTAGTGACAATAGCAGCTGTAATGGCATACAGTGTGGGAACTAATGCAGTTTCTTGCAACAGAAGACTATGGACAACTTAAGGCCCTCCTCCAGAGAGCCTCAAACCACTGCCATCAGGATTAGAGGCCTCCTCAATGACAATTCATTTCTTTGTAGAGTTTAAGGACCAGGGTTAAGTCGGGTTTGAACTAATCCCTTTGCTGGGCCAAACTCAGACTGTGGGTGTTGTCCACTATAACCCAGAGGGTGAGGATCTTTGTGGCAATAGATGAGGGGCTGGAGCAGAGTTACTTAGGGGCCCTGGTGAGTTCTCTGCAATCTTGCTACCTACTGGCTGCATTTTCCTGTCCTTTCTTTCTCTTTGAAATAATTCCTCTTTAACCAGAGACCATCTGATGGGCTCAGCTCATGCACAGGTATAATCATCCCTGAACCCCCAGACTCCCTGTAATGTCAAGTTGACACTAACCTCAGTCTCACCTTCACTCGAAACACACAGATAGTTTCCACCAAAGACATAACCCAGGACCTCATTGAGGAGGGCCCCATTCCCAGACTCCTGCTCCCAAGGGAACTGAAACTGCCAATTCAGAGTCCTCTGTACATAACAGAACCAGGCGTGGTGGGTCAACAATGCACACAGGGCAGCACAGCTCACAGGAGGAGCTGCCCAGCAAGCAGCAGCTCACAGTGCAGGAGCCTCCAGGCTTTCTCATCAGCCCATCCAGATAAGAAGGCCTAGGGGAAAGGGAGGGGTGAGGCTTAAGTTTTCAGAAGTTAAACATCAAATATGTGGACCCTGGCCAGTCATTACAAGAATAAACACTGGCTTGTTTTTACATAAAGAAACACTAACAGGATGATGAAGCAGTAATCAAAACTGGTCATTGGAGGGGGACTGGAGTAAGAGCAGAGGAGTGGGGCAGGACATGCAGGCAGGGAGTCAAGTTAGTTTCCCATGTGTTATTTAGTTAAAATGGGGACACAAATTTATATACACATATCTTCCTATGGTTGATCATTATTTTTAATTAACTTCTGCTTTTTAAAATTAGTTTAACTTTAACTTTCCTACATAGGAAACCACTGTAAGATATAATCCTTTAAAAACTAACATAAAATAGCAGACAATAAAAAAAATTACAAACCCCTTTCTAAATAATAAAGGACAAGGGGTGTAATAGTTTGTCCCTCCACTATATTTCACACTGGGGATATTTTCAGGACGGAGTAGCGTATTAGAATACATGAGGGGTTTGCAACTAAGCCCTGAAATAAACTAGGAATTCCAAAGATTTACATCAGGTTTGACCTGTTTCCTCATATCACTGAAAACAGAAATTCAAGTGCTTTTCCTCACATCCATTAAAATAGGAATTCATTTGCCTTAGGAATAGTATAGCCTTTTTAAAAAATTTCTTTTAATTATTATTATTATTATTTTATTGGGTCATGATGGTTTATAACATTGTGAAATTTCAGGTGTACATTATTATTTATCAGTTTCTACATAGACTGCAGGGTGCTCACCACCAATAATCTACCATATGATTTCACTCATATTTGGAAATTAACACTCAGAACTGTTTGGTGGTTACCAGGGGTAAGGAGGTTGAAGGACAGGCACAAGGGTTGAAGGGACACATTTATATGGTGATTGACAAACAATAATGTACAACTAAAATTTCACAATGTTATAAACTATTATGACATCAATAAAAAACGATTAGAGGGGCTAGCCCGGTGGCATAGCGGTTAAGTTCGTGCCTTCCGTTTCAGTTCGCCGGTTCGGATCCTGAGAACAACATAGCACTCATCAAACCATGCTGAGGCAGTGTCCCACATACAAGAGCTACAACTCTACAACTATGACACACAACTATGTACTGGGCTTTGGGGAGAAAAAAGAAAAAGGAGGAAGATTGGCAACAGATGTTAGCGCAGGGCCAATCTTCCTCAAAAAACAGAAGGAAACAAAAGGATTAGAAAGAGAAAAAAAAGAGCAAGTTAGTACAGATCATAAGGGAGGCCCCAGCTAGAAAACCCTGAAACGAGACCGTCTTATGTCCTCAGGGATCAAGGGCTTGGAATAAGGCTGGGAGGCTAATTATGGAACTGTGACCCTTTTTTAGAAGTGGAAACTCTTAAATGTGTCCTCACCATCTGTAATCAAGAATCAGGCTCCATTTTAATCTGTGATCCTTGCTAGCGATGAGCCTTCCACCCATCCCTTCCCCACCCCACTCATTTGGTACTGAAGATAAAGAATCCCGGAGCACTTGGCTCTGGTAGGAAGTTTGAATCCCACAGCCCTAGCCTGGGTTCAAGGAATCTTCTCAGTCTAACCACAGGGTGCTCATTAAAGTCTCAGGTGTACATATAACACTGGAAGGAAATTTATTTTAGATCAATTTTTGCCTGTGTCCCTGGAGAGCTTTCAAATGTTAACTGCTATAATATCTAGACCTAAGGAAATTGATCTCTATTTTCACTGATATAAGAAAAACAATAAATTATGTAAATGTGGGATGCACCTGGAAAGTCTTCCTTCAACCTCCAGCTTTACTGTGGTATAACTGACTAATAAAATTGTCTGTGTTTAAACAGTACACTGTGATGATTTGATATACGTATACAATTTGTATACCTGAAATTTGCTAAGACAGTGGATGAAGCGTTCTCACCACACACACACAAAAAGTAACTAAGGATCTAGAGTGGAATTGATGGGTCATATGGTAATGTTAGGTTTTATATTTGAGGAACTCCTAGACCTTTTTCCACAGTAACTGCACCATTTTCTATTCGCACCACCCATGTATGAGAGTTCAAATTTCTAAATATATCCTCTACAAAACTTGTTATTACCTCACTTCTTGACTGTGGCCATCCCACTGGTTGTGAAGTGGTATCTCACTGGGGTTGTGACTTGCATTTCCTTGATGACTAACAATGTCCAGCATCATTTCATATGCTCTCCACCATTTGTCTATCTTCCTTGGAAGATACTATATTCAGACCTTTTGCCAATTTCAAATTCATTATTTGACTTTTTATAATTAAGTTTTAAGAGGTCCTTAGATATTTTTGATACAAGTTCCTTATCAGATATATGATTTGCAAAATTTTCTTCCATTCTGTTGGTTCTGCTTTCACTCTCTTGCCTTAAAAATTTTTCTTTTTTGTGGTAATATACACATGCCATAAAAATTAACCAATTTTTAAGTGTATAGTTCAGTTGTAGCATGTGTCGGTATTTGCTTTCTTTTTAAAGCTGAATAATACACCATTGTTTGTATGTACCAAATTTTTTCATTCATTCATCTGTTGCTGGACACTTGGGTTACTTCCACCTCTTGGATTTTGTAAAGACGAGTGGACATATATCTAAGTCTCTGCCATCAGTTCTTCTTCAATTCCCAGAAGCAGCATTGCTAGTCCAGATAGTAACTCATTTTGTAATTTTTGGAAGAATCGCCACGTTGTATGTCATATCATCAACACGATTTTATATTCCCAGCGATAGTGCACAAGGGTTCCAAAGGGTGTTTTTACTCTCTTGATGGTGTCCTTTGAAGCACAAAAGTCACTAGTTTGGTGAGGTCCAAATTAACTATTTTGTTCCGTTTTTGCTCTTCGTGCCTTATCTAACAATTCTTTGCCAAATGTTTTATCTAAACTATGTGTTATAGTTTATTCTTCTGTGGAGGTCTTTATCCTTTCTGGTAAATTATTGTATGTGGTGTCATGTAAGGATAAAACTCTTTCTTTTCCACATGGCTATCCAGTTGGCCCACCACCAATATATGCAAAGAGTATTCTTGCCCCATACTTGGTACTTTGTTCAAACATCAGTTGACCACAGATATATGGGTTTATTTCTCAAATCTCAACCTATTCCATAGATCTGTATGTCGATCCTTTTGTCAGTATCACACTCTCCTGATTACCCTTGCATATTACAAAGTTTGAAATCAGGAAATGTTAATTCTACCACTCTTTATTTTTCCAGATTGTTTTGGCTATTCTGGTTCCCTTGCAATTGCACATAACTTTATGAAAGAGCTTCCCAATTTGTATAAAGGAATAAGCTGGGATCATGACAGGTATGTGCTGAATCTCAGATCATCTGGGGAACAGTGCCATTTCAACAACGTTAAGTCTTCTGATCCATGAAATTGGTATGTTTTCCCATTTATTTATACATTCATTAATTTCTTTTGATCATATTTTGCAGTTTTCTGAGTATTCATTTTGTACTTATTTTGCTGAATTTATTCCTTAGTATTTTATTTCTTTTGATTTTATTGTCAGTGTTTCTTTTTTTTTTTTTAAAGATTTTATTTATTTCCCCCCCACTAAAGCCCCAGCAGATAGTTGTATGTCATAGTTGCACATCCTTCTAGTTGCTGCACGTGGGACACGGCCTCAGCATGGCCGGAGAAGTGGTGTGTCGGTGCGCGCCCGGGATCCGAACCCAGGGCCGCAAGCAGCAGAGCGCACGCACTTAACCGCCAAGCCATGGGGCAGGCCCTGTCAGTGTTTCTTAAATTTATTATCAGATTGTTCATTGCAAGTATATACAAATAGAATTGATTTTTATATTTTGATCTTGTATCCTATCATTTTGCTGACCTTAATTATCAGTTCTAATAATGTTTTAAGTGGATTCCTTCATGTTTTCTGAAAACAAGATATCTCAGCTGGAAGTAAAGATAGTTTTACATCTTTTTAACCACTCTTTATGCATTTTATTTCCTTTTCTTCCATAATGGTTGTAGCTAAAATCTCCAGTACTTGCAGAATAGAAGCAGCAAGAGCAGACATCCTTCTTTGATTCCGTATATTCAGGAAAAAGCATCCAGACTTTTACAATTAAGTATAATATTAGCATGGGTTTTCCATAGATGCTCCTTATCAGGTCAGCAAATTTCCTTCTACTCCTAGTAATGAGTGCTTTAATCATGAAAGGTACTGGATTTTGTCAATTATTTTCCCTGAGTCTATTGAAATGATCTGCCATTTTTGCTTTTATTCTATTGATATCCTTTATTACATAACTGGATTTTGAGATGTTAACCCAACCTTTCATCCCTGGAATAAATCCCACTTGGTCATGGTGTATAATTCTTTTATATATTGCTGGATTGGGTCTGCTAGTATTTGTTGTACTGGCCTCACAAAATGAATGTGAAGTGTTCTCCCCATTCTAATTTTTAAAAGAGTGTGTTAAGAATTGGTATTAAAGAACCTTTGACTGTTTCAGAGAATCCTGTATTGACGCCATCTGGGACTAGCTTTACTTTGTGGATGGTTGTTTGTTTACTAACTCAACTCTTTCACTTGTTATAATTCTATTCAGATTTTCCATTTATTCTTGGTTTAGGTTCAATAAATATATACTGTATTCTACATTCTCTTTCTATATACACATATACACACAACATATACACTATATGCAGCATTACATAATTCTATACTATATACTACATTTTTATACAGTACAAAATATCGCTTTTTAATATAGATGAAAAAAGCCTCCACAAAATACTAGTACACCGAATCCAGCAATATATAAAATGACTTGAACACCATGACCACACGGGATTTAACCCAAGAAAGAAATGCTGATTTTACATCTGAAAGTGAATTGACATAAGAAACCACTATTACAATCAACATCAAAAACTACAAGATCATCTCAATAGATAAAAACAAGCATTAGACCAAGTTCAACACCCCTTCACAAGGAAAGCACTCAATAAACTGTGATAAAATCCCTCAGTAAACTACCTCAACCTGAAATAAAGCATCAATGAAAACCCACAGCTGACATCATTCTTGATGGTGAAAGACTGGAGGCTTTCTCTCTAAGATCAGAGAGAAGACAGAGACGTCTGTTCTCACCAGTTCTACCCAACGTGGTAGGAAAGACGCTACCAGCGCAATTAGGCAAGAACATGGAAAAAAACAACCATTCCAGATTTCAATGAACATACACATATAGCTCCAGAGACAGATGTACAGAAACACACAGACTTTGTCACGGCACATATCGGAAAACACACTCAGACACAGACACGCAAACTCACAAACTCTCAGAGTTTGTGACTCAGAGACACACCGATGTTCCCATAGACACACAGCCCAGGCCCTCTGCACTCCTCCCCACTTTACTTTTTATGGCCAATCATCAGACACATTGTATAATTCTATTTATATATTTTCTTTCTTCTTTCCTAGAATGTCAGCTTTAAAGCAAAGAGGAATATTTGCTCTGCTTTGTTCAACAAAGCACCTACCAGGGGCCAGCACGGTGGTGCAAGCAGTTAAGCACATGCGCTCCACTGCGGCGGCCCAGGGTTAACCGGTTCGAATCCTGGGCGCGCACCGATGCACTGCTTGGCAAGCCATGCTGTGGCGGCGTCCCATATAAAGTGGAGGAAGATGGGCATGGATGTTAGCCCAGGGCCAGTCTTCCTCAGCAAAAAAAAGAGGAGGATTGGCAGATGTTAGCTCAGGGTTGATCCTCCTCACAAAAAAAAAAAAAGCACCTACCAGAAGGCCTGTCACACCAATATTTCTTGCATATTGAGGCTTATCAAGAGACAGACAGAAAAACACATACTCACTCATATGGAAGCTTTACACAAACCTCATCATAGGCCCAGATCTTCACGAAGTGAACTGTTCTCACTCCCATCCCACCTGGTAGAGGGGTGTCTCCTGGCTCCCAAACCAACCCCCAAAGAGGGTGTCTCAGATCCTCTAGATGGGGAAGGGATTTCACCCTTCCTGACACCATACAGGACAAAAAGTACATCTCTATAAAAAACACAAAATTGGAGACCGGATGGCAGAGTCAGGACCCAAAATGGCTAGAGTCATTATTTCCAGCCCATCTCACTGCTACAAAAGCATCCAGAAACTCACTCATCATGAATTGTCCCTTTGTCACTTTGCTTTTCTGTTGTGAGCTCAGTGAGGGACCAAAGGTGAGTATGTCCTTGCTCAGCACCCATGTCCTCTGCTGCAGGCTCCTTGGTAGACATCACCTCTGCTGTGGACTCATATTCCCACAGACCTCACTCAGTCCCCCCCACGGTGGCCCCACCATCTTAACTGAACACATTCTCCTAGGATCAGGGTCCAATTTATACCCTTGAGATTTTAATTTATGGAGGTGATGAAGTGACAATATGCACAGGCCAGCGACATATAAAGATTTTTATTACTTACACTTCCCAAGATAGGGAGGCATGCCATGCCAGGCAGGGTCACAGGTGATACATCAGGTTTGCTCAGGAGTTTGACAAAAATTTAGGCCTCGGGGCCGGCCCCATGGCTTAGCGGTTAAGTGCGCGCGCTCCGCTGCTGGCGGCCCTGGTTCGGATCCCAGGCGCGCACGGACACACGGCTTCTCCGGCCATGCTGAGGCCTCATCCCACATACAGCAACTAGAAGGCTGTGCAACTATGACATACAACTATCTACTGGGGCTTTAGGGGGAAAAATAAATAAATAAAGCTGTTGGAGATCCACGAGGATAACCCAGTAAAGGTGCATCATGTCGCTTCAGAGGAGAAGGCCAAGTGCAGCTGAGAGGCTGTTGACACAGGCACTGACAGAACAGACTTAACCAAATCTATGAGAGCAGGATATTTATCACTTGCTGATTGGTTGTAGCCAGTAATTTCCACACTGTTGGGACTGGGTATAGAGGTCTGTGTGATGCAACCATAGCCTCAAGTTGAGGTAAACCACTCTGAGGTGTCATTCATCCTTTCCAGGTTTAATAACAGGACAAATCGGGCTGTTAGAAGAAGCACTGGAAACAGTCCACCCTTCACTAACTAGGTTTCCTATACAGTTTTCAATCCTTCAAGGCCCTGGGCAATTTACATTGGGCCATGTTAACGACTTGATTTGTGGGGTAAGGTCCCTAGGGTCACAATTTGTCAAGCCAATTTGTAAGTGGCAGAGACTTCATTTAACTGTAATTCTTGATCATTTGTTCAGAGCTTCCCAGCTCACTATGGGATATTTTAGGATAATAGGTGTTATGATCATGGAGAATTTAGACAAACCATAGTTCCAAAGGCTAAAGATGAAACATTTGGGCCGGCGCCGTGGCTTAGAGGTTAAGCGCACGCGCTCCGCTGCTGGCGGCCTGGGTTCGGATCCCGGGCACACACCAACGCACTGCTTCTTCGGCCATGCTGAGGCCGTGTCCCACATACAGCAAGTAGAAGGCTGTGCAGCTATGACATACAACTATCTACTGGGGCTTTGGGGGAAAATAAATAAATAAATAAATAAAAATTAAAAAAAATAAATTAAAAAAAAATAAAGATTAAACATTTGTCCTATTTGTCCTCTATATTGTATTCATTAACACCCCTAAGATCATCAGGGGAAACTTGCTTAAATTTAGTGGGATCCAGGTATAACTGTAATTTGACCCCTAGTATTGATTAACTGCCTGGAGGTTTCTGAATTAGTGTATTACGTCCCAGCTCACTATGGGATATTTTAGGATAATAGGTGTTATGACCATGGAGAATTTAGAAAAACCATAGTTCCGAAGGCTAAAGATGAAACATTTGTTTTTCCTGTTTTTCCTCTATATTGTATTCATTAACACCCCTAAGATCATCAGGGGGAACTGGCTTAAATTTAGTGGGATCCAGGTATAACTGTAATTTGATCCCTAGTATTGATTAACTGCTTGAAGGTTTCTGAATTAGTGTATTAAGTCAGATAGCAAAATTAATTCAGAACCTATGTTGTATAGGCCCAAAAGCCCAGCAGTGCACCTTTTTCTGTTTTGTTGCATAAATTCTTCAGTATATTTTAGATTTCTAATTGGGTCCAATTGTGGATCTTTGTTTCGATATTTTATCTATTTTTCCTTCCTCCTGATCTTTCCTGTTTTGTTGTCTTAATCATGGGACATACTCAGGGGAGGGAGTACCTCTTCACCCTGGTATTTATAAATTTTTTCCACCCAAGAGCCTCAAAACAGTGCCATCAGCATTAGGAGCCTCCCCTGTGACAACACTGGTTGTCTTAAAGGGTTTAAACCCTGGGCTTAAGTCAGGTTTGAACTAATACCTTGTGCCACATGGGAGCCATGGGTGTTGTCCCCTATAACCCGGAAGGTCAGGATCTTGGTGGCAGTAGAGGCAGGGGCAGCAGCAGCAGAGGTACTTAAAGGTACTGGTGAGCCCTCTGGTGTTAGGAGTGTGCACTCAGCCCACCACGTACTGCCTGCCTTTTCTCCTCTCCTCTCTTTTTTCTTTTAAATGACTGCTCTTTCAGGAGTGACCCTCTGATGGAGCCCCCTCTTGCAAAGGGCATAGTCCCTGTCTACACGCTACCCCTGGGGTATGTCAGGCCAACACAGCCTGTGGCATAGCTTCATTCTAACATGCAGATAAATCCTGAAAAAGACCCTGACCCAGGACTCATTTAAGGAGGCCCCAATCCCATAGTCCTGCTCCCAAATGCCTACAAATTGTTCAAACTGCCAACTCTGCTCAGCTGAGCCTAGAACTGAGGCTTAGTGGGTCAACACTGCAACAAGAGGCAGCACAGCTCACAGCACAGGCTCCCCAACAAGCAGCAGCCCACAGTGCAGGCCGCCACCAGGCAGCAGAGCAGGTGAGCAAGTCAGAGCAGAAGACAGACGCACGGGTCGGGGTCATGTCAGGACACGCTGCTTAGGGTGCCAGCTGTTATGGTCACTGCAGAGGGGTGGTTCCCATGTTGAGACTGAGGCAAGTGTGGTAGACTTACACACTCACTCACACACCCACACACACAGGGCAGGAAAAGGCTTAGGACTCACATAATAGAGGTCTGAGGGGGATGGCAGGCCAGCCTCTCAAGCGGCTCTGGAAGGGCTAAGAAAGCAAGGAATGGAGCCTGGCCTGGGTGTGCACTAGGCTGGGGGGTGGGGCCGGGGCAAGAGTTCTGCACACAGGCAGGGACTTGTGTGGTGGAATCTCCTGCCTGCTCTAGAGGAGAGAACACCCAGGCTTTCTCATCAGCTTGTCCAGGTGGGGGCACAAGGGGAAGAGGGAGGAGTGAGGCTTAATCTGTGAGAGTCATCCAAAATGTGGAGTCTGACTGCTCACTAAAAAGACAAATGCGAGGGGTCGGCCCCCTGGCTTAGTGGTTAAGGGCGCGCCCTCCGCTGCTGGCAGCCGGGGTTGGGATCCCTGGTGCACACCGACGCACCGTTTCCCCGGCCATGCTGAGGCCGCGTCCCACATACAGCAACTAGAAGGATGTGCAACTATCTACTGGGGCTTTGGGGGAAAAAAATAAATAAATAAAAAATTTTAAAAAATAATAATAAAATGATTTTCTTTAAAAAACAAAAAGACAAATGCGAGGGGTCGGCCCCGTGGCTTAGTGGTTAAGTGCGCGCACTCCGCAACTGGCGGCCCGGGCTTCAAATCCCGGGCGCGCACCGACGCACCGCTTCTCCGGCCATGCTGAGGCCGCGTCCCACATACAGCAACTAGAAGGATGTGCAGCTATGACATACAACTGTCTACTGGGGCTTTGGGGAAAAAAAGGAGGAGGATTGGCAATAGATGTTAGCTCAGGGCTGATCTTCCTCATAAAAAAAAATAAATAAGAATAAAAAGACAAATGTGGGTAAGAAAAATTTGCATCTCACTGATTGATTTATATAAAGAAACACTAACAGGAGGCTCAAGAAATGATCAAAACTGTATTTGGGGGTGGCTGGAGTAACGGTGCTGGAGGGGACCAGGATATATTGGCAGTGAGTCTTCTAGAGTGAGACTTTGAAATATCACAGATTTATTTCAAATAAACAAGGAAATTTATGTACACCATATTTTACTATTTAACAGTCTTTTATTTAATTTTAACTTTTGTACACAGGAAATCATTCTAAGATTTAAATCCTTTAAACACTACTGGTTACAACAATGTAAACCGTTCAAAATGAAAATTTCCAAATCTCTTTCTAACTAAAAGCACATGCAGCATCCTTGTTTGTCCTTCCCCTCTATCTCACACTGGGGGACTTTCAGGAATAAGCAGCATATTATAATGCAATAGGGCTTTGAGTTTATCCACTTCTATATAGTAGGATTTTTAAAGATTTACATAAGCTTTCAGAAGTTTCCCTCACATCAATCAAACAGAATTCAGATGCTTTAGCTTTTTAAATTTCTATGATCTCTAGGGACATGCACATATGAAGCCTGATCTAAAAATGAAATATGTACCTGAGAACTTCAATATATTCATCTCACATCTTGAGTTTCTCTTGCCTAAATGAAAAAAATATATATTTGTTTCCACAATTTTCTTACTTTCCTCACATCCTATCTCTCTATCAACTTAGAGTTTCAGTGCCCAAGCACTAAGGGAAACTAGAGCCAAAGGGCTGCACTATTCAATCAATAAAGGAATCCAAAGGAAATAAACACAAATACTGGAATCAGCACAGATAAGCAGCCTGCTTCCCACAGGACAGAAGGAAAGCCACACTCAGAAGCTTCCATATTCCTGACCCTCCTGGTTGAGACAGAAGCCCTGGAGTGGGTCAGTCCCTGGTGGAGGGGGGTGGGGCACCTGAGCAGCCACAGGAGTGAACTCTGGGAGCTCCACACACACCCTCTCCCCAGGGAATAATGCAACTACTCCCTCTCTCAGGCTCCCCGTCCCACAATGAGGAAAACTCAGCTGGACTCAGTTTAAGGTTCTGACAAAGTGAACTCCCAAATTAATGGACCCTAATCCAGGACACAGGACTCCTGACTTTCACAGACTTTCTCAATGTAAACAAATTACACTCTGAGTGCACCTACACTGTGGATGCAGCACTCCAACTTACGTCTAGAAAGAGGCCCAAGGAAACCACAGTTATAAAGTCAGAAAGGGAATCGGTGACTTCCTCCCACCCGCCACGTGCACATGCACCCCCAGCTTTCCAGGGCTCTGCAGCTCCTCTCAGTATAAAGGCTCCTTCCAGGGTGGGTGTGAGCAGGCAGGACACCTGCCGGGGGGAGGCTCCCCAGAAAGACCAAGGGGGCCTTAGCTTAGAGACAGTGCCCTCAGGCCTCTGCCCCCACTGGAGTTTTTTGGACCGCCACTGATACCTTAAATAACACAAACCTAGTGTTTGAACAATCCAGCTAAAACACTCAAACCAGTCTTTATGTGGAAATGAGGGAATAAAATTGTATGACTTTTTACTGACTCAATAAGAAACCCCACAGGAATGTACTGCATTCCAGAAATAAAGATGTTAATTATTTCCATGACAAGAGTTTGTTTTACAAACTATTAATCATATTTGAGCAACTTCAGTTCTGCCAGTCTAAGCCCTGGAAATCCATTTGAACTCACCGAAAATAAAAGAACAGACCTCAGAATATTAGAAATATGCTCAGGGAGGAAAAAAGAAAAACAATTTTTAAATCATGCAATGTAAAACTGGAATGTTTTATTTTTTTCTGAAACCAACGTTTTCCCGCTTTGGATACATTTTATATTGTCCTCAGGCTGTACTGAGTAAATAAATATTTATTCATTGAAAAACTGATAGTAAATAAAGTGAATATATCTTTTTTGTGTGTGAGGAAGATCGGCCCTGAGCTAACATCTGCAGATCCACCTCTTTTTGCTGAGGAAGACTGGACCTGGGCTAACATCCATGCCCATCTTCCTCCACTTTATACGGGACACCGCCACAGCATGGCCTGACAAGTGGTGCCTCGGTGCGCGTGGGGGATCTGAACGGGCGAACCCCGCCACGCCAAAGCGGAGCGCGCACACCTAACTGCTTGCGCCACCGGGCCCGCCCCGTGAATATATCTTTCCAAGGTGACAAACCCAGGAGGGGCGGTGCTGACAGGACCGATCACCCGGAAGTTTGCTAAGAGGAACCTCCACCCACAGGACTTGACTGAATGTGCCCAGGACACGTCCTGGGAGGAGAGACAGAGGATTTCATACAAGGTAGTTCCAGGAGGCTATTCGCTACTTTTTTCTCACGTAGAACATCCACAAACAAGAAATAAACCCTTTTAAAAGGGCCACCCAGTGACTATGGGAAAATGATAATTAAAATACTGGATGTGTTTGCAGTTGATGATGATGCTGTGAATCTGAGACTGGCAGTTGGCATTTGGGAACGTGAGGAAGGATCTGGAGATTTAGGGATTTACTGCCAGTCCCAGGGAGAGCAGCGGGACCAGGGTCGTGGATTTGAGGCCCTGCTCCCGAGACATTTAGAAAATTCAGGAGAACACGAGTCCCCCTGAGGTGAAAGGAGGGACTGGGGACCCCACAGCCCACAGCTCCTCCCACGCAGGAGCCCCGGAGACCGAATCACGACGGTCCCTGATGTTCCCCCCGTGGTCACCGCACCATCTGGGGACACGCGGGGCTGCGGGCGCAGAGCTGCCCAGAGAGGCTCCGGGGCCGAAGTCGCCGCGCGCAGTGACCACAGGACGCCCGGGGTCCCGGCTGCCGGCCCGGCCCCCACGCTGCGGCCGGAGGAGACTGAGGTCCGAGCGGCGCCACCGCGGACCCGGGTCCGCAGACTCGGAGGTGACCGCGGGGAGGCTGGTCCCGCCACGGCCAGTTCCGACCAGCCCCCCCTGCCCCAAACGTGTCTCCGAAACCCCGGCCAGAACTCTCACCATCTCTAAGTTTCCTGGTTCCCCCGCGTGCTTCCCACGACTCGGCACAGGTCACAGCGCCACAGACGCGGCACCACAGCAAGGTGAGCCCTTTAAGGGCAGCGGCTCGTAACCGGAAGGACTGTGGCGCGAGCAGGAAGTCGTGATGGGGTGGCGCGCCGCCCCGCCCACCTGCCCCGGAGCCGACCCTGATTGGACAGTTCGAAAGGCCCTCGGGCCCGAGTGACAGAGGGATGGAGATAACGTGTCTGAGCCAACTCAAAGCTGGAAATTGTCCTGTCTGGGGACTTTTCCGTTGCAATTCAATGCTCCGAGACCACTCGGGGATCTGTGACCCTTCTTTGCAAACACACTTAATATCACCTCACCCTATGTAGGAATTAGTCTGTCTGCACTATCATCTCTGATTTTCCACCCAATGCTTCCCCACCTCTACTCAAATCCTACTTGAAAATATCCTATGGCCTCCCAAGCCCTCAGCTATGGTAGGAAGTTGGAACCCGCAGCCCTAGTTGGGCACAAGGACTCTTCTCAGTCTAACCACTAGGTATGAGATGTTTTCATTCAATATCAGGTGTACGTTTTACCCTGGAGTAAAATTTATTTTAGATCATTTTTTTAATGTGTCCTGAGAGAACTTTGTAAAGGTCTATAATTTCCCTAAGGTAATTCAATTCCTATTTGGACTGATATAACAGAAAAAACAAGAAAAGGTTATGTAAATATTGGATGTACCTGGAAAGTGTTCATATGCTTAAGAGATTGAAATGCAAAACTCTTTTGCATTGCAAAACTCTTCATGCAATTATTCACTTCTTCGAACAGTTTTTTTGGTGGGGGGGGGGACAATACACATGTAGCCAGAAAAACCCGGGACCCTGTCACTGTAGCCGAATCAATGAACACAATGACCAGGGATGGAGGAAAAGAAAAATGGTTTAATTTTGTCAGCAAGATGAGGCAGCAAAATGGGCTCATGCCCCAAAATCCACAGTCCTTCTGAGGCACTAGGAGTTGGGGTTTTTAAAGGAAAGTCTGTGGGAAAGAATGTATCCTTGGTGACTGTGATTATTTGTTGGAGGAGGGATCCCAGACCTCTGGCGCCAAGCCGGCTGTTATCTCTACCTACTGCAGGAGATTTAGGGCTCCATCAATCAATCTTCTCGCGTCACTCGAAATTTCGCCTTGAGGAGTGGACGGCAGCCGCCGCCAATTAACGATTACAAAGTTGACAAGGTTTTAGGCGGGGGAGGGGAGCTGTGGCTTTGCAGCCCGCATCCTCCCAACGGCCTGCGTTTAGCTGAGGTGGGGAAGCTGCAGGCTGTTTGTCTGTCCCTGTGCTGGATGGTGGATTCGGCGCCAGGAACCAGGAGTTGGGAGCTTCAGCTTCTTGATAATTTCGAGATATCAGTCTCCCTGTAACAAACCACAAGAACTGGTAATTAGCCAGAGTTTCAGTTTGTAGCCACCTGGGCTTTTAACAATTTATTACCTCAACTTGCCATTTGGAATTCAGGGACACAAAGGATAAAACAACCAATATCTGCAAGTGAATGTAACTTAGAGAAGCAGGGAAGGGGGAATGAGTGCTTTTTGGTTTTAACCCCATATATGCTGGGTTCAACTCGGGGGAACAGATATTAGGGCCGGCATCACACATACTATATAACAGAGCCCTTTGACGTCTACAAATCACTGGTCTTCAGTATACTCACAGATACGTGCAATTATCACCACAGTCAATTTCAGAACATTTTCATCATCTAAAAAGAAAACCCTATACCCTTAACCTATCACTGCCCTATTTTCCCCTCTAGATCCTACAAGCATCAGCACTAGACAACCACTAATCTATTTCCTTTCTCTATAAATTTCCATATTTGTTGACTTTCATATGAATGGGATTATATAATATGTGGTCTTTGTATTTGACTTCATTGACTTGGTATAACGTTTTCAGGGAATTCCATGTTGTAGCGTGTATCAATACTTCATTTTTTTTAATTGAGATATAATTGATATGTAACATTATATTAGTTTCAGGTGTACCACAATAAGTCTAGTTAACATCCATCACCACACATAGTTACAAATTTTTTTCTTGTGATGAGACCTTTTAAGATCTACTCTCTTAGCAAATTTTAAATGTACAATTCAGCAGAATTAACTCTAGTCACCATGCTGTACATCACATCCCCACGACTTACTTATGTTACCACAGAAGTGTGCCTTTTGAACACGTTCTACATATCTATTCCATATAAGTTACATCTTATCCATTTTTAAGAGTATATAGTTCAGTAGTGTGAAGTACGTTGACATTGTGAAACCAATCTCCAGAACTCATCATCACTCCAAACTGCAGCTCTCTCAATATTAAACACCCCACTGCCCTAGCCAAGGAGCCTCCGACAAACACCATTCTGGTTTCTCTATGAATTTGACTCCTTTAGGTATTTCATATAAGTGGAATCATACAGTTTTTGTCCTTTTTTTGACTGGCTTGTTACACTTGACATAATGTCCTCAAGGTTCCCCCTTGTTGTAGGATGTGTCAGAATTTCATTTCTTGGGCCAGCCTCGTGGCTTAGCGGTTAATTGCGTGCACTCCAATACTCGCGGCCCGGGTTCAGATCCCGGGCACGCACTGACGCGCCGCTTCTCTGGCCATGCTGAGGCTGCGTCCCACATACAGCAACTAGAAGGATGTGCAGCTATGACATACAACTATCTACTGGGGCTTTGGGGAGAAAAAGGAGGAGGACTGGCAATAGATGTTAGCTCAGAGCCAGTCTTCCTCAGCAAAAAGAGGAGGATTAGCACGGATGTTAGCTCACGGCTGATCTTCCTCACAAAAAAAAAAAAATTCATTTCTTTTTAAAGCTGAATACTATTCAGTTGTATATGTACACCACATTTTGTTGATCCACTCATATGTTGATGGATACTTGGGTTGCTATCACCTTTTGGCTACTGAACAATGCTTCAAAAACACAGATGTACAAATATGTGTTTGAATCCATGTTTTGAATTCTTTTGAGTATATACTCAGAAATGAAATTGCTGGATCATACGGTAACATTCTCTTTAATTTTGGAAAAACTGCCATACTGTTTTCCAAAATGGTGGCAGGATTTTACCTTCCCACCAGAAGAGCACAGGGGTTCCCCTGGGTGTTTTCAGTTTCCTGATAGTGTCCTTTAAAACACAAAAGTGATTAAGTTCAATGAAGTTCAAGTTATCAAATTTTTTTTACTGTTTTTCCTTTTGGTGTCATATCTAATAATTCTTTGCCAAAACCAAGGTCATATTTTCCCCTGTTTTTTCTGAGTATGATAGTGTTATCTCAGATTTAGGTCTTCCATCCATTTTGGTAAATTATTGTATATGGTGTAATGTAAGAGTCTAACTTCATTCTTCTGGATGTTGCTATACTGTTGTTCCAGCATCAATTTTTAAAAAGAATATTCTTTCTTCATTCTTGACACTCTTTTTGAAAATCAGTTGACCATAGATGAATGGGTTCATATCTGGAATCTCAACTGAATCCACTTATCCTTGTGTCATTACCACATACCTGGATTACCGTGCTGAGACGTCAGATTTGAAATCAGGAAATATTAATCCTACTACTTTGTTTTACTTTTCAAGGCTGGTGTGGGTATTCTGGTTCCCCTACAATTACATATAATTTATGAAACAGCTTGTCAATTTCTATTGTCAACTTAAAAAGCAAATTTGCCTGTTACTTTATCTCAAAATGAGTGTATTCAAGAACAGCCAAAAGAATTGCAATTTGGGATGTGCACGCTATGGCAACCCATAGGCAAACCCAGCAAACAAAGAAAAGGAGCTGCTTTCATAGAGAAAAAGGGGGAGTAGGGAGGGGCTGCTCTAAATGAAAATCCATTGGGGAAAGGAACAGCTCAGGGCAGCAACGGCTCCTCATTGGCTGAGCTGCAGCATTTCTCATTGGCTGGGCCATTGCCTGGTGAAGAGAGAAATTTTCCTTCAGTAGGGAAGTAGTATTACTTCCTGTCGAAGATGAAAACTATCATCTTTTCCTGTTTGGTGTAACCGAAGATGTGTGATAGGGCGTGAGAGCTCCCCCTAAAGTCCTTCTTGACTCTAATTTAGTTAAGGTTTCTTTTATTAATATCTAGAGTACAAAGAAGTCAACTGAGTTTCTGATAAGGATTTTGTTGAAAATCTACATCATTCTGAGAAGTATTGCTATCTCAACAGTGTTAAATCTAAGGATCCATGAAGATGGGCTATTTTCACTTTTATTTTTTTATTTTTAGGGTTCACTCCTTTTTTCTTGCCTCTATTGGTGAGAGAGGAATAAAGAGCAAGAAAAAGGATGACATTACTCCAAGGCCTTCACTCATTTTTATTAAAGATTTGCGAGGTCCAAATGTCAAAGCCCCTCCCAACCTCACCTCATTCCTTTTAATTTCCAAAAATGTCAATCAAATTTTTGGCAATGAAAACAGTCTAATGGTTATTATTACTAGAAATTGGTTTCAGAGATTCAAGAGAGATTTTCTCCACATACCCTCAGAATTCTTGCAGCTCTATAACTGACATCTCTTTGCGTGTATGTACACTTGCTAATGACCATCCAATAGAAATGGTGCCTAATTTGTAAATTTAAAATATATAGTCACTTTTCTGTCACGATATGATTATCACCAATAGGCATTTTTTGGGTAAAACTCCCTTTCTTTCTTTTTTTTTCATTTTATTTATTGTTTGCGAGGAAGATCAGCCCTGAGCCAACATCGTGCTAATTCTACTCTTTTTGCTGAGGAAGACCCGCCCTGAGCTAACATCTATTGCCAATCCTCCTCCTTTTTCTCCTCAAAGCCCCAGTAGACAGTTGTATGTCGCAGTTGCACATCCTTCTAGTTGCTGTTTGTGGGATGCGACCTCAGCATGGCCCGACAAGCGGTGGGTTGGTCCGCGCCCGGGACCCCAACCAGCCCACGCTCTTAACCACTAAGCCTCAGGCTGGCCCTGTTCTTGCTTTTAATGCTCTTTTTCTGAACCTGACTGAAGTTCTGGAAGGATGCGCGCCTAATGCATCCCTGGTGTCTGTGCCTGTGTACCTATTTCGCAAAACTATGTCAGACTCCCGTTGTCAACATAAATCAAAATGGAGAGAGACTAATTATTGCACACGGCGAGGTGACTTTTAATTGTGTTTGTAAAAGGATCACAGCTGCAGGAGGGGGCTCTCAGCACTACTTTTCAACGCAAATCTCCCTGGGAAGGACAAGTTCTGGCGGGCATTAGGCTCAGACACATAACTTGAGGGGGCTGTCACTCAGGCAGGAGGGGGCGAGGTCTTGTGAGCTGTCCAATCAGAGGCGTCGCCGGGGCAGGTGGGTGGGACAAAAGATGCCAACTACCGGGAAGTAGCTGCTCGCTCCTTCCGCGCTCAGGATCCCCTGTCCTCCGCCATTGAAGCCTCACGGTGCTGTGCCGCCGACGGTGTCGCGTTGTGACCTCTACGAAGTCGTAGGAGGGACGCCAGAGAACCCGGGAACTTAGAAATGGTGAGAGTTTGGCCCGGGCGTTGGGGTTTGAGAGAGGAGGGTCTGGGCGGAACCGGCCGTGGCGGGACCGGCCTCCCCGCGGTCGCCTCCGAGTCTGCGGGCCCGAGTCCGCGGGGGCGCCGCTCGGACCTCAGTCCCCTCCGGCCGCAGCGTGGGGGCGGGGCCGGCAGCCGGGACCCCGGGCGTCCTGTGGTCACTGCGCGCGGCGACTTGGGCCTCGGAGCCGCTCTGGGCAGCTCTCCGCCCGCAGCCCCGCGTGTCCCCAGATGGTGCGGTGACCACGGGGAGGGTCATCAGGGACAGTCGTGACTCGGTCTCCGGGGCTCCTGCGTGGGAGGAGCTGTGGTCTGTGAGGTCTTCAGTGCCTCCTTTCTCCTCCGGGGGAACCTATTTTATTTTGAATTTTCCGTATATTTGGGGAGCAGGGTCTCAAATCCACGACATTGTCCCCCCAGTCTAGGTCTTCCTGGTGCTGGCAGCAGAGGCCTAAATTTGCAGTCTCTCCCAGAATTCCCCAAGGCCACGTTCCCATCTCTGATTCACAGCATTATCAACTGTGTCCTCCTTTGTGGATGTGAAACAGATCTAATATTTTAATTGTTTATCATTTTCTCACAGTCAATGGATGGCTGTTTTTAAAAGATTTATTTTGTGTGTGTGGATATTTTACATGAGTGAAAAGCAGCCTATAACCACCTGGAACTACATCGTGGAAATCCTGGTGCCCCTCCCCCCAGGATCTTTCTGGGCACAGACAGCCTGTGGGAAGTCCTTTGGGTGGGGTTTCCTCTTGAGAACATTTTTGGACCATCTGTCCTGTCAGCACTGTCCCCACCTAAGTTAGCCACATTTAAAAGATTTATTCACTTATATTTTAGTCTCAGTTTTTCAATGGATAAAAATTGATTTAATCGATACAATTTGAAACACAATATAAAATATGTCCACAAAGGTTGTGGGGGATCAGAATTGGCCACCCTAAAATGTGTCTATTTGGCATGAGGATTATTTTCGGCTGGTTAATTTTAAGAAACTGCAGACAGGGAAGAAGCTCTGAAAGTCAAGTAGAAGTTACCCTTTGTAAGGGACATTTACATTTCTAAGGGAAGTCTCCATTTGTAAAGATGTCTCCCTCTCTGTACTGGGAAGAAGGGGGGATGACCTTATCTCTAGAAACTCTTGTCAATGCAGAAGGCATGGACTTGAATCTGCATAATAACCTTACTCTTGTTGACTGTGCTTTTCTGTTAATCTCTCAACTGACTCCTCTCTCCCCCTACATCTTCCTTTGTCTTTAACTGAAGATAGTATTTAAGGTCACAGCGTCCGCCATTTTGGCGAGTTGCTCAGTTTTCCTGGGTCTCTCCCATGTATACATCTTATAAAGCTTTGTTGGATTTTCTCCTGTTATTCTGTCTCATGTCAATTTAATTTGTAGCTCAGACAGAAGGACCTAGAGGGTACAGGATTTGTCTTCCTCCCCTACAAGGTGAATTACAGAAAAATGAATTAGTCTAATATTTCTTTGCGTGTATTCCATTCTTCTTTCTCTTTATTTCTCCCATCATGGGTACTAATATTCTGAAATCTGGTCCTTAATTTTGAGGGGGTTCAAAAGTTCAAACTTTCCAGGAGTTAGACTTGCAGACCTGAAGTGCTCAAGATGATTAATAGTTTATAGAACAATTTCTTGTCATGGAAATAACAAGTAACATTGTTTTTTCCCAGCATGCTCTAGATACTTATAGGTTTTCTTGTTGAGCTCGCAAAGTGTCTTACAATCTTCTTCCCTCCTTTCCACATAAACACTTGGTTTGAGTGATTTTGTGTGATTGTTCAAACACTGGGTTCATGTTATTTAAAATATCAGTGTGGTCCAAAGCAACTCAACCAGACACTTCACAGTCATGAGGTCCCCTCCCTCACTTCCAGGCCAGTGACTCCAAGATATGACCCCCTTGAGCCTTCAGTGGAAGTACTTGAAGGCCAGTTATTCTTCCGGGGGAGCTTCCCCTTGTAGGTGTCCTCCCTGCTCATCCCCAACTTGAAAGGAGCCTTTATGCTGAGGAAAGCTACAGAGTCCCGGAAAGCTGAGGGTGCACCATGCGTTGTTTGGTTGGAGGAGGTGGGGGGGAGGGAGGTGATACCCTTTCTGAGGTTGTAACAGTGCTTCACTTGGGCCTGTTTCTAGATACAGGTTTGAGTTTTCACAGTGTAGGGTCACACAGTGGGTAATTTGTGCACACTGAGAAAGCCTGATGAAAGTCAGGATTTCTGTGTCCTTGATTGGGGTCCATAGATTTGGGAGTTTATTTGGGTCACAACTTTAAACTGAATCCTGCTAAGTTGACAGTGGCTGATTATGGTGGTTTCTCACTGGCTGCGTGTGGTGTTTTCTCATTGGCTTCGCTGTTACTGGGCAAGGAGAAATTCTTCCTACCTCCAGATGGGGTGTGTAAGGTAGGCATCTTCCTGTTGAGGAATGGGAGGTACACTTGTTTTTTGGGGTCTGAAAAATACAGTGAGTAGTACTGCATGAGAGGTCCTCCTTCAGGGCTTGCCTACTCCACTTGCAATGAGATTTCCTGTATTTCGGTTGACATTTGCAGCCCCAGGTGACCATGAGGTGAGGCAGTGGCAGAACCCAGAACCCATGTCATGAGGCAAAGGCCCCTGGAGCACAGTACTCCCCGCTGTCAGATAAACATCACCTCTGCACCAACAAGCACAGTTTCACAATAGTCTCTATACCACTCCACTAATTATGTCAAAAAGAGATGCCCTCCCTTGTCCCTCCTCTGGGAGTCCCTCAGGTGCCCTGCTGTACCTAAACCACTCTCCCTGAGATCTCTGGCACATTCCACCCTGCAGTTTCAGTGGCTCGTGTGCTGACCACACCTGGCTCCCACACCTCAGAACCAGCCTCCAGAGTGAGTTTGGAGCCCACCCACCAAGGCCAGTGCTTACTTTCTCTGGAACAGGACCCACCCTGCAGAGTTCCAGCCCTGAGGCCTGTGGGAAATGGTGATCTCAGCCAGACCCTCCACAGTCATGGGCCCCTCCCTTCACATGGCACCCAGAATGCAACGGGCACCACACCAAGGGAAGTGGGGGGAAATGGTGAGGATTTACACCCCTCCTGAAGTGTGCAGGTGCAGATGATGCCCCCTTCTTTGTGGAAGGCCATGCCCACTGTTTCCTGAAGGGAAGGGGCAGGAATGAGCCAAGCCACATCCCAGTGTGCTCTTGCAACAACTTCCAGTGCTTTCCTGGGTCCCCAAGGTGATGTCTCTGTGTCTGGGAGACCTGGGGTCTGAGATACTGAGGCCTCCTCCCCCGGATCAGTGAATGTTCCAGGGCAGGGTAGCGATCAACACCTCAGTGAGGATGGCCCAAGGGGATGACCCATATGGGTTCTGGGTGCAGGTGGGACACAGTGGCTGGGCGATGATGAACAGAAATTTGTTGTCCACACTGAGGTTCCAATGGGAAAGCAGAGTGAGGAAGGGGCATGTGGTGAGGGGCGTGGTTCTGAAAGTGATCATAGCAGCGTGAGGGGCTGGAACACGATGATCACTGCAGCCATCGTGGGCCCTGACTCTCCCCTCTTCAGGGCCTGGGCTGTGTGTCTCTGGGCCACTGTCTTTGAGGATTTGTGACTTTGGGTGTCTGTGTGTGAGTGTGTGCACATGTATGCCCAGTGAGAAAGCCTGTGAGATTTTGTGTGTCTGTCTGGGAGGCTGTGTGTGTATGTCCTTAAAATCTGGAATGCTTT
Source organism: Diceros bicornis minor (assembly GCF_020826845.1). Classification (NCBI taxonomy): domain Eukaryota; kingdom Metazoa; phylum Chordata; class Mammalia; order Perissodactyla; family Rhinocerotidae; genus Diceros; species Diceros bicornis. The sequence continues at coordinate 6,529,777 of NC_080769.1, forward strand.
TCTTTCATTTGGTGCCTAATTGCCATTGTTTGAACAGATAAATCCTTGTCTTCTTTCTGACTGTATTAATCATGTGTTTTATTTTGTGTCTCTGAAGATGTTTTGACATCTTGGAGGCCTCTCAGACATAGGGAGACATTGCCTCTCCCAGGGGGACCTAACTGCACCTTGGCAGTGGACAGCCTGTCTGGAGCAGGGCTTGCATGTGCCCACCACCCAGTCCAGTGCCCTGTCCCTACAGACCTCCTTATCCACCTCTCACACACCAAGATGATATCTCCTCTGCCCTAAACCAACCCAGAGTCAGACAAGACCCCAAATCGTGTTGGATTTGTTCAAAGTAGCCAATCCTAAGCTGCTTACACTGCCCTGACCTGTGTTTCTTATGGAAACCGAAATAAAGGCTGTGGCCTAGATTTTTGTCCCACTCCTGATTTGGCCTCCTGAGCAAACATGATGCATCGCCTGTGACCCTGCCTGGCATGGCATGCCCCCTTATTTTGGGGAATACAGGTAATAAAATATTTCAATGACACTTGCCAGTCCTTTTTGTCACTTAGTCACCTACATAAATTACAATCTCAAGGGTACAAATTGGACACTGATCCTAAGGAGAAAGCGTTCAGTTAAGACGGTGGAGCCGCCGTGGGAGGACTGAGTGAGGTCTGTGGGAATATGAGTCCACAGCAGAGGTGATGTCTACCCGGGAGCCTGCAGCAGAGGACCTGAGTGCTGAGCAGGGACATACTCACCTTTGGTCCCCTCACTGAGCTCACAGTAGAAAAGCAAAGTGACAGAGGGACAATTCATGATGAGTGAGTTTCTGGATGCTTTTTTAGCAGTGAGAGGGGCTGGAACATCATGACTCCAGCCATTCTAGTTTCTGACTCTGCCATCCAGTCTCCCATTTTGTGCTTTTTTGTAGAGATGTACTTTTTGTCCTGTGTGGTGTCAGGAAGGGTGAAATCCCTTCCCCATGTGGAGGAGCTGAGACACCCTCTTTGGGGATTGGTTTTGTAGCCAGGAGACACCCCTCTACCAGGTGGGATGGGAGTGAGAACAGTGCACTGTGTGAAGATCTGGGCCTGTGATGAGGTCTGTGTGAAGTTTCCATGTGAGTGTGTGTGTGTCTGTCTCTCTATGAGCCCTGATATGCAGGAAGTATTGGTGTGACAGGCCTTCCGGTAGCTGCTCTTGACATAAAATAACCAATAACCCTTCTATAAATAAGAGAGCTGAGTTTTACTTGAGCCAGAGTGAGGATTATAATCAGGGAAGGCCTTTTCCAGAAAGGAAGAAAGCATTCTGGATAAGCATGGTGTTCAGTACAGGCTTATATCTTTTTAGAACAAAGGACATGTATTAAACACATTCAGAACACATATTCATCAAAGTTTCAAAGAGGTATCCAGTTGCCAGTTAGTGGGTCAACATGGCCCTGATGATGAGAGAGGGATGGATTAACATTGGTGGGCTTTACTAATAGGGCGCAGGAGGGGAAGTATGCATGCTTATCTTTTTTTTTTTTAATTTTATTTATTTCTTTTTTTCCCCCAAAGCCCCAGTAGATAGTTGTATGTCATAGCTGCACATCCTTCCAGTTGCTGTATGTGGGACGCGGCCTCAGCATGGCCAGAGAAGCGGTGCGTCGGTGCGTGGCCGAGATCCGAACCCAGGCCGCCAGCAGTGGAGCGCATGCACTTAACCGCTAAGCCACGGGGCCCACGGGGCCGGCCCATGCATGCTTATCTTGAGAGTGCATTCTTTACTTTAATGGTTACAGCAGATGTACAATGTATGTCAGATAGGTTGTAAGTCAGGCTTTTTTTAGTTCAAGTTGAATAAGTTTTGTACCTGAATAGTTACCCCATAAGCCTCAATATGTGAAAATCTCTTGTCAGTGCTTTGGTGGACAAAGCAGAGCAAATATCCCTCCTTCACTTTGAAGCTGGCATTTTAGGAGATGAGAAGTTATATAAATAAAATTATACCATATGTCTGATGGTGATTGGCTCTAAAAAGTAAAGTGGGGAGAAGTGCAGAGGGCCCTGGGCCCTGTGTGTCTGGGAACATCTGTGTGTCTCTGAGCCCTTAATTCTGAGGGTTTGTGAGATTGTGTGTCTGCATCCGTGGGTGTCCTATATGTGCTATGACAAGATCTTTGTGATTTTGTATGTCTGTCTGGAGCTATGCATATATGTCCTTTAAAATCTGTTAAGTTTTTTCCATGTTCTTGCCTAATTGCCCTGGTTGCGTCTTTTCTACCACCTTGGGTAGAACGGGTGAGAGCACACATCTGTGTCTTCTCTCTGATCTTAGAGAGAAAGCCTTCAGTCTTTCACCATCAAGAATGATGTCAGCTGTGGGTTTTCATTGATGCTTTATTTCAGGTTGAGGTAGTTTACTGAGGGAGTTTATCGTAGTTTATTGAGTATTTTCCTCGTGAAGGGGTGTTGAACGTGGTCCAATGCTTGTTTCTATCTATTGAGATGATCTTGTAGTTTTTGATGTTGATTCTATTAATGGTTTCTTATGTTAATTCACTTTCAGGTGTAAAACCAACGTTTCTTTCCTGGATTAAATTCCACACGGTCATGCTGTTTAGGTCATTTTATATATGGCTAGATTTACTGTACTAGTATTTTGTGGAGTCCTTTTTCATCTACGTTAAAAAGAGATATTTGTGTACCAAATTATAATGTACTATATAGTATAAAATTATCTAACACTACCTATAGTGTGTATCTTTGTGTTATATGTGTATATATAGAAAGAGAATTTATAATACAATATGTATGTGTATATATATAAATATATATCTTATAGGTAGTGCATTACCTGTATATAGTATAGTTAGCATATAGCACTGTACAGAATTAGTATATATTATGTATAAGTAGAATATATTATATATTATTAACATATATAATTAGTTTTGTAGTGTATGGTATAGTGTTATACTTTTACAGAGTAGTATTACAGTCTTATCAGTCTACAGCATAGTGGGCATCTTTACCATGTCTGCCCACAGAGTTACTCAAATAACCCATTCACATCCTCCCATGGGCTCATAGGTGCCCCTCACTGTCTTGATACTCCAAAGCCTGCCTCCGCCACCCCTGGTTTATTTTCTCTGCTTCTGAGTGCAACTGAGGTGTCAGTATGTGTTTCAGAAATTATAACTGATTTATCAGGCTGAGGGTTGAAGTGAGGCTCTGCCGTTTGATTTTTTTTTTTTTTTCTTGTGAGGAGGATCAGCCCTGAGCTAACATCCATGCTAATCCTCCTGTTTTTTTTTGCTGAGGAAGACCGGCTCTGAGCTAACATCTATTGCCAATCCTCCTCCTTGTTTTTCCACAAAGCTCCAGTAGACAGTTGTATGTAATAGTTGCACATCCTTTCTAGTTGCTGTATGTGGGACACGGCCTCAGCATGGCCAGAGAAGCCGTGCGTCGGTGCACGCCCAGGATCTGAACCAGGGCCGCCAGTAGCGGAGCACGCGCGCTTAACCGCTAAGCCATGGGGCTGGCCCCTGCCGGTTGATTTTTAACACATGAAGAGACACCTGTGACCTTCTTATGTATTTGAGTAAGTATGAGCAAGATTATCACAGAGTGGTTTCTCCTAAAGCGTAACCTTGGATAAGTAGCTGATGTTCTTGTTGCCAGGCAGCTAGACCATGGCCATTGAACTAAGAGTCTAAAACTATGAAGATGATGTTGACTGTTGGCCAGGACATCCTTTAGCATGAATGCCTGCAGATTGACTAATCCTGCTGACCTTGAGGTCCTGTCTTTGATCAGGTTCGAGTCCATCATATGATGATTGTGTGACCACCATTGATGTGAAAATAGGTGCAGGATTTATTTTATTTACGTGAACCAGAAAGCAAAACATATTTCACAAATTAAAACATGTGTCCTTTGCATTTCGAAAGGAAGAAAAAATTACGTGCTTTAAATTGCTTCTTTGTAGACAAATGCTGAAAAGCCTTACAAGAAATGAAGTACATTGTTATGTACATGAGCATGGAGAATATACAAGCTAGTGCTAGAAGACATGCGAGGGGCAGCCTTCAGGCACTTTCAAATCTCAGACTAGGTTTTTGAAAATTGATACTCACAGTAAACAATTCATGATAAACGAAAATTCTATTAACCATATTTTATTTTTAATAGTGTTGAATACCAAATTCAACTGAATAAATTTTAAATGGTCTAACTGGCTTTATTGAGCAATTCATCAATTGGGCCGCATCCCATGTGGCAAGCGGAGAGGAGGTCCAGCGGGCTACAGAAAGTGAAAAGTTTTAAAGCCAGGAGAAGCAAGTCATAAGCAGAATAAAAGGATTATTTCAGACAAAGTTACCTTCCTTTGGGGACAAATGGGTATTATTAGGTGGATTACCACATCTTCTTTTGGGGATTGGAGAGGGCCCATTACCTCATTGGTACAGACCAGAAAATTCTAGACTGACCAGTTAGGTTACATTCCTGGATAAGACTGAAGCTGCAGTTAGGTTAGGTAACAAACCCTGGTTTGGTGAAGTGTACCTAGCAAAAGGGACTCTGCTGGGGCCTGTGGTTTTCTTTTTAACAATAGTTTATATGGGCCGGCCCCGTGGCTTAGCAGTTAAGTGCGCGCACTCCCCTGCTGGCGGCCTGGGTTCGGATCCCAGGCGCGCACCGATGCATCGCTTCTCTGGCCATGCTGAGGCCGCGTCCCACATACAGCAACTAGAAGGATGTGCAGCTATGACATACAACTATCTACTGGTGCTTTGGGGGGAAAATAAATAAGTAAATAAAATTATTTAAAAAACAACCAAACAGTTTATAATCAAATGACTGATATATTTTTAACTTTTAATTAATTTAATAAGTTTAATTTTTAATAATTCTGTGTTAATTTTTGACATATTTTTTTGAAGTGTGCAATACATTTTAACCATAAAAAATTAATTTTTTCAATTCTGTTTCTCAGTAAAATGACAAGTGATAGTATAGCCTGTAGTGGCATCGTATATCGATGTCAAGAAGGTTTACTGATATTGGGTACTGTATTAAATGCACTAGGGTGGTGTATTAATATGAGGAGCTCCGGTGACCTCACTCCTCAGTGGAAGTGGTAAAAATTAATTTAAACCCTCTGGAAATTGTCCTAATGGCAAGCAGCAAATGAGGAACATCTATTCAAGAAAATCAGTAAATTTTCTGTGAGAAAGGAGAAAGTGTGTAGGATTTGAACCATCCTCACTCTCTCCCCACTCTCACTCAGGAAGTGAACACTCCTCTCCAGAGTGCTGCACCCTGAACCAGAAGACACGATTCTGTCTTCCTAAGCTTCCAGGACAAGCACTTTTTCCTAGGATGAGCAGGACTTCAACGTTATCCATCTTGCCCTCAGCTACATATTCCCAAATTTAAGTCCTTCATTGGTTCGCATGAGAACTGGGGACACTCTTCTTGCACCCAGCCCCTTCTCCTGGTACAGAGGCTCTGCTGTGCTCATTCTTTGCTGAGAATACAGGACACTGGTCACTCTTTCCCCTGCTCATGAGGTGGCTGTAACATGAGACAATCAAGAGGACCTCAGAGATACCCAAAATAGAAATCAAGGTAACACTTGTCTGTACGTTACTAAGTCCACAATACAAGGACTCACCTGGACGCTCATTATCCACCTTGGAGTTGTGACACTACTGGGAGTGACCATGGCACCTCTCAGAGAATACAGTGCCCTGCTCTCCAACAAGGCATTCGCTGGAAGTTTCACTTCCCTGATGGGTCTCAAACTCATAGAGCACCATGGTGGCTTATTGAAATCAGTTGGATGAGAGATGTCCTGTTTCAGTCATCAGGGGTGAATTGTAATGAGTCTGTCTTCACGTTTTTTTTGAAAGACTTCAGTTTTCTTTAGATCAGTTTGGGTTTTCAGAAAAATTGATCAGAATTTACAGTTTCTACATAACCCTTCTCTCTGCATCACACAGTTTGCACTCTTTTTCAAATTTTGTCTTGCTGTGGTCCATTTGTTACAATTTCCAAACCCATATTGATGCATCACAGTGCTCAGTGTACATTAGCATTGACTCTTTGTGTTGTACAATGTATGGGTTTTGGCAAATGTATAATGATGTGTATCCATCGTTTCTGTTTCATATAGTACAGTTTCACTTCCCTAAAACTTCTCTGTGTTCCACCTATTGATTCATCCCTCCTGCAACCCCCAAATCCTTGACAACTAAAGATCTTTCTAGTGGCTCATGCTTTTCTCTTTTCCAGAATGGCATGTACATGGACTCATACACGACATAGCCTTGTCACATTGTCTTCTCTTCCTTTGCAGTATACATTTAAGATTTCTCCATGTGTTTTCATGGCTTGATACCTCCTTTCTTTTTATCCCTGAGCAGTATTTCACTGTATGGATACACCATTGATTGTTTTTGTCTATTTGACTCTTGAAGGACATCTTGCTTAAAAATCTAAGTCTTGTAAATTATGAATATAGCACCTATAAACATGTGTAGGATTTGTGTGAACATAAGATTTCAATACATTTGCAAAAATACCAAGGAGTGTGATTGCTGGATCTTACTCTATGTAGTGACTCAGAATTTTGTTTTGAAAGAAGGTTCCCGTCTTCCATTGTAAGTTACGAAATTCCATTTCCACCAGCAATGAATGAGGGTTACCTGTAGCTTCACATCTTCACCAGTATTTCATGTTCTTAGTGTTTTGAGATTTACCCATTTAATAAGTGTTTAATGATACATCCTTGTTGTTTTATTTGCAATTTCCCAATGACATTTGCTGTGGAGCATGTTTTCATAATGCTTATTTCCCATCTATATATCTTCTTCATTGAGATGTCTATTCTGATCTTTTGCCCATTTTTTAAATTGGGATGTTTGTCTTCTGACTGTTGAGTTTTAAGTGTTCTTTGAATATTTTGGATACCAGTCAAGTGTTTTACAAAAATTTTCACTTACTCTGTGAGTTGTTTTTATTGTCTTAACACTGTCTTTCTCAGAGCAGTAGTTTTTCACTTTAATGAAGTAAAATTTTTGTTTTTTTTCTTTTGTGGATCTTGATTTTTGATTTCATATCTAAAAATTCTTCTTGATGGGCTGGCCCCGTGACTTAGTGGTTAGGTGCGTGTGCTCCGCTGCTGGCGGCCCGGGTTCGGATCCCGGGCACGTGCTGACGCATGGCTTCTCCGGCCATGCTGAGGCCGCGTCCCACATACAGCAACTAGAAGGATGTGCAGCTATGACATACAACTATGTACTGGGGCTTTTGGGGGAAAATAAATAAATAAATAAAATCTTTAAATAAATAAATAAAAATTCATCTTGAAACCCAAGGTCATCTAGATTTTCCTCTACGTTACCTTCTAGGTGTTTATTCCTTTCACATTTTACTTTTAAATCTGTATTTTGTCTTTTTTTTTTTTTTTTTAAGATTTTATTTATTTATTTATTTTCCCCCCAAAGCCCCAGTAGATAGTTGTATGTCATAGCTGCACAGCCTTCTAGTTGCTGTATGTGGGACGTGGCCCCAGCATGGCCGGAGAAGCGGTGCGTCTGTGCGCGCCCGGGATCCGAACCCGGGCCGCCAGCAGCGGAGCGCGCGCACTTAACCGCTAAGCCACGGGGCCGGCCCTTAAATCTGTATTTTGTCTTGAGTTAATTTTTGTGAAATGTATGGTGCCTGCGTCTCCATTTTTCTGTGTGTGTGTGTGTGTTTTTGCATGTGGATATCAGTTATTTCCACCACTGTTTGTTTAAAAGACCTAATTTTTCATTTGACTTGCCTTTCCTTCTTTGTCAAAGATCACTTGACTCTATTTGTGTGGGTCTGTAAGAAAAGCAGTGGACCCACGTATCCTTCAACCTTGCTATACTCTCATTAATTCCATGAGTTATTCCTGTTACGAATTCTTTTAGCCATTTCACAGACTGTCATGCCATATGGAAAAAATATTATAAATTTAGCTACAGCATTCATAAAGATGTTCTTTCTTAAGAAGTGGAAGTTCCTCTTTATTACCAGTTTGTTGTAAATGGATGTTGGATTTTATCAAATCCTTTTTTGTTTTCATTTTTCCCTCCTTTCCTTTCTGATATTAGTAATTTATGTCTTTCATCTTTTCCTTGTTGTCTTGACTAAATGTTTATCAATTTTATTAGTCTTGTCAAAGAACCTTTTTCTTGTTTTGATTTTCTCCATTGATTTCCACAATTCTAATTTTTATTATTTCTTTTATTGTGCTTACTACAGTTTAAATGTGCACTTCTTTTTATTGTTTCCTAAGTTAGGTGCTTACATTGATTATAGATCTTTGGTTTTTCCAGTGTATTTGTTCAATGACATAAATTTCCCTCTAGGCACTGCTTTTGCTGCTTCCAAGGACCATTGATATATTGTGTTTTCATTTCTTTTAGTTCAAAAGAAATTTTGATTTCTCTTGAGACTTCTTTGATCCTATGTATTATTTAGAAGTGTGTTATTGGGCCGGCCCCGTGGCTTAGCAGTTAAGTGCGCGCGCTTTGCTACTGGCGGCCCAGGTTTGGATCCCAGGTGCGCACCGACAGACCGCTTCTCCGGCCATGCTGAGGCCGCATCCCACATACAGCAACTAGAAGGATGTGCAACTATGACATACAACTATCTACTGGGGCATTGGGGGAAAAAAAAAAGGGGAGGATTGGCAATAGATGTTCGCTCAGAGCTGGTCTTCCTCAGCAAAAAGAGGAGGATTAGCATGGATGTTAGCTCAGGGCTGACCTTCCTCACAAAAAAAATAAATAAACTATAATAATAATGAAACAAAAATAAATTAGAACTGTGTTATTGAATCTCCACATAGTTGAGGTTTTCCAACAATCTTGATGTTATTCACTTCTAGATGAATGTCTAGGTGGTGTGAGAGCATATTTTGTATGAGTTCTGTTTTATCAAATTTGATAAGATGTGCTTTATATCCCAGAATGTGGTCTGTCTTGGAGAATATTCCATGTGAACTTGAGAAGAATGTATATTCTGCTGTTGTGTATGAAGTATTCCATAGAGTATAATGAAATCCACTTGTTTCATAGTGCTCTTCAGTTCACCTCTGTCATTTCTCATCCTGCCTACTGGAATTTATAATTCTTGGTAAGGGGAAGTTGAATTCTGCAGCTATAGTACTGGATTCATTTTTTTCTCCTTGTATTCTATCAGTTCTTACATCGTGTATTTTGCCCCTCTGTTGTTATGCAGGTACACATGAAGCATTGGTGTGCCTTCTTGGAGAATGGACCCCTTTGTCAGTGTCTAATGCCCCTGTCTATCTCTGCATTTTCCTTTGTTTGAAATCTGCATTGCCTGTAATTCATATACCTATGGCAGCTTTCTTTTTACTAGTGTTGGCATTGTCTATTTTTTTCCATCCCTTTACCCTTTATCTTTCAGTGTATATTTAAAGTGAGTTTCTTGTAGAGGATTTGTAATTATCTTCTTTGAGATCTGATATTACTGTGTGTTTCAATTGTATTGATACCATTGATAATTAAAGCTGTTATTGATAAAGCTGGATGAGTATTTATGAAGTCTTGGTATAGTATTTTTTGCTTTTGTTTCTTTTTGTCTTCCACCTTTTATCTGTCTCCTCTGGCTGAAATTGAGCATTTTCTCAGATTGTTTTCTTCTTGTCTCTTAGAATATCAGTGACACATTTTTGAAAAGCATTTTGTAGTGGTTGCCCTTGAGTTTTCAGTATACGTTTACAGCTAACCCACCTCCTCTGCCAAATAACACTACACCACTTCACTGTTGTGCGAGTACCTCTTAACACACTCTTCCCACTTTGCCCTTCCTGTTTCTTTGTCATGTTGTCATTTATTTCACTTGTCCATAAATTTCTCATTACCACATACATTGTTGCTAATATTGTAAACAAAGTGTCATTTGTTATACTATTTCTAAGAAATATAAAACATATTTTACCTTCATTTTTTTTCTTTTTCTAAACCTCTACCTTTATCATTTATATTCTTCCTGATAAATTTTTTTTTGTGAGGAAGATTAGCCCTGAGCTAACATCCAATGCCAATCCTCCTCTTTTTGCTGAGGAAGATTGGCCCTGGGCTAACGTCTGTGCCCATCTTCCTTTACTTTATATGGGACGCCGCCACAGCACGGCTTGACAAGCGGTGTGTCGGTGCATGTCCGGGATCCGAACCCATGAGCTGTGGGCTGCCGCAGGGTGCACATGCACCTAACTACTACACCACTGGGCAGGCCCCCTGATAAATTTTTGAACATTTTATTCAAAGTAGGTGTACTCGACTACTTTCCTCAATTTTTGTCTTAGAAAATCCTTATTTGTCTTTTTTTTTTTTTTGAAGATTTTTTCTTGACAATTCTAGGGGAGTGCTTTTCTTTATTTTCAAAACTTTTTACTCTACTCTGTTCTTGCTCGCGTGGTTTTTGAAAAGAAATCCAGTTTAATTCAAATCTTTGTTTCTTTATACCTAAGATGTTTCTTCTCTGGCATTTCTCAATATATTCTCTGTCTTTTATTTTTCTCTTGTTTGAATATGATATCATGGGGGCGTGCACTATTGCACTTTATCATGTTTAGTGTTCTCTGAGATTTCTGGATGTGTGGTTTGCTGGCTATCGTTAATTTTAGGATATTTTTGTGATTATTATTTTGCTTGTTTCTTTCTGTCTGTCTTTTCTTTTCAGATACTCCCATTATGTGTATTTTAAATCTGCTGTTAAAGATGGTGGTTCTAGACTTCATAGATATTGTGTTTGTCTTTTTTGTTCTTTTTGTTTTTGCATTGGGCTCTGGTGAAATAGATTTTTTGTTTAGTACAGGCTTTGTTAAGAACAGAATATCTGGGTTCCATTTCAAAATCCCAACTATTTTTATCTTTTCGCCAATTTTGAAGACAGTGGTTTGCCCTGTGACCTCAAGGCTCTCATGGATCTAAGGAGAGTTGTTCATTTAAAGCTTTTTCATTTTCTTCTTGTGAGATCAAGAATGACTGCTTCTGAGTTCCTTAAGTGTGGGATCAGAAGTTGGCAGGCATCATCTAGAGTGTCTGGTCAGGAAACATTTCCTGTTGCTTTGAATAATGGAGATTTCATGTTCTTTGGAGAAAAGCACTGTGAAATCCTTCATGTATTGTATAATCATCAGCAAATTGACTATCAGACCCTCGTGGAGTTCAGTGAACTTCCTTGTAATCTGCAGCTCTTAACCTGCCCCTCAAGGCCAGCAAGGCTCAAGGTACACTGTTAGAGTTTGACTGGAAGGAGCTGTTCTAGCACATTATTATCTCACTGTGTGTTGTAAAAATTGGCAAGAAGTAGCCTTGAGGCACTTGAGTATAGGGATTTTATGGTCTAATTTGTCATGCCTTCTTCCTTGTGTCTGAGCTCCAAGTTCCAAATAACTTTCTAGCCCCACCAAATCACACAGAGAGAGAAAGGAAGAACTGAGTCTATGATAAATATTACACATTGAAAGTGATACTTTCCCGCAGGAAGGTTTACATTCACCAGCTGCATCTGATTCCTTGTAATGTTCTGGAGTAATTTAGGACAGTGTGGCCAATTGGGCTTCATTATAAGTGTGATTTCTAGAGGCCTCCTAGACTCTTTTTGGTGATGGAAGTACATAAAAAGGTCTCCATTTCTTCACTGTGTTTTTATCCATTGAAACGTCATGTGGATTTGACCCTCTGCCTCATGGAGTGCTGTAACTGGTGGGTAAAAGGAAGAAGATGAAAGAATTTTTCTCACAAGGAATCATCAGTCTTAAAATATTTGCTTCATTTGTATAGCATTTGTGTCATTTCCTCTGTACCTTGCCATTACAGAGAAATATGCTGTCATGTGATCACAGTAAAAATATGTAAATAATTTCCATGTGTCAAAACAGTGTCAAATTGATGAGGAAGTGTGTACAGAAAATGAGTGAGTTTTTGGTGATCACAACATAGAATAAAGGTTTGGAGATGACACAATCATATGCAACCTTCCTACACATGGAGTACAGATCCCCAGTGCTGTCAACCTTATGCATCCCACTCTACACATATTTGAGATGTTTCAGGACTCAGTGGCAGTTGAGGATGTAGCTGTGAACTTCACCCCAGAGGAGTGGGCCTTACTGGATCCTTCACAGAAGAGACTCTACAAAGATGTGATGAGGGAAACCTTCAGGAACCTGGCCTCTATAGGTAAGAATGAGGACATTCCTTCCCTCCTTCCCTTCATCAAGTAGAGAACAAGTGTTTCTTGCCCATCAACATGGTTCCAGTATGTAGAATTTGGAAACAGGGGATGTTGGTAAATAAACGAGAAATGGTCATAGCTCATCATGGACTTAAAGCTAAATTGTTTTCTGTCATTTCCAGTACTTTGGTATCATCTTTCTGGGTCTGCATTTTAGGGAAAACATGGAAAGATCGTGATATTGAAGATCAGTACAAAAGCCTGGAGAGAAAACAGAGGTGAGTCACACTCACAATAGAAAGCGGTGTCTGATGTAACAATTCTGTTTTGTTACGAAATTTTAAGGAGAAGCAGAGAAATAACCCTTGCTTTCAAATTTAGCTATTCTTAGAAAATTTTCACCAAATATGCTTTCCGAAATGTGATGTAGAGGATAAGTTTTTGCAAAATAGTCCACTTAGAAACAGGTTTAATAAACTCTATGTAGGAATATCACTGTTTTGATAACATGAAGGATGAAAGAAACCCTCTTGTAAAGTATTCATTATATTTAATTTCTGAGAATTGAGACAAGACAGAAAACCTAAACTTTTCCTATGAATCATAATAAATATAATAAACATAAAATCATTAATAATGTGCTTCTTATTTCTTACAGTGATCATATAGCAAGGAGACTCTGTGAAAGTTTAGAGCACAGTCAACATGGAGATAAATTCAGCCTTACTCCAAATCTGAGTCTGAACAACAAAACTACGGGAGCTAAACCATGTGAAAGCAGCTCATGTGGAAAAGTCTTCCTGCATCATTCATCTCTTAAAACACACATTCGATGTCACACTGAACACAAGCTATATGGCTGTCAAAAGTATGGAGAGAAGCCATATAAATGTAAGGAATGTGGGAAAACCTTCCCTTTTCCCAGTGGTCTTCAAAGACATGAAAGAACTCATACTGGAGAGAAACCTTATGAATGTAAAAAATGCAGTAAAGCATTCGCTACTTCCAGTGCTCTTCAAAGACATGAAAGAATTCATACTGGAGAGAAACCCTATGAATGTAAAAAATGCAGTTCAAGATTCACTTCTTCCAGTTCTCTTCGAAGACATGAAAGAACTCATACTGGAGAGAAACCCTATGAATGTAAAAAATGCAGTAAAGCATTCAGTAGACTCAGTTCTCTTCAAAGACATGAAGGAACTCATACTGGAGAGAAACTCTATGAATGTAAAAAAGACAGTAAAGCATTCACTTTTCTCAGATATCTTCAATTACATGAAGTTATTCATGCTGGAAAGAAACCCTATGAATGTAAAAAATGCAGAAGGAGGTTTATGATATTTTTCTTTTCAGCAGGATGAGACTTGGCCTTGCAGTGACTGCAGGCAGCTCCTGATCTGGGACAGCTTTTGCTTTTCTTGCTTATTATCAAAAGACTGATGTATTTCCTGTGGTGTATTATACATTGTTGACCATGAAGTACCTCAGTTAAATTATGTAAGTTCGCTTCTTAGTATACCACATAATATTTTTAATATCTCCTTTATGACTCAATGGACACCTTTGAGATTAGTTAAATTGTGAGACCATATAAACCTAGCAAGAGAGAGAGACAGGACCACTGTGCCAATCACGCCTTTCTTTCTCAGAGACTATGCTTTTGATGCTAATGTTGCAACATCCCTCACATGCCATGGTGTACCCAATTTAGCAGAAACAAGGCATGTTAGTATTTGGATATAGTGCTTGAAACAAAGAAATTCTTGCAGTCCTGGTGCTTGTATATTTGTGGGAAAAGAGAGATGATGACAAATAGTAAAGCTTTGTTTATAAGATAGAGACAAGGGCTTTGAAGGAAAGTAAAACATAACATCGAGCTAATAGGCAGGCTGAGGTGTGCACATATCTTTTCTGTGAGGGTAGGAGTGAGCGAGGGTATTGTTATTGTTGTTTAGAGGTAATCATCTAAGGAATAATTGAGGGAAGCTGCAGAGATATTATTTTGAATAATATCCTAAATGAGTATAAAAGGAAAATGGGAAATTTTCAACATCTTTTTATCACAGGAGTGGCTGGAAGTCTAGTTTCCATGATCGACCAAACCCAGGAGCCCATTTAGCTGTTCACAGGTTTCATTTCCATATGCTTAGATGTCCAGCACATGGTGTGGAAAAGTGGGAAACAGCAGTAACAGCTTTGAAGTTTAATACAGCAAAGGAAATTGAATATTTTCCTTTTTTTTTAGTGTTAACTTACATATCGGATGTGTTTTGTTCAAATAGGCACCACAGGAGTGTTCTTTTGGAGTGATGGGATGCTTTTCATCTTTTGATACCAGTATTTCTAGACATCTGTGAAAACTCATGAATCATGTAAACTGTTTTATATATGTTTATATATGTGCTATATATATAATTATTAGAATATGAATAATATAATTGATTTCATATGCTAGGAGAATGTTAGACTCTCCTGAACCTTGATATTTATCAGCTCTTCTTTTCAGTACTGTGGCATCCTTCTGAGGAAGATTGCAGGACTGGGCAAGAAGGACTTGGTCCTTGACAGGCCTTTCCTGTAACCCTGTCCTAATTGAAAAATCACATGGTCTAGAGCTGCACCTGCCCTCATCTCATATTCATAAGTAGGAGTGAAGTGAAAGAGCTTCCCGAATCTGTCATTGAGTTTAAATCAGGTTCTGTTGACAGATCTTTAGAAATACTATGGTTCTAAAACATAAAAGTGTATCCCAAGTGGGTTCTGCCTGGGGACGTCCTCACTCATGTGCATCAGCATTAGTTCTTTTTTTTTTTTTATAATTTTATTTATTTATTTTTCCCCCAAAGCCCCAGTAGATAGTTGTATGTCATAGTTGCACATCCTTCTAGTTGCTGTATGTGGCACGCGGCCTCAGCATGGCTGGAGAAGCGGTGTATCAGTGCGCGCCTAGGATCCGAACCCCGAGCCGCCAGCAGCAGAGTGCACGCACTTAACCGCTAAGGCACGGGGCTGGCCCTGCATCAGTTCTTTTCACTGCCATCCATAGGCCATTTCCAGCTGTTCATTTCCCACATCAAGCCTACCCTGTGCCTGCTTACTTGGAAACATCTTTAGAAATCCACACGTGTCTGCCTCTGGAAAATTTCCCTGAGGCAACAGGAGGGGCCTGTGAGCTGAGAGGGTGACAGAAGCCGTGGTAGAACCCATGTCACGGGCACATTCTGTCAGCTGTCAGCCACAGTGATCAATAGAATCAAGGTAAGTAATTGACAAAATCAGTACTCTTTACGATTTAAAAGATTCAGCATAAAAAGAATGGGGTTTTATATGGAAAACCCACAGCTAGTATTATATTTAATAATGAGAGACTGGAATCCTTCCCCTCAAGATAAGGAACCAAATTAGGATGTCTGCTTTTGCCACTTCTATTCCAGAATGTACTGGAGATTTTAGCCAGAACCAGTAGGCAAGAAAAGAAGTAAAATGCATGCAGGTTGGTTGGGAAGATGTAAAATTCTCTCTACCTCCAGATGAGATATCTTGTGTAGGAGTTCAGATTATGTCACCTCAAAATGTGGCACATTGGAATATTGATTATTTTGAATTAAAGGTACTTGATAAACAGCCACTAGAAGAAAGACACTCTGGCCCTCCTTTGTCCCCTTTAAAGCAGGAGATGCATTTCCTATGTGAACAATACGCTACTTTAACCAGGAGGGCAGAAGGCAACCTTATCATCAGAGACAAGGAATTTAGAGCTGAGAAGCCTGGATAAAAAAGCCTTGTTATTTCTTCATTGTTTATTCCCCCTAGCCCAAACCCCTCTGCCTTGTCAATTCTTCCCCAATTTATTGTCTCTTTGTCTAAAAGGCATGAAATCTTCCTGCTCTGGTTACTTCTTTGAGTCTCACCTTTTTGGGGGCTCTCATACATAGGAATTATATTTGTTTTTCTTCTTTTAATCTGTTTTATGTCACTTTATTAGACCAGCCAAAGAACCTAGAAAGGAAGAAGGGAAAACTTGGAAACATCTTTAGAAATCCACCCCTACACTTTTTTCCACCCCTACACTTGCATACAGAAAACTCTGAGAAGTCCATCAAAAAACTATTAGAACTGATAATTGAATTCTGCATTGTTGTAGGATACAAGATCAAAATATAAAAATGAATTGTATTTCTATATACTTGCAATGAACAATCTGATAACGAAATTAACAAAATAAATGCATTTACAATATAGCATTGAAAGGAATAAGATACTTAGGAATATATTTAACACAAAAATTACAAAACAAATACTATGAGAACTACCAACATTATCAAAAGAAATTAATACAGGTATTAGTAAATGGGAAAATATCCCAAATTCGTGGATCAGGAGACTTACCATTGAAATGTCACATCTCCCCAAAATGATCTGAAGAGTCAACACAACACATAATCCCAGCTGATTTCTTTATCAAAATTGGGAAGTTGGTTCCTAAATTTATATGGTATTGCAGGGAAACAGAATAGCCAAACCATTTAATTTTTTGCTGAGGAAGATTCACCCGGAGTTAACATCTGTTGCCAGTCTGCCTCTCTTTTTTCATGTAAGGCATTGCCACAGCATGCCCACTGACAGATGAGTGGTATGGGTCCATGCCTGGGAGCTGAACTTGGGCCACCTAAGCAGAAAGCACTGAACTTAACCACTAGGCCACCAGGGCTGGCCTTAGCCATAGCCAAACCATTCTTGATAAAGAAAGACAAACTGGTTGAACTGATATTTCCCGATATCAACACCTTGTACTAAGCAGTGATCATCAAGGTAGTGTGGTATTGACACAAGGTTAAACACACAGAGCTGTGGAATAGATTATGATTTGAGAAATAAACCCACACATCTATGGTCAACCGATTTTTTTTCAAAAGTGCCAGGAATGGGGAAAGAATATTCTTTTCATAAATTGGTGGTGGACCAAGTGGATAGCCATATGAGAAGAGGAGGTTGTACATGTAGATCACACCGCATACAGTAATTTACCCAGAAGAATCAAAGACCTAAACATAAGTGTAAAACTATAACAATTAGATAAAATATAGGAAAAAGTTCCTGACTTTGAATTTGGCAAAGAATTGTTAGATACAATACTAAGAGCAAAACTGAGGGGGAAAAGGTGGTTTAATGACTTTTGTGCTTCAAAAGACACCATCAAGAATGTGAAAACAGTTTTTGGAACTCGTGCACTATTGCTGGGAATATATAATCATGTTCATGGTATGAAAAACAACATAGCAGTTCCTCAAAGAATTAACTGAGTTACCATCTGATCTGGCAATTCTGTTTCTGGGTAAAGACCAAAAAGAATTGAAAGCAGAGACTCAAACACGTATATGTCCATTCCTGTTCACATCAGCGTTATCCATGGTAGCCAAAAGGTGGAAGTAACCCAAGTGTCCTTCAACAGTTGAATGGATCAAAATTCTGCCAGTGGCTTTTAATATCTCCACTGTCCAGACAGTGCCCGTGATTTTCCCTAAAGACTGATGCCTAGGCATCATGGGGTCAATTTTGAAGAGAAAAACAACAATTTTGAGTTATTGCCTAAAAATTTTAGAGTATGACAACCCTGCTCACACCCAAAGTCTGGACATTTAGATAAGGACCTGAGCTTAGGCTTCTTGCCATAAGTCCTGCTTTGCTTTTCCTGGGCCACCTTTTAAAATAACCATTTAGAGTTGAGCTGGTGAAAAATTAGTGACCTCCACCCCAACCACCTTGTAAATTTTGGGTGCTAGTTATCCAGTTCTCTGTCTCCTGTGGCTCGTGACCTGGGACAGAGGACTGCCCTTCTCCTGGCTCATTGTACCCTTGCCCCATTTCTACAATCCATAAGTAGCAAATCTTGTGACTTTATGTGGGTGTATTGTGTAGGGTCTTCAGCAAAAGACCCCATGGTTTTCACCTCCCCAAATTGGGAGCTCAGATGATGAGGGAACAACGTGCTGACCCCATGTGGGTGGCGCATCCCTCCCTATTCAGCAGCTCATGATCTGCCTACCCTGAATTTAATAAACCAGCTACAGCTTCTCAACGTTATTACACAGTACACTCTGTTAAAGTGTACAATTCAATGGTTCACTATATTCACAAATAAAGTTAAGTATTTGATGAAAATAATGGATGAGATTATGGAATCCTTGTACCTGTTGGACCATCTTTTGTAAATTTCTCTCAATTTGTCCAGAATTTTCAATATATGTGGAGCAGGTCGTGCCCTTTATACAACATGCCACTCCTTCCTTGGCCAATAAGTAATCTAAAGCTAAACGGTTATGCAAAACCATCTGCAGTAAAGAATCCTGTTGCTGTTGCATTAATTCCAGCTTTGGTGTAATAGCCCAGTGTGTTCAGCCAGGTAGCTGACAGGCTTGTATGGGCCTTAATGATGTGTCGTTGTGAGCCCAGTGAGGCACCTAGCCCCGTACGGGTGAGGGATAGCAGCAGACCTACTCCCAACACAATAGGGATGAATACTGCATGCTTCTGATGTGAAGGGGCAGAAAGAAAGACGAATTGGGGGTCCTGTTCAGTGTTTTGTAAGGGTAGACCCAGGGAGACTGTCAAAAGGTCAGAAATAACAGAAGTACAACCAATGAGTCACTGAAGTAGTAATAAATGTTGATCGTGCACACAGCAAAGACAGTTTCCAAAATGGGAGCGCTCAAACCAAAACATGGAAGGAGACCCAGGCGGACATTGTTATAAAGCAACTAATAGAGAGAGAAAGAAGTGACTGTTTATTCTTCCCAGGGATTGGTCATAATATTAGAATTTTCTTGAATGATAAGGAATTGGTGGGTGGTTATCTACCGTCAACCTTGGGAAACACTTTAAGGTTTCTCATGATATTCAGTGGAATGGGCAAGAAATGACCCAGGTCAAGTTAGTTTTGCAAAATAAGCTAAGTTAAGTTTTACTTCTCTGACTAAACTGGTTTTGTCTGCTCAGGGAATTTTCAAGGTTAGTCTCGGTTTTTTATTTTTTATTATTATTAGTTTTAAATGCTTTGCAGTTTATTTATTTATTTTTCCTCCAAAGCCCCAGTGGATAGTTGTATGTCACAGCTGCACATCCTTCCGGTTGCTGTATGTGGGATGCAGCCTCAGCATGGCTGGAGAAGCAGTGCGTCGGTGCGCGCCCGGTATCCCAACCCGGGCCGCCAGTAGTGGAGCGCACTCACTTAACCACTAAGTCATGGGGCCGGGCCTCGGGGTTTTTTATTTTAACAAGACTAAAGTAAATTGGTATGAACAGACGGGACTCCCTGGGGGCCGAGCAGAAGGCAAATGCATAGGAGGTGGGGGGAAGGAGAAGTCCACACATGGAGAACATGTGTGTGTGATGGACCCAGGGCACGGGACCCACAGTGGACACCCACTGCTTGATTGGGGAAGATGAAGTAGATGGGGGTTCCCCCAGATGGCTGGGCCTCTATTCCCAAGACCGTGGGGATTGTGGTCCTGGGGAGGAGGTGTAGGTCATATTCATCCATGTGGTGTTGGTCCTGGGCCAATATGGGGGATTAGAAAGGCACTTGTGGCCTCCTGCCAGGTGCCACATACTGCATTGCAAAGCGACCTGCTGGCTGCAGCTGAGAGCCATAGAGAGCAGCTGGGCACGCCACAGGGAGCATGGGGTGATTTTTTTGGGTAAACTGGGCAGGGTCAATAAATGATCAAAGTGAGCCACTAACTTTGGAAAAAGCCATTGTGGAGCCTGGTAGCAATTACGGTGGCCCCCAAAATGAGCTCTGATTTCTGCCCATTGTATAAAAATATATAGACTATTGGAGGGCTTGAATGGGAGGACTGTGAATCCTTGAATGCTGACCACAGAGAGAGGCCCTTTTAACTGTTGTAGGGAGGTGACACTGCAGATATGGTCCTGGAGGGTGTAGGGGGGATGCTCTGGTGGTGGTAGCATCTGAAGCCGGGGAGGGGTTCAGACATTAAGTTCACTGACTCCCACTAGGACTCATAACGTGGACAAATGTACAGGGTGTGGTGAAGGCAAGCAACTGAGTGAAGTGTTTAAAGAAGTAAAGTTGTGAGACTCGACACATATCTTGGCCTTTCAAAGCTCAAATGTGTAGAGGAGGGCAGCATGGCAGGCAGAGTACCACCTCACCATTGAGCACTAAGCGTTGTGGTAAGCAGGAGGGCTTTGGGGTAAACATAGTTAATTCTGCAAAATGCCGCTCATTGGGTCATCAGCAAGAAATTTAGATAAACAAGCATTCCGTTCAGCGACCAAGTCCCAGGGAGTGCTTGCCATCATCAGCCGCCATGTCTTCCTTGGTGTCATCTCTGCTACAGTGCAAAGTTGCTTATGCAGCATTCAGGGTGGAGCTGTGTCCCACCATGTCATGTGCTGGGGACTGTCATATCCAGCATTGTTGCAGGTAAAGGGGGCCAACCCAGAGAGGGATAGCTCTCCCAAGTAGACAGCCAGGAGGGGAACTGAGGGGCCAAGGGACCTAACAGAGATGTATAGATTTGGGATACCCTGATTAAGGTTTGCTTGCACCATCAGGAGCACCTAGTGGTATAAAAAATTCTCAGTAAACTTTGAGTGTCCTCAGTGGTTCGCCTTGCAGATGATTGGGCTGTGTTCTCCTCTGAGGCATAGGAGCTCTCCATCCATAAATAGTAAAAGTTGGAGGCATATATGTAGCCTTGGTTTAAGGAAAATTTAGTTAAATGGTCCCAACAATTTATTGTTTGGACCTCTGTTACCAGAAGGTATATATTGGTTGAACTCCATAATCCTATCAGCTATTAGGGTTAAAATTTGCGTATGTAATGGCCAGTGCCCAGAGGTCAGGGTATTGTTGACCACTCGTGCAGCGTTGGTGGCCTTTAAGCATTTGTGCCATTGGTCCCATTTTATTTATTTATTATTTTTTTTAATTTTATTTATTTATTTATTTTTTCCCCCCAAAGCCCCAGTAGATAGTTGTACGTCATAGCTGCACATCCTTCTAGTTGCTGTATGTGGGACTCGGCCTCAGCATGGCCGGAGAAGCGGCGCGTCAGTGCACGCCCGGGATCCGAACCCAGGTCGCCAGCAGTGGAGCGCGCGCACTTAACCGCTAAGACACGGGGCCGGCCCCATTGGTCCCATTTTAGAGGATTTGAATTCCCCAGCTAGTATCCATACCTGGTGGTATTTGCATAATTGTATTAAAAATATATAAAGACCTGTTATAACCTAATAATAAAAAGTTAAATAACTCAATTTAAAAATGGCAAAAGACATGCATACATATTTTTCCAAGAAAGACAGACAATTGGCCAAGAGCACAGGAAAATATACTGGACACCATTAGTCATAAACGAAATGCAAATCAAGACCTCAGTGAGAGACCACTTCACAATCACTAGGATGGCTAGAATCAAAAAATGAGATAATATCAAATCTTGTTGAGGATACATGGAGAAATTTCAACCCTCAGACATGGGTGGTATGAATATAGAATGGTGGATCCACTCTGGAAAACAGTCTGGGAGTTCTTCAAAAATTAAACCTAGAATTACCATATGATCCATTATTTCCTTCCTAAGTATATGCCCAAGAAAAATGAAAACACGTGTTGCAACTAGACTAGTACATGAATTTTATAGTAATGATATTTCTAGGTGCCGATTGGTGGAAACAATCCAAATATCCATGAATGGATGAATAGATAAACTCATGTTTTATCCATCCAATGGAATATTATTTGGCCATAGTAATGAATGAAGTATTGATACATGGTCCAACATGGATGTACCTTGAAAAGTGTTATGCTAAGTTACTGAAGTCAATCCCAAAGACCTTGTATTTAATTATTCCATTCATTGGAAAGGCCCAAATAGGGAGATCTATGGAAACAGAAAGTAGATTTGTGGTTGTCTATGCCTGGGAATTGGAGGAGGAAGATGAGAAGATTGGGAGTGATAGCTAAAGGGCAGAAGAGTTTCCTTTTGAGATGACAAAAATGTAGAAAAAATGACTGTGGTGGGCTAGCCTTGATGGCATAGTGGTTAAAGTTTGGCACACTCTGCTTTGGTGGCCTGAGTTCAGTTTCTGGGCACAGAACCACACCACCCGTCTGTCAGTAGCCATGCTGTGGTGGTGGCTCACATAGAATAACTAGAAGGACTTACAACTAGTATATACAGCTTTGTACTGGGGCTTTGGCATGAAAAAAAAAGAGGGGAAGATTGGCAACAGATGTGGGCTAAGGGTGAATCCTTCCCAGCAGAAAAAAAAATTGACTGCAGTGATGACTTCACATTTTTACAAATATATTGAAAATCATTGAAATCTACAGTTTAATGAGGTGCACTGTAGAGTATGTGAATTACATCTGAATAAAGCTATTCAAATAAAGAAATGCCTTAAGAGGGCCAGCCCCGTGGCTTAGCGGTTAAGTGTGTGCACTCCGCTGCTGGCGGCCCGGGTTCGGATCCCTGGTGCGCACCGACCACCGCTTCTCCAGCTGTGCTGAGGCCGCGTCCCACATACAACAACTAGAAGAATGTGCAACTATGGCGTACAACTATATACTGGGGCTTTGGGGAAAAACAAAAAGGAGGAGGATTGGCAATAGATGTTAGCTCAGAGCCGGTCTTCCTCAGCAAAAAGAGGAGGATTAGCACGGATGTTAGCTCAGGGCTAATCTTCCTCACCAAAAAAAAAAAAAAATTTTTTTGCACTCCAGCCTTTTAAGCTTGTGAGTTTGCACGTTAATCAATACATCCATCACCTCACAGTGTTATCATGAGTGTGTGTGTCTGTGTGTCTGTGTGTCTGTGTCTGTGTGTGGTGAGAATGCTTAGCATCTACTCTCTTAACAAATTGCAATTATACAACATATGTATAATAAATGATCATGTTGTAATTTTAAAATAAATTTTATTAGTCAATTCAATACAGCTGGGGGGAAAATTGTTCACAAATGCATCCCTAATTTACACAATGATTTATTGTTTTTCTTATATCAGTGAAAATAGGAATTCAGTTAACTTGGGGATATTTTTCACATCCCTGTAGAGTTTCTTCTGGGATGGATCCAGAAGAGCCCACTCCTCCATGGTGAACTTCACAGTCCCATCCTCAAAGCCCACTGAGTCCTAATACATGACACATATGTATATAGGAGGACAGGTAAGATGGACAAGCACTGGGGATTTATATTCAATTCGTAAGAAGTTCACACATGACTCCACGGTCTCCCAACATTTATTCTATGACTCGGTCATCAGAAGTGTTCCTCTGGCCACACTCACTTCCTCGTAAATTTAACATCATCATGAAAACATGGAATCTATTGGTACGTTTTCATGTGATCCCTTCAAGTTTTCATTGCTCTCTAATGTCAGGGTACAGAGCACCTCAGAGAAATGCTGTACAAATGAAAGAAATGCTTCTATATTAGCAGATCAATTCCTTATGAGAAGACTCTTTCATCTCCTTCTTTAATACCATCATATGATGCAGCGCCCCATGAAGCACAGCATCATATCTGCGTGTTTTTTGTGTGTGTGTGAGGAAGACTAGCCCTGAGCTAACATCTGATGCCAATCCTCCTCTTTTTGCTGAGGAAGACTGGCCCTGGGCTAACATCCATGCCCATCTTCCTCTACTTTATATGGGACACCGCCTCAGCATGGCTTGACAAGGGGTGCATCGGTCCGTGCGCAGGATCTGAAACTGCAAACCCCGAGCCACTGAAGCAGAGTGTGTGAACTTAACCACTACACCACCGGGCCAGCCCCCTCTGCGTGAAGTTTTCATGAAAATTCCTGTGAAGGAGTGGATCCTCTTTATGCTGTACCTATCACCAAACATGACAGGCCAGGAGGCCTAGGGAATCCAACTTGTATCAAGATTGTACTGGCCGTGTTGTGCTGAAGTACTCCAGGCCATGTCAGATCCAGCTGGCTGAATGATAATATTCTTGTGGAGGAGTATGAGTTATAATTTGTTTGTATAATATTTATGACAGACTCAATTTTCTCTTCTCTTCTCTGTCTCATTTCATGGAGCTAGGAAATTATTCAGTTAGAGCTCAGGCTTGAGGAAAAAGGTATGACAACTTAGACCTCCACAAATCCCTATACTCATGAGCTTCAGGGTTACTTCCCACCAATGTTTAGGACACACGGGCATGCATACTGGAATGCTAAGATCTCGGAAGAGCTCTTTCTGGCAGAATCATAAAACTTTAACCTGGACCACAATGACCTTGAGGAACAGGTTAACAGTTGGAATTTGCAAGGGCCTTCATTAAAATCCACAATGATGTCATGGTGAGTTTACACATGATTACAAAATACATAAAGCTCAATGGTGCTTTCCTCCAAAAAAACCCACAAAATCCCCTTTCTCTAATTTCAGCAGCAAGTGATACTCTACCAACCACTCTAGAGGCTCACCCCCAACTTCTCTCATTTCTGAGTTCCCATGTGGGGCACAGCAGCATACAGCCCATCCCAGGATAGGAATCCCTCAGTGGCATAATTCCCCTAAATGCTGGTTTCTGAAAGAGATCAGTAACCCATTGATGCCCATGTGCAGGGAGCTGAGAAAAGGCTCCCACCAGCAATTCTGATGGTACAATTGACTTACTCATTAGAGAAACAGCAAAATAGGAACAGCTCTCTTGTTGTGGGTCCAGGAAGTAGGATGAGCTGCCTGGGTCAGCCCTCATTTCTCTTTCTACATCGGATCTCCAATGCTTGCTCATAACAAGCCCTACTACCTGGTGTGCAGAAGAGTGAACATTAACAGGCTAGAGAATCCTTATCCTTGGAAATGCTTCCTCACAAAGTTTGTCCTTCAGTGGTATCTGGGAAATGGGATTTTGGAAGTGACCCCACCAACTTTATAGATAAGAGTGCCTCAGTGTGCCTAAAGTGTTTATGCAAACAACATGGTATGTAGGAAACTCCTGTTTTCCTTTTGAGAGTCTGTAATTTTCTTCCATGTTTGGCAGATGATGTCTTTATAACCAGCCCCCAAAAACCACTGTGGGCACTGAGTCTCTACTGAGTTTCCCTGGTGGACGATAATTCACATGAGTACTCACAGCTTGTTACTTGGAGAACTGAGCCAGCCTATGTGATTACACTGAGACACCATTTGGAAGCTTGCTCCTGGTTCCCTCCAGACCAAATTTAATTCAGTACTAACCAAGGCTAATAAAGGATATTTAATGATCCTCATGGGAAAAAAGTAAAATTTTATTGGGGTCTATCAAAGCAGAATGTAAGAAGTGAAGAGATGGCAAGTATTCTTAGGTAGAATTCAGAGTCACCCAGATGTCACCTCTCCCAAATGATATCTTTATAACATTCCATGTATCCCCAAAACAGACTTTCTAGGAGTCAACAGAAACTACTCCTCAATACCTTATAAAAGGAACAAATGTCAAAAAGTGAACAAAGTCTTCTGAAGAACAAAGTCCTGGTCTACCTAACATCCATCAAGAATTTTTAAGCTATAGTGTTCCACATGACACAGTAGTAGCAGAGAGAAAAACAGACGAAGGGAAAGGAAAAGCGTCTTCTGTGGGTTGGGATTTAATATGGAAAGGTGGTCAAGGGCAGAGGGGGCATTGTAGAGCAGTGGCAAATGTCATGACACTAACACCCGGGGCAGGGACAAACTGTCATCTAAGTGGGAAATGCCCTGTATTCCCCTCTACTCCATGGACAATAGCCAGTTCATTGTAGATTTAAATGTGAAAGATAAAACTGGGCCACCTTTGGAAGTCATAGGTCAATGATTTTTGACACAATAATGGGGAGCATATTCTCATATAAGAAAAAGAGTAAACCATAAAGTCAGAGACTGACAAATTCAAATATATTAAAATTAAGATCCTTAAAAGATAAACCTAAAGGGAAAGAAGAATATCAGCAACACATGCAACATGAGAGAGTTAGTTTCCAGAGTAAAAATGAACAGACACCTAGTTTAAAAAGGGGGGAAAGCAAAACATATTTAACAGAAGATGGAAGATCATACAGTTGGCCTTGTCTATCTGCAGGTTTCGATTTGCAGTTGGTTGATTCTGTGGTTGTGAAACCTGCAGATACGAAGGGGCAACTGTATATGAGGGAACGTCCATCTCCTTGGCAATAAGATCAACGAAAATAAAATATTCAGTGGATCCCATTTTACAGTGATTAGAATGAAAATTTGTCAATTAATCTATAATCCCACGATGAAGACCGTTGTGAATAAGTCAATACGTTATGTATGAATGGAGGAAAGGTCATGTCATAAACCCCACTGCTGTTTCCTGTAAATTTGAACTTGGTGACTATCCACAGCCCAGCTATTTTCAACAACGTCGACAGAATTTACTGTGTATTTGCACTTGGAGACTCATACAACGTTGGCGTGTACTAATATTGGATGATCTCTAGGATTTATTGACAGAACTGTAAAGCAAGGAATACTGCAAAATATGCAGCATGTTACCCATTCTATAAGTGTTATGTCACCTTGCAGAGGCAGGTGGACCCCCACCCGAGACCTGGTTCAGGTGTCTACACTGATGACAACACACATGCCTAGAGGGTGTGAGAGGGTCTATTACTTCCATAATGACACTGTCAGGGGAGGGCAGGGCAGGCCTCTCAGGCAGGTGGGAAATGCCTTGAGAGTGCAAGGAGAGGAGGCTGACCTGGGTTCTTATTGAGGTGAGGGGGTGGGCTAGGCTGAGAGTTCAGGCACAGGGGCAGGGCCTTCTGTGGATTGAATCATTTGTGGGAACTAAAGGAACGAGCACCCAGGCTTTCTCATCACCGTGTGCAGATGTGGGCACAGGGAATGAAGGGGATGAAAGCTTAAAGCTGTCAGCAGTCAAACATCAAAAAAGGAGTCAGACTTCTGGTCTCTGGTCGGGCATGTGAGGAGCTTAGAAGCCAGCTTCCAGTCCTCAGAAGAGAACAGCCGAGAAACTTAAAATCAGTTCTTCCATCAGAAAAATGAGGTCACGGGGTAAACTGCTGTCCCCAAAATTAGAAAGAGACACCAAAAAGTAGCTATTTTAAAATATGCTCAGAATATTCTGTTCTTAACAAGGCATGTCCTCAAAACAATCCATTTCACAAGAGCATAACTGACGGGGCTTTTCCCAGAGCCTAACTGACTTAGGGGAGGGAAAGAGCCAATTTGAGTCTCTTCTAGTCTTTTCTGCTCTCAAAGGTGGGGCACTTGTGAGGATGAAAGGGTATTTTTCCCCCTTCAGACACCAGCTATGTGGTATCTGTTCCAGTGCCCCTTCTTCAACTCTATGTCACCAAATAGAATTGAATTGACCTGTTAAACATCTAACACTAACTATGCAGAGTTTGCATCAGACTCCACAGGTTGAGAGCTCAGTCCCACACACTGACCCTACTGCAGATGCCATCCAAAATGGGGTGTCTGGGCTACTGACATTCTACTCAGCCATCTACAAATTCACAGATTCCCTTCATACCCCATCAGGCTTGGTAATTTACTGAAAAGATTCTGAGAACTTAGCAAAGCACTTTACTTACTATTATTGGTTTATATAAAGGATACCACTCAGGAACAGACAAAAGGCAGACATGCACAGGGCAAAGTAGGGCGGTGGTATGGGTGAGGGGAGTGGAGGTGGTTGGGGCTACAGAGATTCCACATCCTCTCTGGACACTCCACCCTCCAGCACCTGGGTGTGCTCGGTCACCAACCTAGATACTCTCTGAATTCTGTATTTAAGAGTTCTGATGGAGGTTTCATTACATGGGCAGAATTTATTAAATCATTGTCCATTGGTGATTAAGTCAGTCTCCACCCCGTCTCCTCTCCACAGAGGTTGGGAGCTGGGGCTGTAAGTTCCAAAGCTCTAATCAAGGCTTGATGTTTTTGGTATGTAGCCCCCATCCTGAAGCCATCTAGGAGCTGGCCAGGACTTGCCTCATTAAAACGAGACACTCTATCACCCTTATAACTCAAGTAATTCCAAGGGCTTCAGCTGGTTTTTGGTAGGAACTGAGGGCAAAGGTCAAATATCTTTCTTATTGTATCACAGAAGGTCAAGTCCAGGGACACAGGCACATGAAAAGATTGAGACCCATCACTGGACTAGAGAATGCTTCCCTCTGCCCACACCTACCTCTACATGAACTGAGCTCTTGTTTAATGTTAGTGGACTACACTGAAAAAACTACATGCTTTCTGGTAACCTCAGGAGGAAGGCACGGATGTCACCTCTCCCCACTCCTAGTCAACCCTTTACTGAAATCTTAGCTAATGCAATTAGACATGCACGCAAAAATAAGGGAAATACAGATTGGGAAGCAAGAGATAAAAATATCTTTGTGGCATATGACAAGATCGTTGATGGAGAAAGTCTCAAAGAATTCTCGATAACAAAGAAAACCCCTTGAACTGATAAGAAGTAGAGAAAGGTTGAACGATAAAAAAATGTTATACAGAAGGCAATTTTTTCCTATAGATCCACAGAAATAAAGTGAATTCATCTTTGACAAAGGGGCAAAGGCAATTCAATGGGGAAACAGTCTTTTCAACAAATAATGCCAGAAAAACTAAGCATGCACATGCCAAAAAAAGAAAAAAAAAGAATCTAGACAGAGACTTTATACTTTTAATAAAACTTAACTCAACATGGATCATAGATCATAGTGTAAAATGTAAAACTGCAAGACTCCTAAAAGATAACACAGGAGAAAGAATAATAATGTTCTGTTCTATGTGTGTACCACATTCTGTTGATCCATTCATCTGTTGACGGATACTTGAGTTGCTGCCACATTTTGGCTACTGCAAACAATGCTTCAAGAACACAGGTGTACAACTATCTGTTTGAGTGCATGTTTTGAATTCTTTCGGATATATACTCGAATTGCTGGATCATATGGTAACACTATAATTTTTGCAAAACTTCCATACTGTCTTCTACAATGGTGGTTTGATTTTACATTCCCACAAGAAAAGCACAGGGGTTCCCATAGGTACTTTCACTTTCTTGATGGTGTCCTTGGAAGCTAAAAAGTGATTAATTTCAACAAAGTTCAAATTACCTGTTTTTTTTTTTTACAGGTTTTGTTTTTGAGTGTCGTATCTAATAATTCTTTGCCAAATCCAATGTCATATTTTCCCCAAAGTTTTTTCTAACTGTATTATTATTTTACCTCAGATATAGGTCTTTGATCCATTTTGGTAAATTATCATGTGTGGTGTAATAGAATGGTCCAACTCCATTCTTCTGCGTGTTTCTATCCAGTTGTACCAGCACCAGTTTTTGAAAAGAATAGTCTTTCCTCCTTCTTGGCAACTTTTTTGAAAATCAATTAACCATAGTTGAATGGGTTTATATCTAGACTCTCAACTGAATCCACTGATCCGTGTCTCTGTCCTTGTGTCATTACCACATACCTGGATTACTGTGCTGAGAAGTCAGATTTGAAATCAGGAAATGTTAATCCTACTACTTTGTTTTACTTGGAAGATCGGTTTGGCTATTCTGGTTCCCCTGTAATTCCATATAACTTATGAAACAATTTGCCAATTTCTATTGTTAACTTAAAAAGCAAATTTTTCTCTCATTTCGTTTAAGTGAGTTTATTCCAGTATAGCCAATAGAGGGGCCGGCCCGGTGGTACAGCGGTTAAGAGCACACGCTGTGCTGTGGCGGCCCAGGGTTCAGAGGTTCGGATCCCGGGTGGGCACCGACGCACGGCTTGTTAAGCCATGCTGTGGCAGTGTCCCATGTAAAGTAGAGGAAGATGGGCACGCATGTTAGCCCAGGGCCAATCTTCCTCAAGAAAAAAGGAGAAGATTAGCATCAGATGTTAGATCAGGGCTAGTCCTCCTCACAAAGAAAAAAAACAAATAGCCAATAGAATTGCAATTAGTGATGTGCATGCTATGGGAAAGCACAGGCTAATCCACTAAACAAAGAAAAGGAGCTGCTTTTATAGAGAACAAAGGGGAGTAGGGAGGGGCTGTTGTAAATGAAAATCCATTGGGGGAAAGTAACAGCTCAGGGCAGCAACGGCTCCTCATTGGCTGAGCTGCAGCATTTCTCATTGGCTGGGCCATTGCCTGATGAGGAGCGAAATCTTCCTTCAGTAGTAGTTTTACTTCCTGTCAAAGATGAAAGCCATCATCTCTTCCTGTTTGGTGTAATTGAGGATGTGTGGTAGGGCGTTGGTGTTCCCCCTACAGATCTTGCCCGCTCTAATTTATTTAAGGTTTCTTTTATTAATATCCACAGTATAAAGAAGTCTGGAGATTCTGATAGGGATTTCAATGAAACTCTAGATCATTCTGGGAAGTATTGCCATCTTAACACTGTCAAATCTAAGGATCCATAAATATGGGCTTTTTCCCTTTTATATGTTTGTTTATTTATTTATTTTCGCGTTCTCTCTTTTTTTCTGGCCTCTATTGGTGAAGGAGTAACAAAGACCAAGGAAAAAGATGGCATCATTCTAAGGTCTTTGCTCATCTTCATTAAAGATTGGCAATGTCTAAATATCCAAATCACCTGACAACCTCACCCCATTCCTTTTAATTTCCAAAAATGCAAATCAAATTTTTGGCAATAAAAATAGTTACTGGTTATTATTATGAGAAATTAGTTTCAGAGAAAATGTGGCTAGAAGAGTGTTTTTCTCTGTACATACTCAGAATTCTCGCAGCTCTGAAACTGCCAGATTTACATTCATTAATGACCATCCAATAGCAATACTGCATAGTTTCTAAATTTTAAATATATAAAAGTATATAATCATTTTTCTGTCACTATATGATTATCATAAACATGCATTTTGACTACAACTCCCTTTATTTTGTTTTTTTTTAATTTTACCTATTGACCCCCTTCACCGATTTCACCCAATCCCCACTCACCATCTCTGGCAAGCACCAGTTTGTTCTCTGTATCCACAGGCTTGGTGTCTTTGTTTGTTTGTTTTTTGTTTTTATTTTAGATTCTCTATATAAGAGGGATCACGTAATATTTCTCTTTCTCTGTCTGACTTATTTCACTTAGCATAATGCCATCAGGGTACATCCACGTTGTGAGAAATGACAAGATTTCATTCCTTTTTGTGTGGCTGAAAAATATTCCATTGTACGCGTATACCACAATTTCTTTATCCATTTATTTATTGATAGACACCGGTTGTTTCTATGTCTTGGCTACTGTAAATAATGGTGCAGTGAACATGCGGGTGCATACATCTTTTTGAGTTAGTATTTTTGTTTTCTTTGGGGAAATAACCAGAAGTAGAATTTCTGAATCATATGGTAGGTCTATTTTAATATTTTGATGAACCTCCATGCTGTTTTCCATAGTGGCTGCACCAATTTATGTTCCCATTGACAGCACAGAAGGGTTCCCTTTTCTTCACTTCCTTGCCAACATTTGTTATTTCACACTTGTGTATCTTTATTAATTTTGTATTGATGTTTTGAAGTTTTCAGAGTATTTACTACTTTATCAAATTTATTCCTGTTTTATTCTTTTTGATGCTATTATAAATAGATTTGTTAATTTTATTATCAGATTGGTCATTGCACTGTAAATAAAATAAATACAATATAAATAAATAAATAAATAAATAAATACAAAATAAAATAAAATACAACTTATTTTTACATACTGATCTTGTATCATTCAAATTTGCTGTACTTGATTATCAGTTCTAATAGATTGTTTTAGTGGACTCCTTAGAGTTTTCTATTTACAAGATGAGTCATATGCAAGTAAAAATAGTTTTACATCTTCGAACCCAGTCTGGATGCTATTTATTTCCTTTTCTTGAAAACCTGCTCTGGCTAAAATCAAATTTGTCAAATAGAAGTGGCAAGAGCAGACACTCTTGTTTCGTTCCTCATTTTTGGGAGAAAATATCCAGCCTTTCACCACTAAATATAATCGTAGCTGTTGGTGTCCCACACTTGCTCATTACAAGGTTCAGGAAATTTCCTTCAAATCCTGGTTTCCCGAGTCTTTCTATCATGAAAAGATGTTGGATTTTGTCAAGTACTTCCTCTGAGTCTATTGAGATGATCAATCCATTTTTGCTTTTCACTCTATTAATATGATGTTTTATGTTAATGGATTTTGAGAGGTTAACCCAACTCTGCATTCCTGGAATAAATCCCGTTTGTTCATGGTCTAGAATTCTTTTAATTTGTTGCTGAGTTAGGTACTACTATTAGTTGAGGTTTTTTGGATCCATATTCGCAAAGGAAACAGGTCTGTAGTTTTTTTGTGATTCTTTTGTCTGATTTTGTTATCAGGATAACACTGGCCTCACAAACGAGTTTGAAGCAGTTGAGTTGATTCTGTTTTGCGGGAGGCTTTGTGAAGAATCACTATTAAACCTTAATTGGATGTTTTGGAGAATTCTGCTGTAGACCCTCTGGGCTTGGGCTTTTCCTTATGGGTAGTTTTTTGCTTACTAATTCAACCACTTGTTATAATTCAAATCAAGTTTTCTGTTTCTTCCTGAGTGACTTTTGGTAGTTTGTGTATTTCTAGGAACTTGTCCATTTCATCTAAGTTATCTAATTTGTTTGCATGCATTGTTCATTGAACTCCTTTATAATCGTTTTTATTTCTGTAATCTCAGTAGTGATCTCCTCTCTCTTATTCAGCTTCTGGGAATTTGAGTCATCTTGCTTTTTCTCTAGGTCAATCTAGTTAAATTTTCTATTAATCCTCTATTGTCAATCTTGTTGATCTTTTCATAAAATTCACATTTGGTTTCATTGATTTTCTTTATAGGTTTTCTATTCTCGATTTTTTTTTTTTAAAGATTTTATTTATTTTTTTCTCCCCAAAGCCCCAGTAGATAGTTGTATGTCATAGCTGCACATCCTTTTAGTTGCTGTATGTGGGACTCGGCCTCAGGATGGACGGAGAAGTGGTGCCTCGGTGCGCGCCCGGGATCCGAACCCGGGCCACCAGCATCGGAGCACGCGCACTTAATCACCAAGCCACGGGGCAGGCCCTCGATTTTTTTATTTCTGCTCTAATTTTTAGTATTTCCTTTTCTCAATATATTTGATTTGGTTTCTCATCCTTTTGAATGTGTTATGTAAAAGGTTAGGTTATTGATTTGAGATCTTTCTTCTTTGTTAGTTTAGGCATTTCTGGGTATAATTTTTTGTCTATATAGTGGTTTTGATGTAGCCTGTAAAAGTTGTTATATCGAGTCCTTTTTTCCATTCATTAAATATATTTTCTAATTTCCTTATTGATTTCTTCACCCCATTGGTTATTTAGGAGTGTCTTGTTTAATTCCCTTATATATGTGAGTTTCCCCAACATATTAATTTCTTATTTCATTCCATCGTGGTCAGAGATCTTACTTTGTATTTTTTTTTTTGTGAGGAAGGTAAGCCCTGAGCTAACATCCCTGCCGATCTTCCTGCACTTCATGTGGGGTGCCGCCACAGCATGGCCTGACAAGTTGTGCGTAGTTGCGTGCCCGGGATCCAAATCTGGGCCGCCAGCAGTGGAGCATGCACACTAGCGCTACGCCACAGGGCCGGCCCCTGTTAGTTTGTATTTCAAATTTCCTAGCATTTAAAATTTATGAGGTGTGTTTTTTATGGTGAAGATTGATCTATGCTAGAGAAAGGTCCATGTGTGGTTGAGAAGAATATGTATTCTGTTGTGTAAGGAGTTGCACGCCAGATGCCACAAGCCTTGTTCATATGCCCCAGTAATGATTCCACATTTGGACAACAGGTGAAATTAACATCTCAACTTCTTTAAGTTCATGATATTATAAACTCACTCTCCATAGTTTTGTAACAAGCAAACGTGCAAATTAAAGAAGGTGGTAAACAATGCCCCCGTATATCTCAGGTGTTTGATGCTAGAAGTTATCTCTTCAATTCCTCCGCGGATAAGGTGTTCCCTCTGGGTCACTATCTTTGTTGGGGGACAGATCAAGAGGCAGCCACTTGGCCTTTCCCACCCGAATATGCCTCACTAACAGTGTTAGGAAATCAGCATGTGTATTTTGCGCCTTAATAAGTACATCTATTTTCATTCTATATTGGGCCTAATGAGCTAATCTATTTTCATAACTTTATTAAGCATTTCTAATTAGTATAGGGTTTGTGTGTGGTCTTTGACCATTTTTATTGGAACATTTATATTTCATTTTTGATTATTTTTTTTTTATAATTTTATTTATTTATTTTTTCCCCCAAAGCCCCAGTAGATAGTTGTATGTCATAGTTGCACATCCTTCTAGTTGCTGTATGTGGGACTCGGCCTCAGCATGGCCGGAGAAGCGGCGAGTCGATGCTCACCCGGGAACCGAACCCGGGCTGCCAGCAGCGGAGAGCACACACTTAACCACTAAGCCACGGGGCTGGCCCTCATTTTTGATTATTAAGAGCCATTTATACTGTTAATGATATGATCTTTAGCTCTCTGTTATTATTGGAAACATTTTCCCAGTGGTGTTTCTATATCTTTTATTATTATCAATGATACATTTACATTTTTTAGTTTATCGAATCTATTCAACTTTCATGTAAATTTTTCTTGGGATGGCATGACTTCTACTGCCTAAGTACACAGAAGTACTTTCTGATGTTTACTTTCAGTGTTTTCATTTTATATTTTTTATTGTTTAACTCGTTACTTCATATAGAATTTTTTTGGATGAAGGAGACAGGAGAGTTATAGACTCCCACAATTCATCATCTATTTTGTTACATCCTTTTGTTCGTTTATAGACCATCAGGGAGTCATCTGTCTAGTCCACAGTTTCTCAACGTTGACACTACTGACATTTTTGACAAGATAGTACTATTTGTCAAGAGGACTGTTTTGTGCATCAGAAGATCCCTAGATGTCTGTAGCAGTGCTCCCCACCTCCCATAGTCGTGACAGCCAGAAATGCCCCCAGATAGTGCCAAATGTTCCCTGAGAGGCAAAATCACCCCTATGACAGACAACCGGTCAGTTCTTATGGTGGCATCAGACCATTAAATTATCACAACTCATTAATTTTTATAATGAAGATATCTGGTGAAAACTTGTTCTTCTTCATTCTTTATTTGCAATCGTTTCCTGAATACCCTTTGCACTTATTTTCAGGGATATACTTTAGAATTACTGTATTTTGAGAAAGAAAAAAGATCCTGATGCAAATTTGAGTGGAAATGTCTTTAAAAACGTGGCTGTGTGTAGAGATCTGCATCTTTGACTTCAGGAGTCTTCCATGCACCAAAGCTGGTTATGTTTCCATGGAGTTGATGCCTCTGTCACGTCATCGGGAAACGCTCAGAATTGTTTGCACATAGATCGCACACATGGAATTAGCCCTAAGCCTCCAAATTTCATATGTAAGTTGAAGGACATGTGATTTTAATTCAATAATATATGTTGTTATCTATAAGGTATGTATTTACAAAAGTTTCAGTGAATTGACTCCTTCCTCAGTTGTAGTAATTTTTCAGTTATTTTATCTTTAGCTTCTCAAATAAATAATGCTGTCATCTCCAATAACAGTATTTGCTTCTTTCATCTTATTTGTCAGATTGATCATTGCATTTTCTCACATGAAGTTAGAGATGAAAGCAATGATAAATACTTGGAGTGAAAAGAAACATCTTTGGTTTTTGTTTGAATTGGCTCCTCCTTTCAATGGGCTGCCTCTCACATAGCAGTTCCTCATCATGTTCTGCTCCCAAAACTCTTCTCTGAGTACTAGGCTGGCCTGTCGGTCATTGTGCCTGAGAGTGACCAGGGGATTTTAGCACCAAGAGGTGACTAAAAATATTGTGGCACCATCTTCAGATTTCAACCAAGGGCAAGGGCATCTCTTCCATAGTGGGGATTTTAATAAGGCCTGTGGGGAAGAAGAGAGTAATTTGTGATTCACATAGAGGAATCAGTCCTAGTTAATGAACCATTTGTCCTAATTTCACAATAAGAGGTGACGTGTGCTCAGTGGCAAAGCTTGGTTTGAGTCAGGCAGCCTGGTGGTGAATCTGAGCACCCTCCTGACTGCCTGTGTAAAGTCAGACAAGCCACTTAGCTCCCCTAAGTCTCAGATTCCTCTCTTATCAAATGGGATTGTATTAGTGCTTCCCTGTTAGAAGTCTGTGAAGATGGAAAGTCATGAGCCAATCCACCTGTGGTGCTGAGTGCAGTGCCTGACACTTAGTAAGCCTCCCTAAAGTGCCTTTATTATCAGTGTCAGCATTCCTGTTGCTATTCTCACTCATTGTCGTCATCATCCTTATAACAACTTAGAAAGCAGAACTTCTCTCAGTGGAATCTACAATATTCTACACTGCAGAAGACTCAATAGTTTCTTGACATGTAAGGTTGCAACTGCCCTGTAGGACTACTGAGAACTAGTGCTTTTAATAAAGTTCTGTGATGACTATTTTGATTTCTTCTATGTGTGCTTACGTTCCCATATTTTGAAATCTTCACTTAAGAAATGCTAAGATAATTACTTATGGTAATGCATGCCTTCTCCATTAGATAGAATAATTTGGTTAATCCTTCCTCCCACTACTACCTCAAACACCATGTCAATATTTCAGCCAGAACATGAAGAAAAAATAGTTTTAAAGGTGCAAACATATACCTTGAGGTTGTGTCATTTAAATGTACTTCATGCTTCCCAGCACAAGAAGGATCAATTGCACTTTTATTTTCATTCAGAGCTAAGATCATCTTGGTTCACAACCTCAGGAGTTTTCTGGGTAACATTTGAAACTGGTTCCCATACATGAAGGGCAAGGAGCAACTGAAGAAAGAGGCAGGTCACTGCAGATTGGTAGGTGGCAGTTTTAATAAGCAAGGGAACTTATATATGATGCTTGTGTTAGGCGGAGCAAGATGGGTAGGGCTCCGCACCTGCCCAGCAGAATCTGAAAAGTTTAGATAGAGGCTTTAATGGGGTTCAGTAATGTCTACAGTCCAGATGGTCTCCACAACATGTTATTCTCTCCAGGCCGCATCCTTGAAATGGCTCTCAGTTCAGGAACATTGGGAGAAATGTATATCCCAAGGACAGGAAAGTGGGTAAGAAGCCTCTGATTGCCCAAGTGCAGCTGGAGGTCACAACCAGTGCTCTAACCTGTGGTCACATCCTCTCAATGACTCCTCCAGCAGAGCAGCTTCTTGAATCTTGGACAACTCATTCAATTGGGCCATTTTTCAAGGCCATGGGGAAAATCTCTCTCTCTATACCTACAAATAACTCCCTGTCCTTCTTAAGGGGAGCTCTTTGTTTGGCTTAGAAGACCACCTTGTAGGAGATTCTTGAGTTCTCATGGGCTTCCCTCAGTGCAAGTGGATGCATGAGCATTCTAAGTATATTTTGGCCCATGTGCTTGCCATAATGGAGATTAACAGGAACAACGTGCTCTTACCAAACACAACCTTCACATATCATGTCTATTTTGCTGACCACAGTGATGAAAGGACCTTTGAGAGCACCATGATGTGACTTCAAGACAGAGCCAGTCTGTCCCTAATGTTACCTGTGAGAACAATTCATTTATCTACTCATCAGTACAGGAAGCACTTCCCCATTTTCTGCCCAAACAGGGCCACTACTGGAACCGTACAATTCCCACAGGTGCAAATGAAAGTAGGGTGGGGAAGGGCAGTGATGAAATGTAGTTTCCTCAGCACCGTGTTTCTGAGAGTGTGTGAGAGTGGAGCCAGACATGTGCATCTTCCCAGGTGAGTGCACGTTGTTAGGACGGTGTGTCATTTATTTGAGGTGGAGATGAGGATGGAGGCAAAACAACAAACAAAGGCATTCCTACTTAGGAAATCAGAGGAATTTCCAGGAAACCTGCCTCTAGACTACTATTTTCCACATAGTTCTTAAAGGGAAGACGAAAAAAAGATAATGAAATGGAAATATCTTCTCCATTTCTCAATGCTCGATGCTGAATATCCACAGACCTTTTCTTCCTACATTGGATGGGTGACAAATCGATGACGCTACTGCCCAGCAGTGTCCCCCTTGTACCATGAGCACCTGTTGCAAACTGGGCCTTGCTTTTCTGTTTTCCTTAAGATCACTTGTGTTTCTTTGGCTCTCTCCCTCAGTTTCCATCTGTCAGATGGCCTCCAGGGATGCTTCTGTCCCTGGGTGTGGTGAAATTATTGCTGAAGTTCAGGGGGACTTGGGTGGGGCTGTTTGACACAGATGATATCAAAAGTAAGAATTTCCTCGGGGCATTGGGGGAGGAAATGATCAGATACGGTATCTGTGCATACTGAATGGAGAGGATGCCTGTCTCGGAGTGATTCCAACATTGTCAGAATGAACGTTATTCTCTAGTATCATAGACTCACCAATCAGTGAGATGATT
The DNA here is from genome assembly GCF_020826845.1 of Diceros bicornis minor. NCBI lineage: Eukaryota > Metazoa > Chordata > Mammalia > Perissodactyla > Rhinocerotidae > Diceros > Diceros bicornis. The sequence continues at coordinate 6,568,437 of NC_080769.1, forward strand.
ATTTTGATGAAACCCAGTTGTCTAATAAGTCTCATTATAGGTGGATTAAATAGTGTAACCACAAGTAAGCGGTGGGTCTTGACCATGGAGAGTGATTTAACCGGGGGTGAGAAAGAGTCTCTGCTTACATTTTTTATGGGATACAAATATTTTAATGTCAGAAAGATTTTCTGAATTTACCTATTCTGAATACCCAGAAGTCAGTTTTCTGCTAAAATGATGGCTTATTTATGCTCCCAGTGCTCTTATTCTGAATCTGACTGAAGTCTTGGGAGGAGGCCCACCTAATGCATCCCTGATATTGTAACTGAACTCGCTGGGTTCACCTTTTGGTGATTGTGGAGCCAAAAAGCACAATCAAGGCAGAAGTAGGTGAAGAAAGGTTTATTAATTGCACAAGCGATAGAGAACACTGGAGTTCCCTCCCAAAGCATTGTTTCCCAGAACAAGGATTTGGGGAGTCCTTTTATTGTTAGGTCATAGTACAGTTCATGAATATTCAGTTAAGGAAAAGGCAGGAGATCAGGAGTTATTTCCTAACAGTCATGTTCCTTTAAGTCTCATTGGTAGAATGTACACATGCTACTACATACATCGCATGATCCAGAAATGGCTGCTCGGTCTCTCCCAGAGGACAATAAATATGTGAATAAAATGATAATGGGGACAGTTCGCTTCAGTTCACTAAGAGTAGTTTGAGGCAGCTAGATCTGGCTTCAGCTAGCTTGCTTGTGGGAACCTTCAGTGGTTGGGCTCTGCCCGAAACTTTCCCTCTGCAAACACTCAACAGATAATGTTAGCTTTTATCAGATCCTGGATATCCCTTTCTTTGCCTAGGTCCCTGGTCACAGTATCTGTGACTGTGTACCTATTTTGCAAAACTATGTCAGACTCCACTTGTCAACAAAGATCAAAATGGAGAGGCTAATTATTGCCTATGGTGAGGAGACTTTCATTTGTGTGTGTTTGTAAAGAAGGATCACAATTCTAGGAGTCGCCTCCCAACACTACCTTTCAATGCAAATGTCCCTGCAGGGGACGAGTTCTGGCTGGCATTCTGCTCAGACACCTAAACTCAGGGGGCTGTCACTCAGACACAAGAGGGCGAGTCTTTTGAACTGTCCAATCGGAGGCGGTGACGCGACAGGTGGGTGGGGCGAAGCTCCCCAGCCGCCCCGGAAGTTGCTGCTGGCTCCAGCCACGCTGGGGGTCGCGTCTCCCGGCTGTTAAAGGCTCTGCGTGGCTCTGCTGCCTATTCTGTCAGGTTGTGACCTTACCGACCGCGGGAGTCATAGGAAGGAGTTTTGGGGACCCAGTAAATGTAGGAATGGTGAGTGTGCGGCCCCAGGTGAGGAGACGGGGAGGAGGGTCTGGTCGGAACCGGCCGTGGCGGGACCGGCCTCCCCGCGGTCGCCTCCGAGTCTGCGGACCCGAGTCCGCGGGGGCGCCGCTCGGACCTCAGTCCCCTCCGGCCGCAGCGTGGGGGCCGGGCCGGCAGCCGGGACCCCGGGCTTCCTGTGGTCACTGCGCGCGGCGACGTGGGCCCCGGAGCCTCTCTGGGCAGCTCTGCGCCCGCAGCCCCGCGTGTCCCCAGATGGTGCGGTGACCACGGGGGGGACATCAGGGACAATCGTGACTCGGTCTCCGGGGCTCCTGCGTGGGAGGAGCTGTGGTCTGTGGGGTCTCCAGTCCTTCTTTCTCCTCAGGTGGCACTCATTTTTTTCTGAATTTTCCATGTATTTGGGGAACAGGGTCTCAAATCCACGACATTGTCCCCCCAGTCTAGATCTTCCCAGGGCTGGCCACAAACGCCTAAATTTCCAAAATCTCGCCACATTCCCTATTGCCGACTTCCTGCCTCCGATTCACAGCATTGTTATCAACTGTTTGTCTTCCTTGTTGGATTGAAACAGATTCAGTATTTTAGCTGTTTATCATTTTCTCACAGTCAATGGGTGGCTGTTTGTAAAAGACTGATTTTGTGTGTGGATACGACATGAAACACAAAATAAAATGTTTCCAAAGAGGAAAGAAAGAGGGGAATTTCAGGAGAAATAAAATATTCCAGTTTTACGTTGCATGTATATGAAATTCTTATTTCACTTTCTTCTTCCATCGTGAGTAGTAATATTCTGAGGTCTGCTCATTTATTTTGGGTGATTTCAAATAGATTTCCTTGGCTTATACTAACGCATTTGAAGTGTTCAAGTAGGATTAATAGTTTATAAAATAATTTCGTGTCATGGAAATAAAACTATGTCAACATCATTTTTTCCCCCAGAATGCAATACATTCTTCTGGGGTTTCTTATTGTGCCAGCAAAATGCCATACAATTTTCTTCCCTTATTTCCACATAAAGACTGGTTTGAATGTTTTAGCTGGATTAATCAAACATTGGGTTTGTGTCGTGTAAGATATCAATAGTGGTCCAAAAAGTCTCCTGTGGGAGCAGAGGCCTGAGGGCAGTGGATCTAAGCTAAGGCCCCCTTGGGCCTGCAAAGGGAAAGACTAGAAGGCCCAGTTGTTCTTCCTGGGGATCCTCCCCCTGCAGGTGTCCTACTGCTCACACCCCCCATGGAAGGAGCCTCTATACTGAGAGGAGCTGCAGAGCCCTGGAAAGCTGGGGCTGCACATGCTCATGGGGGTGGGGAGTGATGCCCTTTCTGAGGTTGTAACTGTGGTTTCCTTGGGTCTGTTTCTAGACATAAGTTGGAGTTCTGCATCCACAGTGTAGGTGCACTCAGAGTGTAACTTGTTCACAGTGTAACTCAACTTTGAAAGTCCGAGTTCTGCGTCCTGGAGTAGGCCTCATTAATTTGGGAGTTGATTTGTGTCAGAACTTGAATCTGAGTCCAGCTGAGTTTTCCTCATTGTGAGAAGGGAAGCCTGAGAGAGGGAGCATTTGCATTATTCCCTGGGGAGAGGAGGGCGTGTGGAGCTCCCAGAGTTCACTCCTGTGGTTGCTCAGGTGCCCCACCCCCCTCCACCAGGGCCTGACCCTCTCTAGAGGTTACATCTCAACCGGCAGTGTTTAGACCCTAAATTTTGGGAATATGGTCAACTTTCTGAGTGTGGGTTTTCCTTCTGAACTCTGGGCAAGCAGGCTGCTTCTGTGAGCTGATTCATAATATTTGTGTTTCTGTTCTTAGATTTCTTATCAATTGAAGATTGTAGCCCTTTGATTCTAGTTTCCATTAGCACTTGGGGTTTTAAGATGTAAGTTAATATGATGTGAGACAAAAAAATTGTTCAACCAATAGAAGTTTTTGTTCCATTTAGACAAGAGAACCTCAAGGTGTGACATGGGTGTACTGAGTTCTCACTTGCGTTTTCTAATTTTAGGTCAGTTTTTCTGTCCGTGTCCCTAGAGAACTTTGACATTTAAAAGGCCTTAGTATTCCTAAGGCAAATAAATTCCTATTTTAATGGATGTGAGGAAAAAGCACTTGAATTTCTATTTTCAGTGATATGAGGAAACAGGTCAAAGCTTATGTAAATCTTTGGAATTCCTAGTTTATTGCAGGGCTTAATTGCAAACCCCTAATGTCTTATAATATATTACTCCTTCCTGAAAATGTCCCCAGTGTGCTGTATAGTGGAGAGACAAACTATCATGCCCCTTGCCCTTTTTGTTAGAAAGGGATTGGTAAATTTTGTATTGTCTGCAGTTTTGTATCCATTAGTGTTTAAAGGATTATATCTTGGAGTCGTCTCCTAGTAGAAATGTTAAAATTAATTTTATAAAGTGGAAGTTAAATAAAAATAATGATCGAGCATAAGAAAAAATAGTGTATATAAATTTTTCTCCTTATTTTAAATAAATAATGCATGGCAACGTTTAAAAAATTTTTAAGAGAGGAAATTAACTTAAGAAGACTCCCTGCCTGCGCGTCCTGCCCCACTCCTCTGCTCTTAACTCCGGTCCCCCTCAAATGACCAGTTTTGATCACTGCTTCATCATCCTGTGAGTATTTATGTAAAAACAAGCCAATGAGAATGCCTATTTTTCTCACCCATGTTTGTTCTTATAATGAGTAGCCAGGGTCCACATATTTGATGTTTGACTTCTGAAAACTTAAGCCTCACCCCTCCCTTTCCCCTAGGCCTTCTTGTCTGGACAGGCTGATGAGAAAGCCTGGAGGCTTCTGCACTGTGAGCTGCTGCTTGCTGGGCAGCTCCTCCTGTGTGCTGTGCTGCCCTGTGTTGCATTGTTGACCCACCACGCCTGGGTTCTATGTACAGAGGACTCCAAGTTGACAGTTTTGATAATTCCTTGTCCTTTAGAAGCAGGGGTATGAGAATGGGGCCATCCTTATTGTGGTCTTGTGTCCTATGTCTTGGGCAGAATCTGTGTGTTTACAGCGAAGGTGAGACTGAGGCTGGGGTCGCCTTGACATTAGGGGATGTCTGGGGTTATGAGGATGATTATACTCTGTGAATGAGGTAAACCCATTAGATGGCCACTCCTTAAAGAGCAGTTATTTCAGAGAGAAAGAAAAACACAGGAAAATGCAGCCAGTAGGTGTTGAGATTCCAGAGGGCTCTCCAGGACCCCTGAGTAACTGCTGCTGCTGCCACCCCTGTGTCTATTGCAACAAAGATCCTGACCCTCTGGGTTATGGCGGACAGCACACACAGTCTGAGTTTGGCCCAGCAAAGGGATGAGTTCAAACCCAACTTAAGCCCGGGTTCCTTAAACTCTGTAAAGCAACCGTTTGTCATGGAGGAGTCCTCTAACCCTGACGGCAGTGATTTGAGGCTCTCAGGAGGAGGACCTTAAGATGTCCATAGGCTTCTGATGCAAGAACCTGCCCTGGTCCCCACACTATATGCCGTTAGAGCTGCTATTATCATCTCATGCTGAGATCTCTTGAAAATAGAGTCTCAGAAACACTGAGCATGTGACACTTTACCAAGGCACCTGTTAGGCCTTAGTGCTGGAAAAAGCACCCTGCCAGCTCAGCCCACCTACTGACACTTGTGAAGTGAAGGAGCCTAACCTTGGCCCTGAGCTTATGCCCCCTGCAGGAGGGGCGTGACCTTTCTTCAGTTCATTGAATGATGCTATGGTGATGAGGAAGTCACCCCTCTCCCAGACACCTTGGTTCCCTGGGGAGTTCCTTGAGATTAACTGAATGCACAGCTCTGGAGCGTGCATAGCCTTTAATGACAGTGCACATTTGTACATGACGGAGCTCAATGCAGAGTTGCTGCTCTTCATCCCTTAATTGGGACATCCTTGATGAAGAACCAAACCCACGTGTCACCAGAGTTAAACAAACATCAGGCAGTCATCTTACCACAAAATTGGGCTCTTCTGCATATTTTCCCAAACACTTAAATTATGGTCTAAGAAATGTCCCTTTGTGGTAAAAGAACTCTGGGAATCTCTTGACTCAGAGATAATAAAAATAGAAATCAAGGTAACCCTTGTCTGTACATTACTAGGTCTACAATACAGGGACTCACCAGGACACTCGTTATCCACCTTGGAGTTGTGACACTACTGAGAGTGACCATGGCACCTCTCAGAGTATACAGTGCCCTGCTCTCCAACAAGGCATTCGGTGGACGTTTCACCTCCCGTATGGGTCTCAGTCTCATAGAGCACCATACTGGCTTATTGAAATCAGTTGAATGAGAGATGTCCTGTTTTAGTCATCAGGGGCAAATTGTAATGATTCTGTCTTCATCTTTGTTTTTTTTGAAAGACTCCAGTTTTTTTTGAACTGTTCCAGGTTTACAGAAAAATTGATCAAAATTCACATAGTTTCCACATAATCCCTCTCTCTTTGTTTGCAGTTTGCACTATTTTTCACTTTTTATATTACTGTGATACGTTTGTTACAATTTCCAACCCATATTGATGCGTGGCCGTGCACAGTGTACGTTGGCATTGACTCTTTGTGCTATATAATGTATGAGTTTGGTAAATGTATAACATGGATCCATCATTTGTGTATCACAGAGTGTGGTTTCACTTCCCTAAAAATCCTCTGTGCTCCACATATTGATTCATCCCTCCCTCCATCCCACAAGTTCTTCACAACCAAAGGTCTTCCTACTGGCTCATGCTGTTGTCTTTTCCAAAATGTCATATACTTGGAATCATACACTATATAGCCTTGTCGCATTGGCTTCTTTCCTTTAGACATATCTTTTTAAGGTTCCTCCGTGTTTTCATGGCTTGATACCTCATTTCTTTTCATCACTGAACAGTGTTTCATTGTATGGATACACCACTGATTGTTTATCTATGCAACACTTGAAGGACATCCTGTTTAAAACTCTGTCTTTCCAATTATGAATAAAGCGCCTGTAAACATTCATGTGTAGCTTTTGTGTGAACATAAGGTTTCAACTGATTTGGAAAAATACCAGGGAGCCTTAATGCTGGTTCTTATTCTGTTTAGCAACAGTGTATTTTGTTTAGAAAGAAACTTCCTGTCTTCCATTGTAGGTGTACCAAATTCTATTTCCACCAGCAATGAATGAGGATTACCTGTAGCTTCACATCTTCACCAATAGTTGGTGTTCTGAGTGTTTTGCATTTTACCCATTTAATAAGTGTTTAATGATACCTCGTTGTTTTATTGGCAACTTTCTAATGATATTTAATGTGAAGCATGTTTTTATATTGCTTACTTCCCATCTATATATCTTCTTCAGTGATATATCTGTTCAGATCTTTTGCCTACTCTCTAATTGGGTTGTTTGTCTTCTGACTGTTGAGTTTTAAGAGTTCTTTGGATATTTCTAATAACACTCATTTACCAGACAAGTGTTTTACAAAGATTTTCCCTTATTCTGTACATTATGTTTTTATTCTCTTAACACTTTCTCAGAACAGGCGTTTTTCATTTTACTGAAGTAAATTTTTTGTGTTTTATGTTTTGGTGGACCTTGGTGTTTGGTTTCATATCTAAAAATTCATCTCCAAACCTAAAGTCATCTAGATTTTTCTCTCTTATCTTCTAGGAGTTTATTCCTTTGGCATTTTACTTTTAGGTCTGTGAAGTGTTTTGACTTAATTTTTGTGAAATGTGTATGGCCTGTGTCTACATTCATTGTGTTTCTGTGTGTATTTGTATGTAGTTATCCATTATTTCCACCATTTGTTTAAAAGACTTTGTTTTTCATTTGCGTTGCCTTTTCTTCTTTGTCAAAGATTACTTGAGTATATTTGTGTGGGTCTTTAAGGAAAGCAATTGACTCACATATCCTTCAGCCTTGCTATACTCTCTTATTAATTCTAGGAGTTATTTCTGTTGTTGTGAATTCTTTCAGATGTTTCACAGAGACAATCATGCCATGTGGAACAAATGTTATGAATTTAGCTAGAGGATTCATAAGGATGTTCCATCTCATGAAGTGGATCTTTCCCTCTATTACTAGTTTATCACAAATGAATGTTGGATTCTATCAAATCGTTTTGTAATTTCATTTCCCCTTGCTTTTCTTTTTTATATTAGTAATATCTGCCTACCTTCTTTTTTTTATCTTGACTAGATTTTTATCAATTAGTCTTGTCTAAGTACCAGCTTTTTTTGTTTTCATTTTCTCCATTGATTTCCCACAATGACATAGATTTCTTTTCTAATTTTTACTATTTCTTTCACTGTGCTTACTTTGGATTTACTTAGCTCTTCCTTTTATTGTTTCCTAAGGTAGATGCTTCCTTTAATGATTATAGATCTTTGGTTTTTCCAGTGTGTTTGTTCAATGGCATAAATTTCCCTCTAGACACTGCTTTTGCTGCATACAAGAATCTTTTGTATGCTGTATTGTCATTTCATTTAGTTCAAAATAATTTTTCGTTTCTCTTGAGTCTTCTTCTTTGATCTTAAGTATTCTTTAGAAGTGTATGGTTGAATGTCCACATATTTCGGGGTTTTCCAAATTTCTGGTTGTTATTGACCTCTCTATGAATGCCTAGGTGATGTGAGAAGATAGTTTGTATGATTTCTGTTCTTTCAAATTTGATAAGATTGCCCTTTTTTTCCCAGAGGTTGTTGAATTCCCCAACTATTGAACTGAATTCATCTATTTCTCCTTGCCTTATATATTTTACCTCTCTGTTGTTACGCATGTACACATCAAGGATGGCTGTACCTTCTTGGAGAATAGACACCTTTATCAGTAGGTAATGTCCATCTCTATCTCTGAAATTTCCTTGGCTTGAAATCTGCAGTGTCTATAATTCATATACCTATGCCAGTTTTCTTTTGATCTCTGCTGGCATGCAATGTTTTTCTCCATCCATTTATATTACATCAGTCTGTGTCTTTATATTGAAAGTGGGTTTCTTGTAGACAGAATATAACTCAGTTTGTTTTTTAAGAATCTGATATTATTATATCCTTCAATTTTATTGAGACCATTGTTGATTAAAGTATTTTGTGATAGAGCTGGATTAATATTTAGCACCTCTTTTACTGTTTTTTTATCTTGCTCTTGTTATTTGTGTCTTTTTGTCTTCCACTTTTTTTTCCATGTTCTCTGGCTGAAATAGAGCATTTTATCTGATTCTTTTGTTTCCTCTCTCTTAGCATAACAATTACACATTTTTTCAAAAGCTCTTTTAGTGGTTGCCATTGAGCTTTCAGTACACATTTATAACTAACCCACGTTTTCTGCCAAATAAACCTATACCACTTCACTGTGTGCAAGTACCTCATAACACACTATCCCCAATTTCCCCTCCCTGTGCCTTGTCACAATGCTGTCATTTATTTCATTCATCTTAAGCTTCTCATTACCAAATACATTTTTGCTAATATTATTTTAAACAACTATCAACTGTTATTTTAATTAGAAATATAAAAAATATTTTACCTTCATTTTTTCTTTTTCTTATCCTCTACCTTTATCATTTGCATTCTTTCTGATAAATTTTTGAACATTTCATTCAAAGTAGGTGCACTCATGACAAATTTCCTCAATTTTTGTCTCAGAAAGTCCTAATTTTTCATTTTTTTAATGGATAATTTTGTTTGACAGAGAATGTATTCAGAAGTATATTCTTTGTCATTTTTCAATATGTGCTCTGTCTTTGATTTCTCTGTAGTTGAATATGATATTCTTGGGTGTGCATTTTTGAGTTTATCATGTTTACTGTTCTCTGAGTTTGCTGGATGTGCAGTTTGCTGGCTATCATTAATTTTAGGATATTTTGGTGATTATTACTTCACTTGTTTCCTCTATTACTTTCTATCTTTCTTTTCCTTCAGGTATTCCCAACCCGTGTATTTTTTTTTTTAAAGATTTTATTTATTTATTTTTCCCCCCAAAGCCCCAGTAGATAGTTGTATGTCATAGCTGCATATCCTTCTAGTTGCTGTATGTGGGACGTGGCCTCACCATGGCCAGAGAAGTGGTGCGTCGGTGCACGCCCGGGATCTGAACCCGGGCCACCAGCAGCGGAGCGTGCGCACTTAACCGCTAAGCCACGGGGCCGGCCCTCAACCTGTGTATTTTAATGCTTCTGTTAAAGAGAGTTGTCCTAGGCTTCATGGATATTGTACTCTGTCTTTTTTGTTCTTTTCGTTTCATAATTATATTTGTTTCATTGTATGGCATTTCTGTCATTTCCCAACATGCTCTTGAACCTGAATTACAGAGAAATATCATGAAATGTGATCACAGTAAAAATGTGTAGATAATTTCCATGTGTTCATGATGCTGTTAAATTGATGAGGAGTGTGCACAGAAAAAGAGTTTTTGATGATCACATCATAGAATATATATTTAGAGATGACAGAATCATGTGTAACTTTCCTAGAAATGGAATGTAGATCCCCCATGATGTCAGTCTTACGCATCCTACTCTACACATATTTGTGATGTTTTAGGACTCAGTGGCCATTGAGGATGTGGCTGTGAACTTCACCCCAGAGGAGTGGGCTTTACTGGATCCTTCACAGAAGAAACTCTACAGAGATGTGATGTGGGAAACCTTGAGGAACCTGGGCTCAATAGGTAAGAATGAGGACATTCCTTCACTTCACCAATTGGAGAACGAGTGTTTCTTGCCCATTAACATTGTTCCAAGATGTAGAATGGGAAAAGGAAAGATGTTGGTAAATAAACTTGAAATGGTCACAGCTCATCGTGGTCTTAGAATCTAAAATTTTTTGTATAATTTCCAATACTGTGGAATCAACTGCCTGGGTCTGCATTTCAGGAAAAACATGGGAAGATCATGACACTGAAGATCAGTACAAAAGCCAGGGGAGAAGACTAAGGTGAGTCACACTCATAATGGAAAGCAATGTCTCACATGAGAATCCTGATATGTTACAAAATTTTAAACAGAAGCAAACAAAATGAATAACCCTTGCTTCAAATTTAGCTGTTTTTAGGGGCCAGCCCCGTGGCATAGTGATTACATGCATGTGCTCCGCTACTGGTGGCCCGAGTTCGGAACCTGGGCACACACCAACACACCGCTTGTCAGACTATGCTGTGGTGGCATCCCACATAAAGTGGAGGAAGATGGGCGTGGATGTTAGCTCAAGGCTGATCTTCTTCACACACACACAAAAAATTAGCTATTCTTAGAAAATTTTGACCAAATATACCTTCTGAAATGTGAGGTACAGGTGCAGCTTTTACAAAATAAATTCACTTGGAAACAGTTCTAATAAATCCTGTATATGAATATCACCATTTGGATAATAGAAAGGGTGAAGTTCTCTTGTAGAGCATTCAGTATATTCAATTTCAGAGAATTCAGACAAGGCAGAAAACCTGAACTTTTCCTATAAATTATAATAAATATAACAAATATAAAAATCATTAATAAAGCAATGATTAATAATGTGCTCCTTATGTTTTACAGAAGTCATATGGTATTGAGACTCTGTGAAAGTGAAGAGGGTAGTCAATGTGGAGAAAACTTCATCCTTATTCCAAATGTTGATCTGAACAAGAAAACTAGTGCAGCAAAACCATGTAAAGATAGAGCATGTGGGAAAGTCTTCATGCATCATTCATCCATTAATAGGCATGTTACTGGTCACACTGAACACAAACCATGTGACTGTGAAAAATATGAGGAGAAGACATATAAATGTAAGGAATGTGGGAAAGCCTTCGTTTCTCCCAGTGTTCTTCGAAAACATGAAAGAACTCATACTGGAGAGAAACCCTATCAATGTAAAAAATGCAGTAAAGCATTGGCTTCTTCCAGGTCTCTTCAAATACATGAAAGAAGTCATACTGGAGAGAAACCATATAAATGTAAAAAATGCAATAAAGCATTCACTTCTTCCAGGTCTCTTCAAATGCATGAAAGAACTCATACTGGAGAGAAACCATATATATGTAAAAAATGCAATAAAGCATTCTTTTATTCCAAGTCTCTTCGAGTACACGAAAGAAATCATACTGGGGAGAAACACTATCAGTGTAAAGAATGTGGGAAAGCCTTTATGGCTCCCTCAAGCCTTCAGTCACACATGATTTGTCACACTGGAGATGGACCTTATAAATGTAAGGAATGTAAGAAAGTATTTCTTTTTCCTAGTGCATTTCGAATACATGAAAGGAGTCACACTGGAGAGAAACCCTATGAATGTAAAAGTTGTGGTAAAGCATTCAGTCATCCCAGAAATCTTCGAATGCATGAAAGATGTCACACTGGAGAGAAACCCTATGAATGTAAGGACTGTGGGAAAGACTTTACTGCTCTCACCACCCTTCAAGTTCACATGATCACTCACACTGGAGATGCACCTTATAAATGTAAGGAATGTGGGAAACTTTTCATTCATCGCGGTTCATTTCAAGTACATCAAAGGATTCATACTGGAGAGAAACCATATGAATGTAAAGAATGCAGCAAAGCGTTCAGTTGTACCAGTACTCTTCGAGTACATGAAAGAACTCATACAGGAGAGAAACCATATGAATGTAAAAAATGCAGTAAAGCATTCGTTTATTCCAAGTCTCTTCGAGTACACGAAAGAAATCATACTGGGGAGAAACCCTATCAGTGTAAAGAATGTGGGAAAGCCTTTACAGTTCCGTCAAGCCTTCGATCACACATGGTCTGTCACACTGGAGATGGACCTTATAAATGTAAGGAATGTAAGAAAGTATTTGTTTCTCCTAGTGCATTTCGAATACATGAAAGGACTCACACTGGAGAGAAACCCTATGAATGTAAAGAATGTGGCAAAGCATTCGGTTGTACCAGTTCTCTTCGAGTACATGAAAGAATTCATACAGGAGAGAAACCATATGAATGTAAAAAATGCAGTAAAGCATTCATTTTTTCCAGTTCTCTTCGAGTACATGAAAGAATTCATGCTGGAGAGTAACCCTTTGAATGTAAAGAATGTGGGAAAGCCTTTAGAGATCCTTCAAGCCTTCGATCACACATCATTGTTCACACTGGAGATGGACTTTACAAATGTAAGGAATGTGAGAAAGCATTCATGTATCCCAGATTACTCCGAAGACATGAAACAAATCACACTGGAGTGAAAACCTATGAACATAAAGAAAATGGGAAAGTCCTCAGTTCTCATCAAATTTTCCAAATACATGAAAGAGATCATACTGGATAGAAACCGTATGAATATGCAAAATATAGTAAAGCATTTGTTTTCCCAGTTCTCTCTGAAGAATTGAAAGAACTCGTACTGGAGAGAAACCCTGTGAATAACAGGAAAGTGGGAAAGCTTTTGTTTGTCATGCAAACTTTTGAGGATATGGGAGAATGCACACTAGAAGAAAAACCATGTAAAAGTAATGAACGTGGAAAGACTTTTGTCATCCCAGATCTTAATGAAGGCATAAAAAGAGTCCCTTGGTTCCAACATCTTGGATGTGAACAACACAGGAAAGACATCACATGGCTTACACCATTATATGTGTAATTCCCACTAGAAAGAAATACAAATATAAGTCATGAGAAAATTTGATGGGAATTAATGTGTAGGCTGTTCTAGAAAACTTGCAACATGAAAGAGTTGTTATGAAATTTGTAAACCTATTGTGCTTACCAAGGATCTTTCTTAAAGTGTGACATTGGATTGTGGATTTCTATTAAGTGCTTTCAGAAATGAAGATTGAGGTGAGATCATTCTGCAAGTCATCCTTCATCAATAGTACATAAGATTACTAAGTAGTGGTTTTTCCTTAAATCAACTGATAATATTTTCTCTTCAATTTTTTTATAGTGTATTCATTTTTCTGTGTTTAGGGACAATTGAGAATGACAGTTTGTATTTGTTGGGATTTTCTTACTGTCTTTGTATTGCAGTTCCCAGATATGCCTAATCCATTGTATATATTGTGCCTTTCTTAGAGAAAGCTCCTTTTCTGGGGCAGTGGGTATAGTAGACTTTTTTTATTTTCTATACTATTAAACAGTTGGAATAAATTTTGATGTATGGCAAGTGTATCAAAGAGTATACTTTCTTGTGAATTATTTTCATGTTAAGCCCTTTGCTCTTTGTCCTTCCTTCTGATTGGTATTTGGTGAAGAGACTTTGAATTATATAGGGTCCTGTGCTAGGGCAACAAAATCGCGAGCTGGACATGTCATGCATGTATTGCATTATGTCAATGAGAGTAATATTAAGAAGTAGATCTTTAAGAATCCATCCCCCTTTTGGTTCCAAGTTGGAATTCACCAGTAGCCTCACTTGCATGAGATTTGGAAGGCAGAAGCAAACAAGACATTAGTTAGATTTTGGAGCTGCCATGCAGGGAGAGAGACAGTTACATAGGAGCTTGGAAGACACCATCTTCCATCACATTTTCTGAATTCTTTGCCTTTCTAGTCAAGAGTATCTTGAATACCACCACCAACTGTTTGATTTCCATTTCCATAGAGATATATTGTCCACTGGTATTTTCACAAATTTCACATCAAAGATCCATTAGAGTTAGGAATTTTCTGTGCAGCCTCTTGTGTCCACCAGAAACCTAATTCACACTTTTGTGGTTGGGAGTGTTCTCTGATTCTCCTCTTCTCTGGATGATCTCTGTAGAAGGTCTAATTTCTGTAGGAAACATCTTGTGCTGTTAATAGTGCTAGTGAGCATGTTTTCCTGATTCACCATGACGTCTACAATGGGGCATAGAAAGAACAATGTGGGAGTTTGCGTCTCTGCTACATTGTGCAGCGGCTGCCTTGACCCAGTTCTTCCACGTGAGAATGATCACGTTTCTCATGTCAGGAAGATAGTGAGTGTTTCCTGTTACTTGTAGCTGAACATATTCCCTCAATGTGTCTTCAATAATGTTTGTGTGTCATTAATACTATGTGCATTTCTTGGTGAAATGAGTGCTCCTGTAGTTGTTTCATTGATATATTCTCCCAACTGTTTTCTAAGCCATTGTATGTTAGTAAATATTACTGTGGTTTTCATTTCCTTGGAGGATATATTAAAATCCATTTAAATTATGGATTTTCTGATATACTTTTCAATTTTCTTCATTTAATTATTATATATGGTGAGTCAATTTTATCATGTACATACAGATTCAGGTATTTTTTACTCAGGCAAACTGTATTTTTTATTCTTTTAAAGTTACAATCTTTGTCATGAAAGTAATTTCTCATTCATTCTTAACCCATAACTTAAAATCATGGTTTTGTCAGTGTCTACTTGCCAGTGACTTGCAGGATTGCACCTCTAGTCAAAGAGAGGGGTGTAATGAAGTCTAGTAAGATTGACCACAGACCATAAAGGACCATGAGGTATAACAGTAACAGGGTGTTCAGAAGGACTTATTGCAAGATTTTGCCGTATGTTAGATGATGTGATTCCTGTTCAAGGATTAAGTCATTTTCTGCATTGAATGCCGTGAGGAGGCAGACTCAATTCTACCTTTGGTAAACCTTTTATCTTTGGTAAACCTAATCATTGTTTTTTAGAAGTTGAAAACAATACAGTAGAGCTAAAGTTAATTTGTACGTAGTTCCAGTCAGTCATTTTAGTAAGAAGTAGGGATTATTACTCATTTTTAGGATTTGAGATTTTATCTTTTACCACTTTTACTGTAATGGTTACAAAATACCCTTAGTTTTGTTTTGTCTAACTTTGGTGAAGGAAGTGGGTGTCACTTTTCTCTTCAGCAGGATGAGACTTGTCCTTCCAGTGACTGCAGGCCAGCTCCTGGTCCTCTGGAACAGCTTTTGTCTTTCCTACTTATTATCAAAACACTGACGTATTTCCTATGGTGTATTAGACACTGTTTATTATAAAGTACCTCAGTTAAAACATAAAAATTCAGTTCTTAGTATACTACATATTTTGAATACGTTCTTTATGACTCAACTGAGGCCTTTGGGTTTTGGTAAATTGTGAGACAATACAAACCTAGCAAGGGAGAGAGACAGGACCACTGTGCCAATCAAGCCTTTCTTTCTCAGAGACTATGCTCTTGATGCTAATGTTTCCACATCCCTCCCATGCCATGCACTTTAGAGTCAGTGTACCCAATTCGGCAGAAATAAGGCACAGTAGGATTTGGATATATTGGTGTAAAACAAACAAGTTCTTGCAGTCCTGGTGCTTATATGTTTGTGGGAAAAGAGAGATGAGTAACAAATGGGGAGGGGCCGGCCTGGTGGCGCAAGTGTTTAAGTGCGTGTGCTCTGCTGCAGCTGCCCTGGGTTCGCCGGTTCGGATCCCGGGAGCGCACCGACGCACCACTTGTCAGGCCATGCTGTGGCAGGGGTCCTATATAAAGTGGAGGATGATGGGTGTGGATGTTAGCCCAGGGGCAGTCTTCCTCAGTAAAAAGAGGAGGATTGACATTGATGTTAGCTCAGGGCTGATCTTCTTCACAAAAACAAACAAAAACAAAACAACAAATGGGGAACCCTAGTCTTATGAGACGGAAATAAGAGCTTTGAAGAGTTAAAATAATAACATTGAGCTAGTAGGGAGGCTGAAGTGTGTATATCTGTTTTCTGTGCAGGTAGGAGGGAGTGAGGGTGTCATTATTATTGTTAGAGACTTGAGACTTCCTGTTTGATTTAAGCCACAGATATTTATGGTGTCTTTTTGTGTTTAATATAATTTGAGAGAATTTTTATTTACTTTTAAATATTCAAAACGTTATAGCTTTTGGCATTTTCATGTTGCTGCTGTACAGACTGAATGTGCAATATATACCCCATTAAACCATGGGGTTCCTCCCATTTAGAGAAACAGTTGCATTCATCTGCACTGTTCTAGCTCATCCTGAGTGTGTTCTATGTGTAGAGTGATATCTATGCAAGTCCACTCTGATCTCCCTGTGGAAACTCCAAAAAGAGCTATGGGTATTTAGATGCAATCATCCAAGGAATAATTGAGATGTGCTGCAGAGGGAGGGTATCATTTTGAGGAATATCCTAATTGAGTATAAAAGGAGAAATGGAAGGGCCGGCCCCGTGGCTTAGCAGTTAAGTGCGCGCGCTCGGCCACTGGTGGCTTGGGTTCGGATCCCCGGCGCGCACCGACGCGCCGCTTCTCCGGCCATGCTGAGGCCGCGTCCCACATACAGCAACTAGAAGGATGTGCAACTATGACATACAACTATCTACTGGGGCTTTGGGGGCAAAAAAAAAGGAGGAGGATTGGCAATAGATGTTAGCTCAGATCTGGTCTTCCTCAGCAAAAAGAGGAGGATTGTCATGGATGTTAGCTCAGGGCTGATTTTCCTCACACAAAATAAATACATAAATAAACAAACAAATAAATAAAAGGAGAAATGGAAAATAATCACTGTTTTTTAGTAGGAGTAGCTAGAAGTTTTTAGTTTTAATGATCCACTAAGTCCCATAGCCCATTTTGCTGTTCCGTTTTCATTTTCATTTCCATATGCTTAGATGTCCAGCTATGTTGTGGAAAAATCGGACAGAAAAGTAACAGCTGTGAGGTTTAATAAAGAGCAAAAGAAATCATTATTCTTCCATTTTTTTAATGATTAACTGATGTACTGGAGGGGAGTTATTCAAATGGGCAACGCAAGAGTGTTGTTTTTGATGATTGCACATTTTCCATTTTTTAGTGTCAGGATTACTATACATTTGTCAAAATTCAGAAGTATACATAAATATTGTATATTTATATAATTAAGAGAAAATGAATAACTGAATCACTTTCATATGTTAGGATAATGTTAAACTCTCTTGATCCTTGATTTTTATGCATTCAACACTTCTTTCTAGCACTGTGGGATCCTTAGGAAGAATTGAAGTATTGAAAAGAAGAATGCAGTCCTCAACAGGCCTTTCTTGCAACCCTGTCTTAATTGAGAAAACACCCTCTGGGGTTGCACCTGCCCTGGTCTCCTACTCATAACTAGGAGTGAAGTGAGAGGGCTCCTAGAATCTGTCTGTGAGTTTAAATCAGGTTCTGTGGACAGATCTGTAGAAATAACTGTGATTCTGAAACATAAAGGTGTCTCCTAAGTGGGATCTGCCTGGGAGTATCCTCATTCGTACGCATTGGCACCCTTTCTTTCCGTTATTATCCATTGACCTTTCCAGCTCTTCATTTCTCAACTCAAGCGTACTCATGCCTGCTTACTTGGAAACATCCTTAGAAATACATGCAGATCCCACTTTGGAAAATTTCCACAAGATAATGCCAGAGGCCTGTGAGCTGAGGTCATGGAAGCAGTGGTAGAACCCATGTCGTGACACATTCTGTCAGCCACGGTGACTAGAAACGTCACGTATTAGCAGATCTGCTTGCTTGTATATTCAACAATGCTTAAACAGATTGACTTTTAGCAGAGAAATAAATGGCTCTAGAATTTGTCTAAATAAGTCAATACATGAGTGTCCCGTTACACACACCCGTTTCCCATAGAGGCTTTAGCAGCCTACTATAATGCATCTAAGAGTCTCCAAACCTCCATGGTGGACATAAATTGCCCAAGGCATTCTTGTACCAAAATTATGCTGCTCATCCAGTGCTACACACAATTAGAGAATCCACTGATGCCAACTGACAGAGTATTTTTGTAAAGGGAGGCCCTCCCAGGGCTTGAGTTGATCCTCCACAGCCAGCTTCACATTTTGCCTTGGGTCAGAAATGCAGGACCCATCAGGTTTGCTAATCAAAGGCCTCATTGAAGAGATATAGGTACTTACAGGATAGAGCCAAAAATGGTGCTTCTGGCACATCACACCTACAGGAGGAAGTGTGTTCCCCTCTTCTCTGATTGATGTAATACATTCTGGAGGAGGTCACCTCTGTTTTAGACTCATTGGCCACTTTGGCAGTGACTTGGGAGCGTATGAATGACCAGAGAGTTCATATACTTTATGAACAGTGTGCATCACCACACCTGATGGGGTCCACTTCAGAGTTGCTCTGTTCTTTCCCTGGATCAAACAGGCCATCCTTGGTCACAGATTGGATCAGACTGATTAGTCAAACTCCAGGTAATTGTGCTAGCAATGGAGAATTCCCTGGCCAACAATCGAACTCTTCCTCACATTTTTACAGATCCTCGAACTTTTTCCAATGATCTAGCTGTCTCATCCACCAATAGCAACAACTTGTGACCCAGGGTCACCACTTTGGCATAAAAAACTTGGGCATACCTTGCCTCACAATCCCCAAGTATGAATCAAGGTCACCACTTACTCTGCACATATTAAACCTCAGTCTGCAGAGGCTCATTTCATTGCTCAGGGTGATAAATTCACTTAAATTTCTGAGACACGTACTGACACCTCAGACATGATGGCATTAATCTTGGCCCATGGGCCCCTGTGAAAGGAAACCACTAAGAGGCCTCTAACCTACAAGTCTAGGCAAAATTCAAGGGACTTCCCTCCCTACCATGGGTAACTTAGTGAGTGACCAATGCATCCGATGTGGAAAAAACATGTCACAGGTAACATAATCCATGCACGTTAAGTCCAGGTGGAGGAAGGGGGTCCCTGCAGCTGGTGGCAGATAGACTCTGTAGGGCTCCTCACCCCCTCTGCTGGGCTGCTTGCTACACTCAGACCATGGAAGAACCTTATATACACCAATTGCTCACCCTATCATACATGATCCCCCAGAAGCCAGAATCAAGGACTCACCAAGAAATTCTAGAAATTATTGGTATTATCAACTGTCTCAAAATATAAAACATCAGGCTCTTGAAAAGGTATTTAATGGATCTTGTACCTCTCTATGACTCAGGCTGCAATGCTCTTACGATGGCCTAATGGCTTACTTAGCCAAAACTTGCATTCTCCTAAATAGATGCTCCTGCTGTTTGAGTTACATTCAATCTCCAGTCTTTGGGGCTTATTATTTTGTTCTCATCATCAGGCTGACTGGCACCTTATAAGTAGAGCCTTTCTATTCTAGACTTTTCTGTCAGAATTGCCACTCCTACAGGTCTTTGATTTATTGTAATCATGCTCCCTAGCCACACTCTTATATCCCACTCCTGGGTCTTCCTCCTAACATCACCCATAGGCGGTGTGCCCTGCATGTCAATATTTCATTCTGGGCACCTGCCTTCAAGACCCTTTCAGTCCGTCCAACATGAATGTACTGTTTTCCTACCATTTGCACTCGTGTGCTCATCGTCCTGGGAGTCACTGGTCCTGACCTGGGCACACATGATGTCATTCAACAAGCACATCCTTACTGCCAATCAAGAAATGTCTAAAACATTCAAAATATGTGTAGCAGACAGCTAATGTTTGAGACATTTTACATGAAAGAAAACTCCATGGCAGCCCTGGTAGCTGATGAGTACTTGGGTTTGGACTATGTATTAACCAGCCAGGGAGAGTTCTTTCTCCTAAAAGGGCTGCTTGCTGCATGTGGGCAGGCTGCGCTGGCAAGGTGCCACCAATAACACGACAAATGGTACAAGAAATGAAACAATAACATTAGTAAAATGTTCTGTCAATGTGGCCACATGCATCAAGATAATATAAACTGAACAGAGTTGTGGAACCATACTGACACTTTCTTTCCTGGCTCTCTCCTATACCCTCCAATGACAGGATTCAAAGATATTTTGGAGGCTTTGTGACCCTAATTATAATTTCTTGTCCTTTTCACATGACTTTTCAATTAATATTCAAATTCAAATTCATTTTATGAGATTTGTCATCATTCTGTCAATAAGCCTCAAGAGTGAACTTTAATAAAGACACTGCTCTCATTTTTAATATTTGAGTCTTCATGAACTTAGATACCTGCTCACCCTGTCTGGCCCACAATGGATAAATAAGTCAGGAAAGTTGACACATGCCCCTTTTCTTTTTGTGCCAATAGTTAAGAGGGTCAAACTTTGAAAACCTGCTCCTCTACCCCTATACATCTTAAAGGTTGAAGCCATTCTCCCTACACAAGCCACCCCAACCCACTTACCCTTGCCCTGTTCTCCTTAGAAGGTACCTGTGAGTAATAAACATTTATATTATCTTGATGCATGTGGCCACATTGACTTGACATCCAATCCCATTTTAGGTAGGGGGTTAATTCTGCCCCCAAAAGGACAATGATAAAAGAGAAAATAACCAATGGGAAATGTATTCAGGTGAAAGAATTTGTATAAGATGAGGAAAAGAAATCAAAATACAGAGATTGCAGTATGATAATGTTTTTAGATGCGTTAGTCACAAAAGAAAAACTTTGAAACCACCCACATGAACTCTAGCAGTAGAATTAACAAGTGAAAATGGAATAGTCTCACAAGGGAAAATACAGCAAGAGAAGTGACTGGATGGTTTCTGTTCAAATATGTAAAGAGCTCTGAGTGATCATCTCATCTTCACAACAAGAGAAAATTGAACAATCTGCAAAGCAACCCCTCTTCTTAGATCCAAGAGAGATGAGATTACACGGCAAACCAACGCTCCCAAAATGGGAGATAGGCCAATATAGAGAATTACCGCTTACATGAAGGAGAAAGAACTGGAGGCAGCAGCCTCTAGGAACACGTAAACTCTTAACAGTGAATTTGTTGGAGACACAGATTAGACTAGCTTGAGTTAAAAGCTTTAGGGAGTCCAGTCTTAGTGAACCCCCATAATTTATGTATTTTTCCACCAGGAGCCCTAGGAAGTTTTCCCTGTGAAAACTGGAAAAAATTGTCTCATGCTTCATGCAGGAAATGGGGGGAAAACTTGATACACACACAAAACATTCTGTGCTCTGTAACTTAGGCCATTTCTCAAAGAAAACTAATTTACCAAAACCTTATCTGATTGTGGAAAGAGCAGTCAGACAACTCCCAGACTCTTCAGGATTTCTCTTTGACCACAGGGGAGGAATAAATGCTAAGAACCTGTTTGGAAGTTCATAGTCCAGAGATTCTGCCCCCTCAGAACTTTACAGGTTTAATCATAACATAAGAGAACATTTTCCCACCCTAAGACCTTCCCACATATCAGCATGGCTCCAGTATAAAAACAGTGAGTTAAAACAGAGAATTGCAAGACACAGACTACCTAAGATTGCATTGCAAGAGATGCCCAAACACACCAGGGGAGAAAACACAAGGACACTTGTATGCAGAATAAGGCATAGTGAGAGAGAAGTTTATAGCAAGAAACACGTATATTGAAAAAGAAAGATATGAAGTTAATAAGGGAACTGGGAAAAGAACAACAAACTAAACCCAAAGTACAAAATGAATTCTCTGAAAGCTACCAAATATGGGCAAAAGAAATGAAGAAATGTATAAATCAGTGGGAAAATATCCAGTTTCATAGTTTTCAAGACTTCACATTGTTGAAATGGCACCACTCCACAACATGATCTAGAGATTCAATTCAATACCTATCATAATCCCAGCTGTGCCCTTTATAGAAATTGGCAAGCTGTTTCACAAATTCTGTGAAATTGCAAGGGAACCAGAATAGCCAAACCAATCTGGGAAAAGAAAAAGGTACTAAGCGAATGTAATCAAGATATTATTGTATTGACACAAGTACAGATAGAGATCTATGGAAGATTGAGATTAGAGAAATAAACCCCCACATTTATGGTCAACTAATCTTTGACAAAGGTACCAAAAGTGAGGAAAGAATATTCTTTTCATACATTGATGCTGGGCCAACTGGATAGCCACATGCAAAACAAAGAATTTGTACCTTTAAAACCCACAACATAAAATGACTTACCAAAAGGGATCAAAGGCCTAGAGATGAGCGTACAAGTATAACAAAGTATATGAAACATAGGAACAAATTCCTGACCTTGTATTTGGCAAAAATATGTTAGAGGTGACACCAAGAGCAATAACGGGAAAATAATGGGGAATTTGGGCTTATGTACTATGGATTAGTATGATGGTACTAATCTTATGAGACCATTGTGGTATATGTGGTCAGTCGTTAACCCACACGTTGTTGTACGGGGCACGACTGTATGTGGATTATATCTTAATAACGCTTTTCATATAAGTAAATAAATGCATTCAGAGCTTTGCAATGAAGAGTTTTGCAATCCCCTCTCTTAGGCTTATTAAAATTTCCAGGTTAATTGCCACATCCATAGCTTGACAGTAACTGTGTGTGTATGTGATGAGAATGCTTAATCCATTGTCTACAGTTTACACATATCAAATATTGGGTTGTAATCTTTAAACATAGACAATATTATTAGTCAATTGTACCTCAATAAAGCTATGGGGAAAGAGTTTCCAGGTGCATCCCACATTCACACAATGATTTATTGTTTGTCTTACATCAGTGAATTAAGAATCAATTGCCTTAGGGATATTATAACCATTTACATTTAAAACTTCTCTAGGGACAAAGGCAAAGTTTGATCTAAAATAATTTTCCCTCTGTTGTAATAGTATAATGGAGAATTTAGAGAACACATCTCATAGCTTGAGGTTGGTCTGAGAAGAGTCCCTGCACTCCGCTAGTGCTGTGGGGTTCCTACTTCCCACCAGAGTCAAGTGCCCTGGGATTCTTCATCTTAAGAACTGCTCGAGTCGGGGTGGGGCAGGGACGGGTGGAAGGCTGAATGCTGGCAGGGAGGAAAGCTCAAAATGGAGCCAGCCTCTTTATCACAGATGGTGAGGTCACATTTAAGTGTCTGTGTTTCTAAACAAGGGTCAGAGTTCTGTTACCGCCCAACGTGGGGCCTTCTGCTCGCCGCAAGACATGCCAATAGTCAAGAGGCAAGGTGGTAGGAGAAAAAGGACTTTATTATTACAGCTTGCTAGTGTTGGGGGAAGAGGGAGAATCCCCCTCTGCCCTTTTCCTTAAGGTTCCTAAGGCTGGCCAAATAATTAACAAGACAAGTTAGCAGGAGAAAATAATACCAAGTTTAATAACATGTATACATGGGAGAAAGCAGGGACACTGCGTTTCTCAACACCATAGCAGAAATTCTCGTCTTAAATACCATGTTCAGCCAATGACAAAGGAGGATTTTGGGGGTGGGGGAGTCAGTGACAGGAGATTACCACTAAAGCACAGTAAACAAGAGTAAGGTTATTATGCAGATTTAAGGCCTCACCTTCCACGTTGATAAGCCTCTAGAAATGAGGCCATCCCCCTCTCTTCCCAAAACAGAGAGGGAGATACCTTTACAAATGGAGATTTCCCTTATAAATGTAAATGTTCATCTGGCAACTCCTTGCAGGGCCATCCAGAGAATGTGGCCAGAGAGAGGGAACTTCCGATAAGATGGGCTTGTTGGTGCCTTTCCTATTGTAACATTTATCCTGCATTATCTTTACAGCCATCATGATAGATCTGTTCCAGGAAGGAGTAACTATGTCAAATTCTTTAGGCAGTTAGTGGGGGAGGTCGAATGTCCCTAGAGAAAACAACCAAGGTAAAGAGATAGATTTCAGGGTGGCCAAATCTTGATCTCCCACACTAGCAAGAGGGAAGTTGGCTGACTCATGTCCAAAAGAACCATCTTAAGGGGGCACAAAATCTTACAGCAGTTATATAGGCCATTGGGTTATTGGGGAGGCGGTTAGGAATGGTGACCTTCTGGTGTTACAGACTGGGAGTGCCACACCAGATCTTTCCGTTTTCACTGATGATAGCTATCAGCATAGACTCTCTGTTGGGGCGTCATCACATTCCTAAGGAACTCAAACAAGCAGTTATCATCTTCTTGCAGCTGGGAGGCACATGGGCAAGCAGGGGTCGTAAAATCTACAGAGCAGTTAGATCTCCTGGAGGGCGCACATCCAGCTGGGTTAGTTTGTCAGAGGTCATTCAAAGTTATAATCGAGTTTTTCTTTTCTACAATATGGCTTCCCTCATGTCAACCTTGTCTTGAGCCGGTATCAGTTCCATGAGTGGCACTGCAGTCTTACGCCAAGCCCTTGACCCCTAGAAGACATGAGACCCTCTTGTTCCAGCGTGGCCTGGCCTGGGCCACCCTCTTGTCTGTACTGGCTCCTCCTTGAAACTGACTCAGGAATTCCCTGTGCACACCTGTCACCACGCGTTCATAAAGGGGGGGAAACAACAGTGTCAGTCCCAGGCCTGGAAAACGTTCTGTTTAAATGTAAATGACTCAGGCGGGGACAGGTTATGGCCCACCGCAGAAGCTGGTTCCACTGAGCAAGGCACCCTCCTGCTCCGCTGTCACTCAGGGCTGAGGGGGCGTGGCCTTTGGTAACTGTCCAATCAGGGGCGCCACTGGGACAAGTGGGTGGGACGATGCATCACACCAGCCTGGAAGTCCCTTCTGTGTCCGGCCTAGATGGGGATGGTCAGTCACCTGCCGTGAATAGTCCCTGCTGGCTCTGCCGCAGCGTCTGTCACGCTGTGATCTGCACTGGCCGGGGGAGTCATAGGAAGGACGCAGGGGACCCGGGAGACTAGAAATGGTGAGTGTGCGGCCCCGGGTGAGGACACCGGGAGGAGGGTCTGGTCGGAACCGGCCGTGGCGGGACCGGCCTCCCCGCGGTCACCTCCGAGTCTGCGGACCCGAGTCCGCGGGCCGCCGCTCGGACCTCAGTCCCCTCCAGTCAGCAGTGTGGGGGCCGGGCCAGCGGCCGGGACTCTGGGCGACATGTCTGTTACTGCACGTGGTGACTTCAGCCCCGGAGCCTCCCTGGACAGCCCTGAGCTGCAGCCCTGAACCTTCTCAGATTGTACGGTGACCGCGGGGAGGCTCATCAGGAACAATAGTGACTCCGTGTCCAGGGTTCCTGTGTGAGAGGAGCTGTGGGGTCCCCAATTCCTCCTTTCTCTCCAGAGGGCTCCCATTTTCTCCTGAGTTTTCCAAATGTTTGGGGAGCAGGCTCTCAAATCATGATTCTCTCTCCACAGCCCAGCTTTCCTAGAACTGACAATAAATCCCTGAATTTTCAGATCTCTCCCCACATTCCCAAAGCCAGCTGCCCGTCACTGAACTGCAGTGTCATTATCAACTATTCACCCTTCGTGGCGCATTTCAAACAGACCCAATATTTTAACTATTTATCATTATTCCCCAGAGCCATGGGTGACTTTTTTTTAACGATTATATTTGTCAGGATATTTTACATTAGAAGACAGCAGAAAATAACCACCTGGAACTACACTGCATGAAATCCAGTGCCAGAGTCTCCCCCCAGGATCCTTCTGGGCACAGACATCCTGTGGGAAGTCATTTGGGTGGAGGGTCCTCTTGAGAAACTTTCCTGGGTGATCTGTCCCGTCCGTCTTCCCCTCACTGGGTTGTGACCTTGAAAATATTTACTCACTTATTTAAGTCTCCATTTTTCAATAGGGGTAAAGTGTATTTAATCAACTGAGTTTGAAATGCAGTATAAAATATTTCCAAGCTAGTAAGAAAGAGGTGAATTCCAAAAAATAAAATATTCCTGCATTGCATTCCATTTGTTAAGAATTCTGATTTCACTCTTTCTTCCCCTGAGTGTGTCTAGTAAGTTTCTGAGGGCTGTATTTACTTTTGGGTGTTTTCAAATGAAACTCCAGGGCTTAGACATGCAGACCACAAGTGTCCAAGTGTGATTAATTATTTACAAACCAATTTCTTGCCATAGAAATAATAATTAACTGTCATCTTTTTTTTCTAAAAGGAATAGATATTTGGGGTTTTCTGGTTGAACTAGTAAAAGTGCCTTACAATTTTCTTCCCTCCTTTTTGCATAAAGGATGAGTTTAAATGGTTTTGCTGGATTGTTCAAACACTGGGTTTGCATCATTTAAAGTATCAGTGGTGTTCTAAAGCAACTCCGGTGAGGAGGAGACCCAGTAGTCATTGACCCAAGCTAAGGCCCCCTTGGGCCTGCACAGGGAAGGACTTGAAGGCCCAGTTGTTCTTCCTCGAGAGCCTCCCCCTGCAGGTGTCCTGCCTGCTCACACCCGCCATGGAAGGAGCCTCTATACTGAGAGGAGCTGCAGAGCCCTGGAAAGCTGGCGGTGCACGTGCTCATGGGAAGAGGAGGGGGTTGATCTCCTTTCTTAGACTGTGGTTGTGGTTCCTTAGGCCTAGACAGTTTTAGATGTTATGTTTGAATTTTGAACCCACAGTGTAAGCTCAATGAGAGCATAATTTGTGCACATTGAGAAAGTCTGTGAAGATCAGGTGTTCTGTCCTGTGGACAAAGAGTTCATTGATTTGGGAGTTCATTTGGCTCAGAACCTGCAACTGAATCCAGCTGAGTTTTCCTGATTGTGGGAAGGGAAGCCTGAGAGAGGGAGCATGTGCATTATTCCCTGGGGAGGGGAGGGCGTGTGGCGCTCCCAGAGTTCACTCCTGTGGCTGCTCAGGTGCCCCACCCCCCTCCACCAGGGACTGACCCACTCCAGGGGTTCTATCTTGACTGAGAGGGCCTAGACCCCAAGTTTGGGAATATGGTTCACTTTCCAAGTGTGAGTTTTCCTTTTGACCTGTAGGCAAGCAGGCTGCTTCTATAAGCTGATTTGAATATTTATGTTTCCTTGGATTCCTTTATGAACTGAAGATTGCAGCCCTCTGATTCTGGTTTCATTTGCCCTTGGGGTTTTAAAATGTAAGTTGATTGAGTTATGATGTGAGTAAGGGAAGAAAATTGTGGAACCAAATAGAAGTTTTGTTCCATTTAGGCAAGAGAACCTCAAGATGTGAGATGGGTTTATTTAAGCTCTCAGGTACATATCATTTTTGTTGTTGTTGTTGTTGTTGTTGTTGTCTGGTTTTGGTGAGGAAGATTAGCCCTGAGCTAACATCTGTGCCCATCTTCCTCTATTTTGGATGTGGGTCACTGCCACAGCATGGCTTGACGAGTGGTGTGGGTCCATGCCCAGGATCCAAACCTGCAAACCTCAGGCTGCCAAAGCAGAGCCTGCTGAACTTAACCAGCAGGCATGGGGCCAGCCCCATATTCCATTTTTAGGTCAGTTTTTGTGTGTCCATGTCCCTAGAAAGCTTTGATATTTAAAAGGATATAGTATTCCTAAGGCAAATGAATTCCTATTTTAATGTATTCAAGAAAGAGCACTTGAGTTTCTATTTTCATTGATATGAGGAAACAGGTCAAATCTTCTGTAAATCTTTAAAATTCCTAGTTTATGTCAGGGCTTAATTGCAAACCCCTAATGCATTATAATATACTGCTCCATCCTGATAATATCCCCAGTGTAAATATAGTGGACTGACAAACTATAATGTCCTTTATCCTTTCTGTTGGGAAGGGATTTGTAAACTTTTTATGGTTTATAGTTTTATATCTATTAGTGTTTAACGGACTAAATCTTGAGGTGGTTTCCTATGTAGAAATGTTAAAATTAAATTAAATTTTCACCAAAAGTTATTTAAAAATAATGATCAAGCATCAGGAAATATAGTGTATATAAATTTCTCTCCTTATTGTAAATAAATAATGCATGGGAAGGTTTAAAAAATTCCTGAGAGGAAACTAACTTAAAAAGACTCCCTGCCTGTGTATCCTGCCCCACCCCTCTGCTCTCACTCCAGCCCCCCTTAAATGACCAGTTTTGGAGAACTGCTTCATCCTCCTGTTAGTGTTTATATAAAAACAAGCCAGTGTGAAGGCTTCTTTTTCTCACCTGTGTTTGCTTTTGTAGTGAGTGGCCAGAATCCACATATTTGGTGTTTGGCTTCTGAAAACTTAAGCCTCACCCCTCCCTTTCCCCTAGGCCTTCTTGTCTGGACAGGCTGATGGGAAAGCCTGGAGGCTCCTGCACTGTGAGCTGCTGCTTGCTGGGCAGCTCCTCCTGTGAGCTGTGCTGCCCTGTGTGCACTGTTGACTCCAGCAAACCTGGATTCTAATTACAGGGGGTTCCAAGTTGGCAGTTTAGGAAATTCTTGGCGGTTTTCCTTGACTTTGGGAGCAGGCATACAGGAATGAGGCCGTCAGTCCATATCTTGAGTGGAATCCGTCTGTGTGTTTGGAGTGAAGGTGAGACAGAGGATGGAGTTACCTTGACATTAGCAGGAGCCTGGGGTTATACGGATGATTATACCCTGTGAAGGAGCTGAGCCCATCAGATGGTCACTTCCTAAAGAGCAGTCATTGCAGAGAGGAAGAAGAGACAGGAAAATACAGTCAGTAGGTAGCAACATTAGAGAGGGCTCACCAGGACCCCTAAGTAACTCTGCTGCTGTGGCCAGCCCTGCATCTATTACAACAAAGATCCCGACCCTCTGGGTTGTAGTGACAACACCCACAGTCTGAGTTGGGTGCAGCAAAGAGATTAGTTCAAACCCGACTTAAGCCTGGGTTCCTTAAACTCTATAAAGCAACCAATTGTCGTTGAGGAGGCCTCTAACCCTGATGGCTGTGACTGAGGCTCTCAGGAGGAGGACCTTAAGTTGTCCATAGGTTTCTGATGAAGAAATCTGCCCTGGTGCCACATTATATGCCATTAGAGCTGCAATTATCTCCAGGTACTGAGATTTCTTGAACACAGAGGGTCTCACAAGCACTGAGCATGTGACCCTCTACTGAGTTGTCTATAGTGCCTTTGGCTCTGCAGAGCGTACCCTGCCAGCTCTGCCTGGTGACTGACACATGTTTGTGATATGATGGAGCATAACCTTGGCCCTGCAACTTATGCCACCTGCAGGAGGAGAATGGCATTTCTTTCTTCAGTTCATTGAAAGATGACTAGGGTAATAGAAGGGGTTCACCCCTCTCCCAGACACCTTGGTTCCCTGGGTAGTTCCTTGGGGTTAACTGAATGCACAGCACTGAGGAGTGCATAGACTTGAAGGATGACAGTACACATTCATACATGATGGAGCTCAGTGGAGAGTTCCTGTTCCTCATCCCTTAATTGGGACATCCCCTGATGACCCAAACCTGAGGGTCACCACATCTAACCAAACATCAGGCAGTCATCTTACTCCTGGCCAAACATTGGCCTCATCTGCATATTTTCACAAAGTCTTGGATGATTGTCTAAGAGATGCCCCTTGAATTTTGAGAATCTCTTGACCCAGAGATACTCAAAATAGAAATCAAGGTAACACTTGTCTGTACATTACTAGGTCTACAATACGAGGACTCACCAGGACACTCATTATCCTGGTGTTGGAGGATATAGGTTCTATCCTATAGGTCGGAGTTCTGACACTACTAACAGTAACTATGGCACTTCTCAGAGAATACAGTGCCCTGTTCTCCAACAAGACATTCGATGCAAGTTCCACCTCCCGTATGGGTCTCAGGCTCATAGAGCACCATACTGGCTTATTGAAATATGTTGAAGTTAGTTGAATGAGAGATGTGTTGTTTCCTTCAGCAGGGGTGAATTATAATGACTCTGTCTTCATCTTTTTCTTGAAAGATTTCAGGGTTTTTTGACCAGCTTTAGGTTTACAGAAAAATTGATCAGAATTTACAGAGAGTTACACATGACTCTTCTCTTTGCCTCTGCACAGTTTGCACTCTCTTTCACATTTTGTATTACTGTGGTACAATTGTTACAATTTCCAATCCTACATTGATGCATTTCCGTGCCCAGTGTACATTAGCATTGACTCTTTGTGTTATACAATGTATGGGTTTTGGCAAATGTATGATGACATGGATCCATCATTCCTGTATCATAGAGTGTAGTTTCACTTCCCTACAACTCCTCTGTGCTCCACCTCTTGATTCATCCCTCCCCCAACCCCCAAATTCTTCACGACCAATGATCTTTCTACTGGCTCATGCTTTGTCTTTTCCAGAATGTCATGTACTTGGAATCATACACTACATAGCCTTGTCACATTGGCTTCTTTCCCTTCGCAATATAATTTTAAGGTTCCTCCGTGTGTTTTCATGGCTTGATACCTCATTTCTTTTTATCACTGAACAGTATTTCATTGTATGGATGCCCCAGTAATTGTTTTTTCTATTTGACTCTTGAAGGACATTTTGCTTAAAACTCTAACTCTTGCCAATTGTGAATAAAGTGCCTATAAACATTCATGTGTAGGTTTTGTGTGAACATAATGTTTCAACTCATTTGGAAAAATACCAAGGAGTGTGATTGCTGGATCTTACTCTATGTAGTAACAGTGTATTTTTATTTGAAAGAAAGTTCCTGTCTGTCATTGTGGGTGTACCAAATTCCGCTTTCACCAGCAATGACTGAGGATTACCTGTAGCTTTGCTTCTTCACTCATAGTTGGTGTTCTGAGTGTTTTGAGTTTTACTCATTTAACAAGTGTTTAATGGTCCCTCACTGTTGTTTTATTTGCAATTTCCTAGTGACATTTCATGTGGAGCATGTGAAAATAAGCATATTGCTTATTTCCCATCTATATATCTTCTTCAGTGAGAAGTCTGTTCAGATTTTTTCTCACTCTTTAATTGGGTTGTTTGTCTTCTGACTGATGAGTTTTAAGAATTCTTTCGATATTTCACATACCAGTCACTTATCCAATCAGTGTTTTACAAAGATTTTCTCTCACTGTGTTAATTGTGTTGTTGTTCTCTTAACACTGTCTTTCTCAGAGCTTTCTCAGAGTGGTTTTTCATTTTAATGAAGTAAATTTTTTTTCTTTTGTGGACCTTGCTTTTTGGTTTTTTATCTAAAAATTCATCTCCAAACCCAAGGCCATTTATATTTTCTCCTATGTTACCTTCTAGGAGTTTATTCCTTTAGCATTTTACATTTAGATCTGTGATGTGTTTTGACTTAATTTTTGTGAAAGCTGTAAGGCCCATGTCTACATTCCTTTTGTGTGTGTGTGTTTGCATGTGGATTTCCATTATTTCCACCACTGTTTAAAAGACTCTCTTTTTCATTTTCCCTTCCTTCTTTGTCAAAGATCAATTGACTGTATCTGTTTGGATCTCTAAGGAAAACCATTGACATGTATTCTTCTACCTTACTATACTCTCTTATTAATTCCATGAGTTATTTCTGTTGTTGTGAGTTCTTTCAGATGTTTCACAGAGACAATCATGTCATATGGAACAAATGTTATAAATTTAGCTACAGGTTTTGTGAAGATGTTCTTTCTCAAGTGGAAGTTGCCTTCTATTACTAGTTTCTTATCATAAATGGATGTTGGATTTTATCAAATGGTTTTTTATTTTCTTTCCCTCCTCCTTTCCTTTCTGATATTAGTAATTTCTGTTTTCCCTCCTTTCTTTGCTATCTTGACTAGATGTTTATCAATTTTATTAGTATTATCAAGGAACCAGCTTTATTTGTTTGAATTTTCTGCATGGATTTCCCACAGTGACATTGATTTCTTTTCTTTTCTTTTTTTTTTTTTTTTTGTGAGGAGATCAGCTCTGAGCTAACATCCATGCCAATCCTCCTCTTTTTTTGCTGAGGAAGACTGGCCCTAAGCTAACATCCATTGCCAATCCTCCTCCTTTTTTTTTTCCTCCCCAAAGCCCCAGTAGATAGTTGTATGTTATAGTTCCACATCCTTCTAGTTGCTGTACGTGGGATGCCGCCTCAGCATGGCCGGACAGGCGGTGCATTGGTGCACGCCCAGGATCTGAACCCAGGCTGCCAGCAGCGGAGCACGCGCACTTAACTGCTAAGCCACAGGGCGGCCCATTCTTTTCTAATTTTTATTATTTATTTTATTGTGCTTACTTTGGGTTTAATTTGTTCTTTATTTTATTGTTTCCTAAGGTAGATGCTTATATTATTGATTAGACATCTCTGGTTTTTACAGGGTATTTCTTCAACGGCAGAAATTTCCCTCTAGGTACTGCTTTTGCTGCATCCAAGAACATTTCATATGTTATGTTTTTATTTTGTTTAGTTCAAAATAGTTTTTTATTTCTCTTTAGACTTCTTTATCGATGCTATATATTATTTCGACATGTGATATTGAATCTCCATGTATTGGGGCAGTTTCTAACCATCTTGCTGTTATTGACTTCTAGATGAATGCTTATGTGGTTTGAGAGCATATTCTGTATGATTTCTGTTTTTTCAAGTTTATTAAGGTGTGCTTTATGTCCTAGAATGTGGTTTGTCTTGGTGAATGTTCCATATGCTCTTGAAAAGAAAGTATGTTCTGCTGTTGTATATGAATTATCCCATGGATTACAATGAAATCCAGTTGTTTCACAGTGTTGTTCAGTTCACCTGTGTCCGTCTTCTCTTCCTGCCTACTGAAATCTATAATTTTGTGATAAAGAATGTTGATTTCTACAGCTGTAATACTGGATTCATGTATTTCTCCTTGCATTCCATCAGTTCTTCTCTCATATATTTTGCCCCTCTGTTGTTATGCAGGTACACATGAAGCATTGCTGTGCCTTCTTGGAGAATAGACTCCTTTATCAATATCTAATGCCCCTCTCTATCTCTGAACTTTCCTTGGTTTGTAATATGCAGTGTCTATAATTCATATACCTATGGCAGCTTTCTTTTGAATAGTGTTGGCATGGTCTGTTATACTCCATCCCTTTACACTTCATCTATCTGTGTCTTTATACTTACAATTGGGGTCTTGTAGACAACATATAATTGTATTTTTTGAAATCTAATGTTACTGTGTCTTTCAATTATATTGAGAGTATTGATGATTAAAGTGGTTATTGATACAGTTGGATTAATATTTACCAAAAGTTTTACAATTTTCCGTTTTTTCCCTTGATGTTTGTTTCTTTTGGTCTTCCACCTTTTTTCTGCCTTCTCTGGCTGAAATTGAGCATTTATTTATTTATTTATTTTTTGGGGTGCTAACTAGACTTTTTTGTTCAGACTTTATTTTTTAGAGCAGCACTTTTAGGTTCACAGCAAAATTGGGCAGAAGATACAGAGATTTCCCATATATTCCATGCCCCACACATGCACAGCCTCCCCCACTGTCAACCAGAGTAGTACATTTGTTACAATTGATGAACTTACACTGACACATGATTATCACCCAAATTCCGTAGTTTATGTTAGGGTTCAGTCTTGGTGTTGTATGAAATTGAGCATTTACTCTGATGGGTTTTTCCTCCTCTCATCATATTACCTATAGACTTTTATTTATTTATTTATTTATTTTGTGAGGAAGATCAGCCCTGAGCTAACATCCATGCTAATCCTCCTCTTTTTGCTGAGGAAGACTGGCCCTGAGCTAACATCTATTGCCAATCCTCCTCCTCCTTTTTTTTTCCCGCAAAGCCCCAGTAGATAGTTGTCTGTCATAGTTGCACGTCTTTCTAGTTGCTGTATGTGGGACACCGCCTCAGCATGGCTGGAGAAGCGGTGCGTCGGTGCGCACCCGGGATCCGAACCCAGGCCGCCAGCAGCGGAGTGCACGCACTTAACCGCTAAGCCACAGGGCCGGCCCCCATCATGGACTTAAAATCTAAAAAGTTTTCTATAGGGGCTGGCCCCGTGGCACAGCGGTTAAGTGCACGCGTTCCACTGCTGGTGGCCCGGGTTCACATCCCAGGCGCGCACCAACGTGCTGCTTGTCAGGCCATGCTCTGGCGGCATCCCACATAAAGTGAAGGAAGACGGGCACAGATGTTAGCTCAGGGCTAGTCTTCCTCAGCAAAAAGAGGAAGATTGGCATGGATGTTAGCTCAGGGCTGATCTTCCTCACAAAAAAATAAAAATAAACAAAAATTAAATAAATATTGGGCCGGCCCCGTGGCTTAGCGGTTAAGTGCGTGCACTCTGCTGCTGGCGGCCCGGGTTCGGATCCCAGGTGTGCACCGACACACTGCTTCTCCGGCCATGCTGAGGCCGCGTCCCACGTACAGCAACTAGAAGGATGTGCAGCTATGACATACAACTATCTACTGTGGCTTTGGGGGGAAAATTAAAAAAATAAATAAATAAATAAACATTTTTCTATAACTTCTAATACTTTGGAATTAACTTTCTGGCTCTGCACTTCAGGAAAAACATGGGAAGATCATGATATTGAAGATCAATACAGGAACCAGGGGAGAAAACTGAGGTGATGCACACTCAAAATAGAAAGCAGCATGTCACATGAGAATCCTGGTATCTTATGAAATTTAAAAAGAAGGAAACAAAACAAATAACCCTCGTTTCAAATTTAGCTATTCTTAGAAAATTTCTCCAAACATGCCTTGTGAAATGTAATGTAGAGGTTCATTTATTGCAAAATAGTTCACTTGCAAGTAGTATTAATGAACCCCATCTATGAATATCACTGTTTGGATAATAGCAAGGGATCAATTTCCAAGAAATCAGACTAGGCAAAAAAACCTAGAATTTTCCTATAAATCATAATAAATATAACAAGTATAAAATCACTAAGAAAGAAATAATTAATAATGTGCTTCTCATTTGTTACAGAAATCATATGGTAGAGAGACTCTGAAAGTGAAGATGATAGTCAATGTGGAGAAAATTTCAGCCTTATTCCAAATCTGAATCTGAATAAAAAAACTACATGGGCTAAACCATGTGAATGCAGTGCATGTGGAAAAGCCTTCATGCATCATTCATCCCTTAATAGGCATGTTGGATGTCACACTGAACACAAACCATGTGACTATCAAAAATATGGAGAGATGCCATGTAAATGTAAAGAGTGTGGAAAGCCTTCACTTTTCCCAGTTATCTCCGAATAAATGAAAGAACTCAAACTGGAGATAAACTGTATGAATGTAAAAAATGCAATAAGCGTTCACTTCTTCGGTTCTCTATGAAAACATGAAAGAAATCACACTGGAGAGAAACCTCCTGAATGTAAGGAATGTGGGAAAGCCTTCACTTTTCAAGTTTTCTTCAAATACATGAAAGAACTCATACTAAAGAGAAACATGATAAATGTAAAAGATGCAGTAAAGCACTCACTTCTTCCCATAATCTTTGAGTACATGAAAGAATTCATACTGGAGAGAAACCCTATGAATGTTAGAAATGTGGGAAAGCCTTCATGAACCCCTCAAGCCTTCCATCACACATAATCTTTCACATTGGAGATGGACCTTATAAATGTAAGGAATGTGGGAAAGCCTTCACTTTTCCCAGTTTTCTTCAAAAACATGGCAGAACTCATGGCAGAGAGAAACCCTATGAATGTAAAAAATGCAGTAAAGCATTCGCTTCTTCCAGTTCTCTTCGACTACATGAAAGAATTCATAACTAAGAGAAACCCTATGAATCTAAGGAATGTGAGAAAGCATTCACTTCTTTCAGATCACTTCAAAAATATGAATGAAGTCACACTGGAGAGAAACTGTGAATGCAAGGAAAGTGGGAAAGCCTTTATTCCTCATCAAAATTTTAAAGGATATGGGAGAATGCACACTAGAGGAAAGACCATGTAAATATGAAGAATGTGGGAAAGCCTTTTGTCATCCCAGTTCTTTCTGAAGACATGAAAAGATTCACTTGATAAAAACCTCTTGAATATAAACAGCATCAGAAAGACTTCAATTGGCCCATGTCCTTCTGTGTGAAACTCCCACCAAAAGCAAATATAAATGTAAGTAATATGAGAAAGCTTTATGGAAATTAAATTTTGTATAATGCTGTAGAAAACGTTCAACATGAAAGAGTTATTACAAAATTTTTAAATATATTGTGTTTATCAAGAAACTTTCTTAAAGTGCAACGTTGGATTGTGGATTCCTATTAATTACTTTCAAAAATGAATATTCAGGTGAGAAAATTCTGCAAGTCATCCTTCATCAATAGTAAATAAGATTATTAGGTAGTGCTTTTTTCCTTAAATCAGTTAATATTTTCTCTTTAATTTTTTAAATAATGTTTTAATTGTTCTGTGTGAAGGGGCCATTGAAAAATGACAGTTTGTATTTGGTGGGATTTTCTTACTGGCCTTAATTGCAGTTCCTGGATATGCCTTATCCACTGTATATATTGTACCTTTCTTAGAGAAAGCTCCTTTTTTGGCCTGGTGGGTATAGGAGACTTTCTCTTTTCCATACTATTAAACAGTTGGAATTTGTATATTGCAAGTTTATCAAAGAATATACTTTGCCATGAATTCCTATTTTCATATTTGGGCCTTTGCTCTTTGTCCTTCCTTCTGACTGGTATTTGGTGAATAAACTTTAATTAAGTAGAAGCCTGTGATAGGGCAACAAAGTCTAGAGCTAGACACATCACCCCTATATTGTGTTATGTCTGTGAGGGTAATATTAAGAACTTGATCTTTTCAACAATCCATCCCTTTTATGGTCCCCTGTTGGAATTCACCAATAGCCTCACTTGCATGACATTTGAAGGCAGAAGCAAACAAGGCATTGGTCAGATTTTGGAGCCACCATACAAGGAGACAGCCAGTTACCTGGCTGCTATGAGCACACCATGTTCCAGCCCATTTTCTGGATTCTTTGCCCTTCTAATCAAGAGTATCTTGAAAACCACCAACAACTGTTTGATTTCCATTTTCTTACAGGTATATTTTCCTCTGATGTTTTCACAAGTTTCACATCAAAGATACATTAGAGTTAAGATTTTTCTATGAGGCCTCTTTGTCCACCAGGAAACTAATTCAGACATTTGTGGTTGGGAGTATTCTCTGATTCCCCTCTTCTCTCGGTGATAGCTGTATAAGAAGTTCTGATGTGTATAGGGAACAACTTATACTGTTAATAGTGCTGGTGAGCATGTTTTCTTGATTCACCGTGACATCTGCAGTGGGGCATAAACAGAAGGACCTGGGAGTTTGTTTCTCTGCTGCATTGTGCAGTGGCTGCTCTGACCCAGTTCTTCCATGTGAGAACAATCCCCTT
Source organism: Diceros bicornis minor (assembly GCF_020826845.1). Lineage (NCBI taxonomy): Eukaryota > Metazoa > Chordata > Mammalia > Perissodactyla > Rhinocerotidae > Diceros > Diceros bicornis. Next base: position 6,605,500 of record NC_080769.1, read on the forward strand.
TCTCATGTCAGGAAGACTGTGTTTCCTGTTACTTGTAGCTGAACATGTTCCCTCAATATGTTTTCAATACTATTTGATTGTATGTCATTAAAACTACTTGCATTTCCTTGTGAAATGAATGCTTGTTTTATTGATATATTTTATCACATGTTCTAATCCATCATATGCTAATAAATATAATTTTTGTTTTAATTTCCTCAGATAATATATTAAAATTCATTTTAATTATGGATGTTCAGAGATACATTGCAATTTTCTTCATTTAATTATTATACATCATGAATCAATTTTGTCATGTACATTACAAGTTCAAGTATTTTTTCCTCAGGAAACTGTGTTTTTTATTCTTTTACATTTACAATTTTTGTCATAAAATTTCTCATTCATTTTTAACCCAAAACTTAAAAACATGGTTTTTTCAGGGCCCTCTTGCCAATGACCTGCAGGTTTGTACCTGCAGTCAAAGAGAGATGTGTAATGGATTCTAATAAGATTGACCACAGACCCTAAAGGACTGTGAGGTATAACAGTGACAGGGTGCTCAGAAGGACTCCTTCCAAGATTTTGGCCCATGTGTTTTGAAGAAGCCAAGAACAATGTAGTGGAGCTCAAGTTAATTTGTAAGAAGTTCCAGTCAGTCATTTTAATTTAAGAAGGGAAACTTAGTCATCTTTATGATTTGGAATTTTATCTTTTACCAGTTTTGTTGGTATGATTATATAATACTTTTAGGCTTTTCTTAGTAATTTTGTAATTTTGATGAAGGAGCTGTATGACATCTTTCTCTTCAGCAGGATGAGTCTTGGCTTGGCAGTCTTGGGACTTAAGTCTTGGGAATGCAGGCAGCTCCCAGTCATCTGGAACAGCTTTTGCTTTTCCTACTTATTATCGAAACACTGATGTATTTCCTATGGTGTATGAGACACTGTTTACCATGAAGTACTTCAGTGAAAATATGTAAATTCACTTCTTACTATACTGTGTGATATTTTTAATATCTCCTGTATGGCTCAGTTGAGGCCTTTGAGTTTAGGTAAATCATGAGATAATACAAACCTGGCAAGGGAGAAGACAGGACCACTATGCCAATCAAGACTTTCTTTGTCTGAGAATATGCTCTCTGAGACATCCTTCACATGCCATGCACTATAGAGGCAGTGTACCCAATTTAGCAGAAATAAGGCACAGTAGGATTTGGATATAGCAGCATGAAACAAAGACGTTCTTGCAGTCCTGGTGCTTATATGTTTGTGGGAAAAGAGATGATTAACAAATAGTAAAGCTTTATTTTATAAGATGGAAATAAAAGCTTTGAAGAAAAGTAACAAACAATATGAGCTAATAGCGAGGCTAAGGTGTGTACATATCTTTTCTATGAGGATAGGAGACTCAATAAGTGAGGATGTCATTATCATTGTTATCTGGGACTTGAGACTTTCTATTGCTTTAAACCACAGATATTTGTGCTGTCTTTTTGTTTTTAATGTCATTTGAGAGGATTTTTATTTGCCGTTAAATATTTAAAATGTTATAGTCTTTCACATCTTCATGTTGCTGCTGTACAGACTGAGTGTGCAACATATACCCCATTAACCATGGGGTTCCTTCAATTTAGAGAAACAGTTGGATTCCTCTGCACTGTTCCAGCTCATCCTGAGTGTATTCTATGAGTAGAGTGATACCTATGCAACTCCACTGTGATCTCCCAGTGGAAACACCAAAAAGAGCTATGAGTGTTAGAGACAATCTTCCAAGGAATACTTGAGGTGAGAGAGGGTATCATTTTGAGTAATATCCCAATTGAGTATATGAGGACAAATGGGAACTTTTCAATGTCTTTTCATCACAGGAGTGGCTGGAAGTCTCATGTCAAAGGTCCACAAATCTGCAGCACCCGTTTAGCTGTTCACGGGTTTTATTTCCATACACTTAGACTTCCAGCACATGTTCTGGAAAAGTGGGAAACAGCAGTAACAGCTTCAAGGTTTAAAATAGCACAGGAGGGCCGGCCCTGTGGCTTAGCGGTTAAGCGCGTGCGCTCCACTGCGGGCGGCCCGGGTTCGGATCCTGGGCGTGCACCAACGCACCGCTTCTCTGGCCATGCTGAGGCTGTGTCCCACATACAGCAACTAGAAGGATGTGCAACTATGACATACAACTATCTACTGGGGCTTTGGGGGAAAAATAAATAAATAAAATTATTAAAAAAAAAAATACTGACGATTGGATTAAGAAAATGTGGTATATATATACAATGGAATACTACTCAGCCATAAAAAAAGACAAAATCGTCCCATTTGCAACAACATGGATGGGCCTGGAGCGTATTATGTTAAGTGAAATAAGCCAGAAAGAGAAAGACAAACACTGTATGATCTCACTCATATGTGGAATATAAACAAACACATGGACAGAGAAAACTGGACTGTGGTTACCCGGGAAGTGGGGGTGGGGGGTGGGCACAAGGGGTGAAGGGAGTCATATATGGGGTGAAGGACAAACAAAAATGTACAACCCAAAATATCACAATGTTAGAAACCATTAAAATATCAATAAAAATGTAAAAAAAAAAAAAAAAAAAAAAAAAAAAAAATAGCACAGGAAATTGAATATTTTCCATGTTTTTTGTTTTGTTTTGTTTTGTTTTAACTTATGTATTAGAGGGGTTTTGTTCAAATGGGAACCACAGGCGTGTTCTTTTGGAGTGATGGTTTGCTTTTCGTCTTTTAATGGCCATATCTCTACATATTTGAGAAAACTCATGAGTGCACATAAAATATTTTATACATGTTTATATATGTGCTTTATATACATATAATTATTAGAAAATGAATAATATAATTGCTTTCATATGCTAGAAAAATGCTAAGCTCTCTTTTAATTTTTTTTATTTTTTTTTTTGGTGAGGAAGAGCGGCCCTGAGCTAACATCTGCCAATCCTCCTCTTTTTGCTGAGGGAGACTGGCCCTGGGCTAACATCCGTGCCCATCTTCCTCTACTTTATATGGGATGCCGCCACAGCATGGTTTGACAAGCGGTGCGTTGGTGCATGCCCAGGATCCGAACCTGTGAGCCCCGGGCCGCCAAAGCGGAGCGCGCGCACTTAACCACTGCGCCACTTGGCCGGCCCCTAAGCTCTCTTTAAGATTGTTTTTTCTGTGCTCAACTCTTTTTCGCAGCACTGTGGGATCCTTCTGAGGAAGACTGCAGGACTGGGCAAGAAGGACTCAGTCCTCAACAGGCCTTTCCTGCAACCCTGTCTTCACTGAAAAAACACCCTCGGGTTGCACCTGCCCTCATCTCATACTCATAACTAGGAGTGAAGTGAAAGGGCTCCCGTAGTCTGTCGTTGAGTTAAAATCAGGTTCTCTGGACAGATATTTAGAAATACTATGGTTCTAAAACAAAAATATATCCCAAGCAGGATCTGCCTGGGGACACCTCATTCATCTGTATCAGCACCATTTCTATTCATTGCTATGCATAGACAATTTCCACCTCTTCATTTCCCACATCAAGACTACTTTGTGTCTGCTTCCTTGGAAACATCTTTAGAAATCCACACATGCCCCTTCTGGAAAATTTCTCTGAGGCAACAACAGTGGAGTATGAACTGAGAGGTTGACAGAAGCATTGGAAGAACCCATGTCATGGGCCATTCTGTCAGCCACAGCAACCACAACATCCCATATTTATCATATCTGCTTGCTTACTTATTCATACAACACTTAGAAATTGACTGACTTTGAATTGGGGAACAAATGTTTCTAGAATTTTTGAAATAACAGTCACACCATTAGCCTCTCCCTTCAGAAACGCCTTTACCATAAATGCTTGAGCAGCCTCCCATTATGCACACAAGAGTCTCTAAACTTTTCATTGTGGTGGACATAAGTTACCCAAGACATTCTTCTGCTGAAATTATTCTCATCTAGTGCTGCACACAATTAAATACAGCACTGCTGGAAACTGACAGAGTCTTGTAAATGGAGGCCCTCACAGCCTGACCTGATGGTCTTCCACAGCCAGCTTCCTGTTTTGCCTTGGGTCATGAATGCAGGACTCCTCAGGCTTGCTAATCAGTGGCCTTTTCAATGAAGAGATATGGGTACTTACAGGCTAGAGACAAAAATGGTGTTTCTGGCATATCCTATTTACAGTTTGAAGTGTGTCCCCTCTTCTCTGATTGATAGAATCCATGTGGAGGCGGTCACTTCCTTTTCAGAAACAATGGCCACTTGGGGAGTCACCTGGGAGCACGTGAGTAACCAGGGTGTTCACACACTTTATAGACAGTGTGCAGCCACCACACCTGATGGAGTCCAGTGCAGAGATGCTGAGTTCTTTTCCAGATCAAACAGGCCATCTTTAATCAAAAATTGGATGCAGGCATCAGATCAACTGGTCAAACTCCTGACAGTCATGCTAGCAACAGAAAATCCCCTGGCCAAGAATTGAACTCATGTGCTCATTTTTACAGAGCCCTTGGCCATTGCCAATGATCTAGCTGTCTCATCCCATCGCTAACAACTCCTTACACAAGGTTGCCCCTATGACATCAAGTACTCTGGGAATATCTTGCCTTACAATTACCAACAGGTCACTCTTTACTCTGCACATATTAAACTTCAATCTGCACAGGCTCATGTCATTGCTCAGGGTGATGAATTGATCCAAATTTCTGAGACACATACCAGCACCTCAGACCTGATGGTATTAACCTTGTCCGTTGGATCTAACATAAATAATCAAACACCATATTTTTGAGGACAAGGAAGGGGTCCCTATATCTGATGGCAAATAGACATTGTAGGCAAGATTCATAGCAAGAGCATAGCATCTTGCTATGCTCAGACCATGGTAGAAACTTATATAGAAAACTTACTCATGCTATCATACATCACCTCCTGAAACCAAAATGGAAGGACTCACCAAGACACTGTAGAAATTATTGATAATGTCAACTCATTTATCAAAATACAAGACGCTGGGCTCTTGAAAAAGGTATTTGATGGACCTTGTACCTCTCTTACAACCCCAGGCTAGCACCTCATATGATGGCCTAATGGCTGACTTGGACAAACCTTGTGTTCTTCTAAATAGGTCTTCCTGCTCTTTGAGTCATTAGTTAGATTCAGTCCCCAGTCTTTAGGGCCCATTACTTTGTCCTGATCATCAGGCTTACTGGCATCTTATAAGTAGAGCCTTTCTATACTAGACATTCCCGTCAGAATGGGCACTCTACGGTCTTTGATTTACTGTAATAGTGCACGCTGGCCACCTCTCTTATATCTCACTCCTGGGTCTTTATCCTAACATCACCTGTAGTCTGTGTACCCTGTGTGTCAATATATCATTTTGCTCATGCTCCTTCCAAACCTTTCTAGCCCATCAAACACAAATGTGCTGCTTTCCTACCATTTGCATGCATGTGCTCATTGTCATGGGAGTCACTGGTCCTGACCTGGGCACACATGATGTCATTCAACAAACACACCATTAATGCCAATCTAGAAATGGCCAAAAATCTCAAAATACTTGTAGCAGACCACTAATGTTTTAGATGTTTTCCCTGAAGGACAATTCCCTGGCAGCCATGGTAGCTGATGACTACCTATTAGGTTTGGATTAATTATTATTAGGGAGAGTTCTGTTCCCCTAAAAGGGCTGCTTGTTGCATGTGGGCAGGCTACGCTGGCAAGGTGCCACCAATAACACAAGAAATGAGACAACAAATTAAAATAAACAGTAGCATTATTAAAATATTTGAACAGAGTTCTGGAACCACACTGACACACTTTCCTGGATTTCTCCAACACTTTGGAATGATAGGATTCAAATGTAGTTTTAGAGTCTTTGTCGTCTTAGTGATGTTCATTGTGTTTTTCACATGACTTTTTAATTAATGTTCCAATCAAATTCATTTAAATGAGATGTGTCATTATTCGATCAACAAAGCTCACGAGTGAACTTGAATAAATAAAGTCACTGACTTCATCTTTGATATTTGACTCTCAATCAGCTTTAGGTACCTTCTCATGCTGCCTGGTCCACAATGGTAAACAAGTTAGGAAAGTTCACACAACCCTTTTCTTTGTGCCCGTGGGTAGCAGGGTCAAACCTTTAAAACCTACAGCCTCTACCCCACACTCTTAAAGGGCCAACCCATTGTCCTTTGCACAAGTTACCTCCACCTGCTTATCCTTGCCCTACTCTCCTTAGAAAGTACCTGTGAGTAATAAACATATTTCTAGTCACTAGATGTATGTGGCAACATCAGTCTTGCCATCCAATCCCATTTTAGGTAAGGTGTCAATCCTGCCCCCAAAAGGGCAACGATACTACAGAAGGTAAGCCAGGGAAAATCTTTTGGGTGATTCACAGGTATTCAATGTAGGGAATTTTTATAAGAGGAGAAAAAGAAATCCAAATGCAGAGATCCCTGTATGACAATGTGTTTCGATGCATTGGTCACCAAAACTTTGAAAACACCCACCTGGCTCTAGCAGTAGAATCAATAAGTTAAAATCATATAGTCTCACAAGGGAAATATATAGAAACAGATGGGAATGGGTGGTTTCTCTTCTGATAAGTAAAGAGCTCTGAGTGATCACTCTCATCTTCACAAGAAAAATACTGAATACTCTGCAAAGGAGCACCTCTTCTTAGACCCATAAGAGATTTGAGGTTACATGGCAAACAATGCCCCCAAGTGAGATACCAGGGTGAGAAACAACTGGAGGCAGCCACTTTCTAGGAACACATCAACTGTGGTAGATGGATGAATGAAGACACAATATGGATTATCTTGAGAGTTAAAATCTCTAGGGGGCTCCAGTCTTAGAGGGCCCCCCCAAATTTTATGAATGTTTCCTTCAGCAGCCCAACCTGGTTCTCATAGTGAAGATCAGACAAAATTGCCTGTTGCTTCATGCAGGAAATGGGGGAAAACATTATGATATACATGAAAAGCATTTTGTTGTGTGTCATGTAGACCATCCCTCAAAGGAAACTAAAGTGCCAAAGTCTTATCTGATTGGGCAAAGTGCACATAGACACCTGCGGTCACTTCAGGTTCCTCTCTGACAAAAGGGGAGGAAATCTAGGTGTTAAGAACCTGTTCTGAAGTTCACAGTCCAGAGATTCTTTACCAGCAAACATTGTAGGTTTCATCATAACAGAAGAGGACATTTTCCTTTTCAAATACCTGACACCATATCAGCAGGGTCCCAGGATAAAAACAGTGGATTAAAACAGAGCTGCAAGACACAGACTCTACTTAAGAATGAGTGTCTAGGGAAACCCAAACACACCAGGGAAATAAGTACACGGTCACTACAGACTATGAAGCCCCTGACACCTCCAGCTGCAGCAAACATTAAACATAGTCTGATACCCATTCAAGAAATAACAACACCTCACTCTAGAGGCGTATTTATCTCAAATTGTATTGTGAAAATTCACAAATATGTGGAAACTAACTAACACACTCTTGGACAAACCATGGCGTCAAAGACAAAATCAAAGGGGAATTTATTACATAGGTTGCTGAAGTAAGAAAAAGGAAATTTAAAAAATGTCTTGAGAAGAAGTCAAGATGGCGGCATAGGCAGACTCTGAACTCACCTCCTCCTGTGGACACAGTCAATTTACAACTATTTGTGGAAAAATTACCCCTGAAGGAGAACTGAAAACTGGATAAGAGGAACTCCTGCAACAAAGGACAATCCCAATTGAGGTGGAAGAGGCAGAAATTTCCTTCTGGAGAGAAAAAATGCCGCCTTCACAAGCCGCCAGCCTCACGGCTGCTCGGGAGCAGCCCACAGGTACGCAGCCCTCCCTGGAGGAGCGGGGTCCTGAGCCGGGGAACGCTCCCACTGTGGGCATTTTGTGGACCCAGCACAATCGAGACGAGTGGCATAATATCTGACTTTGCCTGCTACTAAAACATTGGGGAGTACCTCCAGAAAAGCTGGTTCACAAAGAAATTAAAACCGGCTCGTAAAGGGCCCACGCGCAAACTCACCCATTTCAGAAAGCAACCTAAAATCACCAGAAAGAAAGGTGCACAGTGCTTGGGTGAAGAAAGAGTCACCTGATAGGCCCTGAGTGCACCTCGGTGAGAGGTGAGACCTCTCCAGGGACTGGGACATTGGCGGCAGCCATTGTTGTGGCCTGGTGTGGGCGTGCTGACACAGACGCCATTGGAGTTCTCCCTGGGCCTGCTGGCCCAGGTCTGCCCCACCCACTAGAGCACCGATTTCATCCAGCTCAGCCAGGGCAGGCAGCCCACCCTAGAGACTGGCCCCACCCAACAACAAGCCCTCAGGCAACTTGTGGGCCTGCATAGATTGGTGACTGGATTCTCTGCAGCCTGGCAACTGAGGCCATTTCTGTGGGGCAGGGCATGCACAAGGAGCGGGTGGAGAGTGTGGGGCAGTGGTGGAGAGTGTGGGGCTCCCGCCATGGAGAAACTGGGTCCATTTGAGGAGGTCAGGGCGAGCACACAGGGCAGGACTGTGTTGCCTGTGCGTGTGGACCTGTGAGTGGCTGGGCCTGTCAGCTGCAGAAGACTTGTGCTTCTCAAAGACCCACATAGCGGGTTTGCCCCACCTTACAAAGCCTGAAACAATTGGGTGCTCCTGTGCCTGAGGCCAGCCCCACCCAGCTGCAATCCTCAGAGAGCTGACAAGAGACCTAAAGGCTGGAGGCTTATAGCTTTTGTAAGCCCCTGAGCCTAACAACCTGCCACGCTGGGGGCCTACTCACTTAAAAGAAATACTGCAACACAAATGTGGTATTAGATCTTGCAGCCAACTGTGCTGGGGCTCCCCACACCTGATAAAGAGACTGAAGGGCCCACAACAACTACGAACAGCTGAGCAGTACAACAGCTGACCAAGAGCATAACTCGGCCTCCCTGGCACCTACAGGGAGAGCAAACAGGTCACAACAGAAGGACACACATAGCCCACATAGGGGTCCCCCCTGGAACATTGAGAACTGAGGGAAGCACACTGCAGGCCTCCTACGGCATCACTTATATAAGGTCACCTATCCAAGAGCAGGAGACGTAGCTGACCTGCCTAATACATAGACACAAGCACAGGGAAAGAGGCAAAATGAGGAGGCAAAGGAATACATTCCAAGCAAGGGAACAGGACAAAACCCTAGAAAAGGAACTAAGTGAAACAGAAATGAGCAACCTACCCGACAGAGAGTTCAAACTAAGAGTGTTAAGGATGCTCACTGATCGGGGGAGAAGAATAGATGAACTCAGTGAGAATGTCAACAAAGAAATGGAAGATATAAAAAAGAACCAATCAGAAATGAAGAATACAATACTGGAAATGAAAAATTCACTAGAGGAACTCAAAAGCAGAGTAGAGGATAAAGAAGAACGGATCTGTGAGCTGGACGAAAGACTAGAAGAAATTACCCAAGCTGAACAGGTAAAAGAGAAAAGAATTAAAAAGAGTGAGGACAGTCTAAGGGACCTCTGGGACAACATCAAGCGCACTAACATCCGTGTTATAGGTGTCCCAGAAGGAGAAGAGCGAGACAAAGGGGCAGAGAATCTATTTCAAGAAATAATAGATGAAAACTTCCCTAACCTAAGGAAGGAAACAGACATCCAGGTACAGGAAGCACAGAGAGCCCCAAACAAGATAAACCCAAAGAGGCCCACACCAAGACACATCATAATCAAAATGTCCAGAATTAAAGATAAAGAGAGAATCCTAAAAGGCGCAAGAGGAAGACAAGTTACATACCAAGGAAACCCCATAAGGCTATCAGCTGACTTCTCAGCAGAAACCTTACAGGCTAGAAGAGAGTGGCACGATATATTTAAAGTGCTAAAAGGAAAAAACTTACAGCCAAGAATACTCTACCCAGCAAGGTTATCATTCAAAATGGAAGGAGAGATCAAAAATTTCCCAGACAAGCAAAAATTAAAGGAGTTTTTCACCAAGAAACCAGTGCTACAAGAAATGTTAAAGGGACGGATTTAAGGGAAAAAAAGAAGACCACAAATTGGAAAAATTATCTATTTCCATGATAAGAACGTAATGGATACAAATGCACAAAAAAGAGGTTAGATATGATATCAAAAACATAAAATGAGGGAGGAGGGGAGTTAAAGAGTAGAGCTTTCAGACAGAGGTCAAACTAAAGAGACCATCAATTCTGTATAAAAGGAGAAAGGAACAGAGAAGGACTACTAAAACACTGAGAAAAAAAATGGCAGTAAGTACATACTTATCAATAGCTACTTTAAACGCTAATGGACTAAATGCTCCAATTAAAAGGCATAGGGTGGCTGATTGGATAAAACAACAAGACCCATATATATGCTGCATACAAGAGACACACTTCAGACCTAAAGACACTCACAAACTGAAAGTGCAGGGATGGAAAAAGGTAATCCACGCAAATGGCAATGAAAAGAAAGCTGGGGTAGCAATACTCATATCAGACAAAATAGACTTTAAAACAAAAACTGTAAAAAGAGACAAAGAAGGGCATTACATAATGACCAAGGGAACAATCCAACAAGAGGATATAACACTTGTAAATATCTACATACCCAATGTAGGTGCACCTAAATAGATAAAGCAATTATTAACAGACATAAAAAGAGAAATAGACAGTAACACAATAATAGTAGGGGACTTTAACACTCCACTTACACCAACGGATAGATCATCCAAACAGAAGATCAATAAGGAAACATTGGCCTTAAATGACACACTTGAACAGATGGACCTAGTAGATATATACAGAGCATTCCATTCAAAAACCGAAGAATACGTGTTGTTTTCAAATGCACATGGAACATTCTCCAGGATTGATCACATATTAGGCTACAAAACAAGTCTCCATAAATTTAAGAAGACTGAAATAATACCAAGCATCTTTTCTGACCACAATGGTATGAAACTGGAAATGAACTATAGGAAGAAAATCAGAAACGCCACAAATACGTGGAGATTAAACAAAATGCTACTGAACAACGACTGGGTCAATGAAGAAATCAAGGAAGAAATCAAAAAATACCTGGAGACAAATGAAAATGAAAATACGACATGCCAGAATTTATGGGATACAGCAAAAGCAGTTCTAAGAGGGAAGTTTATAGCGATACGGGCCTATCTCAACAAACAAGAAAAATCTCAAATAAACAATCTAACAATGCACCTAAAGGAACTGGAAAAAGAAGAACAAACAAAGCCCCAAATCAGTAGAAGAAGGGAAATAATAAAAATCAGAGCAGAAATAAATGAAATAGAGACTAAAAAAAAAAAAATAGAAAAAATTAATAAAACTAAGAGCTGGTTCTTTGGAAAGATAAACAAAATTGACAAACATTTAGCTAGACTCACCAAGAAAAAAAGAGAGAAGGCACAAATAAGTAAAATCAGAAATGAAAGAGGAGAAATTACAACAAACACCTCAGAAATACAGAAGATTATAAGAGAATACTATGAAAAGCTACATGCCAACCAATTTGACAATCTGGAAGAAATGGATAAATTCTTAGAATCATACAACCTTCCAAAACCAGATGAAGAAGAAGTAGAGAATTTGAATAGACCAATCACCAGTAAGGAGCTCAAAACAGTAATCAAAAACCTCCCCCCAAATAAAAGTCCAGGACCAGACAGCTTCCCTGGTGAATTCTACCAAACATTCAAAGAAGACTTAATACCTAGCCTTCTCCAACTCTTCCAAAAAATTGAGGAGACTCCCTCATTCATTCTACGAAGGCGGCATTACCCTGATACCAAAACCAGACAAGGACAACACAAAAAAAACAAAATTACAGGCCGATATCACTGATGAATGTCGATGCAAAAATTCTCAACAAAATACCAGCAAATCGCAGACAACAATACGTTAAAAAGATTATACAGCATGATCAAGTGGGATTTATCCCGGGTTGCAGGGATGGTTCAACATTCGCAAATAAATTAATAAAATTAATTTATTATTAATTAATAAATTGAAATTTATTATTAATTAATAAATTCAATTCAACAATAAATTGAATTTATTATCCATTAATAAAATGAGGAATAAAAATCACATGATCATCTCAATAGATGCAGAGAAAGCATTTGACAAGATACAGCATCCATTTATGATAAAAACTCTGAATAAAATGGGTATAGAAGGAAAGTATCTCCAGATAATAAAGGCCATATATGACAAACGCACAGCTAATATCATCCTCAATGGTGAAAAACTGAAACCTAGCCCTCTAAGAACAGGAACCAGACAAGGATGCCCACTCTCACCACTCCTATTAAACACAGTAGTGGAAATCCAAGCCAGAGTAATCAGGCAAGAAAAAGAAATAACAGGGATCCAAATTGGAAAGGAAGAAGTGAAACTGTCACTATTTGCAGATGACATGATTTTATATATAGAAAACCCTAAAGAATCCAACAGAAAACTTTTAGAAGTAGTAAACGAATATGGTAAAGTTGCAGGACACAAAATCAACATACAAAAATCAGTTGCATTTATAGAAATGCACACTAACAACGAAGTAGCAGAAAGAGAAATTAAGAATACAATCCCATTTACAATTGCAACAAAAAGAATAAAATACCTAGGAATAAACTTAACCAAAGAGGTGAAAAATCTGTACACCGAAAACTATAAAACATTGCTGAAAGAAATTGAAGACACAAAGAAATGGAAAGATATATTGGAAGAATTAACGTAGTTAAGATGTCCATACTTCCTAAAGCAATCTATAGAATCAATGCAATCCCTATCAAAGTTCCAACAACATTTTGCACAGAAATAGAACAAAGAATCCTAAAATTTAGATGGAACAACAAAAGACCCCGAATAGCTAAAGGAATCCTGAGAAAAAAGAACAAAGCCGGAGGTATCACACTCCCTGATTTCAAAAGATACTACAAAGCTATAGTAATGAAAACAGCATGGTACTGGCACAAAAACAGGCACACAGATCAATGGAATAGAATCGAAAGCCCAGAAATAAACCCACACATCTATGGACAGATAATCTTCGACAAAGGAGCCAAGAACATACAATGGAGAAAAGAAAGTCTCTTCAACAAATGGTGTTGGTAAAACTGGATAGCCACATGCAAAAAAATGAAAGTAGACCCTTACCTTACACCACACACAAAAATTAACTCCAAATGGATTAAAGACTTGAATGTAAGACCTGAAACTATGAAACTTCGAGAAGAAAACATAGGCAGTACGCTCTTCGACATCAGTCTTAGCAACATATTTTCAAGCACCATGTCTGACCGGGCAAGAGAAACAATAGAAAAAATGAACAAATAGGACTACACCAAACTAAAAAGCTTCTGCACAGCAAAGGAAACCATTAAGAAAAGGAAAAGACAACCTAACAATTGGAGAAGATATTTGCAAACCATATATCTGATAAGGGGTTAATCTCCAAAATATATAAAGAACTCATGCATCTCAACAACAAAAAAACTAACAACCCAATTAAAAAATGGGCAAAAGACCTGAACAGACATTTCTCCAAAGAAGATATACAGATGACCAACAGACATGTGAAAAGATGTTCAAAATCATTAACTATCAGGGAAATGCAAATCAAAACTACAATGAGATATCACCTCACACCCATCAGAATGGCTATAATTAACAAGACAGGAAACAACATGTGTTGGAGAGGATGTGGAGAGAAGGGAACTCTCATACACTGCTGGTGGGAGTGTAAACTGGTGCAGCCACTATGGAAAACAGTATGGAGATTCCTCAAAAAATCAAGGATAGAACTACCATACGATCCAGCTAATCCACTGTTGGGTATTTATCCAAAGAACTTGAAAACACCAATGTGTAAAGATACGTGCACCCCTGTGTTCATTGCAGCGTTATTCACAATAGCCAAGACTTGGAAGCAACCTAAGTGCCCACCAAGGGACGAATGGATAAAGAAGATGTGGTATATATACACAATGGAATACTACTCAGCCATAAGAAACGATGAAATCCACCATTTGTGACAACATGGATGGACATTGAGGGTATTATGCAAAGTGAAATAAGTAGAGGGAGAAGGTCAAATACCGTATGATTTCCTTCATTAAGTAGACGTTAAAAACAACAACAAACAAACTCATAGACACAGAGATTGGATTGGTGGTTACCAGAGGGGAGGAGGGGAGGGAGGAGGGTGAAAGGGATAATTCGGCACATGTGTGTGGTGATGTGTTGTAATTAGTATTTGCGTGGTGAACATGATGTAATCTATGCAGAAATAGAAGTATAATGATGTACACCTGAAATTTATACAATGTTATAAGCCAAGGTTACTGCAATAAACAAAAAATTTTTAAAAAATGTCTTGAGACAAACAAATATGAAATGACAACTTGAGAAAACTTGTGAGATGCAGCATAAGGAGTAGTAAAAGGGAAGTTTGTAGTGAAAAACACCTATATTAAGAAAAAAGATATCAAATTAACCACCTAAATTTACACTTCAAGGAACTAGAAAAGGAAAAACAAAATAAACTCAGGGTTAGTTAAAATCAGGAAATAATAAATATTAAAGTAAAAATAGAGAACAGAAAAATAATATTTTCTATTCTTTTAAAAATAAACAAAATCAGCAAACTCTTAGGTAGACTAACAATGAGGAGAGAACACTCAAGTACATAAAAGAAATGAATGAGGATATACTACAATGGATGCCTAAAAATAAAAAGGATATAAAACGACTATTATGGGGCCGGCCTGGTTGCGGAGCAGTTAAGTTTACGAGCTACGCTTCAGCGCCCCAGTGTTCACCGGTTTGGATCCCAGGCGTGGACCTATGCACTGCTTATCAAGCCATGCGGTGGGGACATCCCATATAAAGTAGAGGAAGATGGGCCTGGATGCTAGCCCAGGGCCAATCTTCCTCAGCAATAAAGAGGATTGGCTACAGATGTTAGCTCAGGGCTAATCTTTCTCAAAAAAAAAAAAAAAAGGACTATTATGAACATTTATATGCAAAAATTGGATCACTTAGAAGAAATGGACCGATTCCTAGATACATGCAACCTACCAGGAAAGAATTAAACATTAGGAAGCCTGATCATATCACATTACCAAATAACAACGTAGTCAAAGAATTAGTATCAATCCTTGCTAAACTCTGACAAAAACAAAGGAGAAGAAACTCTTCCAAACTCATTTTATGAGGCCAGCAACTCCCTGATATCAAAGTGAGACAAAGACACTAGAGGAAAAGAAAACTACAAGCCAATATCTTTGTGTCAACTTGCCTCGACCAATAGTGCCCAGATATTAGTTCAAACATTCTACTGGATGTTTCTGTGCAGGGTTCTTTTTCAAGAGATTACCATTTCAATGGGTGGCATTTGAGTAAATCAGCACTCACTTCAAGGTGGATGTCCCTCATCCAATCATTTCTACTTCAATTCATTTTTTTTTTTTTGTGAGGAAGATCAGCCCTCAGCTAACATCCATGCTAATCCTCCTCTCTTTTTGCTGAGGAAGACCGGCTCTGAGCTATCATCTATTGCCAATCCTCCTTCTCTCCCCACCCCCAACCAAAGCCCCAGTAGATAGTTGTAAGTCGTGGTTGCACATCCTTCTAGTTGCTGCATGTGGGACGCGGCCTCAGCATGGCCGGAGAAGAGGTGCCTCGGTGCATTCCCGGGATACGAACCCGGGCCGCCAGTAGCGGAACGCGTGCATTTAACCGCTAAGCCACGGGGCCGGCCCCTCTAATTCAATTCTTAATAGGACACAGACTGACCTTCCCTGAACAACAATGAACTCTGCCTATCAGCTGCATGTGTACGTGAACTACAATTCTTCCTTTGGTTCCCTGGCTTGCTCATCTAGACTAGAGATTTTTGACTTAACCAAGTCTTTATATTCCCACAAGTCACTTTCTTTTTTTTTTTTTTTTTGTGAGGAGGTCAGCCCTGTGCTAACATCTGCCAATCCTCCTCTTTTTTTTTTTTTGTTTTTTTGCTGAGGAAGACTCGCCCTGGGCTAACATTCCTGCCCATCTTCCTCCACTTTGTACAGGACGCCGCCATAGCATGGCTTGCCAAGCAGTGTGTCGGTGCGCGCCCGGGATCCGAACCAGCGATTCCCGGGCTGCCGCAGCAGAGAGCGCACACTTTACCGCTTGTGCCACCAGGCCGGCCCCCAAGTCACTTTCTTAAAACAAAAAAAGAAATGAATAAATGATATATATGTATACACACACACACTTACACACATCATGTTGGTTCTGTTTTTCTGGTGAACCCTAGCTAACACCATAATTTATTTGTAATATTTTATAGATTGAATGCATGATTCATTTTAAATGGGAAGCCATTTGTGTGTAATTCTGTAAACAATTTTTATGAAATGTTCAATACCTTTTTGAAAACAATAAAAAATAAATTTCCTGTTTGTTCCCACATAAGATGACAAGTGATATTAGATCTTCTTCCTTCCTACTTCAAACTGGTGAGTATCGAGTGGAATGGGCTTCATACTAAATGTATCAGGGTGGTGTGAGAGTGAGAGAAGCTCTGCTGACCTACTCCCCAATAAAACTGGTGAATATTATTTTCATAAACATTTAAAGCCACTGGAAATGGTCCTAAAAGCAAACATGAAATAATGAACATTTACTCAAGAAAATCTATGAAGTTTTGTAAGAAACATGAGAATCTGTGGTATTGGAACCAAGGGCACTGCCTCCCTAGCTCCTCCCAGTTCACACTGGTGAAGACCCCACTCCAGACTCCTGCAGTCTAGAACACATGGCACCCTGTCAACTCAGCTCCCACTAACAGGGCTCTTACTGAGAGGGACAGGACATCAACATTTCAAATCTTGTGCCCAGCTACCTGTTGCTGAGGGTAAATAAGTGCTGGGAGAGTGTGCTTCAAAAGTGGGGACGCCATTGTTTCAGTCCCTACACATGGAACTGAGGTGATGCCTTGGAGTGGTGTGCTGACAGTACTTGGGCCTGATCACCCTTGTTCCATCTCATGAGGTGAATGTAACATAAGTCACTTGTGAGGGGCCAGGAGACACAACTGAGAGGACCTCTGCCTGCTGTCTCTATTGCACTGAGCCCTCAGCTCCTAAAATGGGATTGTCATTCAGAGAGAGGCTTCCCATTGTCCTCAAAACAGCTCCTGGGTTATGGAATAGAGATTTTGTCTGAACATGGCAGTGACGTGAGCCATAGAACACAAAGCTCTTAATCACCCTCCAAAAAATTAACTTGGTTGGCCCAAGCTTATGAGAAGTTCAAGTCAAAGGACACTCTCAAGAAAGTAGTGAAAGGCAGTTAGCAGTAGACTCATACAATTATTGAAGATACAGTTGAGAATGTAGGCTGACTATTTTTCTAAACAAAAACCAGTGAATTAGACTGTTGAGAGGAGGCTTACAAGGCTCAGAACAAATATCACCCAGTGACTTCAGAAAGTATTTCAATAGAGAAACCAGAATTTTATTGACTTGTTTGGTAGAACAGGTTATGCCCAAGGTCATTGGTGAAAACTATGGACCAACCAGCCAGCAATTATTGGAATTTAACCACTGGTTGTGGTTCATGAAAGAGGAAGAGAGCTCTCCCATTATCACTGTCCTAGAAAAGCAGGCTTTCCCAAAGGTGTGTCTGATTGTAGGAGCTATGTCAGAAGTTTCACTAGTTGTGGAGGACACAGACTTAAATCCAGCTGGTCACTGAACAAATAAATAAGCCATTACAGTGAAAAAAAAAAAAAAAGGAGAGAGAACAGTACCTGGAGTTACTATATTACATTTCTTTCAATGTCTGATTTGCAACAAAATTAAAGGAAATACAGAGACACAGGAAAGTAGGAACCAGATACAGGGAAAACACAGCAGTTGAAAAAATGCTATCAGGCAATCCCAGTAAAATTCACAGCTGACATCTCAGTATAAAAAACAGAGGTCAGAAGGCAGAAGAATAACATTTTCAAAGTGCATAAAGAAAAAAACTCAACCAACAATCCTATATTCACCAAAACTACCTTGTAAAAAATGAAAGTGAAATAAAGATTTTCCAAGATAAACAAAATTGAGAGAATATATTGATAGCCACGGCCATGCAAGGATGATTGAAGGAGTTCTTCAGGGTGAAAGCAAGTGACTCCAGGTGGTAAATTCATATCAATACAGAGACACTAAAACACCAGTGTAAGTAATTATGTAAGTATGAAGGACAGAATCAGTACCTATTTTCTCCTTTCTTCTCTTAATTTATATCAAAGGAATTGTATAAAATATTATGTATGTAAAGTGCTGTTGGGACTATAATATGTAGAAATGTAACATATGTTTAATATTTTTACCTATGCATAAAAGACATGGTGGGAACAAAGCTGCATTTAGCTAATAAAATGACTACAGATGGTAAAGAAATAAGTACAACAATAAATTATTGGGTTATATCATTAATAGATATAATCTGCATAACAATATGACAAAAATGGCAAAAGGGAATAGAGCAATATATGAGTAACGTTGCCAAGTACAACTGGAATCAAGGTTGTATAAATCTGAAGCTCATTCCTATAAATTAAGACATATATGTTAAGCAGTAGTGCAACCCTCCCAAAAAACTTCAAAAATATAGTGAAAAACATTTAAGATTTAAAATACTACATTAGGAAATATTCACTTAATGCAATAGAAAGCTATAAAGGAGGAGTAGAGAAGCTAACAACAACTTAAGAATGTAGAAATCAAAAAGTAAAATGGCAGATGTAACTGTAATTGTGTCAATAGTACTAAATGTGAATGGGTTACATTATCCAAACAGGAGAAAGAGACTGTCACCTCAGAGTAAAAAATAAATAAAATGATGATCAAAATATATGCTACATGTGGGAAACACACTTTAGATTCAAAGATATAAATAGATTGAATATAGGGGCCGACCCGGTGGCGTAGCGGTTAAGTGTGCGTGCTCCACGTCGGTGGCCTGGGGTTCGCAGGTTCAGATCCCGGGTGCAAACCGATGCACAGCTCGTCAAGTCATGCTGTGGCGGTGTCCCATATAAAGTAGAGGAAGATGGGCACGGATGTTAGCCCAGGGCCAGTCTTCCTCAGCAAAAGGAGGAAGAGTGGCAATGGATGTTAGCTCAGGGCTAATCTTCCTCATAAAAAAAAATTGATTGAATATAAAAGTTTGGGAAAGATACATCTGTAAACAGCCCCCACAAGATAGCTGGAGAGATAATACAAATACCTGGCCAAATAGACTTCAAAACAAAAAATATAACTAGAGATATCAAAGGACATAATATCATGCTGAAAGGCTCAAAGTTTATGGGCTGTATCTCGAACACAAAATAGAAAATGATTTTTAGTTTTCTATATTAGTATAGTATACTATAGCCATCAGTGCCTATACTAGCAAAGAAAAGAGATCTCAAATCAGTAACCTAACCGTTCACCTAAACAGAGTTCAAAAGATGAGGTAACAAACTTATCACAAGGAGAAAAGGAGATAAGAAAATCAGAGCAGAAATTAATGAAATGAGGAATAGAAAAACCACAGAGAAAATCAATGAAACCAAAAGTGGGTTCCATGGAAAGTTTAAGAAAATTGACAAATCTTCACCGAGATTGATCTAGAGAAAAAGAAGGAAGATTCAAATTAATACAGTCAAGAGAAAAGAGAGATATTACTATTGACATGACAGAAATAAAAAAAGTTTTAAAAGAATTTCATATACATAGTATGGCAAGAAACTATGTAACTCAAACGAAATGGATAAATTCCTTGAAAGACACAAAGTACTGAAAATAACTCAAGAAACAATAGAAAAGCTGAATAGAACTGTAATACGTAGTTAAATCAGTAAACGAAAAACCCTCTAAGTAAGATTAGACCCAGATGACTGCAACTCAGAATTCTCCAAAACCCTCAAAGAAGGTTTATTATGGATTCTTTACATATTCTTCTAAATAATAGAATGGAGACAACACTTCATACTCATTTTATAAAGCCAGTATTTCTCTGAGAAAACCAAGTATATCACCAAAAAAGCCACACGCCTATTTCTTTTGTGAATATGGGTGCAAAAAAACTCAAGAAACACTTGCAAGCCCAATCTAGCAACATATAAAAAGAATTATACACCATGACCAAGTGGGTTTATAACAAGGATGAAAAGTTGGATTAACATCTCAAAATCTATTAATGTAATAAAGGATATCAGTAGACTAAAAATCAAAAGTGGCAGATCATTTCAATAGATCAAGGAAAATAATTGACAAAATCAGCAACTTTTCATGATTAAAACACTCCGATTACCAGGAATAGAAGGGAACTTTCTTACCTCATAATCAGTATCTGCGGAAAACCCACAGCTAAGATTATACAATAGATTGTAAAAAACTGGATGCTTTCCCCTGAAGACATGAACCAAAGAAGGATGTTTGCTCTTGCCACTTTTATTCTGTAATATACTGGAGATTTTAGCTAGAGCCATTATGCAAGAAAAAGAAATAAAATGCACAAAGATCATTTAGGAAGATATAAAACTCCCTCTACTTCCAGATGAGGTATCTTGTGTAGGGGTTTAGAATATGTCACCTCAAAATAGGGCACATTGACATATTATTTTAAATTAATGGTGCTTGAGAAAAAGGCATGGCAAGAAAGACACTGTGGCCCTCCGTTGTCCCCCTGAAAGCAGGAGATGAATTTCCCACGTGGACGGTACCCTACTTGAACCGGGAGGGCAGAAGGCAACCTTATCACCAGAGACAGGGAATTTAAGGCTGAGAAGGCTATAGAAACAAACCTTGTTATTTCTTCACCATTTACTAACCCTAGCCCAAACCCCTCTGCATTCTCCATCTTCCCAAATTTATTTTTTGTGTAAAAGGCACGTGGCCGGCCCCGTGGCTTAGCGGTTAGGTGCGTGCGCTCCGCTCCTGGCGACCCGGGTTCGGATCCCGGGCGTGCACCGACGCACCGCTTCTCTGTCCACGCTGAGGCCGTGTCCCACATACAGCAACTAGCAGGACGAACCACTATGACATACAACTATCTACTGGGGCTTTGGGGGAAAAATAAATAAATAAACAAAATTAAAAAAAAAATAAAAATAAAAGGCACAAAATCTTCCTATTCTGGTTACTTCTTTGAGTCTCATCTTGTTATGAGGCTCCCATACATAGGTAATTAAATTTTTCTTCTGTTAATCTGTCTTTCATCACTTTAATTATCAGACCAGCCAAAAAACCTGGAAGAGAAGGGGAAATTTTTCAGCCCATATACTTGCATATAGAAACTTTAAGAGGTCCATCAAAACACTATTAGAACTGATAACTGAATTGTGTGATCTCATAGGATACAGGATCAAAATATAAAGACGGATTGTGAGGTCTGCCCGTGGTGGAGCGGTTAAGTGCGCACGCTCCGCTGCTGGCGGCCTTGGTTTGGATCCCGGGTGCACACCGATGCATCACTTGGCAGGCCGTGCTGTAGCGGCGTCCCACATACAGTGGAGGAAGACGGGCTCGGATGTTAGCTCAGGGCCAGCCTTCCTCAGCAAAAAGAGGAGGATTGGCATGGATGTTAGCTCAGAGACATCTTCCTCACACACACACAAAAAAATGGATTGTATTTCTATATACTTGCAATAAACAATCTGATAATGAAATTAAGAAAATAAATACATTGACAATAGCATCAAAAGGAGTAAGATACTTAGGAATAGATTTAATAAAGAAAAACACAAATACTATGAAATCTACACATATTATCAAAAGAAATTAATAAAGGTATAAATAAATTGGAAAATATCCCAATTTGATGGATCAGAATACTTACTGTTGAAATGTCACATCTCCCCAAAATGATCCGAGAGTCAAGGCCATACTGATCCCCCAATCCCAGTTAATTTCTTTATCGAAATTGGGAAGTTGATTCTTACGTTTATATGGTATTGCAGGGAACCAGAATAGCCAAACAATTCTTGCTAAAGAAAAACAAATTGGTTGGACATACATTGCCTGATTTCAAAACTTTGTACGAAGCAACGGTCACCAAGATGCTGTGGTACTGACACAAGGTTAGAGATACAGATCTGTGGAATAGATTGAGATTTGAGAAATAAATGCACACATCGATGGTCAACTGATTTTTTTAAAAGGTGCCAAGAACGGGAAAAGAATATTCTTTTCATAAATTGCTGCTGGGCCAAGTGGATAGCCATATGAAAAGAAAGAGGTTGCACACTTAGATCACACCACACACACTAATTTACCAAGAAGAATCAAAGACCTACATGTAAGAGTAAAACCATAACACTCTTAGATAAAACAGAGGAAAAACTTCCTGACCTTGAATTTGGCAAAGAATTGTTAGATATAATACTAAGAGCAAAAACGGGGAAAAAGGGGAATTTAATGACTTTTGTGCTTCAAAGGACACCATTAAGAAAGTGAAGATACCCTTTGGAACACTTGTGCGCTTTTGGTGAGACTATAATATCATGTTCATGGCATGAAAAAAACAATATGGCAGTTCCTCAGTAGATTACAAACTGAGTTACCATCTGATCTAGCAATTCTATTTCTGGGGAAGTACCAAAAAGAATGGAAAGCAGAGACTCAGACACATACATGTCCACTCGTGTTCACATTAGCATTATCCACAATAGCCAAAAGGTGGAAGTAACCCAAGCGTCTTTCCTTCTACAGTTGAATGGATCAAAATTCTGCCAGTGGCTTTTAATATCTCCATGGTCCAGACAGGGCCCGTGATTTTCCCTCAAGACTAATGCTTAGGCATCACGAAGTCAATTTTGAAGAGAAAAACAACTATTTTGAGTTACTGTCTAGGAGTTTTACAGGATGACACCACGCTCACACTCAAAGTCTGGACATCTATATAAAGACTTGAGCTTAGATTTCCATCCATAAGTCTCCAGTTTGCTTTCCCTGGGGCACCTTTTAAAATAACCACTGAGAGTTGAGCCCCTGAAAAGTTAGTGACCTCTGCCCCAACCACCTGATAAGTAATGGGTACTTGCTACCCTGCTCTCTGTCTCTTGCTGGCTCATGACCTGGGACAGAGGACTGCCCTTCCTCCAGCTCATTGTGACCCCACCCCATTTCTACAATCTGTAAGTAACAAATCTTGTGACATTCCTTCCTTTGTGTGGGGCCTTCGATCAAAAGATCCCATGGTTTTCACTTCCCCAAAGTGGGAGCTCAGATGCTGAGGGAGCTACCTACTGACCCCACGTGGTTGGCTTGTACCTTCCCAATCAGCAGATCACAATCTGCCTACACTGAATTTATTTATTTATTTTAATTTTATTTATTTATTTTTTCCCCCAAAGCCCCGGTAGATAGTTGTACGTCATAGCTGCACAACCTTCTTAGTTGCTGTATGTGGGACGCGGCCTCAGCATGGCCGGAGAAGCGGTGCGTCAGTGCGCGCCTGGGATCCGAACCCAGGCCGCCAGCAGCAGAGTGCGCCCACTTAACCGCTAAGCCACGGGGCCAGCCTGCCTACACTGAATTTAAAACACCAGCTCTGGCCTCTCAACATATCGTATTATACAATGCACCCTGTTAGTGTACAATTCAATGGTTCACTATATTCACACATAAAGGTAACATATATATTTAACGAAAAATTGGGTGAGATTATGGAATCTTTGTACCCATTGGGTCATCTTTCACAAATTTGTCCAGAATTATTACTATACATGGAGCAGGAGGTGCCCTTTACAGCACATACCCCTCCTTCCTTGGTCAACAAGTAATCTACAGCTAAACGGTTACGCAAAACCATCCACACTGAAGAATCTTGTTGCATTAAGGCCTGGCTTTGGTGTAATAGCCCAATGGGTTCAGCCAAGTGGCTGACAGGGTGGTGTTTGCCTTAATAATGTGCTGTGAGCCCAGTGGGGCTGCACCCAGCCCCGTGCAGGTGAGGGATAGTAGCAGACCTGCTCCCAACATAACGATGGTGAACACCACAGGCTTTTGATGTGAGGGGACAGAAAAAATGGATTGCTGGTCCTGCTCAGTGATTTGTCAGGGCAGTTCCAGGGAGACAAAAGTCAACTGGCATGAACAGACAGGACTCCCCAGGCGCTAGCAAAGAGGCAAATGTGTGGAGGTGGAGGGAGGGAGAAGTGCACACATGGAGATCCACGTATGTATGATGGCCCCAGGGCACTGGACCCACAGTGGACACCAACTGCTTGATTGAGGAAGATGAAGTAGATGGGGGTTCCCCCAGATGGCTGGGCCTCGATTCCCAAGACCATGGGGATGATGCTCCTTATGGTGAGGTGTAGGTCATATTCATCCATGTTGTGTTGGTCCTGGGCAGATATGGGGGGCTGTGAAGGGCCTGTTGGGGCTCCTGCCAGGTGCCACATACTGTATTGCACAGTGACCTGCCTGGCTGCAGTTGAGAACCATAGAGAGCAGCCGAGAAAGCCACAGGGATCGTGGGGTGTCTTCTGCTGAGCAAATAGATCAGGGTCAATAAATCAGCAGAGTGGGCCACTAACACAGGAAAAATCCTTTGCTGAGCCTGGTAATATACCCTGCAGTTATGGCGATCTCAAATATGAGCTCCATTTTCTGCCCATTGTATAAAAATATTAAGACTCTCCGGCCAGCCCCGTGGCTTAGCGGTTAAGTGTGTGCGCTCCGCTGCTGGCAGCCCGGGTTCAGATCCCAGGCGCACACCGATGCAACGCTTCTCCATCCATGCTGAGGCCGCGTCCCACATACAGCAACTAGAAGGATGTGCAGCTATGACATACAACTATCTACTGGGGCTTTGGGGAAAAAAAGGAGGATGATTGGCAATGGATGTTAGCTCAGAGCCGGTCTTCCTCAGCAAAAAAAAGAAGAGGATTAGCATGGATGTTAGCTCAGGGCTGATCTTCCTCACACACACACACACAAAAATATTAAGAGTCTTGGAGGGCTTGAATGGGAGGACTGTGGAACCTTGAGTGGTGACCATGGGGCTGGGTTCTTTCAGGTGGTGTGAGATGTCCCTGTGGCTGTGGTCCTGGAGGGCATGGGGAGATGCTGTGGTGGTGGTAGCATCCAAAGCCAGGGAGGGGTTCAGAAATTAATTTCACTAACTCTCAGTTGGACTCATAATGTGGACCTATGTATAGGTTGTTGTGAAGGCAAGCAACTGAGTGAAGTGTTTGAAGGGGCCCCTGTAAGGCTGTGAGACTCGACGCGCACCTTGGCCTTCCAAAGCTCGATGGTGTAGAGGAGGGCAGCCTGGCAGGTAGAGTACCACCTCACCCTTGGGCAGCAAGCATTGTAGTAAGCAGGAGGGCCTTGAGGTAAACATATAGTTAATTCTGAAAATGCCACTCAAGGGGGTCTTGGCAAGGAATTTAGATAAACAAGCATTCAGATCAGCAACCAAATCCCAGGATGTGCTTGCCATCATCGGCCACCATGTCTTCCTTGGCATCATCTCTGCTATAGTGGAAGGTTGTGGAGGCAGCATTTGTGATGAAGTTGTGTCCCTTGACTTCATGGTCTGGGGCACTGTCATCTCCAGAATTGTTGCAGGTAAAGGGAGCCATCCCAGAGGAGGAAAGCTCTCTCAAGTAGCCACCCAGGAGGGGACTTGAGGGGCCAAGGGACCTAACAGGGTCATATAGATTAGGCCCTGATTAAGGTTTGCACCATCGGAAGCATCTACTGGTATCAAAAATTCACAGTAAATTGTAGGGGTCCTTGGGGTGCACCTCACAAATGATTGGGCAGTGTTCTCCTCTGAGGCATAGGAGGTCTCCATCCATAAATAGTAAAGGTGGAGGCACATGGGTAGCCTTGGTTTAAAGAAATTTTTGTTATGAGCTCCTAACAATTTAATGTTTCAGCTTGTATTACCAGAGATGGTATATACTGGTTGAACTGCATAAGTTTGTCATCCAATTAGGGTTGAAATTAGGACAGTATAATGGCCAGTGACCAAACATCAGGATGTTGGTGACTGGGCAGGGTTGGTGACACTGAAGCATTTGTGCCATTGGTCCCATTTTAGAGTGTTTGAATCACCCAGCTAGTATCCACCCCTGGTGGCACTTTGGATGCAGCCCCTCTAGGGCTGACTTCCAACATGCACCATCCCCCCATCCTGGGTTGCATTTATAGGTGGGTGCTGTGCAGTTCCAGCAACTTTCCAGCATTGCCTTCTGGAGTTGAGGAGAAGCCCCATGACCTAGATGGCACAAAAGGCACAGAGTAAGGCCAGCAGCAGTGAGCATCTACATTTTATAGCTTTCCCTCTGCCCACTGACTGTCCCATGTGAAGATGTATTATGGGGCTGCTATGGACCAACAGCTCCTTGGTGGCCTTCTCCAAAGTAGGGTAGGGCCAAGTGTTGTGACCATCTTGCCATGCTGTCATCTTCTAGTGTTGCTGGTGCCAACCAACCTGAGGGCCTCTTTTCCCTTTTAGAGATCCACACGCTTCCTTCAGTGGGTCCAGGTACAATTATTTCCACTTCCTATGGGGAGGGATGGTTAGGAGAAATGAGCCATCCACTAAAGCCACTCTACACTGGAATTTCAGCTGGTGTTTGCATATCATGTAGGGAAGAGTGGTCCAGCAGCAGCCTAGTGGCTCTGTGTTCTTCTAATGGGACAGGACTACATGTGACCAGGGGCTCATAGCTAACCACCTGCCCCCAATTGGCTACCAATGAATATTGGAAGACATTGAGATCAACATTTTGGATATGTAAGGGGACTTAAAATTGTCGTGAAAATCTACATAATATTGCCCATAATACATACAATGTACATAGTAAGATGAAGCCATAAGATTCCCCCATGGTAACAGTCATCTGCAGCATGGCTGGGGGAGCCCAGTTGGTGTGAGGAGAATGATGGCCATATGGCTTAGAGTTTAAAGTTGCAAGTGCCCCTGGCAGCAAGGAAGTCCATCTAGGCATCCATTTACCTCCTGGAAACTTAAGGAGCCAGGATTTGACAAGGCCATTGTGGCGGTCAGTAATGCCAGAGCCTGTAGCTGGTATGGGAGATGAAGGTTCCGTTGGACGCCCTGTTGGAGAGCCCACTGTTGGGTTATGTGGGCAGTAAAATGAGGTCCTTGATCTGAGTCAGTGATGTCAGGAGGGCCGAATGGGGGCAAGATATACGTAGAAAAAAAGAGATTACCTGCTCTGCAGAGGTGTTCCTGGTGGGTGGAGCAAGCAGTTGGCCACTAAAAGTATCCACACGTGTAATAGTGAAGAGGGTAGTGCCTGCAGATGGAGGAAGTGGCCTTACGAAATCATCCCGACAATGGCAGGCGTCTCCCAGAATGAAAGCATGATGAGGCAGTTTCCAGTGTTTGGTTTGGGTTCATAGTTTGTGATTCAAAACAATGCATTTTGTAAGGGCTGCCATAAAGGAAATGCCCCTGCTGTGGGCCCAGGCCAGAGTGGCAGCAGGTCCCCCATGACCCAAAGAGATATAGGACCATCCAGCCAGGGAATAAGGAAGATGGAAGTGGTGACTAAGAAAGGCCGGAATAGGGGAGCTGAGGATAGATTGATGGGGGAAGCTGCAGTTTTGTGGTAGAGGGTGGAGTCCACATTTGTTCGTAAGGAGTTGGTGGTTGAGAGCCCCGAACAGGTGGTGACTTGGATTCGGGCAAGGGCACCTGCCTTTCCGTAAATACAGCCTGTGCTGTGGTAGCATTTGTATGTTCCGAAATGTGAGTCACCTTAATTGTGACTGATGCCTGGGGAACGTCCCTCCAAATAGGGGCACTCCAAATGGGAGAGCCCTGAATGTGAAAATTGTCCCACTGCCATTGGCCTGACCGAACCACTAGCCTGTTAGCAAACACTCAGGAGTCAGTAAAAATGTGGACAAGAGACTTGTCATGGGCAATGGCGCTCTGCACAGCCATTTGTACTGCCACCACCTCAGGAAGCTGAGCTCACCCTGATTTGCCATCTTTGATAAGAGTAGACCGCTGGCAGGATGGTACAGTATACTCTGCATCAGGCTCCAGAATGGATAGTGGTGGCATTGCTGTCTGTGAAGTACACAGGCTCCTTTTGTCACTCCCTCAGCTCTTCCCAGGGGCTTCCCCAGGTCACCAGAGTCTTAGGCAATGGGGGTGCTGCCACCAGTTCCTCAAGGTCTGTGGGCAGGTTGCTAAAGACCAGGGAACTCACATCCTCCTGTAATTTAGAAAGACCTGGGGCCGGCCCCGTGGCGTAGTGGTTAAGTGCGTGTGCTCTGCTGCTGGCGGCCCGGGTTCAGATCCCAGGCGCACACTGACGCACCGCCTGTCCGGCCATGCTGTGGCAGCGTCCCACATAAAGTGGAGGAAGATGGGCACGGGTGTTAGCTCAGGGCCAGTCTTATTCAGCAAAAAAGAGGAAGATTGGCATGGATGTTAGCTCAGGCTGATCTTCCTCACAGAAAACAAAAACAAACAAACAAAAAAATTAAAAAAAAAGAAAAATAGAAAGGCCTGCCATGTCAGGTTTAGCCCATTCCTGAAGGTACCATTTCCATTTTAGTAAGGAGGCATTTGTAGCCATGCCGAGCCACTGTTGGGAGGCATCACTTATCCATGATGTAACAGCAACGTGGGCACGCAGGAGAGCAGGCTCCTTTCCTGTGAAGGCCTCTATTTCTAACACAGCCCAGTAGGTGGCCAGAACTTGACATTTTAAAGGGATATAGCAGGCAGCTGTGGAGGGCAGCCGTCTGGTCCAGAAGCCCATAGGCAACCAGGAGGAGCCACGTTTAGTCCATGGGTCCAGGGTGTGTAGTCCATGGTGGCCAGTGCCTCAATCCAGAAGGAGGAGCCAGGAGGATGCAGGAGAGAAGCTTGATGAATTGACCTTTGCACCAGCTGTAAGCCTTGCTGGTGAGCTTCTCCCCGGTGAAACGTGGATGACTTGTGAGTAACTGCATAAATGGGTCTGAGAATGATGGATAAATGTGGTATGTTTTGCCTCCAAAATGTGAAGATATGTAAGACAGTTTTGGGCTTGTCATAGCTTAATGGGAGGCTGAATAGTTAACAATTGATGTTTAATTGGAAGTGGAATTTCCCAAGCTTTAGAGGACATTTAATGCCCAGAAATTTAACAGTTGTGGCTGCCCTTGAATTTTATGTGGGGCAATAGCCCAACCTTGATGTTGTAGGTGGGTCACCAGCCATGTTAGGACCTCACACACCACATCCTCCGAGGGGCCCCAAGTTAGAATGCCATCAATATAATGTCAGACAGAGCAAGGGGACACTGTAAGGGCATCCAGGTCTTCCCAGCAAAGATTGTGGGCAAATAGCCTGGCTGTTAAGATAGCCCAGGGGCAGCCGGGTAAAGGTATATTGGGTGCCTCTGAATATGCAAATGATCTGGCTGGTGATGGATACTGAATAGAACATATTAGCTAAATCGATCTCAGCAAAGTAGTCCCCTGGAGCCCTTTGGATGTCTTCAATTCATTGCAGAATGTTGGGAATGGGAGCCTTAATAGAGGGCACCTGAGCATTTAAATTTTGGTAGTCGACCATAGGTGCCACTCTACAGTAGCGGGCTTTGATACCTGCCAAATGGGAGAACTGAAAGGAGAAATGGTGTTTAATAAATCTTGAACTATGGGCTGCAATTCCTCAGTCCCCTGTTGTGTACAATATTGGGGGGTATTTACTGTCCTAACCAGGAGTGGCAGGTTAACTCTCTCCCAATGTGCAGCTCCCACCAGGAAGGCCTGGAATGTGGGTTTGTTCCAGATGGTGTGGTGGTGCCTCAAGGCATCCATATGTATAACAGGAAAGGGCAGGGCCAGAGGGGTCACCACCACTAAAAAATTTTTAATACAAGTTGTTCCAAGAGCGACATCCAATGGAAGTTGAATGCCTTCTCCCACCCTACCTGTTACCTCTTTTAATTTAAAAGGTGCCCCTCACTTATGTTTGGAGGGTTCCCGGGAAGCACTGTAATTGGTCTCCAGGGTCAATGAGAGCAGTAAAATGTTGTTTATTGTGTGTGTCCCAATGGATAAAGAAGTATACAGGCGATTGTCCCCCAGGGAAGGGACAAGCTCCAGGGAATGGCCAGGTTCCTATGGCAGGGGACTTGATGGCTGCCATGCTCAGACATCAGGGTACGGGATACCAGATGCTGCTGCCAGGGCTGGGACATTCTGATGGGTGACAGCATCCATCCTTCGGGCAGGGCCAGCAGTCTCTTGAGGAACCCACAGCGCCTGAGCAAATGCTTCTAACTTGTGGTCGGGTTGTCCCAAACTTAGGTCATTAGGGACCCCTGATCTCCAGAGCTGCCAATACAGGCAGACCCGTGGTCATCTCACGAGGGAGGGAGCTGGGTTGAGGTGCCACCCCTCTGTGGGAGCAACAGGGGGCCTGGAAGCCCCCATGTTTCCTAGGGCCCCTCTGTTGGGTTCCTGGCCGAGGGGGCAGTGGGACGCATTCACTTATACTAGCAAACAAGATTTGTGCTTCAGGAAAATTCTCTTTTTTGTGTCCAGCTACAGCACTGATGCAGTTGCTGCTGTTGTACTGTACCTGCCATTTCTATGAATTGTAACATCATGGTCTTATAATTAGGGGGCAGCCCTTTAAGAAGAACTCCTTAGATGCTCGCCCCAACTCTGCCTCCTCTGGGTTGGAAATGGTCAGGGGCTCTGTGAGAGCATGGAACTCAACAAAATGATACACCCATTGAACCATCCCAATTTTATGTAATAGGATATGCATTTCATCCGGGGTTTTCCACTCACAGTGAGCCTTAGCTGTAATAACTGTGACTGACAGATGGGCTTGGTCCTAAGCCATAAAACTCCAAGTCAGGAGAGGCAGAGCTTCTTCCTCCTTATCCCTGTCGGCTCCAGAGCCTTGGTGGTGGGGGAGGGGTGGTGTCTCTTCTTCAGAGTCCATTTCCGTTTTTATTGTCTCCATCTTCTGTCCTGGTGGCTCAACTCATTTGGGAGCACCCTCGCCGTGGTGACAAGTTCACAGGCTCCCCTAGGCTGTCTCTAATAAAATGGGCTCTCAATATCTTTAGATTTTTTTAACAAACGGTGAATTTGGGGATCTTTGGCCAATCTGGCCAGATGGCACATCTCAGCTGCTGTGAGCAACAGCTTGGAGCTGGTTCCAAAGCCCTGTAAAAGCCAACCAGTGCCCTTCTCCTCCTCCATTTAGACAAATTTTTCTAGAAAACCTTGCATTTCTGTCATGATGTAGTTACGTGTTTCTGTCTCTTGTTCATGCTGGTCATCACTGGACCTCTTGGTACCATGGAGAGTGACGGGGAACTCGGCAGGAGGTTGCCTCTTCCCTGACTTGTATGCTGCCACCTCCCATTCTAGGGTTTCCCAATCAACCTGTGGGGGTCTGGAGTCAACCTCTACCTGTGCAAAGTTAGCTGATGTATTCGGGAAAGCTCCCGAGCCCCATAATGTAGCAATGGCGATTGGGCAGGTTGACACACTGCCATGCTCCGTAAAGCCCAAGCCATTTGAGCAGGGGTCTTACGAGCATCTGGTAGTTTTTCAACCTTCTCTGGGGACTTGGGAGGAGCTGGTGGCATGTGCTCAGGGGCCCTGCTTTTAGCAAGAATTCACTTTGCAGCACCATATCAGGGGTGGGACTCCCAATATCCCATGGGGTCAAGGGACAAACTGTGACAGCAGCAAGGAATGCAGCAACATAAGAAGCACTTGTCTCAGCAGCACTTGTTTGGCCAGTGTGCCATGTCGTTTGTGGTAGAGCTGCCTCTGTCACAGGTTAGGGCTGGCTGTCCAAGCTCAACACCCCAATACTGACCACTGACACAGTGGGCGCAGCAGCCGGCCTCCCCTTCCAGCACTAATGTAGGGGAACTCTCCTTGGCTCCCAGGGCCTGATAGCCCAGGCCCCTGGTTCCTTCTGGGAGAAAGAGGCAGGGCCCTACCTTCCCACTTAGCTCACCTTGGTTCAACACTAGGACTTTCTAATATGATTATAGCTGATCACCTCCAGACTGACACCCAGTGGGGCTCATTCAGAGACAAACGGGAAACACACCCCCCTCAGACTGAGGCCTGCAGGTCAGTCTCTGTGGGGCAGTCTGACCTTTGGCAGCACTGACAATGTAGTGTGGGGATCCAAGGAAATACCTGGCAGCAGCAATATGCAGCAGCAGAAACCCCCGCCACAACCCGCCAGCAAGCAGCGGTTCCTTCCCAGAGAGACTGAGCAGTCTCGGAGAGGAGGTTAATAAGCCCTTCACAGCTCCAAGGCATTGAGTGGGGTACAAACCACCCACAACGCCATCCCCATTACCAAGTGTGTGGAGAAGCTGGAGCTGGTGTATTGGATTAATGGGCAGAATATGACCTGTTGAATGAGGGGGCATCTACGTGGGGCCAGCAGGGAGCTCCCGCAGCATCCAAGCTCCCACTTAGGGGAAGTGAAACCCACAGCATCATTTTGATTGAAGGTGCAGTTTCAAGATACCCACCCAGAGGAAGCAGAGTCACAAGATTTATTATGTACAGATCACAGAAGCAGGGGGTGAGGGTGCAGTGAGCTGGGGGAAGGGCAGTCCTGTGTGCCAGGTCAACAGCCAGCAGGAGGTAGAGAGCAGGGAGCAAGCGCCCATTACTTACAAGGTGGTTGGGGCAGAGGTCACCAACTTTTCACGGGCTCAACTCTCAGTGCTTATTTTAAAAGGTGTCCTGGGAAAGTAAAGTGGGAACTTGTGGTGGGAATCCTAAGCTCAGGTCCTTCTTTAAATGTCCGGATTCTGGGAGTGAGCAGGGGTGTCACACTGTAACACGCCTAGGCAGCAACTCAGAAAAACAAAAGTTATTTTTCTCATCACCCAGCCGTACAGAGGGAAACCTCTTATCTGGCTCCTCAGGTGGACACAGCTTTGGGTGAGCCCACTGCTATCCTGGGGGGACAGTGGTATTGCTGGGGCTCTCTTCCTCTGAATTTAACCACTCCAGTGGTTAAATTAGAGGTTAAATTCAACTAATTGCAGGCTGATTGCCCTATTCTTTTCCCCAATGTCCTTGGAGGCATAATTTGCTCTACCAATTAATCCAATAACATTCCAGCTCCTTTGTAGAAATACTTTCTGAAGTCACTCTTTGATATTTGTTCTGACCCTTGGAAGCCTCCTCCCAGCAGAATAATTCACTGGTTCTCTCCAGAAAACTAGTCAGCCTACAGTCTAAGCTGTATCTTTATGAAATACACACATCTACTCCTAATTGACTTTCACCTCATTCTCCATTTTCTTGAGTGCCCTTTGACTTGAACTTTTCATGATCTTTTGCCGGCCAAGTTAATTCTCTGGAAAGGTAATAAGAGCTATGTGTTTTATGGCTTGCTTCACCCTCCAGTTCAGGAAAGATCTCTGCGCCACGACCCTGTGGTTGTTTGGAGGACAATGGGAAGCTTCTTTCTGAGTCACAATCCCATTTCAGGAGTTGAGTGCTCAGGGGAGGGGAGAGACAACAGCCAGAGGTCCTCTTCATTGTGTCTCCTGGCACCTTATGAATGACTTGTGTTCCAGCCACCTCATAAGCTGGGTCACCTGGGACAGAGTGACCAGTGCACCAGTACTGTGAGCACACCACTCCAAAGATATCACTTCAGTTCCATGTGGAGGGACTGGAACAATGGTGTCCCAACTTTTCAAGCAAACTCACCCAGCACTTGTTAACCCTCAGCAACAGGCAGTTGGGGGCAGGGTTTGAAAATTTAAAGTCCTGTTCTTCCCAGGAAGCAAGCCCTCTGAGTGGGAGCTGGGATGACAGGGTGCTGTGTGTTCTAGACTGCAGGAGTCTGGAGGGGAGTCTTCACCAATGTGAGCTGGGAGGAACTAGGGAAGGAGTGCTTTTGGTTCAAATACCAGACTCACATTTCTTACAAATCTTCAGAGATTTTCTTGAGTAGATCTCACAATAAGCCTTTATTAATTACTACTTTGATGACTCATTGGTTTTACTTCTGTTATTTCTGACCTTCAGTCATTCTTGCACGGCAGTTCGCTATCAATATATTCTCTTACTTTTGCTTTTTTTTTTTTTTTTTTAAATCTGAGAGTCTTTATTTCACCTTCATATTTTACAAGGTAGTTTTGGTGAATATAGGGTTGCTGGTTGAGAGGAGTTTTTCTTTGTGTGCTTTGAATATGTTATCCCTCTGCTTTCTGGCCTCCCTTTTTTCTGAGACATCAGCTGTTAATTTCACTGGGGTTTCCTTGTAAGAGTTGGGTCATTTTTTCAACTGCTGTTTCTCCCACTGTATGGTTCTTACTTGCCCGTATCTTTGCATGTCTTGTAATTTTGTTGCACATCAGACATTTTAGGTAATAGATTGTAGTAACGCCAGGTACTAGTCCCCTTCCTTCTGGTGGTTTTCACTGTAATTGGCTTATTTGTTCATTGATTGGCTGGATTTAAGTCTGTGTCCTCCACACAGAGTGGAACCTCTGACATAGCTTTTGGAAGTGGACATAACTTTGGGAAAGCCTACTCTCCTGGAACACTGGTATGGGGAGGGCTCTCTTTCTCTTTCATGAACCACAGCCAGTGGCTAGACTCCATTATTTGCTGGCTGATTGCTTTACTGTGTTCACCAATTTCCTGGGGGGCATAACTTGCTTTCACAACCAATTCAATAAAATTCTGACTCCTTTATAGAAATATTTTCCAGTCACTGGGTGATATTTGTTCTGAGCCTTGTAAGCCTCCTCTCAGCAGTGTAATTTCCTGTTGTTGTTTTTTCAGAAAAAGTGTCAGCCTATATTTCAGGCTATATCTTCAATAAATACACAAATCTACTCCTAATTGCCTTTCACCTCCTTCACCACTTTCTTGAGAGTGTCCTTGGACTTCAACTTCTCATGATCTTGGGCCATCAAAGTTAATTCTTTGGAAAATGATTAAGAGCTTCGTGTTTTAAGGCTCACTTCACCGCCATGTTCAGGCAAAATCTCTATGCCAGGACCCTGGAGCTGCTTTGGGGACAATGGGAAGCCTCTCTCTGAATGACAATCCCATTTTAGGAGCTGAGGACACAGTGCAGTAAAGAGACAGCAGCCACAGGTCCTCTCAATTATGTCTCCTGGCCCCTCAGAAGTGACTTATGTTACACTCACCTCATGAGATGGAACCAGGGTGATCACATCACTCCAAAGGCGTCACCTCATTTCCACACGTAGAGACTGAAACAATGCTGTCCCCCCTTTACAGGCACACTCACCCAGTACTTACTGACCCTCAGCAACAGGGACCTGGACACAAGGTCTGAAATGTTGATGTCCTGTTCTTCTCAAGAAGATAGCCCTGTTTAACAGTGCAAAAATGGAAACAGCCTCTTATACCCACCACCCCCCAGAAAGAGAATTCTCTAAGAAAAGTACAATATATACAAAGGATTCGGCATATCCAGGATCTGCAATACAAGGACAGTAAGGAAATCCCAACAAACACAGTGTCATTTTTAATAGCCCCTTAACACAGAACAATTAACACATTATAAAAAAAGAGAAAACATTACTAACTGATTTAAAGAAAAAACAGTATCTATTAATCTTATGTACTATTGATAAAGGATGACTTGCAAAATTATCTCATCTCAATAGTCTTTTCTGAAAGTAATAGAAATCCACACTCTCATGCTGCACTTTGAGAAGTAACTTGGTAAACACAATGTTTACAACTTCTGTAACATCTCTGAATTTCATGTTGAAAGTTTTCTAGAATATGATACAGAAATTAATTTCCAATAAGCTTTCTCATATCACTTACATTTATACTTCTTTTTGGTAAAAGTATCACATAGAAGGGGGTGGGCCAATTGAAGTCTTTTCCATGCTACTTACATTCAAGAGGTTATTGAGTCCTTCATGCCTTCAGAAAGAACTGGATGACAAAAGCCCTTTCCACATTCTTTATCTTTACATGGTATTTCTTCTAGTGTGCATTCTTGCACTTCCTCAAAGGTTTTCATGAAAAATAAAGGCTTTCTCATTTTACTGACATTCATAGTGTTTCTCCAGTGTGACTTCTTTCATTTCTTTGAAGTGATATGTGATAAGTGAATGTTTGTGCACATTCCTTAAATTCATAAGCTTTCTCTCCAGTATGAGTTCTTTCATGTGTCTGAAGAAAACTGGGAGAAGTGAAGGCTTTCTCACGTTCCTTACATTTATACGATCCATTTCCAGTGAGGAAGACCATCTGGGATTGAAGGCTTGAGGGAATTATAAAGGCTTTCCCACATTCCTTACATTCATAGGGTTTGTCTGTTCTATGACTCCTTTCACATATTCAAAATGCACTGGGAGAAATGAACACTTTCTCACATTGCTTATGCTAGTAACGTCCATCTCCAGCGTGAAAGAACAGGTGAGATCAAAGGCTTGAAGGAATCATAAAGGCTTTCATATATTCCTTACATTCAGAGGGTTTCTCTCCAGTATGAGTTCTTGCATGTCTTCGCAAAGAAGTGGAAAAAGTGAATGCTTTACTGCATTTTTCACATTCATAGGGTTTCTCTCCAGTATGAATTCTTTCATGTTGTTGAAGAAAACTGGAGAAACTGAATGCTTTACTGCATTTTTTACATTCATAGGGTTTCTCTCCAGTGTGAGTTATTTCATGTACTTTAAGAGAACCGGAAAAGATGAATGCTTTACTGCATTTCTTACATTTATAGCGTTTCTCTCCAGTATGAATTCTTTCATGTTCTCGAAGATAACTGGAAGACCTGAATGCTTTACTGCAATTTTTACATTCATAGGGTTTCTCTCCAGTGTGAATTCTTTCATGTACTTGAAGAGAACTAGAAGAAGTGAATGTTTTACTGCATTTTTTACATTCATGTTTCTCTCCTGTGTGAGTTATTTCATGTTTTCGAAGAGAACTACTACAACTGAAGGCTTTCCTGCATTCTTTACACTCATAGGGTTTCTCTCCAGTATGAGTTCTTTCATGTCTTTGAAGACAAGTGGAAAAAGTGAATGCTTTACTGCATTTTTTACATTCATGTTTCTCTCCTGTGTGAGTTATTTCATGTTTTCGAAGAGAACTACTACAACTGAAGGATTTCCCACATTCTTTACATTCATAGGGTTTCTCTCCAGTATGAGTTCTTTCATGTATTTTAAGAAAACTGGAAGAACTGAATGCTTTACTGCATTTTTTACATTCATAGGGTTTCTCTCCAGTATGAATTCTTTCATGTTCTCGAAGATAACTGGAAGAAGTGAATGCTTTACTGCAGTTTTTACATTCATAGGGTTTCTCTCCAGTGTGAATTCTTTCATGTCTTCGAAGAGAACTGGAAGAAGTGAATGCTTTACTGCATTTTTTACATTTATAGCGTTTCTCTCCAGTATGAATTCTTTCATGTTCTCGAAGATAACTGGAAGTAGTGAATGCTTTACTGCAGTTTTTACATTCATGAGGTTTCTCTCCAGTGTGAGTTATTTCATGTTTTCGAAGAGAACTGCTACACCTGAAGGCTTTCCCGCATTCTTTACATTCATAGGGTTTCTCTCCAGTGTGATTTCTTTCATGTCTCTGAAGGGAACTGGAAGAAGTGAATGCTTTACTACAATTTTTACATTCATATAGTTTCTCTCCAGTGTGAATTATTTCATGTTTTCGAAGAGAACTGCTACAACTGAAGGCTTTCCCGCATTCTTTACATTCATAGGGTTTCTCTCCAGTGTGATTTCTTTCATGTTTCTGAAGGGAACTGGAAGAAGTGAATGCCTTACCACAATTTTTACATTCATAGAGTTTCTCTCCAGTATGAATTCTTTCATGTTCTCGAAGATAACTGGAAAAAGCGAATGCTTTACTGCAGTTTTTACATTCATAGGGTTTCTCTCCAGTGTGAATTCTTTCATGTCTTCGAAGAGAACTGGAAGAAGTGAATGCTTTACTGCATTTTTTACATTTATAGGGTTTCTCTCCAGTATGAATTCTTTCATGTTCTCGAAGATAACTGGAAGAAGTGAATGCTTTACTGCAGTTTTTACATTCATGAGGTTTCTCTCCAGTGTGAGTTATTTCATGTTTTCGAAGAGAACTGCTAAAACTGAAGGCTTTCCCGCATTCTTTACATTCATAGGGTTTCTCTCCAGTGTGATTTCTTTCATGTCTCTGAAGGGAACTGGAAGAAGTGAATGCTTTACTACAATTTTTACATTCATAGAGTTTCTCTCCAGTGTGAATTCTTTCATGTTTTCGAAGAGAACTGCTATAACTGAAGGCTTTCCCGCATTCTTTACATTCATAGGGTTTCTCTCCAGTGTGATTTCTTTCATGTCTCTGAAGGGAACTGGAAGAAGTGAATGCCTTACCACAATTTTTACATTCATAGAGTTTCTCTCCAGTATGAATTCTTTCATGTTCTCGAAGATAACTGGAAGAAGCGAATGCTTTACTGCAGTTTTTACATTCATAGGGTTTCTCTCCAGTGTGAATTCTTTCATGTCTTCGAAAAGAACTGGAAGAAGTGAATGCTTTACTGCATTTTTTACATTTATAGCGTTTCTCTCCAGTATGAATTCTTTCATGTTCTCGAAGGTAACTGGAAGAAGTGAATGCTTTACTGCAGATTTTACATTCATGAGGTTTCTCTCCAGTGTGAGTTATTTCATGTTTTCGAAGAGAACTGCTACACCTGAAGGCTTTCCCGCATTCTTTACATTCATAGGGTTTCTCTCCAGTGTGATTTCTTTCATGTCTCTGAAGGGAACTGGAAGAAGTGAATGCTTTACTACAATTTTTACATTCATAGAGTTTCTCTCCAGTATGAATTCTTTCATGTATTTCAAGAGACTTGTGAAAAGGGAAGGCTTTTCCACATTCCTTACATTTATATTGCTTCTCTCCATCTTTTTGGTAGTCATACAGTTTGTATTCAGTGTGACATCTAATGTGCCTTTTAAGGGATGAATGATGCATGAAGACTACTCCACATGCACTGCATTCACATGGTTTATCACCTGTAGTTTTCTTGTTCAGACTGCGATTTGGATTTAGGCTGATGTTTTCTTGACATAGACGACTATCTTCACTTTTGAAGAGTCTCTGTAACATACGATTTCTGTAAAAAAGGGGAAGAACGTTATAAATGATTTTTTTATTAATGTTTTACATTTGTTATAATTTATTATGATTTATAGGAAAAGTTTAGCTTTTCTGTCTTGTCTGAATTCCTGGAAATTGAATATACTGAATGCTCTGCAAGAGGACTTCATGCTTGCTTTTCCAAACAGTGATATTCACATATAGGGTTTATTCATACTTCCAAGTGAACCTTTTTGCAAAAACTGAACATCTACATCACATTTCAAAAAGTCTATTTGGTGAAAATTTTCTAATACCTGAATTTGAAGCAAGGGTTGTTTTTGTTTGCTTCTTTTTAAAATTTCTTAACATATCATTATTCTAATGGGGCACACTGCTTTCTATTCTGAGTGTGACTCACCTTAATTTTCTTCCCTGGCTTGTGTTTTTAACTTCAACATCATTATCTTCCCATGATTTTCCTGAAATGCAGACCCAGAATGTTGATTTCAACGTATTAGAAATTATAGAAAAATTATGGATTCTAAGACAGTCATGATCAATGATCATTTCTAGTTTATTTATCAACATCTCCTATTTCTACATTCTACATCCTGGAACAATGCTGATGGGCAAGAAACACTTGTTCTCTACTTGATGAAGAGAGGGAATGTCTTCAGTCTCACCTATAGAGGCCAGGTTCCTGAAGGTTTCGCACATCACATCTCTGTAGAGTTTCCTCTGTGAAGGATCCAGTAAAGTCCACTCTTCTGGGGTGAAGTTCACAGCCACATCCTCAATGGCTACTGAATCCTAAAACATCACAAATATGTGTAGAGTAGGATGCATAAGACTGATGACACTGCGGATCTGCACTCCATTTGTAGAAATGTTACGTGTGATTCTGTCATTTCTAAACACATATTTTCTATCATCAAAACTTCATTGCTTTTTTGTACACACTTCCTCCTCAATTTATCTGCATTATCAACACAGAAATTATTTACACATTTTTACTGTGATCACATTACATTGTATTTCTCTGTAATGGCAGGCTCCAGAGCATGTCGGGGAAATGACAAAAATGCTATATAAATAAAACAAATATCATTCTATGAAACATGATTCCTTGTGAGAAAAATTCTTTCATTTTCTTCCTTATTACCCACCAGTTACAGCACTCCATGAGTCAGAGAGTCAAATCTGCACGACGTTTCCATGAATAAAAACACAGTGAAGAACTGGAAGCATTGTTGTCTAGTCCTATCACCAAAGAGAGAGTCCCGGAGGCCTGTAGAAATCAAACTTTTAACAAAGCCTAGCTGGCCACATTGTCCTAAAGTAATCCAGGCCACTACGAGTAATCAGAGATAGCTGCCTGAATATAAATGTTCTTGTGGTACATTCATCATCGACTCAGTTCTTCTTTTCTCTCTCTGTATGATTTGAGGAGGCTAGAAAGTTACCTGGAACTTACAATTCAGACACAAGGAAGAAGGCATGACAACTTAGACCATAAAATACCTATACTCATGTGCCTCAAGGATACTTCCCAGAAACTTTTAGAATGCACAGTGAGATAACAATATGCCCAGAAAGCTCTTTCCAGTCAAATGCTAACCGTGTACCCGGAGCTTTGCTGCCCTAGAAAGCAGGTTAAGAACTACAGAGTTCACTAAGTCCACGCAGGTTTGATGGTAAATTTGCCCATGATTATAAAATAAATGAAGGATTTAAAAGTGC
This sequence comes from Diceros bicornis minor, assembly GCF_020826845.1. Lineage (NCBI taxonomy): Eukaryota > Metazoa > Chordata > Mammalia > Perissodactyla > Rhinocerotidae > Diceros > Diceros bicornis. The sequence continues at coordinate 6,646,368 of NC_080769.1, forward strand.
TTTCCTCCAAAACAACATAAAGCTTCCATTTTCCAACTAAACAGCAAGTGTTTCCCACCCAGGCACTCTAGATGATGCCCTGCCAACTTCTGATCCCACACTGAAGAAACTTAGAAACTGTCATTCTTGATCTCATAAGAAGAAAATGAATGAACTTGAACAATTCTTCTCAGGTCATGAGAGCCTTGAGGTCATAGGGCAAAGCGGGGTCTCCCAAATTGGGAAAGTGAAAACAAGATAGCTTTTTGAAATATGCCCCAGGTATTTTGTTCTTAACAAGACTTGTAGTAAACAAATAACCTATTTCACCAGAGGCTAATGCAAACATAAAAAGAACAAAAAAGACAGAACACAATATCCATGAAGTTTAAGACAACACTCTATAACAGAAGGTTAAACGTACATAATAGGAATACCTGAAGGAAAAGAAAGACAGAGGGAAACAGAAGAAACAAGTGAAGTAACAGTCAACCAAATATCCTACAATTAATGATAGCTGGTAAACTGATCATCCAGGAAGCTCAGAGAAGCCTAAACATGACAAACTACAAAAGCACACACCCAAGGATATCCTATTCAAACGAGAGAAAAATCAAAGACAGAGAATATATTGAGAAATGCCAGAGAAGAAACACAGCTTAGCTATAAAGAAACAAAGATTTGAATTAAATTGGACTCCTTTTAAAAACCATGCAAGCAAGAAAAGAACAGAGTGAAATATTTGAAGTTAGGAAAACAAAAATCCACTAGCCTAGAATGCTCTGTCAAGCAAAATTCTCCTTCAAAAATAAAGGCAAAATAAGGACTGTCTGAGACAAAAAGTAAGGAAATTTGTCATGAGTACACCTACTTTGAAAGAAATGTTCAAAAATTTATGAGAAAGTATGTAAATGAGAAAGGTAGAGGGCCGGCCCCATGGCGTAGCAGTTAAGTGCGCCTGCTCTGCCTCTGGTGGCCCGGGTTCGGATCCCGGGAGCACACCGATGCACCGCTTATCAGGCCATGCTGTGGCGGCGTCCCATATAAAGTGGAGGAAGATGGGCATGGATGTTAGCCCAGGGCCAGTATTCCTCAGCAAAGAATAAATAAATGAATAAATAAACATTTAAAAAAAAAGAAAAAAGTAAAAGATTAGAAAAATAACTTTGATATATTTATAATTAATATAGATGACACTTTGTTTAAAATAATATTAGCCAGAATGTATTTGGTAATGAGAAGCTTGTGCACAAGTGAAATAAATGACAGCAATGTGACATGGGACAGGGAGGGGGAAATTGGGAATAGTGTGTTAAGAAGTACTTGCACAACAGTGAAGTGGAGGGTGCTATTTGGCAGAGGAGGCGCGTTAGTTGTAAACATATGCTGAAAACTCAAGGGCAACCACTAAAAAATGAGTTTTAAAAAAATGCGTAACCGAGGCCGGCCCCGTGGCTTAGCGGTTAAGTGCGCGCACTCCACTACTGGCGGCCCCGGTTCGGATCCCGGGTGTGCACCGACACACCGCTTCTCCAGCCATGCTGAGGCCAGGTCCCATATACAGCAACTAGAAGGATATGCAACTATGACATACAACTATGTACTGGGGCTTTGGGGGGAAAAAAAGGAGGAGGATTGGCAATAGATGTTAGCTCAGAGTCCGTCTTCCTCAGCAAAAAGAGGAGGATTAGCACAGATGTTAGCTCAGGGCTAATCTTTCTCACAATAAATAAATGAATGAATGAATGAATGAATGAATGAATAAAATAAAATAAAATAAAATTCGTAACTGATATCCTAGAAGAGAATGAAAAACAGAATCAGAGTAAATGCTCATTTTCAGCCAGAGAAGGCAGAAAAAAGGTGGAAAGAAAAAAGAAAAAAACAAGGATAAAAATAGAAAACAGCAAAAGGTTCAGTAAATATTACTCGAACTGTATCAATAACCAGTTTCATCAACAGTCTCGATACATTGAAAGACACAGTAGTATCAGATTTCAAAAAACAAAATTATATCCTGTCTACAAGACACCCACTCTAAATCTAAAACTCAGATAGATGAAGGGTAAAGGGATAGACAAAAATAGACCATGCCAAAACTAGTCAAAAGAAAGGTGCCACAGGTATATAAATTATAGAAAATGCAGATTTCAAACCAAGGAACCTTCAGAGATAGAGAGGGGCATTAGATACTGATAAAGCAGTATATTCTCCAAGAAGTAACAGCAATACTTCCTGTGTACCTGCATAACAACAGAGGGGTAAATACATGAGGTACAAACTGATAGAATGCAAGGAGAAACAGACGAATCCAGTACTATAGCTGTAGGATTTAACACCCCCTTATCACAAATTATAAACTCCAGTAGGCAGAAGATGAGGAAGGACAGAGGTCAACTGAACAGCACCGTGAAACAACTGGGTTTCATTATAATCTATGGAATACTTCAACAACACAATATACATTCTGGATTTTCTTGTAATCTGTGGAATATATAACTACATTTCACTGAAATCTATAGAATACAACAACAGCAGAACCTAAATTTTTCTCAAGTTCATGGAACATTCACAAAGACAAACCAGATTGTGGGACATAGAGCACACCTTAACAAATCTGATAAAACAGGAGTCATACAAAATGTTCTCTCACACCACCTAGGCATTCATCTAGAAGTCAATAACAGAAACATAGTCGGAAAACTCCCAATTATGTGCAGATTCAACAACATACTTCTAAATAATACATAGGACCAAAGAAGAAGTCTCAAGAGACATAAAAATATTATTTTGAACTAAATGAAATTAAAACACAACATACCAAGGTTCTTGAATGCAGCAAAAGCAGTGCCTTAGCGAAATTTATGTGATGGAACAAACACTAGAAAAACCAAAGGTCTCTAGTCAATAACGTAAACACCTATCTTAGGGTAAAATAAAGAGAAGAGTAAATTAAACTCAAAGCAAACACAAGAAAAGAGCTAATAAAAATTAGAAAAGAAAGGAACGTCATTGTGTAAATCAATGGAGAAAATTAAAACAAAAAAGCTGGTTCTTTGACAAGGAAGACAACAACGAAAAGAGGAAAGACAGAAATTACTAATATCAGAAAGGAAAGGAGGGGAAATGAAAATGACAAAAAGATTTGATAAGATCCAATATCCCGGCCGGCCGCATGGCTTAGCGGTTAAGCCCGCGCAGTCCACTGCTGGCGGCCCGGGCTTGGACCCCAGGAGTGCACCGACGCATCGCTTCTCCGGCCATGCTGAGGCCGCGTCCCACATACAGCAACTAGAAGGATGTGTAGCTATGACATACAACTATCTACTGGGGCTTTGGGGGGAAAAATAAATAAATAAATAAAATTATATATAAAAAAAAAAAGATCCAATATCCATTTATGATAAGCTAGTATTCAAGGGTAACTTCTGCTTCTTAAGAAAGAACATCTTTATGAATACTGTAGCTAAATTTATAACATTTGTTCCATATGGCATGATTTTCTCTGTGAAACGTCTGAAAAAATTCACAATAGAAATAACCCCAGGGGGCCGGCCTGGTGACATAGTGGTTAAGTTCACGCACTCCCCTGTGGCCGCACAGGGTTCACGGGTTCAGATCCCAGGCACGGACCTAGGCACTGCTTATCCAGCCATGCTGTGGCAGCACCTCATATACAAAATAGACGAAGATAGACACAGATGTTAGCTCGGGGCTAATCTTCCTCAGCACAAAGAGCAGAATTGGCAATGGATGTTAGCTCAGAGCCAGGCTTCTTCACAGAAAAAAATGAAAAAAAAAAAGACACTCCTGGAATTAATAAGAGAGTATATAGCAAAGTTGAAGACTAAAGTGATTCAACTGCTTTCCATATAGACCCACACAAATATAGTCAACTGATCTTTGACAAAAAAGGAAAGGCAGGGCCGGCCTGGTGGCATAAGCGGTTAAGTGCGTGTGCTCCGCTGCGGTGGCCCGGGGTTCGCAGGTTCGGATCCCAGGCGTGCACCGACGCACTGCTTGTTAAGCCATGCTGTGGCGGCGTCCCATATAAAGTAGAGGAAGATGACCACGGATGTTAGCTCAGGGCTGATCTTCCTCAAGAAAAAATGGGAGTACTGGCATCAGATGTTAGCTCAGGGCTAGTCCTCCTCACCAAAAAAAAAAAGGAAAGGCAATTCAAATAAAAAAGAAAGTCTTTTCAAAAACATTGGTGGAACAATGGATGTCCACATGCAAACACACACAAAACAAACACACACAAAACAAATGTAGACATTTGGGGCCTTAACACTTTTTTACAAAAATTGAGCCAAAACACATCTCAGATCTAAATGAAAATTGCCAAAGGAATAAACTCCTAGAAGATATCATTGGAGAAAATCCAGATGACTGTGGGTTTGGAGAGGAATGTTTAGATACAAAACCAAAAACCAAGGACCACAAAAGAAAAAGACAAAAATTATACTTCATTAAAATGAAAAACACCTGCTCTGAGAAAGACAGTGTCAAGAGAATTAGAAAAAAATAATTCATAGAGTAAGATAAAATCTTTATAAAATACTTATCGGATAAATGACTGGTGTCTGAAATATCCAAAGAACTCTTAAAACTCAACAGTCAGAAGACAAACAACCCAATTAGAAAATGGGCAAAAGATTTGAACAGACAGCTCAGTGATGAAAATATATAGATGTGAAATAAGCAACATGAACACATGCTCCACATCAAATATCATTAGAAAATTGCAAATAAAACAACAATGAGGGATCATTAAACACTTATTAAATGGGTAAAACACAAAACACTCAGAACACCAAATACTGGTGAAGATGGGAAGCTACAGGTAATCCTCATTCATTGCTGGTGGAAATGGAATTTGATACACATGCAATGGAAGATAGGAACTTTCTTTCAGAACAAAATACACTGTCAATACCTAGAGTAAGATCCAGCAATAAGTCTCCTTGGTATTTTTCCAAGCGAACTGAAACTTTATGTTCACACAAAACCTACACATGAATATGTAGAGGGAGTTTTCATAATTGGCAAGAGAGAGAGTTTTAAGCAAGATATCCTTCAAGAGTTGAATACACGAAAACAAGCAGTGGTGTATCCATATGATGACATACTGTTCAGTGATAAAAGGAAATGAGGTATCATGCCATGAAAACACACAGAGGAACCTTAAAATGATACGGCTAAGGAAAACCAGCCAATATGACAAGGCTATGTAGTGCATGATTCCAAGTATATGTCATTCTGGAGGATACAAAAGTATGAGCCAGTAGAAAGATCTTCAGTTGTGAAGGATTTGGGGACTGGTGGGAGGGATGAATCAGTAGGTGGAGCACAGAGGATTTTTAGGGAAGTGAAACTACACTCTATGACACAGAAATGATGGACACACGTCGTTACACATTTGTCAAAGCCGGTACACTGTATAACACAAAGAGTCAATGCTAATGTACACTGTGCACTGTGATGCATCAATATGGGTTGGAAATTGTAAAAAGACGTACCACAGTAATTCAAAACGTGTAAAAGAGTGCAAATTGCGTGGATGCAGAGAAAAAGGGCAATGTGGGATCTCTGTAAATTCTGATCAATTTTTCCATAAACCAAAAACTGCTCTAAAAAACAAGAATTCTTTCAGAAAAAAAATGAATACAAACTCATTACAATTCACCCCTGATACTGAAACAAGACATCTTTCATTCAACTGATTTCAACTTAAATCAATAAGCCAGTATGGTGCTCTATGAGCCTGAGACCCATAACGGAGGTGAAACTTCCACTGAATGCCTTGTTGGAGAGCAGGGCACTGTATACTCTGAGAGGTGCCATGGTTACTCAGTAGTGTCAGAACCCCAAGGGTGATATAGAATGTCCTGGTGAGTCCTTGTATTGTAGACCTAGTAATGTACAGACAGGTGTTACATTGATTTCTACTTTGAGTATCTCTGAGTCGAGAAATTCCCAGAGTTGGTTTACCACCAAGGGGCATCTCTTAGGCATTTATCCAAGAGTTTGTGAACATATGCAGATGAGACCAATTTTGTGGCCAGTAGTAAAATGACTGCCTGATGTTTGATACTTCTGAAGACACTTGGATTTTGTTCTTCATCACGGACGTTCAATTAAGGGATGAGGAGCAGCAACTGAGCTCCATCACTTATGAATGTGTATTGTTGTCCTTAGAGTCCATGCACTCCCCAGTGCTGTGCATTCAGTTAACCCCAAGGAACTATGCAGGGAACCAAGGTGTCTGGGAAAGGGGTGACCTCCTCCACCATCCCATCATCTTTCAAGGGATTGAGGAAGAAAAAGCCATGCCCCTCCCACAGATAGCATAAGCTGCAGGGCCAAGGCGAGCCTCCATCATATCATAAGTAGGTGTCAGCAGCCAAGCTGAGTTGATAGGATGCTGTTTCCAGGGCCAAAAAACATAACAGGCAATTCGGTAGAGGGTCACATGCTCAGTGTTTATGAGAGTCTCTATTTTCAAGAGCTCTCAGTACCTGGTGACAACAGTAGCTGTAATGGCATATAGTGTGGGGACTAGGGCAGCTTCTCACATCAGAAGCCTATGGACAACTTAAGGCCCTCCTCCTCAAGAGGCCCATCAGGGTTAGAGGCCTCCTCCATGACAAGTGATTGCTTTATAGAGTTTAAGGAACCCGGGTTCAAGTTGGGTTTGAACCACTCCCTTTGCTGTGCCAAACTCAGACTGTGGGTGTTGTCACTAAAACCCAGAGGGTCAGATTCTTTATTGCAATAGACACAAAGGTGGTAGCAGCAGCAGCAGTGTTACTTAGGGGTCCTGGTGATTCCTCTGTAAACTTGCTACCTACTGGCCGTATGTTGCTGTCTCTTCTTCTCTCTCAAGTAATTGCCCCTTAACCAGTAACGATCTGATGAGCTCAGCTCATTCACAGGAATAATCATCCCTGAATCCCCAGACTCCCCCTAACGTCAAGGTGACCCTAGCCTCGTCTCATCTTCACTCTAAATACACAGATAGTGTCTACAAAGACATAACACAGGACCTCATTAAGGAGGGCCCCATCCCCAGACTCCTGCTCCCAAGGGAACTGAAACTGCCAATTCAGAGTCCTCTGTACATAACAGAACCAGGCGTGGTGGGTCAACAATGCACACAGGTGGGTCAACAATGCACACACAGCTCACAGGAAGAGCTGCCCAGCAAGCAGCAGCTCACAGTGCAGGAGCCTCCAGGCTTTCTCATCAGCCTGTCCAGATAAGGCCTAGGGGAAAAGGGAGGGGTGAGGCTTAAGTTTTCAGTCGCCAAACGTCAAAAATGTGGATGCTGGCCACTCATTACAAAAGCAAACACAGCTGAGAAAAATAAGCATTTGCACTGGTTTGTTTTTATACAAAGAAACACTAACAGGATGATGAAGCCGTGATCAAAACCGGTCATTTGAGGGGGGCTGGAGTCAGACGAGAGGAGTGGGGCAGGATATTCAGGCAGGGAGTCTCCTTAAGTTAGTTTCCTCTTAGGAATTTTTTTTTCACTTTCCCATGCATTATTTATTTAATATAGGGAGAGAAATTTATATACACACATCTTGCTACGGTTGATCATGAGTTTTAATTAACTTCTGCTTTTTAAAATTAATTTAATTTTAACTTTTCTACATATGAAACCGTTCCAAGATATAATCCTTTAAATACTAATAAACATAAAGTGTAAACAAATCCCTTTTAACTACAAAGACATGGGGCATGATAGTTTCTCCCTCCACTGTATTTCACACTGGGGATATTTTCAGGATGAAGTAGCATATTATAATATATTAGGGGTTTGCAATTAAGCCCTGAAATAAAATAGGAATTCCAAATATTTACATCAGGATTGACCAGTTTCCTCCTATCAATTAAAATAGAAATTCAACTGCTTTTTCCTCACAGACTTTATAATAGGAATTCCTTTTTCTTAGGAACAGTATAGCCTTTAAATGTCTAAGTTCTCTAGGGACATGAACACACAAAAACTGATCTAAAATAGGAAAATGCAACTGAGAACTTGAACACATCCATCTCTCATCTTGAGGTTCACTTGCCTAAATGTAACAAACATTCCATTCATTCCTAAGTGTTTTATTCCTTTTGATTCTATTGTCAGTATATTTCTTAATTTCATTACCAGACTGTTCATTCCAAGTGTATGGAAATACAATTGATTTTTACATTTTGATCTTGTATCCTATCATTTTCCTGACCTTAATTTGCAGTTCTACTAATTTTTTTAGTGGATTCCCTAGAGTTTTCTAAAAACAAGCTATCTCAGCTGGAAGTAAAGATTAGTTTTACATCTTTCTAACCAATATTTATGCATTTTATTTCCCTTTCTTGTATAATGGTTCTGGCTAAAATCTCCAGTACATTCTAGAATAGAGGTGACAAGAGCAGACATCCTTCTTTGGTTCCGTATCTTCAGGGGGAACCATCCTTTCTTTTACAATTTAATATCTTAGCTGTGAATTTTCCTTAGATGGTCCTCGTGATGTTAGGAAATTTCCTTGTATTCATGAAAGGGTACAGGACTTTGTCAATTATTTTCCCTGAGTCTACTGAAATGACCTGCCATTTTTGCTTTTTACTCTATTGATATCATTTACTACATAAATGGAGCTTAAGATGTTAACCCAACCTTTCATCCCTGGAATAAATCCCACTTGGTCATGGTGTATGACTCTTTTATATATTGCCAGATTGTGTTTGCTGGTATTTGTTGTACTGGCTTCACGAAATGAGTGCAAAGTGTTCTCTCCAGTCTCATTTTTGAAAGAGTATGTGAAGAATTGGTATTAAATAATCTTTGACTGTTGCATGAATTCTGCATTGAAACCATTTGCCTTGCCTTTCATCATGGGTGGATGTTTGTTTACTAATTCAATTCCTTCACTTCTGATAGTTCTATTCAGATTTTCCACTTATTCTTGACTTAGGTTAGTAGTTTGTTTCTTTCAAGGAATTTGTCCATTTCATCCCAGTTATCTAATTTTTTGCCGTACAATTATTCATTGAAATCTTTTATAATCCTTTTTATTTCTATAAGGACAGTAGTAATACTCCTTTTTCTTTCTAATGCTATGATTTTGAACCTTCCCTCTTTTTCTGTATATCAGTCTAGCTAAAGACGTGTCAATTTTGTTAATTTCTCCATAGGACCCACTTTTGGTTTCATTGATTTTTCTCTGTGGCTTTTCAATCTCTCATTTCATTAATTTCTGCTCTAATTTTTAATATTTCTCTTTTTCCTTGCTTTGGGTTTAGTATCTCATCTTTTCAACTCTGTTAAAGTAAAAGGATAGGTTACTGATTTGAGATCTCTCTTTGTCAGCATAGCATTAATAGCTATAAATTAATTTCTTTGTACTGTTTTAGATTTGGGCCACATACTTTGACCCTTCAAGTATATATCATTACGTCAAATATGATATAAAGTTCCTCATTAGTTCTAGTAATATTTTTTGTTTGAGAGTCTATTTTGCTAGTTATTTGTATCATCTCTCCAGTTTTCTTGTGGGGACTATTCCCAGATGTACATTTTCCCATACTTTTACTTTCAAACTGTTTGTATTTTTGAATTTACAGTGTGCTACCTGTACAGAGCAAATATTTAGATCATGGTTTGTTTTCTAATCTAAGGTGACAGTCTCCTCCTTCTGTTTGGATAATGTAATCCATTCACATTTAGTATTACTCACATAGTTGCAATTACACTTTTGACTTTTGACATTTTACTTTTTGTTTTATACAATTCTCATGTTCTACTAAATTCTCCTTTCCTTCTTTATGGCTTTCCAACGCATTAATTGATTATCTTCTAATGTAGCATTTTAATTTTTAAATGACTTCACTATATTTTTGAAGTTACCTTTTTAAAGGTTGCTCTGCTATTGAACACAGACTTCTTAATTTATAAGAAGGAGCTTCAGGTGTATATTAGCTATCTAGTGATAGCTGGGATCTTTATTTAATTCTAGTAATAGATGGGATCTTTATTCATATATAGCTCTATTCCCTTTTGCCATTTTTGTGGTATTTTTATATAGATTATATCTATTAATAATGTAACCAAAACTATACTGTTACAATTATTTCTTTACCATCTATAGTCACTTCCTTAGCCCAACACACCTTTGTTCTCACTCACCATCTTTGGGCTTTTAATTAGAAACTAATTACAGAGATGGTCTCAAGATGGCCTTGTAGGCAGACTCTGAAATCACCTCTTCCCATGAAGACAATGAATTTACAACTACTTTTGCAACAATTATCCCTAAGTGAGAAATGAAAACTGGATTTAAAAAACCCACAATAAGGGACAGTGCTGACTGAGGCGGAAGAGGCAGAAATTCCTTTCTGGAAAGAAAAAAGCTCACCTTCTCTCTGCAATGCTTCACAGCTGGCTAGGAGCAAACTTTTTTTTTTTTTTTTTATAATTTTATTTATTTATTTTTTCCCCCAAAGCCCCAGTAGATAGTTGTATGTCATAGCTGCACATCCCTCTGGTTGCTGTATGTGGGACACGGCCTCAGCATGGCCGGAGAAGTGGTGCGTCAGTGCACGCCCGGGATTGAACCCCGGGCCGCCAGCAGCGGAGTGCACGCACTTAACCGCTAAGCCACGGGGCCGGCCCAAGGAGCAACCTTATGGTGTGAAGTCTTCCCTGGAGGAGTGGGAGATCTGAGCGGAGAAGCATTACCACAATAAGCAGCTTTTGGACGCAGCACAACCAAGACAAGTGTCACGATACCTGGCTTTGCTGGATACTGACTACAACAGGGAATATGTCCAGAAAAGCGATGGAACATAAAGGAAAAAAGGGGCCCATGCACAAATTCCCCCATTTAGGTAAGCAACCTAAAATCACCAGAAAGGTGCACAGTCCTTTGGTGAACAGAGACTCACCTGATAGTCTCTGGGTGCATCTTGGTGAGAGGTAAGACCTCTCCAGGGACTCAGACATTGGTGGCAGCCATTACTGTGACATAAAACAGGCATGCTGACATAGACGCTGGCAGATGCCACTGGAGTTCTTCCCCCGGCCTGTTAGTGCAGGGGTCTGCCCCACCTATTAGAGCACCAATTTAATCCAGCTCAGCCAAGGCTGGCATCATGCCCTAGGGACTGGCTGCACCCAACAGCAAGGTAGCAGATAAACAACCTATGGGGCCGGCCCCATGGCTTGGTGGTTAAGTGCGCGCGCTCCGATGCTGGTGGCCCGGGTTCGGATCCCGGGCGCGCACCGAGGCACCACTTCTCCGTCCACCCTGAGGCCGAGTCCCACATACAGCAACTAGAAGGATGTGCAGCTATGACATACAACTATCTACTGGGGCTTTGGGGGGAAAAAATAAATAAATAAAATCTTAAAAAACAAATAAACAAACAAACAAAAAACAACCTATGAAGCTAAAATGAAGGTCAAAAGACAAAAGTATTAAAATTACCTATTTCCATGGGGCCGGCCCCGTGGCTTAGCAGTTAAGTGCGCACGCTCCACTACTGGCGGGCCGGGTTCAGATCCCGGGCGCGCACCGATGCACTGCTTCTCCGGCCACGCTGAGGCCGCGTCCTACATACAGCAACTAGAATGACGTGCTACTATGACATACAACTATCTACTGAGGCTTTGGGGGAAAAGAAAAAAAGGAGGAGGATTGGCAATAGATGTTAGCTCAAAGCTTGTCTTCCTCAGCAAAAAGAGGAGGATTAGCATGGATGTTAGCTCAGGGCTGATCTTCCTCACAAAAAAATAAATAAAATAAAATAAAATAAAATAAAATCACCTATTTGCATGATAAGAGGGTAATGGACACATATGCACAAAAAAACGTTAAATATGATATCAAAAACATAAAAAGTGGGAGCAGGAGAGTAAAAGAGTAGAGCTTTTAGCAAGAGACCAAATTTAAGATACCAATAACTTAATACAAATTGCTATATTATGTGTGAACCTCATGGTAATCACAAACCAGAAACCTATAATAAATACACAAAAAACTTGGAGAAAGGAACCCAAACATAATACTAAAGAAAGCCCTCAAACCACAAGGGAAGAGAGCAAGTGAAGGAGAAAGAAAAAGAGAAGAACTACTAAAACACCCGGAAAAAAGTAACAAAATGGAAATAAGTATGTATTTATCAACAGCTACTTTACATGTTAATGGCACAAATGCTCCAATCAAAAGAAATAAGGTGGCAGACTGAATTAAAAAACAGGACTCCCATATATGCTGCATACAAGAGATACACTTCAGACCTAAAAACACTCATAAACTGAAAGTGAAGGGATGGAAAAAGATATTCCATGCAAATGGCAATGAAAACAAAGCTAGGGTAGCAATACTTATTTCAGACAAAATACACTTTAAAACAAAAACTGCAACAAGGGACAAAGAAGGGCACTACATAATGATCAAGGGAACAATCCAACAAGAGGATATAACACTTATAAATATCTATGCAGCCAACAAAGGAACATCTAAATATATAAAGCAATTATTAACAGACATAAAAGGAGAAATAGACAGCAATGCAGTAACAGTAGGGGACTTTAGCACTCCACTTACATCCAAACAGAAGATCAATAAGGAAACACTGGCCTTAAATGACACATTAGACCAGATGGACTTAGTAGATATATACAGAACATTCCATCCAAAAACCGCAGAATACACATGCTTTTCAAATGCACACGGAACATTCTCCAGGACAGATCACATATTCGGCCACAAAACACTCTCAATAAATTTAAGAAGACTGAAATAATACAAAGTATCTTTTCTGACCACAACAGTATGAAACTAGAAATCAACAACAGGAGGAAAATTGGAAAAGACACAAATATGTGGAGATTAATCAAAATGCTAGTGAACAACGAGTGGGTCAATGAAGAAATCAAAGGGGAAATCAAAACATATATGGAGACAAAGGAAAATGAAAATAAGACATGCCAAAATTTATGGGATACAGCAAAAGTGGCTCTAAAAGGGAAGTTTATAGCAATATAGGCTTACCCCAACAAACAGGAAAAATCTCAAATAAAAAATCTAACAGTGCACCTAAACGAATAAGAAAAAAGAACAAAGACCAAAATCAGAAGAAGGAAGGAAGCAATAAAAATCAGCGCAGAAATAAACAATAGAGACTAAAAAAAAAAAAAAAAAGAAAAAAAAATCAATGGAACTAAGAGCTAATTCTTTGGAAAGATAAATAAAATTGACAAACCTTTTGACAGACTCACCAAGAAAAAACAGAGAAAGCTCAAATAAATAAAATCAGAAATGAAAGAGGAGACCTTACAACGGACACCTCAGAAATACAAAAGATTATAAGAGAATACTATAAAAAGCTATATGCCAACAAATTGGATAATCTAGAACAAGTAGATGAATTCTTAGAATCATACAACCTCCCAAAACTGAATCAAGAGGAAATAGAGAATTTGCGTATACCAATCATCAGTAAGGAGATCGAAACAGGAACCAAAGACCTCCCCAAAAATAAAACTCCAGGACCAGAAGGCTTCTATGCTGAGTTCTACCAAACATACAAGAAGATTTAACACCTATCATTCTCAAACTCTTCCAAAAAAACTGAACAGGAGGGGAAGCTTCCTAACTCATTCTATGAGGCCAACATTACCCTGATATCAAAACCAGACAAGGACAACAGAAAACAAGAAAATTACAGGCCAACAACACTGATAAACATTGATGAAAAAATCCTCAACAAAATACTAGCAAATTGAATACAACAATACATTTAAAAGATCAAACACTATGATGTAGTGGGATTTATTCCAAGGATGCAGGGATAATTCAACATCCACAAATCAATCAACGTGATACACCACATTAACAAAATCAAGAATAAAAACCACACGATCATCTCAACAGATGCACAGAAAGCATTTGAAAAGATACAGAATCCATTTATGATAAAAACTCTGAATAAAATGGGTATAGAAGGAAAACATCTCAACATAATAAAGGCCATGTATGACAAACCCACAGCTAATATCATACGCAATGGAGAAAAACTGAAAGCTATCCCTCTAATAACAGGAACCAGACAAGGATGCCCACTCTTGCCACTCTTACTTAACATAGTACTGGAAGTCCTAGCCAGAGCATTCAGGCAAGAAAAAGAAATAAAAGGGATCCAAATTAGAAAGGAAGAAGTGAAACTGTCACTATTTGCAGATGATGTGATTTAATATATAGAAAACCCTAAAGAATCCACCAAAAAACTTTTAGAAATAATTAATGAATACAGTAAATCAATATACAAAAATCAGTTGTGTTTCTATACACCAACCACAAAGTAGCAGAAAGAGAAATTAAGAATACAATCCCATTTACAGTTGCAACAAAAATAACAGCATACCTAGGAATAAACTTAACCAAAGAGGTGAAAGACCTGTACACTGAAACTATAAAAAATTGTTGAAAGCAATAGAAGAAGACATAAAGAATTGGAAAGCTATTCTGTGCTCTTGGATTTGACGAATTAACACTTAAAATGTCCATACTTTCTAAAGCAATCTACAGATTCATTGCAATCCCTATCAAAGTTCCAATGACATTTTTCACAGAAACAGAATAAAGAATTCTAAAGGTTATATGGAACAACAAAAGACACTGGATAGTGAAAGCAATCCTGAGAAAAAAGGACAAAGCTGGAGGTGTCACACTCATGGATTCCAAAATATACTACAAAGCTACAGTAGTCAAAACAGCATGGTACTGGCACAGAAACACACACACAGATTAATGGAACAGATCTGCCCAGAAATAAACCCACACATCTGTGGACAGCTAATTTTTGACAAGGGAGCCAAGAACTTACAATGGAGAAAGGAAAGTCTCTTCAATAAATGGTTTTGGTAAAACTGGACAACCACATGCAAAAGAATGAAAGTAGACCATTATCTCACCCATACAGAAAAATTAACTCAAAATGGATTAAAGACTTGAATGTAGGATCTGAAACTTCTAAAAGAAAATATAGGCAGTATGCTCTTCAACACTGGTCTTAGCAGCATAATTTCAAGTAACATGTCTGACTGGACAAAGGAAACAATAGAAAAAGAAAACAAATGGTACTATATCAAACTAAAAAGCTTCTGCACAGCAAAGGAAACCATCAACAAAATGAAAACACAACCTAACAATTGGGAGAAGATATTTGCAAACCATATATCTGATAGGGGGTTAATCTCCAAATCATACACAGAACTCATACATCTCAACAACAAAACAACTAACAACCCAATTAAAAAATGGGCAAAAGATCTGAACAGACATTTCTCCAAAGAAGATATACAGATGGCCAACAGGCACATGAAAAGATGTTCAACATCACTAATTATCAGGGAAATGCAAATCAAACCCACAATGAGCTATCACCTCATGCCTCTCCGAATGGCTATAATTAATAAGACAGGAAATAAGAAGTGTTGGAGAG
Organism: Diceros bicornis minor; assembly: GCF_020826845.1. NCBI lineage: Eukaryota > Metazoa > Chordata > Mammalia > Perissodactyla > Rhinocerotidae > Diceros > Diceros bicornis. The sequence goes on from NC_080769.1 coordinate 6,661,854, forward strand.
GATGTGGAGAAAAGAGATCTCTCATACACTGCAGGTGGGAGTGCAAACTGGTGCAGCCACTATGGAAAACACTACGGAGACTCCTCAAAACATTAAGAATAGAACTATCATATGATCCAGCTCTTCCACTGCTGGGTATTTACCCAAAGAACATGAAAACATAAACGCATCAAGATATACGCACCCTTATGTTCACTGTGACACTATTCACAATAGCCAAGATTTGGAAGCAATCTAGGTGCCCATCAAGGGATGACTAGATAAAGAAGATGTAGTATATGTACACAATAGAATACTATTCAACCATAAAAAAGGATAAAATCTGGCCATTTGTGATAACATGGATGGACCTTGACAGTATTATGCCAAGCAAAATAAGTCAGAGGGAGAAAGTCAAATACTGTATGACCTCACTCATAAATAGAAGGTAAAAACAACAACAAACACATAGAGACAGAGATTGGATTGCTGGTTACCAGAGGGGAAGGGGGGAGGGAGGAGGGTGAAGGGAGTTATTAGGCACATGTGTATGGTGATGGACTGTAATCAGTCTTTGGTTGGTGAACATGATGTAATCTATAAAGAAATCAAAACATAATGATGTCCCCCCAAAATTTATATAATGTTATTAGCCAATGTTACTACAATAAAAAAGATTAAAAAAAGAAACATTACACAAATATCACATTCCTATATGGAACAAGCACAACCACACATAAAATACGTAGTGTTTTACAGGATTCTTTGATATCAGCTAAGAGAAGAAATGAGAGAATAGGTATTTATTCTTTCATATTTACATAATTACCTATTCTGCTGTTTTTGTTTCTTTATGCTGATATCAATTGCCATCCTGGGTCACTTGCTTTCAACCTGAAGAACTCCTTCAGTAATCTCATAAGGCAGCTGCCTATTAACGTATTTTCTCAGTTTTTGTTAATCTGGGAAAGTCTTTATTTCATCTCTATATTTTACAAGGTTGTTTTGGTGAATATATGACTCCTTGTTGACATGTTTTTTTCTTTGTGCACTTAGAATATGTTACCCCTCGGCCTTCTACCCTCCCTTTGCTCTGCTGAGACATCCCTTGTTAATTTCACGGGGGTTTCCTTTAAGAGTTTGGTAATTTTTGCAATTGTTTTATCCTCAGTGTATAGTTCCTACTTTGATGTATCACTGCATGTCTCATATTTTCGATGCAAGCCAGACAATTCACATAATATTTTGTCGCAAGTCTGTGTATTGGTCCCCTGCCTACTGAGACTTTTTATTGTTTTTAGCTTATTTTTTCTTCAATGACTAGGTGGATAATTTTAGTTAGTTCTATGTACTCCACACTGAGTGAAAGCTCCGATATAGCTCCTAGAATCAGGCATGGCTTTGAGTACGTCTACCGTCATGAGTCAGTGGTATTGGTAGGGCTCTCTTCCTCTATCACAGGCACACCCCATGGTTAAACTAGATTAATGCTGGCTGATTGCTCTAGTGTTTTCACCAGTATCCCGCAAGGCATAACTTCCTCTACCAAATACTCCAGTGCAATTCTGGCTCCTTTGCAAAATACTTTCTGAAGTCACTGCTTGACGTTTGTTCTGATCTTTGGGAGTGTCACATCATCACTCTCATTCCCTGGTTCTTCCCAGAAATCTAGTCACCCTACAGTCTAAGCTGTATCTTCATTACATACACAAATCTACTAATTGTCTTTCACCTCTTTCTCCACTTTCTTGAGAGTGTCTTTTGACTTGAACTTTTTATGGTATCTTGCTAGGCAAGTTAATTACTTTGGGAAGAAATGAAGGGCTTTGTGTTCTATGGTTGGCTTTTCCCCATGTTCAGGTAAAATCTCTGTGCCAGGACTCTGGAGCTGTGGTGGGGACATTAGGAAGCCTCCCATTGGGTGACAATCCATTTTAGGGGCTGAGTGATCAGTGTAGTGGAGAGACAGCAGCCAGAGGCCCTCTTGATTGTCTCCTGTTACAGCCACCTCATGAGCTGGGGAAAGAGTGATCAGTGCCCAGTATTCTCAGCAAAGCACGAGCACAACAGAGCCTCTGTACCAGGAGAAGGGGCTGGGTGCAAGAAGGGGGTCCCCACTGTCCATGTGAACCAATGAAGGACTTAAATTCAGCAATAGGTAGATGAGGGCAGGATGGGTAATGTTGAAGTCCTGCTCATCCTAGGAACAAGCCCTTGTTCTGGAAGCTTCAAGAGAGAAATGTGTCTTCTGGTTCAGGGTGCAGCACTCTGGAGAGGAGTGTTCACTTGCTGAGCTGAGAGTGGGGAGGGAGTGGACATCGTTCAAATACCGCAGAGTCTCCCCTTTCTCACAGAATTTCTACTGATTTTCTTGAATAGGTGTTCCTCAATTGCTGTTTGCCTTTAGGATAATTTCCAGAGGCTTCAAGTGGTTGTTTACAAATAATTTTAGGGGCCGGTCCGGTGGCATAGCACTTAAGTGCGCACGCTCTGCTGTGGTGGCCCCGGGGTTCGGATCCCGGGCGCGCACAGACGCACTGCTTGTCAGGCCATGCTATGGTGGCGTCCCGTATAAAGTGGAGGAAGATGGGCACGGATGTTAGCCCAAGGCCAGTCTTTCTCAGCAAAAAGAGGAGGATTGGCAGATGTTAGCTCAGGGCTGATCTTCCTCACAAAAAATAATAATAATTTTAGGGCTGGCCTGGTCGTGCAAGCCATTAAGTGCGCGCTCTCTGCTGCGGGAGCCCGGGGTTTGTGGGTTTGGATCCCGGGCGTGCACTGACGCACCGTGTGTCAAGTCATGCTGTGGTGGCGTCCCATATAAAGAAGAGGAAGATGGGCACGGATGTTAGCCCAGGGCCAATCTTCCACAGCCAAAAAAAAAGGAGGATTGGCAACAGATGTTAGCTCAGGGCTGATCTTCCTCACACACACAAAAAACTATAAAAATAATTTTCACCACTTTTACTGGGGAGCAGGTCAGTGGAGCTGCTCATATTATTATACCTCCCTAGTGTATTTAACACACCGTCCCTCTGCAGATTGATATACAGTAGCACTACAGGCTGTAATACCACTTGTCATTTTACAAAGAAATACAATTGAGATTATTAATTTTTTATAGTCTTAATTGGTCATTCTGGGATTTTTCTGGTCAGCATCAATGAGGTAACCTTCCACATGGGCCCTCACCATCCCACAAAGGAAGAAGAGGTTATCTAACCGATAACATCTTTCTGTCCCTAAAGTGCAGTAACTTTACCCAAAATAATCCTTTTGTCTGTTTATGACTTCCTTGTCCCGCCTTTAAAATCTTTTCCTTTCTGTCGCCCTTTGGAGTTCCTCCCTACTTGCTAGATGAGATGCTGCCCAATTGATGAATTGCCCAATAAAGCCAATTAGATCTTTCAAATATATTCAGTTGGAATTTTGTTATTCAACGGTATTAAAAATAAGATATGGTTCATACATTTTCTTTTGTCTCTCATGAAATGTTTATTGTGGATATCATGTTCCAAAAAATCAGCCTGATATTTACAAGTGTGCCTGAAGGCTGTTCCTAGTATGAGTTCTAGCATTGACTTCTAGATCCCCCATGTTCATGTAGATAACAATGTAATTCATTTCTTGAAAGTCTTTTCAGCATTTATATACAAAGAAGCAATTGATAGTACATCTTTTTTCTTCTCTTTCATATGCAAAGGACACATGGTTTACTTTGTGAAACATGCTTTGCTTTTTTGTTCATGTAAAAATAAATCCTGCACCTATTTTCATATCAGTGGTGGACATATGACCATCATATGATGGTCCCTTACCAGGCCATCCCTGATCCAAGGCAGGACCTAATGGTTCTCAGGATTAGTCAATCTCCAGGCATGCATGCTAGAGGATGCTCTGGCCATAGGTCAACATCATCTTCATATTTTTACACTTTTAGCTCATTGGAAATGGTCTAGCTGCCTGGCAACAAGAACAACGTCAGCTACTTATCCAAGGTCACCATTTTGGGAGGAAGCACTCTGGGATAATCTTGCTCAGGATTACTCAAACACATAAGGAGGTCACACATGTCTCTGCATGTACTGAATTCAAACTGCAGAGCCTCACTTCAACCCTCAGGTTGATAAAAAAGCTACAATTTCTGAAACACATACTGACACCTCAGTTGCACTCAGAAGCAGAGAAAACAAACAGGGGGTGGGGAGGCAGCTTTGGAGCATCAAGACAGTGAGGGGCCCCTCTGTTCCCATGGGAGGATGTGAATGGGTTATCTGAATAATTCTGAGGACAGACATGGTAATGATACCCACTATGCTACTGACTTCTAAGACTGTAATACTCTCTGTAAAAGTATAACACTGTACTATACACTACAAAACTAATCATACGTGTGTTAAGTAAACATAACTTACTTTACTTATATATAATATATACTAATTACGTGTAATACTATATGCTACCTATACTATATACAGGTAATACACTACATATAACATATATATTTATATGTACACATATACACACTGCATTCTAAATTCTCTTTCTATATCTACACATAAAGATATACACTATAGGCAGCATCAGATAATTTTATACTATATACTACATTATCATACAGTACACAAATATCTCTTTTTAATATAGATGAAAAAAGTCTCCATAAAATACTAGTAGAGTGAATCCAGCAATATATAAAATGATGTAAACACCATGGCCACGTGGGATTTAATCCAGGAAAGAAATGCTGGTTTTACATCTGAAAAGGAATTAACATAAGAAACCATTAATAGTATCAACTTCAAAAACTACAGGATCATCTCATTAGATACAAACAAGCTTCAGACCAAGTTCAACACCCCTTCACAAAGAAAACACTCAATAAACTATAATAAAAAACCTCAGTAAGCTACCTCAACCTGAAATACAGCATCAATGAAAACCCACACCTGCCATCATTCTTGATGGTGAACGACTAAAGGCTTTCTAAGATCAGAGAGAAGACAGAGACGTCTGCTCTCACCAGCTCTACCCAACGTGGTAAGAAAGGTGCTACCAGGCAATTAGGCAAGAACATGGAAAAAAATAACCATTCCAGATTTCAATGGACATACACACATAGCTCCACAGACAGACATACAAAATCACACAGACCTTATCATGGCACACAGAACTACACATGCATAAACAGACACACAAACTCACAAACCCTCAGAGTTAACGGCTCAGAGACACATAGATGTTCCCAAAGACACACAGAGCCCAGGCCCTCTGCACTCCTCCCCACTTTTCTGTACTCTTAAGGGCCAATCACCAAAGACATATGGTACAAATTTATTTATGTATCTTCTTTCTTCTCTCTTAAAATGTCAGCTTTAAAGTGAACAGGGCTATTCGCTCTGCTTTGTTCACAAAAGCATCTACCAGAAGGCCTGTCACATCAATCCTTCTTGCACATCAGGGCTCACAGAGAGACAGACACACACACACACACTCACATGGAAGCTTCACAAAGACCTCATCACAGGCCCAGACCTTCACACAGTGCATTGTTCTCACTCCCATCCCACCTGGTAGAGGGGTGTCTCCCAGCTCCCAAACCAATCCCCAAAGAGGGTGTCTCAGCTCCTCCAGATGGGGAAGGGATTTCACCCTTCCTGACACCACACAGGAAAAAAAGTACATCTCTGCAAAAAAACACAAAATGGGAGGCGGGATGGCAGAGTCAGGGCCCAAAAAGGCTGAAGTCATTATTTCCAGCACCTCTCACTGCTACAAAAGCATCCAGAAACTCCCTCATCATGAATTGTCCCTCTGTCACTTTGCTTTTCTGTTGCGAGCTCAGTGAGGGGACAAAGGTGAGTATGGCCTTGCTCAGCACCCATGTCCTCTGCTGCGGGCTCTTTGGTAAACATCACCTCTGCTGTGGACTCATATTCCCACACACCTCACTCAGTCCTCCCACAGTGGCTCCACCGTCTTAACTGAACACTTTCTCCTTAGGAGCAGCGTCCAATTTATACCCTTGAGATTTTAATTTATGGAGGTGATGAAGTGACAACATGGACAGCCTAGTGACATATAAAGATTTTGATTACCTACATTTCCCAAGATAGGGACGCACGCCATTCCAGGTAGGGTCACAGGTGATGCATCAGGTTTGCTCAGGAGTTTGACAAAAATTTAGGCCACAGCCTTCATTTGGAGTGCCATAGGAAATGTAAGTCAGGTCAGAGTAAGCAGCTAAGGATTGGCTACTTTGAACAATTTCAGAAGCCTCTGGGGCACAGGGATGGTCCTCAGTCATCTTGCACCTGGCCCTGGGTTGGTTTAGGGCAGAGGAGATATTGTCTTGGTGTGTGAGAGGTGGATAAGGAGGTCTGTAGGGACAGGGCACTGGACTGGGTGGTGTGCACGTGAAAGGCCTGCTCCAGACAGGCTGCCCACCAACAACGGGGAGTTAGGTCCCCCTGGGAGGGGCAGTGTCTCCCTATGTCTGAGAGGCCCCCAAGATGTCAAAACATCTTAAGAGACAGAAAATAAAACACATGATTAATACAATCAAAAAGAAGACACGGATGTGTCTGCTCACATCAGTCAAACTCAACATGGTGAGGGAGGTGCTACCAGGGCAATCAGGCACCACATGAAATAAAAGCATTCCAGATTTTAAGGACATACACACACACCCCCAGAGAGACATACAAAATCTCACAGGCTTTCCCCCGGACATACATGTGTACACACCCACACAGACACTCAAAGTCACAAACCCACAGAGACAATGGCCCAGAGACACACAGCCCAGGCCTTGAAGAGGGGAGACTCAGGGCCCACAATGGCTGCAGTGATCAAGTGTTCCAGCCCCTCACGCTGCTATGATCACTTCCAGAAATGCACCCCTCACCACGTGCCCCTTCCTCACTTTGCTTTCCCATTGGAAGCTCAGCGCAGAGAAAAAAAGGTCCATGGGTCTTCACCCAGCTGCCAAGTCCTCCACTGTGGTCTCCACAGTCTGGGATCCATCATCCCCTGAGGTCTCACCTGCACACAGACCTCGTGCGAGTCAACCCCACAGGTAGTCCTCATCGAGGCCTTGATCACTACCCCAACCTGGAACATTCATTGATGGGGGGTGGAGGCCTTGGGACCTCAGATGCCAAGTCTCCCAGCCACGGAGACATCACCTTCAGAAAAGCACTGGAAGCTGTTGCAAGAGCACCTTTGGATGAGGCTTGCCTAATTTCTGCCTCTTCCCTTCAAGATACAGTAGGTGTGGCCTCTGAAAAATGAGAGGGGGGCATCACCTGTGCCTGTGCACTTCTGGAAAGGTGGAAACCGCTGCCATTTCCGCCACTTCCTCTGGCATGGTGCCCACTGCATTCTGGGAGCCATGTGAAGGGAGGGGCCCCAGGACTGCAGAGGGTCTGGCTGAGAGCGGCACTTCCCTCAGGCCTCAGGCTGGAACTCTGCAGGGTGAGTCCTCTTCCAGAAAAAGTTAACACTGGCCTTGGTGGGCGGGCTCCAAACTTACTCTGGAGGCAGGTTCTGAGGTGAGGGAGCCATGGGTGGTCAGCACACGAGCCACTGAAACCCCAGGGTGGAACGTGCCAGATCCTAGGGCAGGTTCTTGCATCAGAAACCTATGGACAACTTAAGGCCATCATGGGTACCCCAGGAATCATGACAGAAGGTCACTGAGGCCTCTACAGTGAAGGAGTCTCTGAGGTCACTAACAGGCGTGTTGGTTGTATGACAATTTGAACAGAGTCTCCAGACATTTGTGGTAGGGGTGCCTATTCAAGGTGGCAAATTTGCAAGTAATAGCACAAACGGGCTCAAGTACAACTTGTAAACAAGGAATATATTGCCCCTCAAAGATAAAGAGAACCTAGTACATGTGTGGTGCTGAGGGGAAAAATGGCTATTTCTTCATGGTGTCAGAGAAGGAGCAGGTCTCAGATGATCAAATTATTTCCAGAAATTTAACGAAGTTGTCAGGGCCTCATATTATATGCATGGCAATGTCCCATCCACTTTTGTGAGCTACTTTTTTCAATATTTGCATGTCCTGAATGTCCTCAGAGGTGGTGTCACTAATATAACATGATACCTGTATTCTTGGAGAAACCAGGATGCAGTTCAGATCCTGCTGCAATGACTGTGTGGGAGGGCACAGCTGTTGAAGATCCACGAGGATAACCCAGTAAAGGTGCATCATGTCCCTTCAGAGGGGAAGGCCAAGTGCAGATCAGAGGCTGTTGACACAGGCACTGACAGAACAGACTTAACCAAATCTATGAGAGCAGGATATTTATCACTTGCTGATTGGTTGTAGCCAGTAATTTCCACACTGTTGGGACTGGGTATAGAGGTCTGTGTGATGCAACCATAGCCTCAAGTTGAGGTAAACCACTCTGAGGTGTCATTCCTCCTTTCCAGGTTTAATAACAGGACAAATTGGGCTGTTAGAAGAAGCACTGGAAACAGTCCACCCTTCACTAACTAGGTTTCCTATACACTTTTCAATCCTTCAAGGCCCTGGGCAATTTACATTGGGCCATGTTAACGACTTGATTTGTGGGGTAAGGTCCCTAGGGTCACAATTTGTCAAGCCAATTTGTAAGTGGCAGAGACTTCATTTAATTATAATTCTTGATCATTGGTTCAGAGCTTCCCAGCTCACTATGGAATGATTTAGGACAATGAGTGCTACGACCGAGATTCTAGGCAAACCATAGCTCTGAAGGCTAAAGATTAAACATTTGTCCTATCTGTCCTCTATATTGTATTCATTAACACCCCTAAGATCATCAGGGGGAACTTGCTTAAATGTAATGGGATCCAGGTATAACTGTAATTTGAGACCTAGTATTGATTAACTGCTTGAAGGTTTCTGAATTACTGCATTACGTCAGATAGCAAAATTAATTCAGAACCTATGTTGTACAGGCCCAAAAGCCCAGCAGTGCACCTTTATCTGTTTTGCTGTGTAAATTCCTCAGTATATTTTGGATTTCTAATTGGGTCAAATTATGGACCTCTGTTTCCATATTTTATCTATTTTTCCTTCCTCCTGATCTTTCCTGTTTTGTTTTCTTAATCATGGGACACACTTCAGGGGAGGGAGTACCTCTTCACCCTGGTATTTATAAATTTTTACCACCCAAGAGCCTCAAAACAGTGCCATCAGCATTAGGAGCCTCCCCTGTGACAACACTGGTTGGCTTACAGGGTTTAAACCCTGGGCGTAAGTCAGGTTTGAACTAATACCTTGTGCCACATGGGAGCCACGGGTGTTGTCCCCTATAACCCCGAAGGTCAGGATCTTGGTGGCAGTAGAGGCAGGGGCAGCAGCAGCACAGGTACTTAAGGGTCCTGGTGAGCCCTCTGGTGTTAGGAGAGTGGACTCAGCCTGCCACCCACTGCCTGCCTTTCCCCCTCTCTTCTCTTTCTTTAAATGACTGCTCTTTCAGGAGTGTGGGAGATCAAGATTTGGCTACCCTGAAATGGTTTTCTCTGACCGGACATTTGACCTCCCCCACTAACTGCCTAAAGAATTTGACAGAGTAACTCCTTCCTGGAACAGATCTTCTATCTGATGGCTGTAATATCATGTAAAATAGATGTTACAATAGAAAAGGCACCAACAAGCCCATCTTATGGGAAGTTCCCTCTCTCTGGCCACATTCTCTGGATGGCCCTGCGAGGAGTTGCCAGACAAACATTTACATTTATAAGGGAACTCTCCATTTGTAAAGGTATCTCCCTCTCTGTACTGGGAAGAGGGGGATGACCTCATTTCTAGAAATTTATCAACGTGGAAGGTGAGGCCTTAAATCTGCATAATAACCTTACTCCTGTTTACTGTGCTTTAGTGGTAATCTCCTGTCACTGACTCCCCCCACCCCCAACATCCTCCTTTGTCCTTAGCTGAAGATGGTATTTAAGACTATCGTGTTGAGAAACAGTGTCCCTCCCTGGTTTCTCCCATGTATACATGTTATTAAACTTGGTATTATTTTCTCCTGCTAACCTGTCTTGTTAATTATTTGGCCAGCCATAAGAACCTTAAGGGAAAGGGCAGAGGGGGACTCTCCCTCTTCCCCCAACAGGGGTGACCCTCTGATGGGCCCACCTCTTGCAAAGGGCATAGTCCCTGTCTACCCCCAGCCCTGGGGTATGTCAGGTCATCACAGCCTGTGGCATAGCTTCACTCTAACACGCAGATAAATCCTGAAAAAGACCCTGACCCAGGACTCATTTAAGGAGGCCCCAATCCCATAGTCCTGCTCCCAAATGCCTATAAATTGTTCAAACTGCCAACTCTGCTCAGCTGAACCTAGAACCGAGGCTTGGTGGGTCAACAATGCAACACGGGGCAGCACAGCTCACAGCACAGGCTCCCCAGCAAGCAGCAGCCCACAGAGCAGGCCGCCACCAGGCAGCACAGCAGGTGAGCAAGTCAGAGCAGGAGATGACAGACCCATGGGGGCGTCATGTCTGGACATGCTGCTCAGGGCACAACTGTTATTGTCACTGCAGAGGGGTGGGTCCCTTGTTGAGACTGAGGCAAGTGTGGCAGACTTACACACTCACTCACACACCCACAGTAGGAAAAAGCTGAGGACTCACATAATAGAGGTCTGAGGGGGAGGGCAGGTCAGCCTCTCAAGCAGCTCTGGAAGGGCTCAGAAAGCAAGGAACCGAGCCTGGCCTGGGTGTGCACTGGGCTGGGGGGTGGGGCCAGGGCAAGAGTTCTGCACACAGGCAGGGGCTTGTGTGGTGGAATCTCCTGCCTGCTCTAGAGGAGAGAACACCCAGGCTTTCTCATCAGCTTGTCCAGGTGGGGGCACAAGAGGAAGAGTGAGGAGTGAGGCTTAAGCTGTGCGAGTCATCCAAAATGTGGAGTCTGACTGCTCATTAAAAAGACAAATGTGCCTAAGAAAAATATGCATTCTCATTGACTGATTTATATAAAGAAACACTAACAGGAGGCTCAAGAAATGATCAAAACTGTATTTGGGGGTGGCTGGAGTAACGGTGCTGGAGGGGACCAGGATATATTGGCAGTGAGTCTTCTAGAGTGAGACTTTGAAATATCACAGATTTATTTCAAATAAACAAGGAAATTTATGTACACTATATTTTACTATTTAACAGTCTTTTATTTAATTTTAACTTTTGTACACAGGAAATCATTCTAAGATTTAAATCCTTTAAACACTACTGGTTACAACAATGTAAACCGTTCAAAATGAAAATTTCCAAATCTCTTTCTAACTAAAAGCACATGCAGCATCCTTGTTTGTCCTTCCCCTCTATCTCACACTGGGGGACTTTCAGGAATAAGCAGCCTATTATAATGCAATAGGGGTTTGAGTTTATCGACTTCTATATAGCAGGATTTTTAAAGATTTACAAAAGCTTTCAGAAATGTCCCTCACATCAATTAAAATAGAATTCAATTGCTTTAGCTTTTTAAATTTCTATGATCTCTAGGGACATGCACATATGAAGCCTGATCTAAAAATGAAATATGTACCTGAGAACTTCAATATATTCATCTCACATCTTGAGTTTCTCTTGCCTAAATGAAAAATATATATATATATATATATTTGTTTCCACAATTTTCTTGCTTTCCTCACATCCTATCTCTCAATCAACTCACAGTGTCAGGGCTCAAGCGCTAAGGGAAACTAGAGCCAAAGGGCTGCACTATTCAATCAATAAAGGAATCCAAAGGAAAGAAACACAAATACTGGAATCAGCACAGATAAGCAGCCTGCTTCCCACAGGACAGAAGGAAAGCCACACTCAGAAGCTTCCATATTCCTGACCCTCCTGGTTGAGACAGAACCCCTGGAGTGGGTCAGTCCCTGACGGAGGAGGGTGGGGCACCTGAGCAGCCACAGGAGTGAACTCTGGGAGCTCCACACCCCCTCCCCTCCCCAGAGAATAATGCACATGCTCCCTCTCTCAGGCTTCCCTTCTCACAACGAGGAAAACTCGGCTGGATTCAGTTTATGGTTCTGACCCAAATGAACTCCCAAATTAATGGACCCTAATCCACGACACAGAACTCCTGACTTTCACAGACTTTCTCAATATAAACAAATTATTCTCTGAGTGCATCTACACTGTGGTACAAAACTGAAGTCTAGAAGAAAGTCCAAGGAAACCAGTTATAAAGTCAGAAAGGGAATCGGTGCCTTCCTCCCACCCCCATGTGCACGTGCACCCCCAGCTTTCCAGCGCTCTGCAGCTCCTCTCAGTACAAAGGCTCCTTCCAGGGTGGGTGTCAGAAGGCAGGACACCTGCAGGGGGAGGCTCCCCAGGAAGACCAAGGGGGCCTTAGCTTAGAGACAGTGCCCTCAAGCCTCTGCCCCCACTGGAGTTTTTTTGGACGGCCACTGATACCTTAAATAACACAAACCTAGTGTTTGAACAATCCAGCTAAAACACTCAAACCAGTTTGTATGTGGAAATGAGGAAATAAAATTGTATGACATTTTGCTGACTCAATAAGAAACCCCAGAGGAATGTACTGCATTCCAGGAATAAAGACGTTAATTATTTCCATGACAAGAGTTTGTTTTACAAACTATTAATCATATTTGAGCACTTCAGTTCTGCCAGTCTAAGCCCCGGAAATCCATTTGAACTCAGCGAAAATAAAAGAACAGACCTCAAAATATTAGAAATATGCTCAGGGAGGAAAAAAGAAAAACAATTTTTAAATCATGCAATGTAAAACTGGAATGTTTTATTTTTTTCTGAAACTAACCTTTTCCCGCTTTGGAAACATTTTATATTGTCCTCAGGCTGTACTGAATAAATAAACTTTTATTCATTGAAAAATTGATAGTAAAATAAAGTGAATATATCTTTTCAAAGTGACAAACCCAGGAGGGGCGGTGCTGACAGGACCGATCACCCAGAAATTTGCCAAGAGGAACCTCCACCCAAAGGACTTAACGACTGAATGTCTGTGCCCAGGACACGTCCTGGGAGGAGAGACAGAGGATTTCATACAAGGTAGTTCCAGGAGGCTATTCGCTACTTTTTCCTCATGTAGAACATCCACAAACAAGAAATAAACCCTTTCAAAAGGGCCACCCATTGACTATGGGAAAATGATAATTAAAATACTGGGTGTGTTTGCAGTTGACTATGATGCTGTGAATCTGAGACTGGCAGTTGGCGTTTGGGAACGTGAGGAAGGATCTGGAGATGTAGGGATTTATTGCCAGTCCCAGGGAGAGCAGCGGGGCCAGGGTCGTGGATTTGAGACCCTGCTCCCCAGACATTTAGAAAACTCAGGAGAACACGAGTCCCCCTGAGGTGAAAGGAGGGACTGGGGACCCCACAGCCCACAGCTCCTCCCACGCAGGAGCCCCGGAGACCGAATCACGACGGTCCCTGATGTCCCCCCCGTGGTCACCGCACCATCTGGGGACACGCGGGGCTGCGGGCGCAGAGCTGCCCAGAGAGGCTCCGGGGCCGAAGTCGCCGCGCGCAGTGAGCACAGGACGCCCGCGGTCCCGGCTGCCGGCCCCGCCCCCACGCTGCGGCCGGAGGGGACTGAGGTCCGAGCGGCGCCACCGCGGACTCGGGTCCGCAGACTCGGAGGCGACCGCGGGGAGGCCGGTCCCGCCACGGCCGGTTCCGCCCAGCCCCCCCTGCCCCAAACGTGTCTCCGAAACCCCGGCCAGAACGCTCACCATCTCTAAGTCTCCTGGGTCCTCCGCGTCCTTCCCGCGATTCGGCACAGGTCACAGCCCGACGGAGGCGGCAGCACAGCAAAGCGACGCCTTTAAGGGCAGCGGCTCGTAACCGGAAGGACTGTGGCGCGAGCAGGAAGTCGTGATGGGGGCGGAGCGCCGCCCCGCCCACCTGCCCCGGAGCCGACCCTGATTGGACAGTTCGAAAGGCCCTCGGGCCCGAGTGACAGAGGGATGGAGATAACGTGTCTGAGCCAACTCAAAGCTGGAAATTGTCCTGTCTGGGGACTTTTCCGTTGCAATTCAATGCTCCGAGGCCACTCGGGGAACTGTGACCCTTCTTTGCAAACACACTTAATATCACCTCAACCTGTGTAGGAATTAGTCTGTCTGCACTATCATCTCTGATTTTCCACCCAATGCTTCCCCACCTCTACTCAAATCCTACTTGAAAATATCCTATGGCCTCCCAAGCCCTTAGCTATGGCGGGAAGTTGGAAGCCGCAGCCCTAGCTGAGCGCAAGGACTCTTCTCAGTCTAACCACTAGGTATGAGATGTTTTCATTCAATATCAGGTGTACGTTTTACCCTGGAGTGAAACTTATTTTAGATCATTTTTTTAATGTGTCCTGAGAGAGCTTTGTAAAAGTCTATAATTTCCCTAAGGTAATTCAATTCCTATTTGGACTGATATAACAGAAAAAACCAGAAAAGGTTATGTAAATATTGGATGTACCTGGAAAGTGTTCATATGCTCAAGAGATTGAAATGCAAAGCTCTTTTGCATTGCAAAACTCTTCATGCATTTATCCACTTCTTCGAACAGTTTTTTTGGTGGGGGGGGACAATACACATGTAGCCAGAAAAACCCGAGACCCTGTCACTGTAGCCGAATCAATGAACACAATGACCAGGGGTGGAGGAAAAGAAAAATGGTTTAATTTTGTCAGCAAGATGAGGCAGCAAAATGGGCTCATGCCCCAAAATCCACAGTCCTTCCGAGGCATTAGGAGTTGGGGTTTTTAAAGGAAAGCCTGTGGGAAAGAATGTTTCCTTGGTGACTGTGATTATTTGTTGGAGGAGGGATCCCAGACCTCTGGCGCCAAGCCGGCTGTTATCTCTACCTACTCCAGGAGATTTAGGGCTCCATCAATCAATCTTCTCGCGTCACTCGAAATTTCGCCTTGGGGAGCGGACGGCAGCTGCCGCCAATTAACGATTACAAAGTTGACAAGGTTTTAGGCGGGGGAGGGGAGCTGTGGCTTTGCAGCCCGCATCCTCCCAACGGCCTGCGTTTAGCTGAGGTGGGGAAGCTGCAGGTGTCCTCTGTTTGTCTGTCCCTGTGATGGATGGTGGATTCGGCGCCAGGAACCAGGAGTTGGGAGCTTCAGCTTCTTGATAATTTCGAGATATCAGTCTCCCTGTAACAAACCACAAGAACTGGTAATTAGCCAGAGTTTCAGTTTGTAGCCACCTGGGCTTTTAACAATTTATTACCTCCACTTGCCTTTTGGCATTCAGGGACACAAAGGATAAAACAACCAATTTCTGAATGTGAATGTAACTTAGAGAAGCGGGGAAGGGGGAATGAGCGCTTTTTGGTTTTAACCCCATATATGCTGGGTTCAATTCGGGGGAACAGATACCAGGGCAGGCTTCACACATACCATATAATAGAGACCTTTGACGTCTACAAATCACTGGTCTTCAGTATATTCACAGATACGTGCAATTATCACCACAGTCAATTTCAGAACATTTTCATCATGTAAAAAGAAAACCCTATACCCTTAACCTATCACTGCCCTATCTTCCCCCCTAGATCCTACAAGCATCAGCACTAGACAACCACTAATCTATTTCCTTTCTCTATAAATTTCCATATTTGTTGACTTTGATATGAATGGGATTATATAATATGTGGTCTTTGTATTTGACTTCATTGACTTGGTATAACTTTTTCAGGGAATTCCATGTTGTAGCATGGATCAATACATTTGTTTTTTTTTTTAATGAGATATAATTGATATGTAACATTAGATTCGTTTCAGGTGTACCACAATAAGTCTAGTTAACATCCATCACCACACATAGTTACAAATTTTTTTCTTGTGATGAGACCTTTTAAGATCTACTCTCTTAGCAAATTTTAAATGTACAAGTCAGCAGAATTAACTCTAGTCACCATGCTGTACATTACATCCCCACGACTTACTTATTTTACCACAGAAGTATGGCTTTTGAACACCTTCTATATCTATTCCATACAAGTTACATCTTATCCATTTTTAAGCGTATATAGTTCAGGGCCGGGCCCCTGGCTTAGCGGTTAAGTGCGCGCGCTGCGCTGCTGGCGGCCGGTGTTCGGATCCCGGGCGCGCACAGACGCACCGCCTCTCTGGCCATGCTGAGGCTGCGTCCCACATACAGCAACCAGAAGGATGTGCAGCTATGACATACAACTATCTACTGGGGCTTTGGGGAGAAAAAGGAGGAGGATTGGCAATAGATGTTAGCTCAGAGCCAGTATTCCTCGGCAAAAAGAGGAGAATTAGCACGGATGTTAGCTCAGCGCTGATCTTCCTCACAAAAAAAAAAAAAGAATTTCGTTTGTTTTTAAAGCTGAATACTATTCAGTTGTATATGTACACCACATTTTGTTGATCCACTCATCTGTTGATGGATACTTGGGTTGCTTTCACCATTTGGCTACTGTGAAGAATGCTTCAAAAACACAGGTGTACAAATATGTGTTTGAATCCATGTTTTGAATTCTTTTGAGTATATACTCAGAAATGAAATTGCTGGATCATACGGTAACATTCTCTTTAATTTTGGAAAAACTGCCATACTGTTTTCCAAAATGGTGGCAGGATTTTACCTTCCCACCAGAAGAGCACAGGGGTTCCCCTGGGTGTTTTCAGTTTCCTGATGGTGTTCTTTAAAATACAAAAGGGATTAAGTTCAATGAAGTAAAAGTTATTCAACTTTTTTTTTACTGTTTTTCCTTTTGGTGTCATATCTAATAATTCTTTGCCAAAACCAAGGTCATATTTTCCCCTGTTTTTTCTAAGAGTATGATAGTGTTATCTCAGAGTTAGGTCTTCCATCCATTTTGGTAAATTATTGTATATGATGTAATGTAAGAGTCCAACTTCATTCTCCTGGATGTTGCTATCCTGTTGTCCCAGCATCAATTTTTAAAAAGAATATTCTTTCTTCATTCTTGACACTATTTTTGAAAATCAAATGACCATAGATGAATGGGTTCATATCTGGAATCTCAACTGAATCCACTGATCTGTGTGTCTGTCCTTGTGTCATTACCACATACCTGGATTACTGTGCTGAGACGTCAGATTTGAAATCAGGAAATATTAATCCTACTACTTTGTTTTACTTTTCAAGGCTGGTGTGGCTATCCTGGTTCCCCAACAATTCCATATAATTTATGAAACAGCTTGTCAATTTCTATTGTCAACTTAAAAAGCAAATTTGCCTGTTATTTTACCTCAAAATGAGTGTTTTCAAGAACAGCCAAAAGAATTGCAATTTGGGATGTGCACGCTATGGCAACCCATAGGCAAACCCAGCAAACAAAGAAAAGGAGCTGCTTTCATAGAGAAAAAGGGGGAGTAGGGAGGGGCTGCTCTAAATGAAAATCCATTGGGGAAAGGAACAGCTCAGGGCAGCAACGGCTCCTCATTGGCTGAGCTGCAGCATTTCTCATTGGCTGGGCCATTGCCTGGTGAAGAGAGAAATTTTCCTTCAGTAGGGAAGTAGTATTACTTCCTGTCGAAGATGAAAACTATCATCTTTTCCTGTTTGGTGTAACCGAAGATGTGTGATAGGGCGTGAGAGCTCCGCCTAAAGGCCTTCTTGACTCTAATTTAGTTAAGGTTTCTTTTATTAATATCTAGAGTACTGTCGGGGGAAGAGGGAGAATCTCCCTCTGCCCTTTCCCTTAAGGTTCTTCTGGCTGGCCAAATAATCAACAAGACAGGTTAGCAGGAGAAAATAATACCAAGTTTAATGACATGTATACATGGGAGAAAGCAGGGACACTGCGTTTCTCCACACAATAGCAGAAATTCTCGTCTTAAATATCATTTTCAGCCAATGACAAAGGAGGATTTTGGGGGTGGGGGGAGTCAGTTACAGGAGATTACCACTAAAGCACAGTAAACAAGAGTAAGGTTTATTATACAGCCCCAAGGCCTCATCTTCCACATTGATAAGTTACTAGAAATGAGCTCACCCCCCCTTTTTCTCAATACAGAGAGGGAGATACCTTTACAAATGGAGACTTCCCTTGTAAATGATTGTCTGACAACTCCTCGCAGGGCCATCCAAAGAATGTGGCCAGAGAGACAGGACTCCCGATAAGATGGGCTTGTTGGTGCCTTTTCTATTGTAACCTCTATCCTAAATTATCTTTTATAGCAGTCATGATAATAACCCCTTCCTAAAACAGATTTTTTGGTTTTAAATTCTTTAGGCAGTTTGGGAGGGGAAACTCCAATATTTTTCCTGAGCTCTCTGAGTCCTTATTGTCTTCAGCTCAAAATAATCCGTATACCAGAGTGGTTCTTCCTGGGGCAGCTTGCCCTGAGCACCATCAGTACAAAGAAGTCAACTGAGTTTCTGATAGGGATTTTGTTGAAAATCTACATCATTCTGAGAAGTATTGCTATCTCAACAGTGTTAAATCTAAGGATCCATGAAGATGGGCTTTTTCACTTTTATTTATTTATTTTTAGGGTTCACTCCTTTTTTTCTTGCCTGTATTGGTGAGAGAGGAATAAAGAGCAAGAAAAAGGATGACATTACTCCAAGGCCTTCACTCATCTTTATTAAAGATTTGCGAGGTCCAAATGTCCAAAGCCCCACCCAAACTCACCCGATTCCTTTTAATTTCCAAAAATGTCAATCAAATTTTTGGCAATGAAAACAGTTTAATGGTTATTATTACTAGAAATTGGTTTCAGGGAAAATGTGCCTAGAAGAGAGATTTTCTCCACATACCCTCAGAATTCTTGCAGGTCTGTAACTGACATCTCTTTGCGTGTATGTACACTCGCTAATGACCATCCAATAGAAATGGTGCCTAATTTGTAAATTTAAAATATATAAGCACTTTTCTGTCACGATATGATTATCACCAATATGCGTTTTTTGGGTAAAACTCCCTTTCTTTCTTTTTTTTCATTTTATTTATTTATTTATTTATTTATTTATTTTTTGCGATGACGATCAGCCCTGAGCCAACATCCGTGCTAATTCTACTCTTTTTGCCAAGGAAGACACGCCCTGAGCTAACATCTATTGCCAATCCTCCTCCTTTTTCCCCCAAAGCCCCAGTAGATAGTTGTATGCGTCGGGGGAAGAGGGAGAATCTCCCTCTGCCCTTTTCCTTAAGGTTCTTATGGCTGGCCAAATAATTAACAAGACAGGTTAGCAGGAGAAAATAATACCAAGTTTAATAACATGTATACATGGGAGAAAGCAGGGACACTGTGTTTCTCAACACAATAGCAGAAATTCTCGTCTTAAATACCATGTTCAGCCAACGACAAAGGAGGATTTTGGGGGTGGGGGAGTCAGTTACAGGAGATTACCACTAAAGCACAGTAAACAAGAGTAAGGTTATTATGCAGCTTTAAGGCCTCAACTTCCACATTGATAAGCCACTAGAAATGAGGCCATCCCCCTCTCTTCTCAAATCAGAGAGGGAGATACCTTTACAAATGGAGATTTTCCTTATAAATGTAAATGATTGTCTGGTAACTCCTCGCAGGGCCATCCAGAGAATGTGGCCAGAGAGACAGAACTTCTGATAAGAGGGGCTTGTTGGTGCCTTTCCTATTGTAACCTCCATCCTACATTATCTTTACAGCCATCATGATAGATCTCTTCCAGGAAAGAGCCACCATGTCAAATTCTTTAGGCAGTTAGTAGGGGAGGTCAAATGTCCCTAGAGAAAACAACCAAGGTAAAGAGATAGATTTCAGGGTGGCCAAATCTTGATCTCCCACATATGTCAAAGTTGCACATCCTTCTAGTTGCTGTTTGTGGGACGCAGCCTCAGTATGGCCGGACAAGCGGTGGGTTGGTCCGCTCCCGGGGTCCCAACCCCGGCCACCAGTGGCAGAGCACACACACTTAACCACTAAGCCTCAGGCTGACCCTGTTCTTGCTTTTAATGCTCTCTTTCTGAACCTGACTGAAGTTCTGGAAGGATGCCCACCTAATGCATCCCTGGTGTCTGTGCCTGTGTACCTATTTCGCAAAACTATGTCAGACTCCCGTTGTCAACATAGATCAAAATGGAGAGAGACTAATTATTGCACACGGCGAGGTGACTTTTAATTGTGTTTGTAAAAGGATCACAGTTGCAGGAGGGCGCTCCCAGCACTACTTTTCAACGCAAATCTCCCTGGGAAGGACAAGTTCTGGCGGGCATTAGGCTCAGACACATAACTTGAGGGGGCTGTCACTCAGGCAGGAGGGGGCGAGGTCTTGTGAGCTGTCCAATCAGAGGCGTCGCCGGGGCAGGTGGGTGGGACAAAAGAGCCCAACTACCGGGAAGTAGCTGCTCGCTCCTTCCGCGCTCGGGATCCCCTGTCCTCCGCCATTGAAGCCTCACGGTGCTGTGCCGCCGACGGTGTCGCGTTGTGACCTCTACGAAGTCGTAGGAGGGACGCCAGAGAACCCGGGAACTTAGAAATGGTGAGAGTTTGGCCCGGGCGTTGGGGTTTGAGAGAGGAGGGTCTGGGCGGAACCGGCCGTGGCGGGACCGGCCTCCCCGCGGTCGCCTCCGAGTCTGCGGGCCCGAGTCCGCGGGGGCGCCGCTCGGACCTCAGTCCCCTCCGGCCGCAGCGTGGGGGCGGGGCCGGCAGCCGGGACCCCGGGCGTCCTGTGCTCACTGCGCGCGGCGACTTGGGCCCCGGAGCCTTTCTGGGCAGCTCTGCGCCCGCAGCCCCGCGTGTCCCCAGATGGTGCGGTGACCACGGGGAGGGGCATCAGGGACAATCGTGACTCGGTCTCCGGGGCTCCTGCGTGGGAGGAGCTGTGGTCTGTGGGGTCCCCAGTCCCTCCTTTCTCCTCCCGGGGGAACCTATTTTATTTTGAATTTTCCGTATATTTGGGGAGCAGGGTCTCAAATCCACGACATTGTCCCCTCAGTCTAGGTCTTCCTGGTGCTGGCGCCAGACGCCTAAATTTCGAATCCCTCCCAGAATTCCGGAATGCCACGTTCGCATCTCTGATTCACAGCATTATTAACTATTTGTCGTCCTTTGTGGATGTGAAACAGAGCCAATATTTTAATTGTTTACCATTATCTCACAGTCAATGGATGGCTGTTTTTAAAAGATTTATTTTGTGTGTGTGGATATTTTGCATGAGTGAAAAGCAGCCTATAACCACCTGGAACTACATTGTGTGAAATCCTGGTGCCCCTCCCCCCAGGATCTTTCTGGGCACAGACATCCTGTGGGAAGTCCTTTGGGTGGAGTTTCCTCTTCAGAACATTTATCTATTTATCTCCACCCCCCCCCCCCCCCCCCCCCCCCCCGCCGGCCCGCCCAGAGCCCCAGTAGATAGTTGTATGTCATAGCTGCACATCCTTTTAGTTGCTGTGTGTGGGACGCGGCCTCAGCATGGCCGGAGAAGCAGTGCCTCGGTGCGCGCCCGGGATCTGAACCGGGCCGCCTGGGCCGCCAGCAGCGGAGTGCGCGCACTTAACCGCTAAGCCATGGGGCCGGCCCTTGAGAACATTTTGGACCGTCTGTCCTGCCAGCACTGTCCCCACCTAAGTTAGCCACCTTTTAAAGATTTATTCACTTATATTTTAGTCTCAGTTTTTCAATGAATAAAAATTGATTTAATCGATACAATTTGAAACACAATATAAAATATTTCCAAAGAGGTTGTGGGGGATCAGAATTGGCCACCCTAAAATGTGTCTATTTGACATGAGGATTATTTTCGGCTGGTTAATTTTAAGAAACTGTAGACAGGGAAGAAGCTCTGAAAATCGAGTAGAAGTTACCCTTTGTAAGGGACATTTACATTTCTAAGGGAAGTCTCCATTTGTAAAGATGTCTCCCTCTCTGTACTGGGAAGAAGGGGGGATGACCTTATCTCTAGAAACTCTTGTCATTGCAGAAGGCATGGACTTGAATCTGCATAATAACCTTACTCTTGTTGACTGTGCTTTTCTGTTAATCTCTCAACTGACTCCTCTCTCCCCCTACATCTTCCTTTGCCTTTAACTGAAGATAGTATTTAAGGTCACAGCGTCCGCCATTTTGGCGAGTTGCTCAGTTTTCCTGGGTCTCTCCCATGTATACATGTTATAAAGCTTTGTTGGATTTTCTCCTGTTATCCTGTCTCATGTCAATTTAATTTGTAGCTCAGACAGAAGGACCTAGAGGGTAGAGGATTTGTCTTCCTCCCCTACAAGGTAAATTACAGAAAAATGAATTATTCTAATATTTCTTTGCATGTATTCCATTCTTCTTTCTCTTTATTTCTCCCATCATGGGTACTAATATTCTGAAATCTGGTCCTTAATTTTGGGAGGGTTCAAAAGTTCAAACTTTCCAGGAGTTAGACTTGCAGACCTGAAGTGCTCAAGATGATTAATAGTTTATAAAACAATTTCTTGCCATGGAAATAACAAGTAACATTGTTTTTTCCCAGCATGCTCTAGATACTTATAGGTTTTCTTGTTGAGCTCACAAAGTGCCTTACAGTCTTCTTCCCTCCTTTCCACATAAACACTTGGTTTGAGTGATTTTGTGTGATTGTTCAAACACTGGGTTCATGTTTTTTAAAATATCAGTGTGGTCCAAAGCAACTCAACCAGACACTCCACAGTCATGAGGCCCCCTCCCTCACTTGGAGGCCAATGACTCCAAGATACGACCCCCTTGAGCCTTCAGTGGAAGTACTTGAAGGCCAGTTATTCTTCCGGGGGAGCTTCCCCTTGTAGGTGTCCCCCCTGCTCTCCCCCACCTTGAAAGGAGCCTTTATACTGAGAGAAGCTACAGAGTCCTGGAAAGCTGGGGGTGCACCATGCGTTGTTTGGTTGGAGGAGGTGGGGGGGATGGAGGTGATGCCCTTTCTGAGGTTGTAACAGTGCTTCACTTGGGCCTATTTCTAGATACAGGTTTGAGTTTTCACAGTGTAGGGTCACACAGAGGGTAATTTGTGTACACTGAGAAAGCCTGATGAAAGTCAGGATTTCTGTGTCCTTGATTAGGGTCCATAGATTTGGGAGTTTATTTGGGTCACAACTTTAAACTGAATCCTGCTAAGTTGACAGTGGCTGATTATGGTGGTTTCTCACTGGCTGTGTGTGGTATTTTCTCATTGGCTGGGCTGTTACTGGGCAAGGAGAAATTCTTCCTACCTCCAGATGGGGTGTGTAGGGTAGGCATCTTCCTGTTGAGGAATGGGAGGTACACTTGTTTTTTGGGGTCTGAAAAATACAGTGAGTAGTACTGCATGGGAGGTCCTCCTTCAGGACTTGCCTGCTCCACTTTCAATGAGATTTCCTGTATTTCTGTTGACATTTGCAACCCCAGGTGACCAGGAGGTGAGGCAGTGACAGAACCCAGAACCCATGTCATGAGGCAAAGGCCCCTGGAGCACAATACTCCCCACTGTCACATACACATCACCTCTGCTCCAACAAGCACAGTATCACAATAGTCTCTATACCACTAATTATGTCAAAAGGAGATGCCCTCCCTTGTCCCTCCTCTGGGAGTCCCTCAAGTGCCCTGCTGTACCTCCATCACTCTCCCTCAGATCTCTGGCACATTCCACCGTGCAGTTTCAGTGGCTCGTGTGCTGACCACACCTGGCTCCCACACCTCAGAACCTGCTTCCAGAGTGAGTTTGGAGCCCACCCACCAAGGCCAGTGCTTACTTTCTCTGGAACAGGACCCACCGTGCAGAGTTCCAGCCCTGAGGCCTGTGGGAAATGGTGATTTCAGCCAGACCCTCCACAGTCATGGGCCCCTCCCTTCACATGGCACCCAGAATGCAACGGGCACCACACCAAGGGAAGTGGGGGGAAATGGTGAGGATTTACACCCCTCCTGAAATGTGCAGGTGCAGGTGATGCCCCCTCCTTTGTGGGAGGCCACGCTCACTGTTTCCTGAAGGGAAGGGGCAGAAATGAGCCAAGCCACATCCCAGTGTGCTCTTGCAACAACTTCCAGTGCTTTCCTGGGTCCCAAAGGTGATGTCTCTGTGTCTGGGAGACCTGGGGTCTGAGATACTGAGGCCTCCTCCCCCGGATCAGTGAATGTTCCAGGACAGGGTAGTGATCAACACCTCAGTGAGGATGACTCATGGGGCTGACCCATATGGGTTCTGGGTGCAGGTGGGACACAGTGGCTGGGCGATGATGAACAGAAATTTGTTGTCCACACTGAGGTTCCAATGGGAAAGCAGAGTGAGGAAGGGGCATGTGGTGAGGGGCGTGGTTCTGAAAGTGATCATAGCAGCGTGAGGGGCTGGAACACGATGATCACTGCAGCCATTGTGGGCCCTGACTCTCCCCTCTTCAGGGCCTGGGCTGTGTGTCTCTGGGCCACTGTCTTTGAGGATTTGTGACTTTGGGTGTCTGTGTGTGAGTGTGTGCACATGTATGCCCAGTGAGAATTTGTATGTCTGTCTGGGGTGCTGTGTGTATGTCCTTAAAATCTGGAATGCTTTTATTTCATTTGGTGCCTAATTGCCCTTGTGTGAACAGATAAATCCTTGTCTTCTTTCTGACTGTATTAATCATGTGTTTTATTTTGTGTCTCTGAAGATGTTTTGACATCTTGGGGGCCTCTCAGACATAGGGAGACATTGCCTCTCCCAGGGGGACCTAACTCCACCTTGGCAGTGGCCAGTCTGTCTGGAGCAGGGCTTGCATGTGCCCACCACCCAGTCCAGTGCCCTGTCCCTACAGACCTCCTTATCCACCTCTCACACACCAAGATGATATCTCCTCTGCCCTAAACCAACCTAGAGTCAGACAAGACCCCAAATCGTGTTGGATTTGTTCAAAGTAGCCAATCCTAAGCTGCTTACACTGCCCTGACCTGTGTTTCCTGTGGAAACCGAAATAAAGGCTGTGGCCTAGATTTTTGTCCCACTCCTGATTTGGCCTGCTGAGCAAACATGATGCATCGCATCATGGCATGCCCCCTTATTTTGGGGAATACAAGTAATATTTCAATGACACTTGCCTTTTTGTCCTTTTTGTCACTTAGTCACCTACATAAATTACAATCTCAAGGGTACAAATTGGACACTGATCCTAAGGAGGAAGCGTTCAGTTAAGATGGTGGGGCCACCGTGAGGGGGCTGAGTGAGGTCTGTGGGAATATGAGTCCACAGCAGAGGCGATGTCTACCCGGGAGCCTGCTGCAGACGACCTGAGTGCTGAGCAGGGGACATACTCACCTTTGGTCCCCTCACTGAGCTCACAGTAGAAAAGCAAATTGACAGAGGGACAACTCATGATGAGTGAGTTTCTGGATGCTTTTTTAGCAGTGAGAGGGGCTGGAACATCATGACTCCAGCCATTCTAGTTTCTGACTCTACGATCCAGTCTCCCATTTTGTGTTTTTTTTGTAGAGATGTACTTTTTGTCCTGTGTGGTGTCAGGAAGGGTGAAATCCCTTCCCCATGTGGAGGAGCTGAGACACCCTCTTTGGGGATTGATTTGGGAGCCAGGAGACACCCCTCTACCAGGTGGGATGGGAGTGAGAACAGTGCACTGTGTGAAGATCTGGGCCTGTGATGAGGTCTGTGTGAAGCTTCCATGTGAGTGTGTGTGTGTCTGTCTCTCTATGAGCCCTGATATGCAGGAAGTATTGGTGTGACAGGCCTTCCGGTAGCTGCTCTTGACATGAAATAACCAATAACCCTTCTATAAATAAGAGAGCTGAGTTTTACTTGAGCCAGAGTGAGGATTATAATCAGGGAAGGCCTTTTCCAGAAAGGAAGAAAGCATTCTGGATAAGCATGGTGTTCAGTACAGGCTTATATCTTTTTAGAACAAAGGACATGTATTAAACACATTCAGAACACATATTCATCAAAGTTTCAAAGAGGTATCCAGTTGCCAGTTAGTGGGTCAACATGGCCCTGATGATGAGAGAGGGATGGATTAACATTGGTGGGCTTTACTAATAGGGCACAGGAGGGGAAGTATGCATGCTTATCTTGAGAGTGCATTCTTTACTTTCATGGTTACAGCAGATGTACAATGTATGTCTGATAGGTCGTAAGTCAGGCTTTTTTAGTTCAAGTTGAAGAAGTTTTGTACCTGAATAGTTACCCCATATGCCTCAATATGTGAAAATCTCTTGTCAGTGCTTTGGTGGACAAAGCAGAGCAAATATCCCTCCTTCACTTTGAAGCTGACATTTTAAAGGTAAGAAGTTATATAAATAAAATTATACCATATGTCTGATGGTGATTGGCTCTAAAAAGTAAAGTGGGGAGGAGTGCAGAGGGCCCGGGCCCTGTGTGTCTGGGAACATCTCTGTCTCTCTGAGACCTTAACTCTGAGAGTTTGTGAGTTTGTGTGTCTGCATCCGTGGGTGTCCTATATGTGCTATGACAAGATCTTTGTGATTTTGTATGTCTGTCTGGAGCTATGCACATATGTCCTTTAAAATCTGTTAAGTTTTTTCCATGTTCTTGCCTAATTGCCCTGGTAGCGTCTTTCCTACCACATTGGGTAGAACGGGTGAGAGCACACATCTGTGTCTTCTCTCTGATCTTAGAGAGAAAGCCTTCGGTCTTTCACCATCAAGAATGATGTCAGCTGTGGGTTTTCATTGATGCTTTATTTCAGGTTGAGGTAGTTTACTGAGGGAGTTTATTGTAGTTTATTGAGTGTTTTCCTCGTGAAGGGGTGTTGAACGTGGTCTAATGCTTGTTTGTATCTATTGAGATGATCCTGTAGTTTTTGATGTTGATTCTATTAATGGTTTCTTATGTTAATTCACTTTCAGGTGTAAAACCAACATTTCTTTCCTGGGTTAAATTCCACGTGGTCATGCTGTTTAGCTCATTTTATATATGGCTAGATTTACTGTACTAGTATTTTGTGGAGTCCTTTTTCATCTATGTTAGAAAGAGATATTTATGTACCAAATTATAATGTACTATGTAGTATAAAATTATCTAACGCTACCTATAGTGTGTATCTTTGTGTTATATGTGTATATATAGAAAGAGAATTTATAATACAGTATGTATATGTGTATATATATAAATATATATTTTATAGGTAGTGCATTACCTATATATAGTATAGTTAGCATATAGCACTGTACAGAATTAGTATATATTATGTATAAGTAGACTATATTATATATTATTAACATATATAATTAGTTTTGTAGTGTATAGTATAGTGTTATACATTTACAGAATAGCATTACAGTCTTATCAGTCTACAGCATAGTGGGCATCTTTACCATGTCTGTCCACAGAGTTACTCAAATAACCCATTCACATCCTGCCATAGGCTCATAGGGGCCCCTTACTGTCTTGATACTCCAGAGCCTGCCTCAGCCACCCCTGGTTTGTTTTCTCTGCTTCTGAGTGCAACTGAGGTGTCAGTATGTGTTTCAGAAATTATAACTGATTTATCAGGCTGAGGGTTGAAGTGAGCCTCTGCCATTTGATTTTTTTTTTTTTTTTGCTTGTGAGGAGGATCAGGCCTGAGCTAACATCCATGCTAATCCTCCTGTTTTTTTTGCTGAGGAAGACCGGCTCTGAGCTAACATCGATTGCCAATCCTCCTCCTTGTTTTCCCACAAAGCCCCAGTAGATAGTTGTATGTCATAGTCGCACATCCTTTCTAGTTGCTGTATGTGGGACACGGCCTCAGCATGGCCAGAGAAGTGGTGCGTCGGTGCACGCCCTGGATCCGAACCCAGGCCGCCAGTAGCGGAGTGCACGCACTTAACCGCTAAGCCATGGGGCCGGCCCCTGCCGCTTGATTTTTAAGACATGAAGACACACCTGTGACCTTCTTATGTATTTGAGTAAGTATGAGCAAGATTATCACAGAGTGGTTTCTCCTAAAGCGTAACCTTGGATAAGTAGCTGATGTTCTTGTTGCCAGGCAGCTAGACCATGGCCATTGAACTAAGAGTCTAAAACTATGAAGATGATGTTGACTGTTGGCCAGGACATCCATTAGCATGAATGCCTGCAGATTGACTAATCCTGCTGACCTTGAGGTCCTGTCTTTGATCAGGTTCGAGTCCATCATATGATGATTGTGTGACAACCATTGATGTGAAAATAGGTGCAGGATTTATTTTATTTACGTGAACCAGAGAGCAAAACATATTTCACAAATTAAAACGTGTCCTTTGCATTTCGAAAGGAAGAAAAAATTACGTGCTTTAAATTGCTTCTTTGTAGACAAATGCTGAAAAGCCTTACAAGAAATGAAGTACATTGTTATGTACATGAGCATGGGGAATATACAAGCTAGTGCTAGAAGACATGCGAGGGGCAGCCTTCAGGCACTTTCAAATCTCAGGCTAGGTTTTTGAAAATTGATACTCACAGTAAACAATTCATGATAAACGAAAATTCTGTTAACCATATTTTATTTTTAATAGTGTTGAATACCAAATTCAACTGAATAAATTTTAAATGGTCTAACTGGCTTTATTGAGCAATTCATCAATTGGGCCGCATCCCATGTGGCAAGCGGAGAGGAGGTCCAGCGGGCTATAGAAAGTGAAAAGTTTTAAAGCCAGGAGAAGCAAGTCATAAGCAGAATAAAAGGATTATTTCAGGCAAAGTTACCTTCCTTGGGGGACAAATGGGTATTATTAGGTAGATTACCACATCTTCTTTTGGGGATTGGAGAGGGCCCATTACCTCATTGGTACAGACCAGAAAATTCTAGACTGACCAGTTAGGTTACATTCCTGGATCAGACTGAAGCTGCAGTTAGGTTAGGTAACAAACCCTTGTTTGGTGAAGTGTACCTAGCAAAAGGGACTCTGCTGGGGCCTGTGGTTTTCTTTTTAACAATAGTTTATATGGGCCGGCCCCGTGGCTTAGCAGTTAAGTGCGCGCACTCCCCTGCTGGCGGCCTGGGTTCGGATCCCAGGTGCGCACCGATGCACCGCTTCTCTGGCCATGCTGAGGCCGCGTCCCACATACAGCAACTAGAAGGATGTGCAGCTATGACATACAACTATCTACTGGTGCTTTGGGGGGAAAATAAATAAATAAATAAAATTATTTAAAAAACAACCAAACAGTTTATAATCAAATGACTAATATATTTTTAACTTTTAATTAATTTAATTAATAAGTTTAATTTTTAATAATTCTGTGTTGATTTTGGACTTTTTTTTGAAGTGTGCAATACATTTTAACCATAAAAAATTAATTTTTTCAATTCTATTTCTCTGTAAAATGACAAGTGATAGTACAGCCTGTAGTGACATCGTATATCGATGTCAAGAAGGTTTACTGATATCGGGTACTGTATTGAATGCACTAGGGTGGTGTATTAATATGAGGAGCTCCGGTGACCTCACTCCTCAGTGGAACTGGTAAAAATTAATTTAAATCCTCTGGAAATTGTCCTAATGGCAAGCAGCAAATGAGGAACATTTATTCTAGAAAATCAGTAAATTTTCTGTGAGAAAGGAGAAAGTGTGTAGGATTTGAACCATCCTCACTCTCTCCCCACTCTCAGCTCAGGAAGTGAACACTCCTCTCCAGAGTGCTGCACCCTGAACCAGAAGACACGATTCTGTCTCCCTAAGCTTCCAGGACAAGCACTTTTTCCTAGGATGAGCAGGACTTCAACGTTACCCATCTTGCCCTCAGCTACATATTCCCAAATTTAAGTCCTTCATTGGTTCACATGAGAACTGGGGACACTCTTCTTGCACCCAACCCCTTCTCCTGGTACAGAGGCTCTGCTGTGCTCATTCTTTGCTGAGAATACAGGACACTGGTCACTCTTTCCCCTGCTCATGAGGTGGCTGTAACATGAGACAATCAAGAGGACCTCTGGCTGCTGTCTCTCCACGGCACTGATCACTCAGCCCCTAAATTGGGATTGTCTCCTAGAGCGAGTCTTGCTGTTGTCCCTGTCGCAGCTCCAGAGTCCTGGAACTGAGATTTTTCCTGAACTCAGGGGAGAAGCCAGCTGTAAAACACAAAACTGTTAATTCCTTCCCAAAGGAATTAACTTGGCCAGCAAAAGATCATGAAAAGCTCAAGCCAAATGACACTCTCAAAAAAGTGGAGAATGAGGTGAAAGGCAATGAGTAAATTTGTGTATTTAATGAAGATACTGCTTAGACTGTAGGCTGACTAGTTTCTAGAAAGAACCAGAGAATTCCACTGCTGGGAGGGTGCTTCCAAGGGCCAGAACAAATATCAAACAGTGACTTCAGAAAACGTTTCTACAAAGGAGCCAGAACTTGGCTGGACTATTTGAGAGAGGAAGTTATGCCCCCCAGTACGTTGGTGAAAATAGTAGAGCAATAAGCTAGCAATTAATCTAGTTTAACCATGGAGTGTGTCCATGGTGGAGGAAGAGAGCCCTACCAGTACCACTGTCTCATGACGGTAGACGTACCCAAAGCCATGCTGGATTCTAGGAGATATATCAGAGGTTTCGCTCTGTGTCGAGGATACACATTTAACTAAAATTATCTGCCCAGTCACTGAACAAGTAATTAAGCTAATAACAATAAAAATTAAAAGTAGGAAGGGAACCAGAACCCAGAGTTGCTAAAATACATTACCTAAAATGTCTGGTTTGCATCAAAAATATGAGACATGCAAAGATACATGAAAGTAGGAACTATATACTGGAAAAAACAGCAATTGAAAATTTACCCAACTCTTACAGGAAAACCCAGTAAAATTAACAAGTGATATCTCAGCAGAGAAAAGAGAGGTCAGAAAGCAGAGGGATAACATATTCAAGTGCACAAAGAAAAACCTATCAACCAAGAATCCTATATTCACCAAAATTACCATAAAATATAAAGCTGAAATAAAGACTTTCCCAGGTTAGCAAAAACAGAAAATTTATTAACATCAACTATCTTATGAGATTACTGCAGGAGTTCTTCAGGTTGAAAGCAAGTGACCCAGGATGGTAATTGGTATCGATAGAAAGAAACAAAAATGTCAGTAATTTTGTAAATATGCAAGACAGAAGAAATACCTATTTCCTCCTTTTTCTCTTAGCTCTTATCCAAGGAATCGTATAAAATACTATATATTTCATATGCTGTTGTGCTGATTACATATAGAAATGTAATATATGTGTAATTTGTTTCTCGTTAAAAGCACAAAGTTCCAGGGTGAGAGGGAAGCTATGTTGGGCTAAGGAAGTGACTGCAGATGGTAAAGAAATAAGTGTAACAAGATATTATTGAGGTACATCAATAATAGATATAATGTGCATGACAATACTGCAACAAAAGTGGCAAATGGGAGAGAGGTATATAGGAGTAAAAATTCCATGTATCCCTGGAGTTAAGTTAGTATACGTTAGAACTTTATTCATCTTTATTCTTATAAATTAAGAAGTATATGTTAAATAGTAGAGTAACCCCTAAAGAAATAACTGCAAAAATATAGTGAAGTCATTTAAAATTTAAAATGGTACATTAGAACATATTCAATTATTGCAAGGAAAACCATAACAGAGAAGAGAAGCTAAAAAAAAAGAGAGAGAATTGTAGAAAATGTAAAGTAAAATGGCAAATAATTACAATTATGTCAGTAATACTAAATGTGAATGGAATACATTATCCACATAGGAGGAATAGATTGTCACCTCTGAGTAAAAAAAACTAAAAGCATGATCTAAATATATACTGTGTACAGCAAACACACCGTAGATGCAAAGATATAAACAGATTAAAAGGAAAATCTCTGGAAAGATAAATCTTTACAGCACACAAGGTAACTGGAGAGATGATACAAATTTCTAGCAAAATAAGACTTTAAAACAATCGCTAGGGGGCCGGCCCCGTGGCTTAGCGGTTATGTGCGTGTGCTCTGCTACTGGCGGCCTGGGTTTGGATCCCGGGCGTGCACCAACGCACTGCTTCTCCGGCCATGCTGAGGCCGTGTCCCACATACAGCAACTAGAAGGATGTGCAACTATAACATACAAGTATGTACTGGGGCTTTGGGGGAAACAACAAAGGAGGAGGATTGGCAATAGATGTTAGCTCAGAGCCGGTCTTCCTCAGCAAAAAGAGGAGGATTAGCATGGATGTTAGCTCAGGGCTGATCTTCCTCACACACAAAAAATAAATAAATAAAACAATCCCTAGAGATAATGAAGAATATTACATGATAACTAGAGTGTCAACATTTATGGCCTGCATCTAAAACAGTAGAAAGAAAGAAATTTATAGCCATTAATGCCTAGACTTAACAAAGAGAGATCTCAAGTCTGTAACCTAACCTTTCACCTTAACAGACTTAAAAAGATTAGGTACCAGACCCAAAGCAAGGGGAAAAGGAAATAATAAAAATTAGAGCAGAAGTTAATGAAATGAGAAATAGAAAAACCACAGAGAAAATCAATGAAACCAATAAGTGGGTTCTATGGAGTGATTAACAACACTGACAGATATTTAGCTAGATTGATCTAGAGAAACAGGGGGACATTCAAATTCATACAATCACAAGGAAATAGTGATATTACTACTGACATTATTGAACTAAAAAAAATTGTAGGAGAATTCAGTGAACAATTGTATAGAAACAAATTGTATAACTCAGATGAAATGGACAAATTCCTCAAAAGACACACTCTACTGAACCTAAATCAAGGATAAATGGAAAATCTGACTAGAAATATAAGGAGGTGGTTGAAACATTAAACAAAGAACTACCCACAAATTAAGACTAGACACAATGGCTCCATTACAGAATTCTCCAAAACAGTCAAGATTATTTAATACTGATTCTTCACAATTTCTTTAAAAAATTAAGAGAACACTTCATACTAATGTTGTGAGGCCAGTACAACAAATGCCAGCAAACCCAATCCAGCAATATATAAAATAATCATACACTGTGACCAAGTGAAATTTATTCCAGGGATGAAGGGTGGGATTAACACCTCAAAATCCATTTATGTAATAAAGCATATCATGGAGTGAAAATCAAAAGTGGCAGATCATTTCAATAGAGTCAAGGGCAGTAATTGACAAAATCCAACACCCGTTCATGATTAAAGCACTCAGATTACCAGGAATAGAAGGAAATGTCATAACATAATGAGCATATATGGAAAACCCCCACTAATATTATATTTTTATTTCTTTAATATGATATTTAATTGTAAATATTGGATGCTTTATCCTGAAGATAAGGAACCAAAGAAGGATGTCTGTTCTTTCCACTATATTGTAGAATGTACTGGAGATTTTACCATTTTCCAAGGAAGATAAATGGCCAAGGGCATGTGAAAAGAGGCTGAACATTGTTAGTCATCAAGGAAATGCAAATCAAATCCGCAGTGAGATACCACTTCACAACCTCTGGGATGGCCAGAGTCAAGAAGCGAGATAATAACAAGTTTTGTTGAGGATATGGTTAGAAATTTGAACTCTCGTACGTGGGTGGTGAGACTATAAAATGGTGTAGTTACCGTGGAAAAAGGTCTAGGAGTTCCTCCAATATAAAACCTAAAATTACCACATGACCCGTCAACTCCAATCCTAGGTGCTTACTTGTGTCTGTGTGTGTGTGTGTGTGTGTGTGTGTGTGTGTGTGTGTGTGTGTGGTGAGAATGCTTAATACACTGTCTTAGGAAATTTCAAGTATACAAATTGTATACGTATATCAAAGGATCACATTGTAATCTTTAAATATAGACAATTTTTTGTCTTGGGTGGCATCTGTGTGTTTAATGTGAAGGTGAGACTGAGGCTGGAGTTGCCTCAAAATTAGTGGAGGCCTGGGGTTACAAGGATGACCATACCCTGTGAAGGATCTGAGCCCACCAGATGGTTACTCCTTAAAGAGCAATTATTTCAGAGAGAAAGAAGAGAGGAAAATGCAGCCACAAGGTAGCAAGATTCCAGAGGTCTCACCAGGACCCCTAAGTAACTGCTGCTGCTGCCACCGCTGCGTCTATTGCAGTAAAGATCCTGACCCCCTGGGTTATAGCGGACAACACCCACAGTCTGAGCTTGGCCCAGCAAAGGTATTAGTTCAAACCGCACTTAAGCCTGGGGTCCTTAAACCCTGTAAAGCAACTAGTTGTCATGGAGGAGGCCACTAACGCTGATGGCAGTGATTTCACGCTCTCAGGAGGAGGGTCTTAAGTTGTCCCTAGGCTTCTGATGCAAGAACCTGCCCTGGTCCCCACACTATGTGCCATTAGAGCTGCTGTTGTCACTAGGTACTGAGATCTCTTGAAAATAGAGGCTCTCACAAACACTGAGCATGTGATCCTCTACCAAGACACCTATAGTGCCTTTGGCCTGGGAAAGAGCTTCCCACCAGCTCAGACCAGCTACTGACACTTACTTGTGATATGATGCAGCCTAACCTTGACCCTGTAGCTTATACTACCTGCAGGAAGGGCATGGCTTTTGTTTCTTTAGTTCATTGAAAGATGCTAGGGTGATGGAGGAGGTCCTTTTGCCAGATACCTTGGTTCCCTGGGCAGTTCCTCGGGATTAACTGAATGCACAGCACTGGGGAGTGCATAGACTTTAAGGACGACAATACACATTCATACATGATGGAGCTCAGTGGAGAGTTGCTACTCTTCATCCCTTAAGTGGGACATCCCCTGATGAACCAAACCCAAGCTAACCAAACATCAAGCAGTCATCTTACTACTGGCCAAAAATTGGCCATATCTGCACAAGTTCACAAACTCTTGAATGATTGTCTAAGAGATGCCCCTTTGTGGTAAAATAACACTGAGAATGTCTTAAATCAGAGATACCCAAAATAGAAATCAAGGTAACACTTGTCTGTGTGTTACTAAGTCCACAATACAAGGACTCACCTGGACACTCATTTTCCACCTTGGAGTTGTGACACTACTGAGAGTGACCATGGCACCTCTCAGAGAATACAGTGCCCTGCTCTCCAACAAGGCATTTGGTGGAAGTTTCACTTCCCTGATGGGTCTCAGACTCATAGAGCACCATACTGGCTTATTGAAACCAGTTGGATGAGAGATGTCCTGTTTCAGTCATCAGGGGTGAATGTAATGAGTCTGTCTTCATGTTTTTTTTTTTTTTTTTTGAAAGACTTCAGTTTTCTTTAGATCAGTTTTGGGTTTTCAGAAAAATTGATCAGAATTTACAGTTTCTACATAACCCTTCTCTCTGCATCCACACAGTTTGCACTCTTTTTCAAATTTTGTCTTGCTGTGGTCCATTTGTTACAATTTCCAAACCCATATTGATGCATCACAGTGCTCAGTGTACATTAGCATTGACTGTCTGTGTTATACAGTGTATGGGTTTTGGCAAATGTATAATGATGTGTATCCATCGTTTCTGTTTCATATAGTACAGTTTCACTTCCCTAAAACTTCTCTGTCTTCCACCTATTGATTCATCCCTCCTGCAACCCCCAAATCCTTGACAACTAAAGATCTTTCTAGTGGCTCATGCTTTTCTCTTTTCCAGAATGGCATGTACGTGGACTCATACACGACATAGCCTTGTCACATTGGCTTCTCTTCCTTTGCAGTATACATTTAAGATTTCTCCATGTGTTTTCATGGCTTGATACCTCCTTTTATCACTGAGCAGTATTTCACTGTATGGATACACCATTGATTGTTTTTGTCTATTTAACTCTTGAAGGACATCTTGCTTAAAAATCTAAGTCTTATAAATTATGAATATAGCACCTATGAACATTTGTATGTATGATTTGTGTGAACATAAGATTTCAATACATTTGCAAAAATACCAAGGAGTGTGATTGCTGGATCTTACTCTATGTAGTGACTCAGAATTTTGTTTTGAAAGAAGGTTCCTGCTTCCATTGTAAGTTACCAAATTCCATTTCTACCAGCAATGAATGAGGGTTACCTGTAGCTTCACATCTTCACCAGTATTTCATGTTCTTAGTGTTTTGAGATTTACCCATTTAATAAGTGTTTAATGATACATCCTTGTTGTTTTATTTGCAATTTTCCAAGGACATTTGCTGTGGAGCATGTTTTCATGTTGCTTATTTCCCATCTATATATCTTCTTCAGTGAGATATCTATTCCAATCTTTTGCCCATTTTTTAAATTGGGATGTTTGTGTTCTGACTGTTGAGGTTTTTTTTTTTCCTTTTTTAAAGATTTTATTTATTTATTTATTTTTCCCCCAAAGCCCCAGTAAATAGTTGTATGTCATAGCTGCACATCCCTCTAGTTGCCGTATGTGGGATGCGGCCTCAGCGTGGCCGGAGAATCGGCGCGTCGATGCGCGCCCGGGCCCTGAACCCGGGCCGCCAGCAGCGGAGCGCGCGCACTTAACCGCTAAGCCCCGGGGCCGGCCCGACTGTTGAGTTTTAAGTGTTCTTTGGATATTTCGGATACCAGTCAAGTGTTTTACAAAAATTTTCACTTACTCTGTGAGTTGTTTTTATTGTCTTAACATCTTTCTCAGAGCAGTAGTTTTGCATTTTAATGAAGTAAAATTTTTGTTTTTTTCTTTTGTGGATCTTGATTTTTGATTTCATATCTAAAAGTTCATCTTGCAACCCAAGGTCATCTAGATTTTCCTCTGTGTTACCTTCTAGGAGTTTATTCCTTTCACATTTTACTTTCAAATCTGTAATGTGTCTTGAGTTAATTTTTGTGAAATGTATGGTGCCTGCGTCTCCATTTGTGTGTGTGTGTGTGTGTGTGTGTGTGTTTGCATGTGGATATCAGTTATTTCCACCACAATTTGTTTAAAAGACCTAATTTTTCATTTGACTTGCCTTTCCTTCTTTGTCAAAGATCACTTGACTATATTTGCGTGGGTCTATAAGGAAAGCAGTGCACCCACGTATCCTTCAGCCTTGCTATACTCTCATTAATTCCATGAGTTATTCCTGTTGTTATGAATTCTTTTAGCCATTTCACAGACTGTCATGCCATATGGAAAAAATGTTATAAATTTAGCTACAGCATTCATAAAGATGTTCTTTCTTAAGAGGTGGAAGTTCCTCTTTATTACCAGTTTGTTGTAAATGGATGATGGATTTTATCAAACCCTTTTTTGTTTTCATTTTTCCCTCCTTTCCTTTCTGATATTAGTAATTTCTGTCTTCCATCTTTTCTTTGTTTTCTTGACTAAATGTTTATCAATTTTATTAGTCTTGTCAAAGAACCCTTTTCTTGTTTTGATTTTCTCCATTGATTTCCACAATGAGATGGATTTCTTTTCTGATTTTTATTATTTCTTTTATTGTGCTTACTACAGTTTAAATGTGCACTTCTTTTTATTGTTTCCTAAGTTAGTTGCTTACATTGATTATAGATCTTTTGTTTTTCCAGTGTATTTGTTCAATGGCATAAATTTCCCTCTAGGCACTCTTTTTGCTGCTTCCAAGAACCATTGTTATGTTGTGTTTTCATTTCTTTTAGTTCAAAAGAAATTTTGATTTCTCTTGAGACTTCTCTGATCCTATGTATTATTTAGAAGTGTGCCCCATGGCTTAGCGGTTAAGTGCGCGCGCTCCACTGCTGGCGGCCTGGGTTCAGATGCCCGGCGCGCACCGACGTGCCGCTTCTCCGGCCATGCTGAGGCCGCATCCCACATACAGCAACTAGAAGGATGTGCAACTATGACATACAACTATCTACTGGGGCTTTGGGGAAAAAAAAAAGGAGGAGGATTGGCAATAGATGTTAGCTCAGAGCTGGTCTTCCTCAGCAAAAAGAAGAGGATTAGCATGGATGTTAGCTCAGGGCTGATCTCCTCACACAAAAAATAATAATAATTAACAATAATAAAATAAAAACAAATTAGAAGTGTGTTATTGAATCTCCACATAGTTGAAGTTTTCCAACAATCTTGATGTTATTCACTTCTAGATGACTGTCTAGGTGGTGTGAGAGCAGATTTTGTATGAGTTCTGTTTTTTCAAATTTGATAAGGTGTGTTTTATGTCCCAGAATGTGGTTTGTCTTGGAGAATATTCCATGTGAACTTGAGAAGAAGGTATATTCTGCTGTTGTGTATGAAGTATTCCATAGAGTATAATGAAATCCACTTGTTTCACGGTGCCCTTCAGTTCACCTCTGTCATTCCTCATCCTGCCTACTGGAATTTATAATTCTTGGTAAGGGGGAGTTGAATTCTGCAGCTTTAATACTGGATTCATTTATTTCTCCTTGCATTCTATCAGTTCTTGCATCGTGTACTTTGCCCCTCTGTTGTTATGCAGGTACACATGAAGCATTGGTGTGCCTTCTTGGAGAATAGACCCCTTTGTCAGTGTCTAATGCCCCTGTCTATCTCTGCATTTTCCTTTGTTTGAAATCTGCATTGCCTATAATTCATATACCTATGGCAGCTTTCTTTTTACTAGTGTTGTCATTGTCTATTTTTTTCCATCCCTTTACCCTTCATCTGTCAGTGTATATTTAAAGTGAGTTTCTTATAGAGAATTTGTAATTGTCTTCTTTGAAATCTGATATTACTGAGTGTTTCAATTGTATTGATACCATTGATAGTTAAAGCTGTTATTGATAAAGCTGGATTAGTATTTATGAAGTCTTGGTGTTGTATTTTTTGCTTTTGTTTCTTTTTATCTTCCACCTTTTATCTGTCTTCTCTGGCTGAAATTGAGCATTTTCTCAGATTGTTTTCTTCTTGTCTTAGAATATCAGTGACACATTTTTGAAAAGCATTTTGTAGTGGTTGCCCTTGAGTTTTCAGTATACGTTTACAACTAACCCACCTCCTCTGCCAAATAACACTACACCACTTCACTGTTGTGCGACTACCTCTTAACACACTCTTCCCACTTTGCCCTTCCTGTTTGTCATGTTGTTGTCATTTATTTCAGTTGTCCATAAATTTCTTATTACCACATACATTGTTGCTAATATTGTAAACAAAGTGTCATTTGTTATACTATTTCTAAGAAATATAAAACATATTTTACCTTCATTTTTTTTCTTTTTCTAAACCTCTACCTTTATCATTTATATTCTTCCTTTTTTTTTTTTATAATTTTATTTATTTATTTTTTCCCCCAAAGCCCCAGTAGATAGTTGTGTGTCATGGTTGCACATCCTTCTAGCTGCTGTATGTGGGACGCGGCCTCAGCATGGCCGGAGAAGCGGCGCTTCAGTGTGCGCCCGGGATCTGAACCCAGGCCGCCAGCAGTAGAGCGTGCGCACCGAACCGCTAAGCCACGGGGCCGGCTCTATATTCTTCCTGATAAATTTTTTTTGTGAGGAAGATTAGCCCTGAGCTAACATCCAATGCCAATCCTCCTCTTTTTGCTGAGGAAGACTGGCCCTGGGCTAACATCTGTGCCCATCTTCCTCTACTTTATATGGGATGCTGCCACAGCACGGCTTGACAAGCGGTGCGTCGGTGCACGTCCAGGATCCGAACCCACGAGCTGTGGGCTGACGCAGGGAGCACATGCACCTAACCACCACACCGCTGGGCAGACCCCCTGATAAATTTTTGAACATTTTATTCAAAGTAGGTGTACTCGACAACTTTCCTCAATTTTTGTCTCAGAAAATCCTTATTTGTCTCTCTCGTTTTTTTTTTTTTTTTGTGAGGAGATCAGCCCTGAGCTAACATCCGCCAATCCTCCTCTTTTTTTTTGCTGAGGAAGACGGCCCTGGGCTAACATCGGTGCCCATCTTCCTCCACTTTATATGGGACGCCGCCACAGCATGGCTTACCAAGCAGTGCGTCGGTGCGCGCCCGGGATCCGAACCAGCGAACCCCGGGCCGCCGCAGCGGAGCGCGCGCACTTAACCGCTTGTGCCACCGGGCCGGCCCCAGTCTCTTTTTTTTTGAAGGAGATTTTTTTCTTGACAATTCTAGGGGAATGCTTTTCTTTATTTTCAAAACTTTTTACTCTACTCTGTTCTTGGTCACGTGGTTTTTGAAAATAAGTCCAGTTTAATTCAGATCTTTGTTTCTTTATACCTAAGATATTTCTTCTCTGGCATTTCTCAATATATTCTCTTTTATTTTTCTCTTGTTTGAATATGATATCATGGGGGTGTGCACTATTGCAATTTATCATGTTTAGTGTTCTCTGAGATTTCTGGATGTGTGGTTTGCTGGCTATCGTTAATTTTAGGATATTTTTGTGATTATTATTTCGCTTGTTTCTTCTGTTTCTTTCTGCCTGTCTTTTCCTTTCAGATACTCCCATTATGTGTATTTTAAACCTGCTGTTAAAGTTGGTGGTTCTAGACTTCATAGATATTGTGTTTGTTTTTTTTGTTCTTTTTATTTTTGCATTGGGCTCTGGTCAAACAGATATTTTGTTTACTACAGGCTTTGTTAAGAACAGAATATCTGCATTCCATTTCAAAATCCCAACTATTTTTATCTTTTCCCCAATTTTGAAGACAGTGGTTTGCCCGGTGACCTCAAGGCTCTCATGGATCTAAGGAGAGTTGTTCATTTAAAGTTTTTTCATTTTCTTCGTGTGAGATCAAGAATGACTGCTTCTAAGTTCCTTAAGTGTGGGATCAGAAGTTGGCAGGCATCGTCTAGAGTGTCCGGTCAGGAAACATTTCCTGTTGCCTTGAATAATAGAGATTTTATAAAAGTTCTTTGGAGGAAAGCACTGTGAAATCCTTCATGTATTGTATAATCATCAGCAAATTGACTATCAGACCCTCGTGGAGTTCAGTGAACTTCCTTGCAATCTGCAGCTCTTAACCTGACCCTCAAGGCCAGCAAGGCTCAAGGTACACTGTTAAGAGTTTGACTGGAAGGAGCTGTTCTAGCACATTATTATCTCACTGTGTGTTGTAAAAATTGGCAAGAAGTAGCCTTGAGGCACTTGAGTATAGGGATTTTATGGTCTAATTTGTCATGCCTTCTTCCTTGTGTCTGAGCTCCAAGTTCCAAATAACTTTCTAGCCCCACCAAATCACACAGAGAGAGAAAGGAAGAACTGAGTCTATGATAAATATTACACATTGAAAGTGATACTTCCCCGCAGGAAGGTTTACATTCACCAGCTGCATCTGATTCCTTGTAATGGTCTGGAGTAATTTAGGACAGTGTGGCCAATTGGGCTTCATTATAAGTGTGATTTCTAGAGGCCTCCTAGACTCTTTTTGGTGATGGAAGTACATAAAAAGGTCTCCATTTCTTCACTGTGTTTTTATCCATTGAAACGTCATGTGGATTTGACCCTCTGCCTCATAGAGTGCTGTAACTAGTGGGTAAAAGGAAGAAGATGAAAGAATTTTTCTCACAAGGCATCATCAGTCTTAAAATATTTGCCTCGTTTGTATAACATTTGTGTCATTTCCTCTGTACCCTGCCATTACAGAGAAATATGCTGTCATGTGATCACAGTAAAACTATGTAAATAATTTCCATGTGTCAAAACAGTGTCAAATTGATGAGGAAGTGTGTACAGAAAATGAGTGAGTTTTTGGTGATCACAACATAGAATAAAGGTTTGGAGATGACACAATCATATGCAACCTTCCTACACATGGAGTACAGATCCCCAGTGCTGTCAACCTTATGCATCCTACTCTACACATATTTGAGATGTTTCAGGACTCAGTGGCAGTTGAGGATGTAGCTGTGAACTTCACCCCAGAGGAGTGGGCCTTACTGGATCCTTCACAGAAGAGACTCTACAAAGATGTGATGAGGGAAACCTTCAGGAACCTGGCCTCTATAGGTAAGAATGAGGACATTCCTTCCCTTCTTCAAGTAGAGAACAAGTGTTTCTTGCCCATCAACATGGTTCCAGTATGTAGAATTTGGAAACAGGGGATGTTGGTAAATAAACTAGAAATGGTCATAGCTCATCATGGACTTAAAGCTAAATTTTTTCCTATCATTTCCAGTACTTTTGTATCATCTTTCTGGGTCTGCATTTTAGGGAAAACATGGGAAGATCGTGATATTGAAGATCAGTACAAAAGCCTGGAGAGAAAACAGAGGTGAGTCACACTCACAATAGAAAGCAGTGTCTGATGTAACAATTCTGTTTTGTTACGAAATTTTAAAGAGAAGCAGAGAAATAACCCTTGCTTCAAATTTAGCTATGCTTAGAAAATTTTCACCAAATATGCTTTCTGAAATGTGATGTAGAGAATCAGTTTTTGCAAAATAGTCCACTTAGAAACAGGTTTAATAAACTCTATGCAGGAATATCACTGTTTTGATAACATGAAGGGTGAAAGAAACCCTCTTGTAAAGTATTCATTATATTTAATTTCTGAGAATTGAGACAAGACAGAAAACCTAAACTTTTCCTATGAATCATAATAAATATAATAAACATAAAATCATTAATAATGTGCTTCTTATTTCTTACAGTGGTCATATAGCAAGGAGACTCTGAAAGTTTAGAGCACAGTCAACATGGAGATAAATTCAGCCTTACTCCAAATCTGAGTCTGAACAACAAAACTACGGGAGCTAAACCATGTGAAAGCAGCTCATGTGGAAAAGTCTTCCTGCATCATTCATCTCTTCAAACACACATTCGATGTCACACTGAACACAAGCTATATGACTATCAAAAGTACGGAGAGAAGCCATATAAATGTAAGGAATGTGGGAAAGCCTTCCCTTTTCCCAATGCTCTTCAAAGACATGAAAGAACTCATACTGGAGAGAAACCTCATGAATGTAAAAAAAGGCAGTAAAGCATTCACCTCTTGGAGTTCCTTTCAAATACTTGAAAGAACTCACACTGGAGAGAAACCCTATGAATGTAATAAATGCAGTAAAGCATTCACTTCTTCCCGTTCTCTTCGAAGACATGAAAGAATTCATACTGGAGAGAAACCCTATGAATGTAAAAAATGCAGTCAAAGATTCACTTCTTCCAGTTCTCTTCAAAGACATGAAAGAATTCATGCTGGAGAGAAACCCTATGAATGTAAAAAATTCAGTAAAGTATTCACTTTTCTCAGATATCTTCAATTACATGAAAGAATTCATGCTGGAGAGAAACCCTATGAATGTAAAAAATGCAGTAAAGCATTCACTTCTTCCACTTCCCTTCAAAGACATGCAAGTATTCATACTGGAGAGAAACCCTATGAATGTAAAAAATGCGGGAAAGCATTTGCTTGTCTCAGATATCTTCGATTACATGAAATAATTCATACTGGAGAGAAACCCTATGAATGTCAAAAATGTAGTAAAGCATTCACTTCTTCCCGTGTTCTTCGAGATTATGCAAGAACTCATTCTGGAGAGAAACCCTATGAATGTAAAAAATGCAGTAAAGCATTCATTTCTTCCAGTTCTCTTCACGATCATGAAAGAAGTCATTCTGGAGAGAAACCCTATGAATGTAATAAATGCAGTAAAGCATTCCCTTTTTCCAGTTCTCTTCGAAGACATGAAAGATCTCACACTGGAGAGAAACCCTATGAATGTAAAAAATGCAGTAAAGCATTCACTTCTTCCCATTCTCTTCAAAGACATGCAAGAATTCATACTGGAGAGAGACCCTATGAATGTAAACAATGTGGTAAAGCATTCACTTTTCTCGGATATCTTAAATTACATGAAAGAATTCATGCTGGAGAGAAACCCTATGAATGTAAAAACTGCGGTAAAGCATTTGCTTATTCCCGTTCTCTTCAAGATCATGAAAGAATTCATACTGGAGAGAAACCCTATAAATGTAAAAAATGCAGTAAAGCATTCACTTTTTCCAATTCTCTTCGATTTCATGAAAGAACTCATACTGGAGAGAAACCCTATGAATGTAAAAAATGCAGTAAAGCATTCAC
Organism: Diceros bicornis minor; assembly: GCF_020826845.1. Lineage (NCBI taxonomy): Eukaryota > Metazoa > Chordata > Mammalia > Perissodactyla > Rhinocerotidae > Diceros > Diceros bicornis. Next base: position 6,705,558 of record NC_080769.1, read on the forward strand.
TTCTCTCAGATCACTTCGAAGACATGAAAGAAGTCGAAGACATGAAGGAAGTCACGTTGGAGAGAAACCCTGTGAATGTCAGGAAAGTGGTTAATCCTGTATTTGTGATGAAAACTGTTGAGAATATGCAAGAATGCACACTAGAGGAAAAACCATGTAAAGGGAAAGAATGTGGGAATGCTTTTGTCATCCCAGTTCTTTCTGAAGGCATGAAAGGACTCACTTGATAAAAACCTCTTGAATGTAAACAGCGTGGGAAAGACTTCATTGGCCTACATCCTTCCATGTGAAACTCCCAACCAGAAAGAAATAGAAATAAAATGTAAGTAACATGGGAAACTTGATGGACATTAATTTCTGTATAATGTTCTAGAAAACTTTAACATGAAAGAGTTGTTATCAAAGTTGTAAATATATTGTGTTTACCAAGCCACTGAAAGTACAACATTGCACAGTGGGTTTCTATTAATAACTTTCAGAAATGAATATTAAGGTGAGGTAATTCTGTGTCGTCCTTCATCAATACTGCTTAAAGATTATTAGGTGGCGCTTTTTTTTAAATCAGTTAATGATATTTTTTCTTGGGGCCGGCCCAGTGTTGCAGTGGTTAAGTTCACATGTTCTGCTTCGTGTGAAGTGAAGTGAACCCCAGTGACCCAGGGTTCGCCAGTTTGGATCCCGGGTGCAGACCTACTCACCGCTCATCAAGCCATGCTGAGGCGGCATCCCATGGTGAAGAGGTACAACTCTACAACAATGATACATAGCTATGTATCGGGTGGGGGAGAAAAAAGAAAAAAAAAAAAAGAGGAATATTGGCAACAGATGTTAGCACAGGCCAATCTTTCTAAAAATAAAATAATCATCATCATCATCATCATAATATTTTCTCTTTAATTTTTTATAATGTTTTAATTGTTCTTTGTTATAAGGCCATTGAAAAATGACAGTTGGTAGTTGTTGGAATTTTCTTCCTCGCCATGTACTGCAGTTCCCAGATTTGCCTTATCCACTGTGTGTTTTGTACCTCTCTTAGAGAAAGCTCCTTTTTGGGGTGGTGGATATAGGAGCCTGTTTTCATTTTCCACCCTATAGAACAGTTGGAATAAAGTTTGATGAATGGCAAGTTTGTCAAAGGCTATACTTTGCTGTGAATTTCTTTTCACATTTGGTCCTTCCGTCTGACTGATATTTGGTGAACAGACTTTGAGTTAAGTAGAGGCCTGTGATGGGGCAACAAAATCTAGAATACTTGTATTGTGTTACGCCAATTTGGGTAATATTAAGAACTGGATCTTGAAGAATCCCCTTCCCTTTGTACTTCCATGTTGGAATTCACCAGTAGTGTCACTTGCATGAAGGTAGAAGGCAGAAGCAAACAAGGCATTGGTGAGATTTTGGAGCCACAGTACAAGGAGAGAGACTGTTACATGGGAGCTTCAAGGACACCATCCTCAATCCCATGTTCTGAATTCTTTGCTCTTCTAGGCAAGAGTATCTTGAAAAGCTCCACCAACTGTTTGGACTTCCATTTTCTTAGAGTTGTATTTTTTCACTTATATTTCTACAAGTTTCACATCAAAGATCCATTAGAGTTAGGATTTTTCTGTAAGGCCTCTTGTGTCCATCAGGAAACTAATTCAGACTTTTGTGGTTGGGAGTATTCTCTGATTCTCCTCTTCCCTAGGTGATAAGTGTATAAGGTCTAATGTGTATAGGAAACACCTTATGCTGTTAATAGTGCTAGTGAGCATGTTTCCTGATTCACCGTGACATCTGCAGTGGGGCATAAACAGAAGGACATGGCAGTTTGTTTCTCTGCTGCATTCTGCAGTGGCCACCTTGACCCAATTCTTCCGTGTGAGAACAGTCCCCTTTCTCATGTCAGGAAGATTGTGTTTCTGTTACTGGTAGCTGAGTGTATTCCCTCAATATGTTTTCAATAATGTTTGCTTCTATGTCGTTAAAACTATGTGTGTTTCCTTGTGAAATGAACACTTCTGTAGTTGTTTCCTTGATATATTTTATCAACTGTTCTAATCCAGTGTATGCTAATAAATATTATTGTGGTTTTATTTCCTCAGAATATATTAAAATTCATTTTAATTACGGATTTTCAGATATACTTTGCAATTTTCTTCATTTAATCATTATACATTACGAGTCAACTTTGCCATGTGCATACAAATTTAAGTATTTTTTTCCTCAGGCCAACTTTAATTTTTATTCTTTTATAGTTACTATTTTTGTCGTCAAACTAATTTCTAATTTATCCTGAACGCAAAATGTAAAAATCACGTTTTTTAATGCCCCTGTTGCCAGTGACCTGCAAGACTGCAGCTGTAGTCAAAGAGAGGGGTGCAGTAAATTCTAAGATTGACCACAGACCATAAAGGACTGTGAGGTATAACAGTGACAGGGTGCTCAGAAGTCCTCCTTATAAGATGTTGGCATGTAGTTGTTGATTTGATTGCTATTCAAGGAGGAAGGTTGTTTTTCCTGTTGAATGCTATGAGGAGGTAAACATAATTATATCTCCATAAGCGTTTTGTCCTTGATAAATATAATCATTCTTTTCTAGAAGGCAAAACAAGGCAGTGGAGCAAAAATTATTTTCTAAGAAGTTCCAGTCAGTCTTTTTAGCAAGAAGAAGGGAAACTTAGTCATATTTATGATTTAGAATTTTATCTTTTGCTGTTTGTACTGCTATCTTACAGAATATTTTTAGTTTTGTCTTGGTAACTCTGTACTTTTGATGAAGGAGGTTTGTGAGATTTTTCTTTTCAGCAGGATTAGTCTTGGCCTTGCAGTGACTGCAGGCAGCTCGTGGTCCTCTGGGACAGCTTTTGCCTTTCTTGCTTATTATCAAAAGACTGATGTATTTCCTGTGGTGTATTATACATTGTTGACCATGAAGTACCTCAGTTAAATTATATAAATTCACTTCTTAGTATACTACATAATATTTTTAATATCTCCTTTATGACTCAGTGGACACCTTTGAGATTAGTTAAATTGTGAGACCATATAAACCTAGCAAGGGAGAGAGACAGGACCACTGTGCCAATCAAGCCTATCTTTCTCAGAGACTATGCTTTTGATGCTAATGTTTCAACATCCCTCACATGCCATGTTATACCCAATTTAGCAGAAACAAGGCATGTTAGTATTTGGATATAGTGCTTGAAACAAAGAAATTCTTGCAGTCCTGGTGCTTGTGTGTTTGTGGGAAAAGAGAGATGATGACAAATAGTAAAGCTTTGTTTATAAGATAGAGACAAGGGCTTTGAAGGAAAGTAAAACATAACATCGAGCTAATAGGGAGGCTGAGGTGTGTACATATCTTTTCTGTGAGGGTAGGAGTGAGTGAGGGTGTCGTTGTTTAGAGGTAATCATCTAAGGAATAATTGAGGGAAGCTGCAGAGATATTATTTTGAATAATATCCTAATTGAGTATAAAGGAGAATGGGAAATTTTCAACATCTTTTCATCACAGGAGTTGCTGGAAGTCTAGTTTCCATGATCCACCAAGCCTGGGAGCCCATTAAGCTGTTCACAGGTTTCATTTCCATATGCTTAGATGTCCAGCATATGGTGTGGAAAAGTGGGAAACAGCAGTAACAGCTTTGAAGTTTAAAACAGCAAAGGAAATTGAATATTTTCCTTTTTTTTTTAGTGTTAACTTACATATCGGATGTGTTTTGTTCAAATAGGCACCACAGGAGTGTTCTTTTGGAGTGATGGGATGCTTTTCATGTTTTGATTGCCAGTATTTTTAGACATCTATGAAAACTCATGAATCATGTAAACTGTTTTATATATGTTTATATATGTGCTATATATATAATTATTAGAATATGAATAATATAATTTATTTCATATGCTAGGAGAATGGTAGGCTCTCCTGAACCTTGATATTGATCAGCTCTTCTTTCCAGCACTGTGGCATCCTTCTGAGGAAGATTGCAGGACTGGGCAAGAAGGACTTGGTCCTCAACAGGCCTTTCCTCTAACCCTGTCCTAATTGAAAAATAACATGCTCTAGAGCTGCACCTGCCCTCATCTCATACTCATAAGGAGGAGTGAAGTGAAAGGGCTTCCACAATCTGTCATTGAGTTTAAATCAGGTTCTGTTGACAGATCTTTAGAAATACTATGGTTCTAAAACATAAAAGTCTATCCCAAGTGGGTTCTGCCTGGGAACATCCTCATTCATGTGCATCAGCATCAGTTCTTTTCACTGCCATCCATAGGCCATTTCCAGCTGTTCATTTCCCACATCAAGCCTACCCTGTGCCTGCTTACTTGAAACCATCTTTAGAAATCCACACGTGTCCCCTTCTGGAACATTTCCCTGAGGCAACAGGAGGAGCTGTGAGCTGAAAGGGGGACAGAAGCTGTGGTAGAACCCATGTCACGGGCACGTTCTGTCAGCTGTCAGCCACAGCAACCACAAACATCCCATATTTATCGGATCTGCTTGCTTACTTATTCATACAACACTTAGACATTGACTGACTTTGAATTGGGAAACAAAGGGCTCTAGAAAACTTTGAAATAGCTGTCCCTCCATTAGCTTTTCCCTTCACTCACCCCTTTACCATAAAGGCTTTAGCAGCCTCCCGTTATGTGTCCAAGAGTCTCTAAACCTCTCACAGTGGACATAAGTTGCCCGAGGCATTCTTCTACCAAAACTATTCTAATCCATTGCCGCACAGAATTAAAGAAGCCCCTGATGGGAACGAAGACAGTCTTTATATAAGTGGAGGCCCTCTCAGGGCCTGAGTTGATCCTCCACAGCCAGCATCTTGTGTTGCCTTGGGTCTTGAATGCAGGACTGCTCAAGTTGCTAATCAGAGGCCTTTTCATTGAAGAGATTTGGGTACTTAGAGGATAGATCCAAAAATGTTGCTTCTGGCACATCCTTCATAGAGGAGTAAGTGTGTTTCCCCCTTCTCTGATTGACATACTCCCTTGTGGGGGATGTCACTTCCTTTTCAGGCATAATGGCCACTCTAGGAGTCATATGGATTGTAGACAGTGTGCTGCCACCACACCTGATGGAGTCCAGTGTAGAGATGTTGCGTTCTTTTCCTAGATCAAACAGGCCATCTTGGATCAAAGATTGGACCCAAGTATCAGAACAGTTAGTCAAACTCCAGAGAGTCATGCTAGCAATAGAAAATTCGCTGGCCAGGAACTGAACTCATTTTTACAGATCCTTTGGCCATTGCCCATGATCTAGCTGTCTCAGCCCATCATTAATTACAACCCCTTATCCAAGGTCAGCCCTGTGGCATAAAGGACTCTGGGAATATTTTGCCTTACAAGAACCAAGTACAAATGAGGTCACTCTTTCCTCTGCACATATCAACCCTCAGTCTGCAGAGGCTCATGTCATTGCTTGGGGTGATAAATTGACCCACATTTCTGAGACACACACCAACACCTCAGAACTGACCTTATTAACCTTGGACATTTGATCCAACTGAATGCAAAACCATTTGGAGGCCTCTAACCTAAAGGTTTAGGGAAAATTCAAGAAACTTCCATGCTCTGCTATGGCTACCTTAGTGGCTGACCAAAGCAGCTAATGTGAGAAAGCAAGTTGCTGGTAATATAAGTGAGGGACATATTTTCCAGGCCAAGGAAGAGGTACCTACAGCTAAAGGTGAATACATATTGTAGGGAACGGGGCCGGCCCCGTGGCTTAGCGGTTAAGTGCACGCACTCCCCTGCTGGCGGCCCGGGTTCGGATCCCGGGTGCGCACCGACGCACTGCTTCTCCAGCCATGCTGAGGCCGCATCCCACATACAGCAAGTAGAAGGACGTGCAGCTATGACATACAACTATCTACTGGGGCTTTGGGGGAAGAAAATAAATTAATTAAAAAAATGATATTGTAGGGCTGCTCACCCCCTCTGTTGGGGCACTTGCTATGCTCAGACCATGGTAGAAACTTGTACAGAAAAATTACTCATGCTGTCATACATCACCTCCTGAAACCAAATGCAAGAATTCACGAAGATACCCTGGAAATTATTGATAATATCAGCTCATTTACCAAAATACAGAACATTGGGCTCTTGAAAAAGCTATTTGGTGGACCTTCCACCTCTCATACAACCCCAGGCTACCCCCTCATAGGATGGCCTAATGGCTGACTTAGACAAACCTTGCGTTCTTCTAAGTAGGTCTTCCTGCTGTTGGAGTCATCAGTTAGGTTCAATTGCCAGTCTTTAGGGCCTATTTGTTCTGATCATCAGGCTTCCTGGCAACTTATAAGTAGGGCCTTTATATACTGGACTTTCCTGTCAGAATGGGCACTCACAGGTCTTTCGTTTATTGTAATAGTGCTCCCTGGCCACCTCTCATAACCCACTCCTGGGCCTCCTCCTAAAATCATCCATAGTCTCTGTACCCTGTGTGTCAATATTTCATTTTGCTCACACTCCCTACCAACCCTTCTAGCCCATTGGAACACAAATGTGCTGTTTTCCTACCATTTGTGCACCTGTGCTCATTGTCCTTGGTCACTGGTCCTGACCTGGGCACACATGATGTCGTTCAACAAGCCCATCCTTAATGCCCATCAAGAAATATCCAAAACATTCAAAATACATGTAGCAGACAGCTAATGTTTGAGATGTTTTCCATGCAGGAAAACTCCCTGGCAGCCATGGTAGCTGATGACAACTTGGGTTTGGACTATGTAGTAATCAGCCAGGGAGAGTTCTGTTTCCCTAAAAGGGCTGCTTGCTGCATGTGGGCAGGCTTCACTGGCAAGGTGCCACCAATACCACAACAAATGAGACAAGAAATTAAAATAAACAGCAATATTAGTAAAATATCTGACCAGAGTTCTGGAACCACACTGGCACTTTCCTGAATCTCTCCAACACTTTGGAATGGTTGGCTTCCAATGTGTTTTTGAGGCTTTGTCATCTTATTATGTTTCTTGTGTTTTTTCACATGGCTTTTTCATTAATATTCAAATCAAATTAATTTAAATGAGATGTGTCATTACTCAGTCAATGAACAATATGAGTGAACTTTAGTAAAGACACTGACCTCATCGTTGTTATTTGACTCAATTGGCTTTAATAATTTTATTTATTTGTTTTTTCCCCAAAGCCCCAGTAGATAGTTGTATGTCATAGTTGCACATCCTTCTAGTTGCTGTATGTGGGACGCGGCCTCAGCATGGCCGGAGAAGCAGTGCGTCGGTGCGCACCCGGGATCCGAACCCGGGCCGCCAGCGGCGGAGCGCACACACTTAACCGCTAAGCCACGGGGCAGGCCCTCAATTGGCTTTAGATACCTGCTCATCCTGCCTGGTCCACAATGGTAAACAGCTTACGAGGGTTCACATGCCACTTTTCTCTCTGTCCATGGGTAGGAGGTTCAAACCTTTAAAACCTGCAACTTCTACCTCACACTCCTTAAAGGGCCAACCCATTGTCCTTTGCACAAGCCACCTCAACCAGCTTATTGCTGCCCTACTCTCCTTAGAAAGTACCTGTGAGTAATAAACATATTTCCAGTCACTTGGTGCATGTGGCAACATCAGTTTTGCCGTCCAATCCCGTTTAGGTAAGATGTCAATCCCGCCCCCAAAAAGGCCATGATATGACAGGAGGTAACCTAGTAAAAGTCTTTTGGCTGATGCACAGGTATTCACTGTAGGGAATTTTTATAAGAGGAGGAAAAGGAATCCAAATGCAGAGATCCCTGTACGATAATGTTTTACATGCATTGGTCACCAAACAAACTTGGAAACCACCCACATGGCTCTAGCAATAGAATCAATATGTGAAAATAGAATAGTCTCACAAGGGAAAAGACAGAGCAACAGATGTGAATAGATGGTTTCTGTTTCAACCTGTAAAGAGCTCCGAGTGATCATCTCATCTTCACAACAAGAAAAGATCTAAACACTCTGAAAAGAAACATCTCTCCTTAGATCCACGAGAGATTTGAGATGACATGGCAAACAGTGCCCCCAAATGAGAGACAGGTGAATATTGAGAATTACCAGGTACTGGGGGAAAGACATTGGAGCCAGCCACTTTCTGGGAACACATAAACTGTAGTAGATGAATTGCCGGAGGCACAGTATGGATTATATTGAGATTTAAAAACTCTACAGTGGGGAGTTTAGGGGTCCCCGCAAAATTTATAAATGTTTCCTTCAGCAGCCCAACCTGGTTCTCATAGTGAAGACCAGAAAAAATTGTCTCCTACTTCATGCAGAAAATGGGGGAAAAGATTTTGATGTATACCAAAAGCATTTTGTTGTCTGTAATGTAGACCATCCCTCAAAGGAAACTAGTGAGTCAACGTCTTATCTGGTGTGCAAAGTGCAGATAGACACCTGCAGTCACTTCAGGTTCCTCTCTGACAAAAGTGGAGGAAATACAGGTGCTAAGAACCTGTTCTTAAGTTCATAGTCCAGGGATTCTTTACCACCAAAACATTGCAGGTTTCATCATAACAGAAGAGGACATTTTCTCCTTCAAATACCTGACACCACATCAGCAGGGTCCCAGGATAAAAACAGTGGATTAAAACAGAAAGCGAGAAGACACAGACTCTATTTAATGAGCTTCTGGTGCCGGCCGGGTGGTGTAGCGGTTAAGTGCGTGTGCTGCGCTGTGGCGGCCTGGGGTTCACCGGTTCAGATCCTGGGCATGCACTGACGCACCGCTTGTCAAGCCATGCTGTGGCGGTGTCCCATATCAAGTAGAGGAAGATGGGCACAGATGTTAGCCCAGGGCCAGTCTTCCTCAGCAGGAAAAAAAAAAAAAGAAGATTGGCATTGGATGTTAGCTCAGGACTGATCTGCCTCACTAAAAAAAAAAAACCAGAATGAGCTTCTCGGGAAACCCAAACACACCAGGGGAGATAACTACAAGGACACTCCAGATTTTGAAGCCCCTGACATCTCACCACCAGCTGCAGCAAACATTAAAAGTAGTCTGACATCAATTCAAGAAATCATAACATCTCACTCTAAAGGCCTATCTATCTCAAATCTTACGGTGAAAATTCACAAATGTGTGGATATTAAATAACACACTCTTGGACAAACCATTGAGTCAAAGACAAAATTGTAAGGGAATTTAGTATATTTGCTGCCAAAGCAAGCAAAAGGAAATTTAAGAAATAGCTGGAGGCAAACAAGTATGAAAAGACAGCTTAAGAAAACTTGTGGGATGCAGCATAAGGAGTAATAAAAGGGAAGATTGTCGTGAAAAACATGTATGTTAAGAAAAAATATATCAAATTAACAACCTAAATTTACACCTTAAGGAGCTAGAAAAGGAACAAAAAGGTAAACCCAAAGTTAGCTAAAGTTAGGGAATAATAAATATTAGAGCAGAAATAGAGAATAGACAATAGTTTCAATGTTGAAGAAATAAAGAAAATCAACAAATCCGTAGGTAGACTAACAATGAAAAGAATAGAGAAGATTCAAGAACGTGAAATAAGAAATGAGGGAAGACATATTACAAGGGATGCCTCAAAAATAAAAAAGGATGAAAAAGGAGTATTGTGAACATTTATATGGAAAAAAATTGGATAAGTTAGAAGTAATTGATAAATTCCTAGAAACATGCAACCCGCCAAGAAAGAATTAAACATTAGGAAGCTTGAGCATACCAACACCAAATAACAACACATTTAAAGACTTAATACCGATCCTTGTTATTAAACTCTTCCAAAAACTGAAAGTAGCAGCAATACTTCCAAATTCATTTTGTGAGGCTAGCATCTCCCTGATGTCAAGCCAGACAAAGACACTAGAAGAAAAGAAAACTGTAAGCCAATATCTCTGTGTCAACTTGGCTCAACCATAGTGCCCAGATGTGAGTTCAAACATTCATTCTGGATGTAACTGTGCAGGTGTCTTTTTTTCATGAGATTACCGTTTCAGTGGGTGGAGTTTGAGTAGATCAGTCACCCCCATGTGGATGCACCTCATCCAATCAATTCTAGAGCATTCAAGGATCTTGGACTTGGAGCAAGTCCAATAGACTTGGACTATTAAAGACCAGTCTGATAGAACGTAGACTGGCCTCCCTGAACAGGAATGAATTCTGCCAGTAAACTGTATTTGTACTTGAGCTACAATTCTTCCTCTGGGTACCCGACTTGCTCATCTAGACTACTGATTTTGGACTGAACCAAGTCTTTATATTCACACAAGTCACTTCCTTAAAACAGGAACAGAAAGGAAAAAATAATATATGTGTATAAACACACACACACATACACATGATATTGGTTCTGTTTCCCTGGTGAACATTAACTCCGTGTTTTATGCTTAATATTTTATAAATTGAAGGCGTGATTCATTTTAAATGGGAATCCATTTTGTTTGTGTAATTCTTTAAACAATAATTTTTATGAAGTGTTCGTTACCTTTTTGCAAACCATAAAATATAAATTTTCTCTTTTGTTCACATATAAAATAACAAGTGATATTAGAGCTTCTTGCATCATATTTCAAACTGGTGAGTATTGAGTGGAATGGGCTTCTTCCTAAATGTATTAGGGTGGCATAAGAGTGAGAGAAGCACTGCTGAACTATTCCCCAATAAAACTGGTGAAAATTATTTTAATAAACATTTAAAGCTTCTGGAAATGGTCCTAAAGGCAAAGAGGAAATGATGAACATTTATTTAAGAAAATCTATGACGTTTTGTAAGAATCTTGAGAGTCTGTGATATTGGAACCAAGAGCACTGCCTCCCCAGCCCCTCTCAGGTGACACTGGTGAAGACCCCACTCCAGACTCCTGCAGTCCAGAACACATGGCATCCTGTCACCCCAGCTCGCACTAACAGGGCTATCTTCTTGAGAAGAACAGGACATCAACATCTCAAACCTTGTGCCCAGGTACCTGTTGCTGAGTGTAAATAAGTACTGGGAGAGTGTGCTTGAAAAATGGGGACTCCATTGTTTCAGTCCCTACACATGGAACCGAGGTGATGCCTTGGAGTGGTGTGCTGACAGTACTTGGCCACTCATCACACTTGTTCCATCTCATGAGGTGAATGTAACATAAGTCATTTGTGAGGGACCAGGAGACACAATTGAGAGGACCTCTGACTGCTGTCTCTTTAGTGCACTGAGCCCTCAGCTCCTACAATGAGATTGTCACTCGGAGAGAAGCTTCTCATTGTCCGCAAAAGAGCTTCAGGATCCTGGCATAGAGATTTTGTGTGAACATGGCTGTGAAGTGAACCATAGTACACAAAGTTCTTAATCACTTTCCAAAGAATTAACTTGGTTGGCGCAAGATCATGAGCTGTTCCAGTCAAAGGACACTCTCAAGAAAGTGGTGAAAGGCAATTAAGAATAGATTCATATATTTATTGAAGATACAGCCTAGAGTGTAAGGCAAGTATTTTTCTGGAAAAAAAAAAAAAGACGTGGAATTACTGCTGAGAGGAGGCTAACATGGCTCAGAACAAATATCACCCACTGACTTCAGAGACTATTTCTACAAAAGAGCCAGAATTTTATTGAATTGATTGGTAGAGCAAGTTGTGCCCCAGGACATTGGTGAAGGCAATAGAGCAATCAGCGAGCAATTAATTGAATGTAATCAATGGCTGTGGTTCATGAAGGAGAAAAAGGTCCCTCCCAATATCTCCGTCCAGGAGATATTTGGGAAAGCCCAGGAGAATGGGCTTTCCCAAAGCTATGTCTGATTCTAGAAGGGATGTCAGAGGTTTCACTCTGTGTGGGGACATAGATTTAAATCCAGGCAGTCACTGAACAAATAAATAGGCCAATTACAGTAAAAACTCCCAGAAGGAAGGGGATGAGTATCTGGAGTTACTACAATATATTACCTACAATGTCTGATTTGCAGGAAAATTAAAAGAGATCCAAACATGCAAGAAAGTAGGAACCATACACTGGGAGAACACAGCAGTTGAAAAAATAACCAAAGTCTTCCAAGGAAACCCCAGTAAAATTAACACAGGTGATGTCTCAGCAGAAAGAAGTGAGGTCAGAAGGCAGAAGGATAATATATGCAAACAAGCAAAAATCCTGTCAGCCAACAATCCTATATTCACCAAAATTACTTTGTAAACAATGAACGTAAAATAAAGACCTTCCCAGATAAACAAAACTGAGAGCATATATCGACAGCCAACTGCCATGCAAGAATGGCTGGAGGAGATCTTCAGGCTGAAAGCAAGTGACCCCAGGTGGTAATTCATCTCAGTATAAAGAAATTAAACACCAGTATAGGGCCGGCCCTGTGGCTTGGCGGTTAAGTGCGCGCCCTCCGATGCTGGTGGCCCGGGATTGGATCCCGGGCGTGCACCGCTTCTCCGGCCATGCTGGGGCCGCGTCCCGCGTACAGTGGCTGGAGGGATGTGCAGCTATGACATAAAACTATCTACTGGGGCTTTGGGGGGGAAAAATAAATAAATAAAATCTTAAAAAAAAAAAAAAACCAGTAGAAGTAATTATGTAATTATGCAAAACAGAATCAGTACCTGTTTTCTCCTTCTCTTAACTGATATCAAGGGAATTATATAAAATACTATGTATGTAAAGTGCTGTTGGGACTATAATATATAGAAATGTAATATATGTGTAATATGTTTGCCATCAAATGCAGAAAAGACGTGGTGGGACCAAGCTGTATTGAGCTAAGGGAATGACTACAGATGGTAAAGAAATGACTGTGAAAATATATTATTGGGTTACATCATTAATAGATATAATGTGCCTAACAATACCACACAAATGGCAAAAGGGAATAGAGCAATATATGAGTAAGGTTGCCCAGTATCACTGGGATCAAGGTTGTATAAATCTGAAGTTCATTCCTGTAAATTAAGAAGTATATGTTAAACTGTAGAGCAACCCCCAAAGCAACATCAAAAATATAGTGAAAAACATTTAAATATTAAAATGTTACATTAGAAAATATTCACTTAATGAAATAGACAGCTATAAAGTGTAGAGAAAGTCAAAAGACCATGAGAATCATAGAAAGCAAAAAGTAAACTGACAGATGTAAGTATGTCATTAGTACTAAATGTGAATGGATTACATTATCCAAACAGGAGGAAGAGATCATCACCTCAAATGTAAAAATACTTAAAATCATGATTTAAATAATTGCCATGTACAGGAAGCACACTTCAGATTCAAAAATACAAATGGATTGAAGATAAAAGCACAGGAAAGAAACATCTGTAAACAGCACCCACAAGGTAGCTGGAGAGCTAATACAAATATCTGGCCAAATAGACTTGAAAACATAAAATATCACCGGAGATGTTCAGGAGCATTATATCATGCAGAAAGCATCAAATTTGTGGGCTGCATATCAAACCCAACACAGAAAAAGACTTATAGCCATCAATCCCTATACCCCCAAAGAAGAGAGATCTCAAATCAATAATCTAACCTTTCACCTAAACAGACTGGAAAAGACGAGGTACCAAACCCATAGCAAGGAGGAAAGGAGATAATCAGAGTAGAGCAGAAACTATGAAATGAGGAAGAGAAAAACCACAGAGAAAATCAATGAAACCAAAAGTGGGTTCTAAGAAACGATTAACAAAATTGACAAATCTACACCTAGATTAATCTAGAGAAAAAGAAAGAAGATTCAAATTAATACAGTCAAGACAAAAGGGGTATATTGCTGCTGACATTACAGAAATAAAAAGAATTATAAAAGAATTCAACAAACAATTGTATGGCAACAAATTAGATAAATCAGATGAAATGGATAAATTGCTCAAGAGACAAACTACTGACACTAATTCTAGAATAAATGGAAATCTGAATAGAACTATAATAAGTGAAGTAGTTTAATCAATAAATGAAAAATACTCTAAGTAAGCCTAGGCCCAAATGGCTTCAACCCAGAATTCTCCAAAACACTTAAAGATTGTTACATATTCTTCACAAGCCCTTCTAAATAATAGATTGGAGACAACAATTCACACTCATTTTTTTTTTTTTTTTTTTTTTTTTTTTTACATTTTTATTGATATTTTAATGGTTTCTAACATTGTGAGATTTTGGGTTGTACATTTTTGTTTGTCCTTCACCCCATATATGACTCCCTTCACCCCTTGTGCCCACCCCCCACCCCCACTTCCCGGGTAACCACAGTCCAGTTTTCTCTGTCCATGTGTTGGTTTATATTCCACATATGAGTGAGATCATACAGTGTTTGTCTTTCTCTTTCTGGCTTATTTCACTTAACATAATACGCTCCAGGCCCATCCATGTTGTTGCAAATGGGACGATTTTGTCTTTTTTTATGGCTGAGTAGTATTCCATTGTATATATATACCACATTTTCTTAATCCAATCGTCAGTTGAGGGACACTTAGGTTGCTTCCACTTCTTGGCTATGGTGAATAATGCTGCAATGAACATAGGGGTGCATAAGCCTCTTTGGATTGTTGATTTCAGGTGCGTTGGATAGATTCCCAGTAGTGGGATGGCTGGATCATAGGGCATCTCTATTTTTAATTCTTTGAGGAATCTCCATACCGTTTTCCATAGAGGCTGCACCAATTTGCATTCCCACCAGCTGTGTATGAGGGTTCCTGTTTCTCCACATCCTCTCCAACATTTGTTGTTTTTTGTCTTGGTGATTATAGCCATTCTAACGGGCGTGAGGTGGTATCTTAGTGTTGTTTTGATTTGCATTTCCCTGATGATTAGTGATGTTGAGCATCTTTTCATGTGCCTATTGGCCATCTGTATATCTTCCTTGGAGAAGTGTCTGTTCATTTCCTCTGCCCATTTTTTGATCGGGTTGTTTGTTTTTTTGTTGTTCAATTGTGTGAGTTCTTTATATATTATGGAGATCAACCCCTTGTCAGATGTATGTTTTGCAAATATTCTCTCCCAGCTGGTTGGTTGTTTGTTCATCTTGATTCTGATTTCATTTGTCTTATAAAAGCTCTTTAGTCTGATAAAGTCCCACTTGTTTATTTTTTCTTTAGTTTCCCTAGTCTGGGTAGGCATGTCATCCGAAAAGATTCCTTTAAACCCAATGTCAAATAGTGTGTTGCCTATATTTTCTTCTATGAGTTTTATAGTTTCAGGTCTCACCTTCAGGTCTTTGATCCATTTTGAGTTAATTTTTGTGTATGGCGATAGCACATGGTCCACTTTCATTCTTTTGCATGTGGATGTCCAGTTTTCCCAACACCATTTATTGAAGAGACTTTCCTTTCTCCATTGCATGTCCTTAGCACCTTTGTCGAAAATTAGCTGTCCGTATATGTGTGGTTTTATTTCTGGGCTTTCAATTCTGTTCCATTGATCTGAGTGTCTGTTTTTGTACCAGTACCATGCTGTTTTGATTACTATTGCTTTGTAGTATGTTTTGAAGTCAGGAATTGTGATGCCTCCTGCTTTGTTCTTTTTCTTTAGGATTTCTTTAGCTATTCGGGGTCTTTTGTTGCCCCATATAAATTTTAGTATTCTTTTTTCTATTTCTGTGAAGAATGTCATTGGGATTCTGATTGGGATTGCATTGAATCTGTAGATTGCTTTAGGTAAAATAGACATTTTAACTATGTTTATTCTTCCAATCCACGTGCATGGGATATCTTTCCATTTCTTTATGTCATCGTAGATTTCCCTCAATAATGTCTTGTAGTTCTCATTGTATAGGTCCTTCACCTCCTTGGTAAGATTTATTCCTAGGTATTTTATTCTTTTTGGTGCAATTGTAAATGGTATTATCTTTTTGAGCTCTCTTTCTGTTAGTTCATTATTAGCATATAGAAATGCAACTGATTTTTGTAGATTGATTTTGTACCCTGCAACTTTGCTGTAGTTGTTGATTGTTTCTAACAGTTTTCCAACAGATTCTTTAGGGTTTTCTATATATACAATCATGTCATCTGCAAATAGTGAGAGTTTCACTTCTTCGTTACCTATTTGGATTCCTTTTATTCCTTTTTCTTGCCTAATTGCTCTGGCCAAAACCTCCAGTACTATGTTGAACAGGAGTGGTGAGAGTGGGCAGCCCTGCCTCGTTCCTGTTCTCAGAGGAATGGCTTTCAGTCTTTCCCCGTTGAGTATGATGTTAGCTGTGGGTTTGTCATATATGGCCTTTATTATGTTGAGGTACTTTCCTTCTATTCCCAATTTATTGAGAGTTTTTATCATAAATGGATGTTGTATCTTGTCAAATGCCTTCTCTGCGTCTATTGAGATGATCATGTGGTTTTTATTCTTTGTTTTGTTGATGTGATGTATCACGTTGATTGATTTGCGGATGTTGAACCATCCTTGCGTCTCTGGTATAAATCCCACTTGATCATGGTGTATGATCTTTTTAATATATTGTTGTATTCGGTTTGCCAATATTTTGTTGAGGATATTTGCATCAATGTTCATCAGCGATATTGGCCTGTAATTTTCTTTCTTTGTATTGTCTTTGTCTGGTTTCGGTATCAGGGTGATGTTGGCCTCGTAGAATGATTCAGGAAGTGTTCCATCTTCCTCTATTTTTTGGAATAGTTTGAGGAGGATGGGTATTAAATCTTCTTTGAATGTTTGGTAAAATTCACTGGAGAAGCCATCTGGTCCTGGACTTTTATTTTTTGGGAGGTTTTTGATTACTATTTCAATCTCTTTACTTGTGATTGGTCTATTCAGATTCTCCATTTCTTCTTGGTTCAATTTTGGGAGGTTGTATAAGTCTAAGAATTTATCCATTTCTTCTAGATTGTCCAATTTGTTGGCATATAATTTCTCATAGTATTCTCTTATAATCCTCTGTATTTCCATGGTATCCGTTGTAATTTCTCCTCTTTCATTTCTAATTTTATTTACTTGAGCCTTTTCTCTTTTTTTCTTAGTTAGCCTGGCTATGGGTTTGTCTATTTTGTTTATCTTCTCGAAGAACCAACTCTTTGTTTCATTAATCCTTTCTACTGTTTTTTTGGTCTCAATATCATTTATTTCTGCTCTGATTTTTATTATTTCTCTCCTTCTGCTGGCTTTGGGCTTTGTTTGTTCTTCTTTTTCTAGTTCTGTTAGGTGTAATTTAAGGTTGCCTATTAGGGCTTTTTCTTGTTTGTTAAGGTGGGCTTGTATCGCTATGAGTTTCCCTCTCAGGACCGCTTTTGCTGCGTCCCATATGGTTTGATATGGCATGTTATCATTTTCGTTTGTTTCCAGATAGTTTTTGATTTCTCCTTTAATTTCATCAATGATCCATTGGTTGTTCAGTAGCATGTTGTTTAATCTCCACATTTTTGTCACTTTCCCAGTTTTTTTTTCCTGGTTCATTTCCAGTTTCATAGCCTTATGGTCTGAAAAGATGCTTGTTATGATTTCAATCCTTTTAAATTTATTGAGGCTTGCTTTGTTTCCCAACATATGGTCTATCCTAGAGAATGTTCCATGCGCGCTTGAGAAGAATGTGTAGTCAGCTGTTTTTGGGTGTAGTGCTCTGTATATGTCTACTAGGTCCATCTCGTCCAGTTTTTCATTTAAGTCTAATATTTCTTTATTAACTTTTTGTCTGGATGATCTATCCATTGCTGTAAGTGGGGTGTTAAGATCCCCTACTATTATTGTGTTGTTGTTGATTTCTCCTTTTAGGTTTGTTAATAGTTGTTTTATGTACATTGGTGCTCCTATGTTGGGTGCATATATATTTATAAGTGATATGTCTTCTTGATGGAGTGTCCCTTTTATCATTATATATTTCCCTTCTTTGTCTTTCTTAACCTGTTTTATCTTGAAGTCTACTTTGTCTGATATGAGTATGGCAACACCTGCTTTCTTTTGTTTGCCATTAGCTTGGAGTATTGTCTTCCATCCTTTCACTCTGAGCCTGTGCTTGTCTTTAGTGCTAAGATGTGTTTCCTGAAGGCAGCATATTGTTGGGACTTGCTTTTTAATCCATCCTGCCACTCTGTATCTTTTGATTGGAGAGTTCAATCCATTTACATTTAGGGTAATTATTGAAATATGAGGGTTGAATGTTGCTGTTTTGTCACTTATTTTCTGGTTCTTTTGCATTTCCTTTGTTTCTTGTCCCATTTGTTTTGGACTGCCAATTCAGTTTGGTTGTTCTGTCTTATGATTCTTCTAGTTTTCTCTTTGTTTATCATATGTGGTTTTAATTTGATTATTTGTTTAGTGGTTACCTTGAGGTTTGGGCGAAAAATCTTCTGTATGAGATAGTCCATTATCTGATAGCCTCCTATTTCCTTATACTAAGTCAATTCAGTCACTTTCCTCTTCCCCTTCTAAGTTGCTCTTGTTATACCTTATTCTATCTTGTGTTGTGGCTGTGTGTTTACAGTGATGAGGTTAAATTTATTTTTGGTGAATTTCTTCCTTTGATCTTTGAGTTTAGTATTTAAGTGGTTGCTAACCTATTCCGGTAAAGATCTACTATTTCTCTGATTTTGTCTACCTACTTTTCTCCTTACTCCAAGCTTTGTGTTCCCTTTCTCTTCTTGTTTTCAGGCCTGAGGGCCTTCTTGAGTATTTCTTGTAGTGGCGGTCTCGTGGCCATGAACTCCCTTAGCTTTTGTTTATCTGGGAGAGTTACTATTTCTCCCTCATATTTGAAGGATATTTTTGCTGGATAGAGTATTCTTGGCTGAAAGTTTTTGTCTTTTAGTATTTTGAATATATCATTCCAGTCTCTTCTAGCCTGAAAAGTTTCTGTTGAGAAATCCGCTGAGAGCCTGATGGGAGTTCCTTTGTACGTTATTTTTTGTTTTTGTCTAGCTGCCCTTAATATTGTTTCTTTGTCGTTGACCCTGGCTAGCCTTACCACTAGGTGTCGTGGTGAAGGCCTTTGTCTGTTAATATATATAGGAGTCCTGTTGGCTTCGCTTACTGGTATTTCCTGCTCCTTCCCCAGATTTGGGAAATTTTCAGCTATTATTTCCTTGAATAGGCTCTCTGTTCCTCTTTCCCTCTCCTCTCCCTCAGGAATACCTATAATTCTTATGTTACATTTTCTAATAGAGTCCGATATTTCTCGGAGTCTTTCTTCATTTCTTTTTAGTCTTAGTTCTCTCTCTTCTTCCATCTGGAGTATATCTGTATTCCTATCCTCTAAAGTACTAATTCTTTCCTCCATATTGTCAGCTCTGTTCTTTAAAGATTCCAGATTCTCCTTTATCTCCTCCATTGTGTTCTTCATCTCCATCAGCCCTGATAGGTTTTTCTTTATGATTTCAATCTCTTTTGTGAAGAAACTCCTAATCTCATTTAATTGTTTGTCTGTGTTGTCTCGTATTTCGTTGAGTGTTTTTATGATAGCTATTTTGAAATCTCTGTCATTTAGTTTATGGATTTCTGTGTCTTCGGGGTTGATTTCTGGTTGCTTGTCATTTTGTTTCTGGTCTGGTGATTTCATATATTTTTGCATTGTGGTTCCTGTGTTGGTTTTGATTTTCCTCATCCTGGAAGTCTCTGGTTGCACTTTCCACCTGCCGCCACTGTGTGGTGGTGAAGGGCTGTGTAGTCTAAGCCCCCTGCGCTCTGCCCCAGTTTTTCTGCTGCGATCCGCAGTTTTGTTTTGTTTTGTTTTGTTTCTTTTCCCCACTGCGATCCACGGGTCCAGTCCAATTTATTCAGGTCTGCCTCGGACCGCTAGATCTGGTCAAGCTGCAGACTCCGGGTTGTGGGGAGGGGGGAGCTCTCTCTTTTGCCCTCTGGGTCCCTGACGTGGGAGGCTTCTCGTTTGCCCCTCTTTATCCGCTCTCTGGGTTGCTCAGATGTTGATGGTAGCCCTGTGGCTCCTCTGAGCCCTCTGTGCGGGAGTTTCCCACTGGCTGAGAGCGCCCGAAGAGCTACAGTTTCCCGCCGAGGGCCGCCCCTCCCCCCTCTCTGGGAGCCGCGCGGTCCGGATCGCTGATCTGATGGGGAGGGAGCGGAGTTCTCCTTACCTCTCCCCACTTCCTCCGGGGGCCCAGCACGTTCCGCTCTCAGATGTGCGGCAGTGTGGATCCCTCCGTTCCAGCTTTTGACTGTCTGGGATTCCGTTGTTTGTCTGTGGCTGTTACTTTTGTTGTATTTTGTGGGGGAAGAATTCACGGGAAAGCTCACTCCGCCATGATGCTGACGTCACCGACCCAAGTCCAATTCACACTCATTTTGTGAGGCCAATACTACTCTGATACTAGAACGAAGTGTATTGCCAAAAAACTACACCTCTGTTTCTTTTGTGAGTATGAATGCAAAAAACCTCAACAAATACTAGCAAGCCTAATCCAGCAACATAAAAAAGAATTATACACCATGACCAAGTGGGTATGATTCCAGGGTGAGAGTTTGGGTTAAAATATCACAATCTATTAATGTGATAGAGGATATTAAAAATCAAAAATGGCAAAATCATTTCAATAGAATCAAGGTAAATTGACAAAATCAGTACTCTTTCCGATTTAAAAGATTCAGCATAAAAAGAATGGGGTTTTATATGGAAAACCCACAGCTAGTATTATATTTAATGATGAGAGACTGGAATTCTTTCCCCTCAAGATAAGGAACCAAATTAGGATGTCTGCTTTTGCCACTTCTATTCCAGAATGTACTGGAGATTTTAGCCAGAACCAGTAGGCAAGAAAAGAAGTAAAATGCATGCAGGTTGGTTGGGAAGATGGAAAATTCTCTCTACCTCCAGATGAGGTATCTTGTGTAGGGGTTCAGATTATGTCACCTCAAAATGTGGCACATTGGAATATTGATTATTTTGAATTAAAGGTACTTGATAAACAGCCACTAGAAGAAAGACACTCTGGCCCTCGTTTGTCCCCTTTAAAGCAGGAGATGCATTTCCTATGTGAACAACACGCTACTTTAACCAGGAGGGCAGAAGGCAACCTTATCATCAGAGACAAGGAATTTAGAGCTGAGAAGCCTGGATAAAAAAGCCTTGTTATTTCTTCATTGTTTATTACCCCTAGCCCAAACCCCTCTGCCTTGTCAATTCTTCCCCAATTTATTGTCTTTGTCTAAAAGGCATGAAATCTTCCTGCTCTGGTTACTTCTTTGAGTCTCACCTTTTTGGGGGCTCTCATACATAGGAATTATATTTGTTCTTCTTCTATTAATCTGTTTTATGTCACTTTATTAGACCAGCCAAAGAACCTAGAAGGGAAGAAGGGAAAAGTTTTCCACCCCTACACTTGCATACAGAAAACTCTGAGAAGTCCACCAAAAAACTATTAGAACTGATAATTGAATTCTGCATTGTTGTAGGATACAAGATCAAAATATAAAAATGAATTGTATTTCTATATACTTGCAATGAACAATCTGATAACGAAATTAACAAAATAAATGCATTTACAATAGCATTGAAAGGAATAAGATACTTAGGAATATATTTAACACAAAAATTACAAAACAAATACTATGAGAACTACCAACATTATCAAAAGAAATTAATACAGGTATTAGTAAATGGGAAAATGTACCAAATTCCTGGATCAGAAGACTTACCATTGAAATGTCACATCTCCCCAAAATGATCTGAAGAGTCAACACAACACATAATCCCAGCTGATTTCTTTATCAAAATTGGGAAGTTGGTTCCTAAATTTATATGGTATTGCAGGGAAACAGAATAGCCAAACCATTTAATTTTTTGCTGAGGAAGATTCACCTGGAATTAACATCTGTTGCCTGTCATCCTCTCTTTTTTCATGTGAGGCGTTGCCACAGCATGACCACTGACAGATGAGTGGTATGGGTCCACACCCGGGAGCTGGACCTGGACCACCTAAGCAGAGTGCACTGAACTTAACCACTAGGCCACCAGGGCTGGCCTTAGCCAAACCATTCTTGATAAAGAAAAACAAACTGGTTGAACTAATATTTCCTGATATCAACACTTTGTACTAAGCAGTGATCGTCAGGGTAGTGTGGTGTTGACACGAGGTTAGACATACAGAGCTGTGGAATAGATTATGATTTGAGAAATAAACCCACACATCTATGGTCAACCGATTTTTTTCAAAAGTGCCAGGAATGGGGAAAGAATATTCTTTTCATAAATTGGTGGTGGACCAAGTGGATGGCCATATGAAAAGAAAGAGGTTGTACACGTAGATCACACCACATACAGTAATTTACCCAGAAGAATCAAAGACCTAAACATACGTATAAAACTATAACAATTAGATAAAATATAGGAAAAAGTTCCTGACTTTGAATTTGGCAAAGAATTGTTAGATATAACACTAAGAGCAAAACTGAGGGGGAAAAGGTGGTTTAATGACTTTTGTGCTTCAAAAGACACCATCAAGAACGTGAAAACAGTTTTTGGAACTCGTGCACTATTGCTGGGAATATATAATCATGTTCATGGTATGAAAAACAACATGGCATTTCCTCAAAGAATTAAGAACTGAGTTACCATCTGATCTGGCAATTCTATTTCTGGGTAAAGACCAAAAAGAATTGAAAGCAGAGACTCAAAACACGTATATGTCCATTCCTGTTCACATCAGCGTTATCCATGGTAGCCAAAAGGTGGAAGTAACCCAAGTGTCCTTCAACAGTTGAATGGATCAAAATTCTGCCAGTGGCTTTTAATATCTCCACTGTCCAGACAGTGCCCGTGATTTTCCCTAAAGACTGATGCCTAGGCATCATGGGGTCAATTTTGAAGAGAAAAACAACAATTTTGAGTTATTGCCTAAAAATTTTAGAGTATGACAACCCTGCTCACACCCAAAGTCTGGACATTTAGATAAGGACCTGAGCTTAGGCTTCTTGCCATAAGTCCTGCTTTGCTTTTCCTGGGCCACCTTTTAAAATAACCATTTAAGTTGAGCGGGTGAAAAATTAGTGACCTCCACCCCAACCACCTTGTAAATTTTGGGTGCTAGTTATCCAGTTCTCTGTCTCCTGTGGCTCGTGACCTGGGACAGAGGACTGCCCTTCTCCTGGCTCATTGTACCCTTGCCCCATTTCTACAATCCATAAGTAGCAAATCTTGTGACTTTATGTGGGTGTATTCTGTAGGGTCTTCAGCAAAAGACCCCATGGTTTTCACCTCCCCAAATTGGGAGCTCAGATGATGAGGGAACAACGTGCTGACTCCATGTGGGTGGCGCATCCCTCCCTATTCAGCAGGTCATGATCTGCCTACCCTGAATTTAATAAACCGGCTCCAGCTTCTCAACGTTATTACACAGTGCACTCTGTTAAAGTGTACAATTCAATGGTTCACTATATTCACAAATAAAGTTAAGTATTTGATGAAAATGATGGATGAGATTATGCAATCCTTGTACCTGTTAGACCATCTTTTGTAAATTTCTCTCAATTTGTCCAGAATTTTCAATATATGTGGAGCAGGTCGTGCCCTTTATAGAACATGCCGCTCCTTCCTTGGCCAATAATTAATCTAAAGCTAAACGGTTATGCAAAACCATCTGCAGTAAAGAATCCTGTTGCTGTTGCATTAATTCCAGCTTTGGTGTAATAGCCCAGTGTGTTCAGCCAGGTAGCTGACAGGCTTGTATGTGCTTTAATAATGTGTCGTTGTGAGCCCAGTGAGGCACCTAGCCCCGTCCAGGTGAGGGATAGCAGCAGACCTACTCCCAACACAATGAGGATGAATACTGCATGCTTCTGATGTGAGGGGGCAGAAAGAAAGACGAATTGGGGGTCCTGTTCAGTGTTTTGTAAGGGTAGTCCCAGGGAGACTGTCAAAAGGTCAGAAATAACAGAAGTACAACCAATGAGTCACTGAGATAGTAATTAATAAATGTTGATCGTGCACACAGCAAAGACAGTTTCCAAACTGGGAGCACTCAAATCAAAACATGGAAGGAGGCCCAGGCGCACATTGTTATAAAGCAACTTATAGAGAGAGAAAGAAGTGACTGTTTATTCTTCCCAGGGATTGGTCATAATATTAGAATTTTCTTGAATGGTAAAAAATTGGTGGGTGGTTATCTACCATCAACCTTGGGAAACAGTTTAAGTTTTCTTATGATATTCAGAGGAATGGGCAAGAAATGACCCAGGTCAAGTTAGTTTTGCAAAATAAGCTAAGTTAAGCTTTACTTCTCTGACTAAACTGGTTTTATCTGCTCAGGGAATTTTCAAGGTTAGTCTTGGTTTTTTATTTTAACAAGACTAAAGTAAATTGGTATGCACAGATGGGACTCCCTGGGGGCCGAGCAGGAGGCAAATGCATAGGAGGTGGAGGGAAGGAGAAGTGCACACATGGAGAACATGTATGTGTGATGGACCCAGGACGCTGGACCCACACTGGACACCAACTGCTTGATTGGGGAAGATGAAGGAGAGCGGGGTTCCGCCAGAGGGCTGGGCCTCGATTCCCAAGACCATGGGGATTGTGCTCCTGGGGAGGAGGTGTAGGTCATATTCATCCATGTGGTGTGTGTCCTGGGCCGATATGGGGGATTATAAAGGCACTTGTGGCCTCCTGCCAGGTGCCATATATTGCATTGCACAGCGTCCTGCTGGCTGCAGTTGAGAGCCGTAGAGAGCAGCTGGGCACGCCACAGGGAGCATGGGGTGATTTTTTTGGGTAAACGGGGCAGGGTCAATAAATCATCAAAGTGAGCCACTAACTTTGGAAAAAGCCGTTGTTGAGCCTGGTAGCAATTACGGTGGCCCCCAAAATGAGCTCTGATTTCTGCCCATTGTATAAAAATATATAGACTATTGGAGGGCTTGAATGGGAGGACTGTGAATCCTTGAATGCTGACCACAGGGAGAGGCCCTTTTAACTGTTGTAGGGAGGTGACACTGCAGATATGGTCCTGGAGGGTGTAGGGGGGATACTCTGGTGGTGGTAGCATCTGAAGCCGGGGAGGGGTTCAGACATTAAGTTCACTGACTCCCACTAGGACTCATAAGGTGGGCAAATGTACAGGGTGCGGTGAGGGCAGGCAACTGAGTGAAGTGTTTAAAGGAGTACAGTTGTGAGACTCGACACATGTCTTGGCCTTTCAAAGCTCAAATGTGGGGGCTGGCCCCGTGGCTTAGCGGTTAAGTGCTCACGCTCCAATGCTGGCGGCCCGGGTCCCGGGCGCGCACCGACGCACCACTTCTCCGGCCATCCTGAGGCTGAGTCCCATATGCAGCAACTAGAAGGATGTGCAACTATGACAGACAACTATCTACTGGGGCTTTGGGGGAAAAATAAATAAATAAAATTAAAAAGAAAAGCTCAAATTTGTAGAGGAGGGCAGCAAGGCAGGCAGAGTACCACCTCACCATTGAGCAGTAAGCGTTGTGGTAAGCAGGAGGGCTTTGGGGTAAACATATAGTTAATTCTGCAAAACACCACTCATTGGGTCATCAGCAGGGAATTTAGATAAACAAGCATTCCGTTCAGCAACCAAGTCCCAGGGAGTGCTTGCCATCATCAGCCGCCATGTCTTCCTTGGTGTCGTCTCTGCTACAGTACAAAATTGCTTATGCAGCATTCAGGGTGGAGCTGTGTCCCACCATGTCATGTGCTGGGGACTGTCATATCCAGCGTTGTTGCAGGTAAAGGGGGCCAACCCAGAGAGGGATAGCTCTCCCAAGTAGCCACCCAGGAGGGGAACTGAGGGGCCAAGGGACGTAACAGAGATGTATAGATTTGGGATACCCGGATTAAGGTTTGCTTGCACCATCAGGAGCACCTACTGGTATAAAAACTTCTCAGTAAACTTTGAGGGTCCTCAGTGGTTTGCCTTGCAGATGATTGGGCTGTGCTCTCCTCTGAGGCATAGGAGCTCTCCATCCATAAATAGTAAAAGTTGGAGGCATATATGTAGCCTTGGTTTAAGGAAAATTTAGTTAAATGCTCCCAACAATTTATTGTTTGGACCTTTGTTACCAGAGAAGGTATATATTGGTTGAACTCCATAATCCTATCAGCTATTAGGGTTAAAATTTGCATATGTAATGGCCAGTGCCCAGAGGTCAGGATATTGTTGACCACTCGTGCAGGGTTGGTGGCCTTTAAGCATTTGTGCCATTGGTCCCATTTTAGAGGATTTGAATTCCCCAGCTAGTATCCATACCTGGTGGTATTTGCATAATTGTATTAAAAATATATAAAGACCTGTTATAACCTAATAATAAAAAGTTAAATAACTCAATTTAAAAATGGCAAAAGACACGCATACATATTTTTCCAAGACAGATAGACAATTGGCCAAAAGCATAGGAAAATATGCTGGACACCATTAGTCATAAACGAAATGCAAATCAAGACCTCAGTGAGATACCACTTCACAATCACTAGGATGACTAGAATAAAAAAATGAGATAACATCAAATCTTGTTGAGGATACATGGAGAAATTTCAACCCTCAGACATGGGTGGTATGAATATAGAATGGTGCATCCACTCTGGAAAACAGTCTGGGAGTTCTTCAAAAATTAAACCTAGAATTACCACATGATCCATTATTTCCTTCCTAAGTATATGCCCAAGAAAAATGAAAACACGTGTTGTAACTAAACTAGTACATGAATTTTATAGTAATGATATTTCTAGGTGCCAATTGGTGGAAACAATCCAAATATCCATGAATGGATGAATAGATAAACTCATGTTTTATCCATCCAATGGAATATTATTTGGCCATAATAATGAATGAAGTATTGATACATGGTCCAACATGGATGTACCTTGAAAAGTGTTATGCTAAGTTACTGAGGTCAATCCCAAAGACCTTGTATTTAATTATTCCATTCATTGGAAAGGCCCAAATAGGGAGATCTATGGAAACAGAAAGTAGATTTGTGGTTGTCTACGCCTGGGAATTGGAGGAGGAAGATGAGAAATTGGGTGTGATAGCTAAAGGGCAGAAGAGTTTCCTTTTGAGATGACAAAAATGTAGAAAAAATGACTGTGATGAGCCAGGCTTGATGGCTTAGTGGTTAAAGTTTGGCACACTCTGCTTTGGTGGCCTGAGTTCAGTTTCTGGGCACAGAACCACACCACTCGTCTGCCAGTAGCCATGCTGTGGTGGTGGTTCACATAGAATAACTAGAAGGACTTACAACTAGTATATACAGCTTTGTACTGGGGCTTTGGCAAGAAAAAAAGAGAGGAAGATGGGCAACAGATGTTGGCTAAGGGTGACTCCTTCCCAGCAGAAAAAAAAATGGACTGCAGTGATGATTTCACATTTTTACAAATACATTGAAAACCATTGAGGACCGGCCCCATGGCTTAGTGGTTAAGTGCGCGTGCTCCGATACTGGCGGCCCAGGTTCGGATCCAGGGCGCGCACCGACGCACGGCTTCTCAGGCCATGCTGAGGCCGCGTTCCACATACAGTAACTAGAAGGATGTGCAGCTATGACATACAACTATGTACTGGGGCTTTGGGGGGAAATAAAATAAATAAATAAAATAAAAAAAAAACCATTGAAATCTACAGTTTAATGAGGTGCACTGTAGAGTATGTGAATTACATCTCAATAAAGCTATTCAAATAAAGAAATGCCTTAAGAGTTTTGTAATGCAAAAGATTTTTGCACTCCAGCCTTTTAAGCTTATGAGTTTGCAGATTAATCAATACATCCATCACCTCACAATGTTATCATGAGCGTGTGTGTGTGTGTGTGTGTGTGTGTGTGGTGAGAATGCTTAAGATCTACTCTCTTAACAAATTGCAATTATACAATATATGTATAATAAATGATCATGTTCTAATTTTAAAATAAATTTTATTAGTCAATTCAATAAAACTGGTGGGAAATTGTTCACAAATGCATCCCTGCTTTACACAATGATGTATTGTTTTTCTTGTATCAGTGAAAATAGGAATTCAATTAACTTGGGGATATTTTTCACATCCCTGTAGAGTTTCTTCTGGGATGGATCCAGCAGAGCCCACTCCTCCATGGTGAACTTCACAGTCCCGTCCTCAAAGCCCACTGAGTCCTAAAACATGACACATATGTATATAGGAGGACAGGTAAGATGGGCAAGCACCAGGGATTTATATTCAGTTCATAAGAAGTTCACACATGACTCCACGGTCTCCCAACATTTGTTCTATGACTCGGTCATCAGAAGTGTTCCTCTGGCCACACTCACTTCCTCATAAATTTAGCATCATCATGAAAACATGGAATCTATTGGTACATTTTCATTGTGATCCCTTCAAGTTTTCATTGCTCTCTAATGTCAGGGTACAGAACACCTCAGAGAAATGCTGTACAAATGAAAGAAATACTTCTATATTAGCAGATCAATTCCTTATGAGAAGACTCTTTCATCTCCTTCTTTAATACCATCATATGATGCAGCGCCCCACGAAGCACAGCATCATATCTGCGTGTTTTTTGTGTGTGTGTGAGGAAGACTAGCCCTGAGCTAACATCTGATGCCAATCCTCCTCTTTTTGCTGAGGAAGACTGGCCCTGGGCTAACATCCATGCCCATCTTCCTCTACTTTATATGGGACACCGCCTCAGCATGGCTTGACAAGGGGTGCATCGGTCCGCGCGCAGGATCTGAAACTGCAAACCCCGGGCCACTGAAGCAGAGTGTCTGAACTTAACCACTACACCACCGGGCCAGCCCCCTCTGCATGAAGTTTTAATGAAAATTCCTGTGAAGGAGTGGAAGCTCTTTATACTGTAACTATCACCAAACATGATGGTCCAGGAGGCCTATGGAATCCAACTTGTATCAAGATTGTACTGGCCGTGTTGTCCTGAAGTACTCCAGGCCATGTCAGATCCAGCTGGCTGAATTAAAATATTCTTGTGGAGGAGTGAGTTATAATTTGTTTGTATAATATTTATGACAGACTCAATTTTCTCTTCTCTTCTCTGTCTCATTTCATGGAGCTAGGAAATTATTCAGTTAGAGCTCAGGCTTGAGGAAAACGGTATGACAACTTAGACCTCCACAAATCCCTATACTCATGAGCCTCAGGGTTACTTCCCACCAGTGTTTAGGACACACGGGCATGCATACTGGAATGCTAAGATCCCGGAAGAGCTCTTTCTGGCAGAATCATAAAACTGTATCCTGGACCACAATGACCTTGAAGAACAGGTTAACAGTTGGAATTTGCAAGGGCCTTCATTAAAATCCACAATGATGTCATGGTGAGTTTACACATGATTACAAAATACATAAAGCTCAATGGTGCTTTCCTCCAAAAAAACCCCGCAAAATCCCCTTTCTCTAATTTCAGCAGCAAGTGATACTCTACCAACCACTCTAGAGGCTCACCCCCAACTTCTCTCATTTCTGAGTTCCCATGTGGGGCACAGCATCATACAGCCCATCCCAGGATAGGAATCCCTCAGTGGCATAATTCCCCTAAATGCTGGTTCCTGAAAGAGATCAGTAACCCATTGATGCCCATGTGCAGGGAACTGAGAAAAGGCTCCCACCAGCAATTCTGATGGTACAATTGACTTACTCATTAGAGAAACAGCAAAATAGGAACAGCTCTCTTGTTGTGGGTCCAGGAAGTCGGATGAGCTGCCTGGGTCAGCCTTTGTTACTCTTTCTACATCAGATCTCTAGTGCTTGCTCATAACAAGCCCTACTGCCTGGTGTGCAGAAGAGTGAACATTAACAGGCTGGAGAATCCTTATCCTTAGAAATGTTTGCTCACAAAGTTTGTCCTTCAGTGGTATCTGGGAAATGGGATTTTGGAAGTGACCCCGCCAACTTTATAGATAAGAGTGCCTCAGTGTGCCTAAAGTGCTTATGAAAACAATATGGTATATAGGAAACTCCTGTTTTCCTTTTGAGAGTCTGTAATTTTCTTCCATGTTTGGCAGATGATGTCTTTATAACCAGCCCCCAAAAACCACTGTGGGCACTGAGTCTCTACTGAGTTTCCCTGGTGGACAATAATTCACATGAGTACTCACAGCTTGTTACTTGGAGAACTGAGCCCAGCCTATGTGATTACAGTGAGACACCATTTGGAAGCTTGCTCCTGGTTCCCTCCAGACCAAATTTCATTCAGTACTAACCAAGGCTAATAAAGGATATTTAATGATCCTCATGGGAAAAAAGTAAAATTTTATTGGGATCTATCAAAGCAGAATGTAAGAAGTGAAGAGATGGCAAGTATTCTTAGGTAGAATTCAGAGTCACCCAGATGTCACCTCTCCCAAATGATATCTTTATAACATTCCATGTATCCCCAAAACAGACTTTCTAGGAGTCAACAGAAACTACTTCTCAACATCTTATAAAAGGAACAAATGTCAAAAAGTGAACAAAGTCTTCTGAAGAACAAAGTCCTGGTCTACCTAACATCCATCAAGAATTTTTAAGCTATAGTGTTCCACATGACACAGTAGTAGCAGAGAGAAAAACAGACGAAGGGAAAGGAAAAGCGTCTTCTGTGGGTTGGGATTTAATATGGAAAGGTGGTCAAGGGCAGAGGGGGCATTGTAGAGCAGTGGCAAATGTCATGACACTAACACCCGGGGCAGGGACAAACTGTCATCTAAGTGGGAAATGCCCTGTATTCCCCTCTACTCCGTGGACAATAGCCAGTTCATTGTAGATTTAAATGTGAAAGATAAAACTGGGCCACCTTTGGAAGTCATAGGTCAATGATTTTTGACACAATAATGGGGAGAATATTCTCATATAAGAAAAAGAGTAAACCATAAAGTCAGAGACTGACAAATTCAAATATATTAAAATTAAGATTCTTAAAAGATAAACCTAAAGGGAAAGAAGAATATCAGCAACACATGCAACATGAGAGAGTTAGTTTCCAGAGTAAAAATGAACAGACACCTAGTTTAACAAGGGGGAAAAAGCAAAACATATTTAACAGAAGATGGAAGATCATACAGTTGGCCTTGTCTATCTGCAGGTTTCCATTTGCACTTGGTTGATTCTGTGGTTGTGAAACCTGCAGATACGAAGGGCCAACTGTATATGAGGGAACGTCCATCTCCTTGGCAATAAGGTCAACAAAAAATAAAATATTCAGTGGATCCCATTTCACAGTGATTAGAATGAAAATTTGTCAATTAATCTATAATCCCACGATGAAGACCGTTGTGAATAAGTCAATACATGATGCATGAATGGAGGAAAGGTCATGTCATAAACCCCACTGCTGTTTCCTGTAAATTTGAACTTGGTGACTATCCACAGCCCAGCTATTTTCAACAATGTCGACAGAATTTACTGTGTATTTGCACTTGGAGACTCATACAACGTTGGCGTATACTAATATCGGATGATCTCTAGGATTTATTGACAGAACTGTAAAGCAAGGAATACTGCAAAATATGCAGCATGTTACCCATTCTATAAGTGTTATGTCACCTTGCAGAGGCAGGTGGACCCCCACCCGAGACCTGGTTCAGGTGTCTACGCTGATGACAACACACATGCCTAGAGGGTGTGAGAGGGTCTATTACTTCCATAATGACACTGTCGGGGGAGGGCAGGCCAGGCCTCTCAGGCAGGTGGGAAATGCCTTGAGAGAGCAAGGAGAGGAGGCTGGCCTGGGTTCTTATTGAGGTGAGGGGGTGGGCTAGGCTGAGAGTTCAGGCACAGGGGCAGGGCCTTCTGTGGATTGAATCATTAGTGGGAACTAAAGGAACGAGCACCCAGGCTTTCTCATCACCATGTGCAGATGTGGGCACAGGGAATGAAGGGGGATGAAAGTTTAAAGCTGTCAGCAATCAAACATCAAAAAAGGAGTCAGACTTCTGGTCTCTGGTCGGGCATGTGAGGAGCTTAGAAGCCAGCTTCCAGTCCTCAGAAGAGAACAGCCGAGAAACTTAAAGTCAGTTCTTCCATCAGAAAAATGAGGTCACGGGGTAAACTGCTGTCCCCAAAATTAGAAAGAGAGACCAAAAAGTAGCTATTTTAGAATATGCTCAGAATATTCTGTTCTTAACAAGGCATGTCCTCAAAACAATCCATTTCACAAGAGCATAACTGACGGGGCTTTTCCCAGAGCCTAACTGACTTAGGGGAGGGAAAGAGCCAATTTGAGTCTCTTCTAGTCTTTTCTGCTCTCAAAGGTGGGACACTTGTGAGGATGAAAGGGTCTTTTTCCCCTTCAGACACCAACTATGTGGTATCTGTTCCAATGCCCCTTCTCCAACTCTATGTCACCAAATAGAATTGAATTGACCTGTTAGACATCTAACACTAACTATGCAGAGTTTGCATCAGGCCCCACAGGTTAAGAGCTCAGTCCCACACACTGACCCTACTGCAGATGCCATCCAAAATGGGGTGTCTGGGCTACTGACATTCTACTCAGCCATCTACAAATTCACAGATTCCCTTGACACCCCATCAGGCTTGGTAATTTACTGAAAAGATTCTGAGAACTTAGCAAAGCACTTTACTTATTATTATTGGTTTATATAAAGCATACCACTCAGGAACAGACAAAAGGCAGACATGCACAGGGCAAAGTAGGGCAGTAGTATGGATGAGGGGAGTGGAGGTGGTTGGGGCTACAGAGATTCCACATCCTCTCTGGACACTCCACCCTCCAGCACCTGGGTGTGCTCGGTCACCAACCTAGACACTCTGAATTCTGTATTTAAGGGTTCTGATGGAGGTTTCATTACATGGGCACAATTTATTAAACCTTTGGCCATTGGTGATTAAGTCAGTCTCCACCCTGTCTCCTCTCCACAGAGGCTGGGAGCTGGGGCTGTAAGTTCCAAAGCTCTAATCAAGGCTTGGTGTTTCTGGTATCTAGCCCCTATCCTGAAGCCATCTAGGAGCTGGCCAGGAGTTGCCTCATTAAAACGAGACACTCTATCACCCTTATCACTCAAGTAATTCCAAGGGCTTCAGCTGGTTTTTGGTAGGAACTGAGGACAAAGGTCAAATATCTTTCTTATTATATCACAGAAGGTCAAGTCCAGGGACACAGGCTCGTGAAAAGATTGAGACCCATCACTGGACTAGAGAATGCTTCCCTCTGCCCACACCTACCTCAACATGAAGTGGGCTCTTGTTTAATGTTAGTGGACTATACTGAAAAAACTACATGCTTTCTGGTAACCTCAGGAGGAAGGCACGGATGTCACCTCTCTCCATTCCTAGTCAACCCTTTATGAAATCTTAGCTAATGCAATTAGACACACACACAAAAATAAGGGAAATACAGATTGGGAAGCAAGAGATAAAAATATCTTTGTGGCATATGACAAGATTGTTTATGGAGAAAGTCTCAAAGGATTCCCAATAACAAAGAAACCCCTTCAACTGATAAGAAGTAGAGAAAGGTTGAAGGATAGAAAAATGTTATACAGAAGGCAATTTTTTCCTATAGATCCACAGAAATAAAGTGAATTCATCTTTGACAAAGGGGCAAAGGCAATTCAATGGGGAAACAGTCTTTTCAACAAATAATGCCAGAAAAATTAGGCATGCACATGCCAAAAAAAGAAAAACAAAAAGAATCTAGACACAGACTTTATACTTTTAATAAAAATTAACTCAACATGGATCATAGATCATAGTGTAAAATGTAAAACTGCAAGACTCCTAAAAGATAACACAGGAGAAAGAATAATAATATTCTATTCTATGTGTGTACCACATTCTGTTGATCCATTCATCTGTTGACGGATACTTGAGTTGCTGCCACCTTTTGGCTACTGCAAACAATGCTTCAAGAACACAGGTGTACAAATATCTGTTTGAGTGCATGTTTTGAATTCTTTCGGATATATACTCGAATTGCTGGATCATATGGTAACACTATAATTTTTGAAAAACTGCCATACTGTCTTCCACAATGGTGGTTTGATTTTACATTCCCACAAGAAAAGCACAGGGGTTCCCATAGGTACTTTCACTTTCTTGATGGTGTCCTTGGAAGCTAAAAAGTGATTAATTTCAACAAAGGTCAAATTACCTGGTTTTTTTTTTTTTTACAGGTTTTGTTTTTGAGTGTCGTATGTAATAATTCTTTGCCAAATCTAATGTCATATTTTCCCCAAAGTTTTTTCTAAGTGTATTATTATTTTACCTCAGATATAGGTCTTTGATCCATTTTGGTAAATTATCGTATGTGGTGTAATTGAATGGTCCAACTCCATTCTTCTGCGTGTTTCTATCCAGTTGTACCAGCACCAATTTTTGAAAAGAATACTCTTTCCTCCTTCTTGGCAACTTTTTTGAAAATCAATTAACCGTAGTTGAATGGGTTTATATCTAGACTCTCAACTGAATCCACTGATCCGTGTCTCTGTCCTTGTGTCATTACCACATACCTGGATTACTGTGCTGAGAAGTCAGATTTGAAATCAGGAAATGTTAATCCTACTACTTTGTTTTACTTGGAAGATCGGTTTGGCTATTCTGGTTCCCCTGTAATTCCATATAACTTATGAAACTACTTGCCAATTTCTATTGTTAACTTAAAAAGCAAATTTTTCTCTCATTTCTTTTAAGTGAGTTTATTCCAGTATAGCCAATAGAGGGGCCGGCCCGGTGGTACAGCGGTTAAGAGCACACGCTGTGCTGTGGCGGCCCAGGGTTCAGAGGTTCGGATCCCGGGTGGGCACCGACGCACGGCTTGTTAAGCCATGCTGTGGCAGTGTCCCATGTAAAGTAGAGGAAGATGGGCACGCATGTTAGCCCAGGGCCAATCTTCCTCAAGAAAAAAGGAGAAGATTAGCATCAGATGTTAGATCAGGGCTAGTCCTCCTCACAAAGAAAAAAAACAAATAGCCAATAGAATTGCAATTAGTGATGTGCATGCTATGGGAAAGCACAGGCTAATCCACTAAACAAAGAAAAGGACCTGCTTTTATAGAGAAAAAAGGGAGTAGGGAGGGGCTGTTGTAAATGAAAATCCATTGGGGGAAAGTAACAGCTCAGGGCAGCAACGGCTCCTCATTGGCTGAGCTGCAGCATTTCTCATTGGCTGGGCCATTGCCTGGTGAGGAGAGAAATCTTCCTTCAGTAGTAGTTTTACTTCCTGTCAAAGATGAAAGCCATCATCTCTTCCTGTTTGGTGTAATTGAGGATGTGTGGTAGGGCGTTGGTGTTCCCCCTACAGATCTTGCCCGCTCTAATTTATTTAAGGTTTCTTTTATTAAGATCCACAGTATAAAGAAGTCTGGAGATTCTGATAGGGATTTCAATGAAACTCTAGATCATTCTGGGAAGTATTGCCATCTTAACACTGTCAAATCTAAGGATCCATAAATATGAGCTTTTTCTCTTTTATATGTTTGTTTATTTATTTATTTTCACGTTCTCTCTTTTTTCTGGCCTCTATTGGTGAAGGAGTAACAAAGACCAAGGAAAAAGATGGCATCACTCTAAGGTCTTTGCTCATCTTCATTAAAGATTGGCAATGTCTAAATATCCAAATCACCTGACAACCTCACCCCATTCCTTTTAATTTCCAAAAATGCAAATGAAATTTTTGGCAATAAAAATAGTTACTGGTTATTATTACAAGAAATTAGTTTCAGAGAAAATGTGGCTAGAAGAGTTTTTTTCTCCGTACATACTCAGAATTCTCGCAGCTCTGAAACTGATATCCCGTTACATTTGTTAATGACAATCCAATAGCAATACTGCATAGATTCTAAATTTTAAATATATAAAAGTATATAATCATTTTTCTGTCACTATATGATTATCATAAACATGCACTTTGAGTACAACTCCCTTAATTTTGTTTTTTTTTTTAATTTTACCTCTTGACACCCTTCACCGATTTCACCCATTCCCCACTCACCATCTCTGGCAAGCACCAGTTCTCTGTATCCACAGGCTTGGTGTCTTTGTTTGTTTGTTTTTTGTTTTTATTTTAGATTCTCTATATAAGAGGGATCACATAATATTTCTCTTTCTCAGTCTGACTTATTTCACTTAGCATAATGCCATCAGGGTAAATCCACGTTGTGAGAAATGGCAAGATTTCATTCCTTTTTTTTTGGCTGAAAAATATTCCATTGTACACGTATACCACAATTTCTTTATCCATTTATTTATTGATAGACACCGGTTGTTTCTATGTCTTGGCTACTGTAAATAATGGTGCAGTGAACATGCGGGTGCATACATCTTTTTGAGTTAGATTTTTGTTTTCTTTGGGGAAATAACCAGAAGTAGAATTTCTGAATCATATGGTAGGTCTATTTTAATATTTTGATGAACCTCCATGCTGTTTTCCATAGTGGCTGCACCAATTTATATTCCCATCGACAGCACAGAAGTGTTCCCTTTTCTTCACTTCCTTGCCAACATTTGTTATTTCACACTTGTATATCTTTATTAATTTTGTATTGATGTTTTGAAGTTTTCAGAGTATTTACTACTTTATCACATTTATTCCTGTTTTATTCTTTTTGATGCTATTATAAATAGATTTGTTAATTTTATTATCAGATTGGTCATTGCGCTGTATAAAATACAACTTATTTTTACATACTGATCTTGTATCATTCAAATTTGCTGTACTTGATTCTCCGTTCTAATAGATTGTTTCAGTGGACTCCTTAGAGTTTTCTATTTACAAGATGAGTCATATGCAAGTAAAGATAGTTTTACATCTTCGTACCCAGTCTGAGTGCTATTTATTTCCTTTTCTTGAAAAACTGTTCTGGCTAAAATCAAATTTGTCAAATAGAAGTGGCCAGAGCAGACACTCTTGTTTCGTTCCTCATTTTTGGGAGAAAATATCCAGCCTTTCACCACTAAATATAATATTAGCAGTTGGTGTCCCACACTTGCTCATTACAAGGTTCAGGAAATTTCCTTCAAATCCTGGTTTCCCGAGTCTTTCTATCGTGAAAGGATGTTGGATTTTGTCAAGTACTTCCTCTGAGTCTATTGAGATGATCAATCCATTTTTGCTTTTCACTCTATTAATATGATGTTTTATGTTAATGGATTTTGAGAGGTTAAGCCAACTCTGCATTCCTGGAATAAATCCCATTTGGTCATGGTCTGAATTCTTTTAATTTGTTGCTGAGTTAGGTACTACTATTAGTTGAGGTTTTTTGGATTCATATTCACAAAGGAAACAGGTCTGTAGTTTTTTGTGATTCTTTTGTCTGATTTTGTTATCAGGATAACACTGGCCTCACAAACGAGTTTGAAGCGTTGAGTTGATTCTGTTTTGGGGGAGACTTTGTGAAGAAACACTATTAAAACTTATTGGATGTTTTGGAGAATTCTGCTGTCGAACCCTCTGGGCTTGGGCTTTTCCTTACGGGTAGTTTTTTGCTTACTAATTCAACCACTTGTTATAATTCAAATCAAGTTTTCTGTTTCTTCCTGAGTGACTTTTGGTAGTTTGTGTATTTCTAGGAACTTGTCCATTTCATCTAAGTTATCTAATTTGTTTGCATGCATTGTTCATTGAACTCCTTTATAATCTTTTTTATTTCTGTAATCTCAGTAGTGATCTCCTCTCTCTTATTCAGCTTCTGGGAATTCGAGTCTTCTTGCTTTTTCTCTAGGTCAATCTAGTTAAATTGTCTATTAATCCTCTATTGTCAATCTTGTTGATCTTTTCATAAAATCCACATTTGGGTTCATTGATTTTCTTTATAGGTTTTCTATTCTCGATTTTCTTATTTCTGCTCTAATTTTTAGTATTTCATTTTCTCAATATATTTGATTTGGTTTCTCATCCTTTTGAATGTGTTATGTAAAAGGTTAGGTTATTGATTTGAGATCTTTCTTCTTTGTTAGTTTAGGCATTTCTGGGTATAAT
This sequence comes from Diceros bicornis minor, assembly GCF_020826845.1. Lineage (NCBI taxonomy): Eukaryota > Metazoa > Chordata > Mammalia > Perissodactyla > Rhinocerotidae > Diceros > Diceros bicornis. Next base: position 6,743,264 of record NC_080769.1, read on the forward strand.
TTTTGTATTTTTTGTATAAATTTTGTATAAATTTTGTATAAATTTTGATGTAGCCTGTAAAAGTTGTTATATTGAGTCCTTTTTTCCATTCATTAAAAATATTTTCTAATTTCCTTATTGATTTCTTCAGCCCATTGGTTATTTAGGAGTGTCTTGTTTAATTCCCTTATATATGTGAGTTTCCCCAAGATATTAATTTCTTATTTCATTCCATCGTGGTCAGAAATCTTACTTTGTATTTTTTTTTGTGTGAGGAAGATAAGGCCTGAGCTAACATCCGTGCCGATCTTCCTGCACTTCATGTGGGGTGCCGCCACAGCATGGGCTGACAAGTTGTGCGTAGTTGCGTGCCCGGGATCCAAACCTGGGCCGCCAGCAGTGGAGTGTGCACACTAGCGCTATGCCACGGGGCCGGCCCCTCTTACTTTGTATTTTAAATTTCCTAGCATTTAAAATTTATGAGGTGTGTTTTTTATGGTGAAGATTGATCTATGCTAGAGAAAGGTCCATGTGTGGTTGAGAAGAATATGTATTCTGTTGTGTAAGGAGTTGCACACCAGATGCCACAAGCCTTGTTCATATGCCCCAGTAATGATTCCACATTTGGAAAACAGGTGAAATTAACATCTCAACTTCTTTAAGTTCATGATATTATAAACTCACTCTCCATAGTTTTGTAGCAAGCAAACGTGCAAATTAAACAATGTGGTAAACAATGCTCCTGTATATCTCAAGTTTTTGATGCTAGAACTTATCTCTTCAATTCCTCCGCGGATAAGGTGTTCTCTCTGGGTTACTGTCTTTGTTGGGGGACAGATCAAGAAGCACCCACTTGGCCTTTCCCACCAGAATATGCCTCACTAACAGTGTTAGGAAATCAGCATATGTATTTTACACCTTAATAAGTACATCTATATTCATTCTATATTGGGCCTAATGAGCTAATCTGTTTTCATAACTTTATTAAGCATTTCTAATTAGTATAAGGTTTGTGTGTGGTCTTTGACCATTTTTATTGGAACATTTATATTTCATTTTTGATTATTAAGAGCCATTTAGACTGTTAATGATATGATCTTTCGCTCTCTGTTGTTATTGAAAACATTTTCCCAGTGGTGTTTCTATATCTTTTATTATTATCAATGATACATTTACATTTTTTAGTTTATCGAATCTATTCAACTTTCATGTAAATTTTTCTTGGGATGGTATAACTTCTACTTCCTAAGTATACAGAAATATTTTCTGATGTTTACTTTCAGTATTTTCATTTTATCTTTTTTATTGTTTAACTTGTTACTTCATATAGAATTTTTTTGGATGAAGGAGACAGGAGAGTTATAGACTGCCACAATTCATCACCTATTTTGTTACATCCTTTTGTTCGTTTATAGACCGGCAGGGAGTCGTCTGTCTAGTCCCTAGTTTCTCAACATTGACACTACTGACATTTTTGACAAGATAGTACCATTTGTCAAGGGGACTGTTTTGTGCATCAGAGGATCCCTACATGTCTGTAGCAGTGCTCCCCACCTCCCACAGTCGTGACAGCCAGAAATGCGCCCAGATAGTGCCAAATGTTCCCTGAGAGGCAAAATCACCCCTATGACGGACAACTGGTCAGTTCTTATGATGGCATCAGACCATTAAATTATCACAACTCATTAATTTTTATAATGAAGGTATCTGGTGAAAACTTGTTCTTCTTCATTCTTTATTTGCAATCATTTCCTGAATACCCTTTGCAGTTATTTTTAGGGATATACTTTAGAATTAGTGTATTTTGAGAAAGAAAAAAGATCCTGATGCAAATTTGAGGGGAAATGTCTTTAAAAACGTGGCTGTGTGTAGAGATCTGCATCTTTGACTTCAGGAGTTTTCCATGCACCAAAGCTGGTTATGTTTCCGTGGAGTTGATGCCTCTGTCACCTCATCGGGAAACGCTCAGACTTGTTTGCACATAGATCTCACACATGGAATTAGCCCTAAGCCTCCAAATTTCATATGTAAGTTGAAGGACATGTGATTTTAATTCAATAATATATGTTGTTATCTGTAAGGTATGTATTTACAAAAGTTTCAGCGAATTGACTCCATCAGTTGTAGTAATTTTTCAGTTATTTTATCTTTAGCTTCTCAAATAAATAATGCTGTCATCTCCAATAACAGTATTTGCTTCATTCATCTTATTTGTCAGATTGATCATTGCATTTTCTCACATGAAGTTAGAGATGAAAGCAATGATAAATACTTGGAGTGAAAAGAAACATCTTTGGTTTTTGTTTGAATTGGCTCCTCCTTTCAATGGGCTGCCTCTCACATAGCAGTTCCTCATCATGTTCTGCTCCCAAAACTCTTCTCTGAGTGCTAGGCTGGCCTGTCGGTCATTGTGCCTGAGAGTGACCAGGGGATTTTAGCACCAAGAGGTGACTAAAAATATTGTGGCACCATCTTCAGATTTCAACCAAGGGCAAGGGCATCTCTTCCATAGTGGGGATTTTAATAAGGCCTGTGGGGAAGAAGAGAGTTATTTGTGATTCACACAGAGGAATCAGGCCTAGTCAATGAAGCATTTGTCCTAATTTCACAATAAGAGGTGAAGTGTGCTCAGTGGCAAAGCTTGGTCTGAGTCAGGCAGCCTGGTGGTGAATCTGAGCACCCTCCTGACTGCCTGTGTAAAGTTAGACAAGTCACTTAGCTCCCCTAAGTCTCAGATTCCTCTCTTATCAAATAGGATCATACTAGTGCTTCCCTGTTAGAAGTCTGTGAAGATGGAAAGTCATGAGCCAACCCACCTGTGGTGCTGAGTGCAGTGCCTGACACTTAGTAAGCCTCCCTAAAGTGCCTTTATTGTTAGTGTTAGCATTCCTATTGCTATTCTCACTCATTGTCGTCATCATCTTTATAATAACTTAGAAAGCAGAACTTCTCTCAGTGGAATCTACAACAGTCTACACTGCAGAAGACTCAATAGTTTCTTGACATGTAAGGTTGCAACTGCCCTGTAGGACTACTGAGAACTCGTGCTTCTAATAAAGTTCTGTGTTGACTATTTTGATGTCTTTTATGTGTGCTTACGTTCCCATATTTTGAAATCTTCACTTAAGAAATGCTAAGATGATTAGTTATGGTAGTGCATGCCTTCTCCACTAGATAGAATAATTTGGTTAATCCTTCCTCCCACTACTACCTCAAACACCATGTCAATATTTCAGCCAGAACATGAAGAAAAAATAGTTCTGAAGGTGCAAACGTATACCTCGAGGTTGTGTCATTTAAATGTACTTCATGCTTCCCAGCACAAGAAGGATCAATTGCACTTTTATTTTCATTCAGAGCTAAGATCATCTTGGTTCACAACCTCAGGAGTTTTCTGGGTAACATTTGAAACTGGCTCCCGTACATGAAGGGCAAGGAGCGACTGAAGAAAGAGGCAGGTCACTCCAGATTGATAGGTGGCAGTTTTAATAAGCAAGGGAACTTATATATGATGCTTGTGTTAGGCGGAGCAAGATGGGTAGGGCTCCGCACCTGCCCAGCAGAATCTAAAAAAGTTTAGATAGAGGCTCTAATGGGGTTCAGTAATGTCTACAGTCCAGATGGTCTCCACAACATGTTATTCTCTCCAGGCCGCATCCTTGAAATGGCTCTCAGTTTAGGAACATTGGGAGAAATGTATATCCCAAGGACAGGAAAATGGGTAAGAAGCCTCTGATTGCCCAAGTGCAGCTGGAGGTCACAACCAGTGCTCTAACCTGTGGTCACATCCTCTCAATGACTCCTCCAGCAGAGCAGCTTCTTGAATCTTGGACAACTCATTCAATTGGGCCATTTTTCAAGGTCATGGGGAAAATCTCTCTCTCTATACCTACAAATAACTCCCTGTCCTTCTTAAGGGGAGCTCTTTGTTTGGCTTAGAAGACCACCTTGTAGGAGATTCTTGAGTTCTCATGGGCTTCCCTCAGTGCAAGTGGATGCATGAGCATTCTAAGTATATTTTGGCCCATGTGCTTGCCATAATGGAGATAAACAGGAACAACGTGCTCTTACCAAACACAACCTTCACATATCATGTCTATTTTGCTGACCACAGTGATGAAAGGACGTTTGAGAGCACCATGATGTGACTTCAAGACAGAGCCAGTCTGTCCCTAATGTTACCTGTGAGAACAATTCATTTATCTACTCATCAGTGCAGGAAGCACTTCCCCATTTTCTGCCCAGATGGGGCCACTACTGGAACTGTACAGTTCCCACAGGTGCAAATGAAAGTAGGGTGGGGAAGGGCAGTGGTGAAATGTGGTTTCCTCAGCACCGTGTTTCTGACAGTGTGCGAGAGTGCAGCCAGACATGTGCATCTTCCCAGGTGAGTGCACATTGTTAGTACGCTGCATCATTTATTTGAGGTGGAGATGAGGATTTGGAGGCAAAACAAAAAACAAAGGCATTCCTACTTAGGAAATCAGAGGGATTTCCAGGAAACCTGCCTCTAGACTACTATTTTCCACATAGTTTCAAAGGGAAGAGAAAAAAAAGATAATGAAATGGAAATATCTTCTCCATCTCTCAATGCTCGATGCTGAATATCCACAGACCTTTTCTTCCTACATTGGATGGGTGACCAATCGATGACGCTACTGCCCAGCAGTGTCCCCCTTGTATGATGAGCACTGGTTGCCAACTGGGCCTTGCTTTTCTGTTTTCCTTAAGATCACTTGTGGTCCTTTGGCTCTCTCCCTCAGTTTCCATCTGTCAGATGGCCTCCAGGGATGCTTCTGTCCCTGGGTGTAGTGGAATTATTGCTGAAGTTCAGGGGGACTTGGGGGGGGGCTGTTTAACACAGATGATATCAAAAGTAAGAATTTCCTCGGGACATTGGGAGAGGAAATGATCAGATACGGTATCTGTGCATACTGAATGGAGAGGATGCCTGTCTTGGAGTGATTCCAACATTGTCAGAATGAACGTTATTCTCTAGTATCATAGACTCACCAATCAGTGAGATGATTATTTTGATGAAACCCAGTTGTCTAGTAAGTCTCATCATAGGTGGATTAAATAGTGTAACCACAAGTAAGCGGTGGGTCTTGACCATGGAGAGTGATTTAACCGCGGGTGAGAAAGAGTCTCTGCTTACATTTTTTATGGGATACAAATATTTTAATGTCAGAAAGATTTTCTAATGTTACCTGTAGGGGGAAGAGGGAGAATCTCCCTCTGCCCTTTCCCTTAAGGTTCTTCTGGCTGGCCAAATAATCAACAAGACAGGTTAGCAGGAGAAAATAATACCAAGTTTAATAACATGTATACATGGGAGAAGCTCAGAAATGAGCAACTCCTCCCTCTGTCTAAGCTGCTTTCTTAAGTATTGCAGCTAAAGGCGAAGGAACGTGTTGGGGGTGGGTAGTGGCCTGGGACTTCAGAGGGCTGAAGGACAATTCTTTTCAGGGTCATCTATTGATAATTTGGTCAGGGAGAGATAGAGTTTTTTGATAAAAGGGGCTTGGTGCCCCTCCCATTGCAACATGTATTTTACATTATCTTTATAGCCATCATGATAGAAGATCTGTTCCAGGAATGAGCCGCCATGCCAGATTCTCTAGGCAGTTAGTGGGGGAGGTCAAATATCCTTATTGTCTTCAGCTCGAAATAATCCGCATACCAGAGTGGTGCTTCCTGGGGCAGCTTGCCCTGAGCACCATCAGTTCCCTCCTCTGAAACTTCCCTAGAAGTTTCACATATTAAAAGCTGAGCTGGTGACTGTGGAGAGAGAAATCGTGTTAGTATCTGAGTGATAAGAAGTCTGCAAAGAGAGAAAAGAACGTAGATTAGAATGAGGATGAACAGGCAGAAAAGAACAAATCGGAGCACATTTCCCCACACTCCATTAAACCAGTCCCCCAATCCTGGAAATAAGTCAGTCCAATAAAATGTGTTAGCTTCGTTTATCTGATGAAAAATGTCAATCTTCTCTTTTAATAGATTTAAGTTAGATATTACTTGACCTGTTTGATTCACATAAAAGCAACATTTTTCTCCAATGATTGCACATGCTCCTCCTTGCTGGGCAGTGAGCACATCCAGAGCACGTCGATTTTGGAGCACCACAGATGCTAGGCTGTTAATCTCTGACTGGAGTATGTTCAAGGTTTGCATGGTGGTGTTGAACTCTTGCTCCATTACCATAGAGAGATTTAATATTGCCTTTTCCAACTCATAATCTCCAAAGCTGGGGAATAGGACTCTCAAGGCTGAAAAGAACTTGGAGTTGTGATACACAAGTGGATTCTCCACGATTTCTCGACTGGCACGTTTATGTGGCACAATTTTATGAACAAACGAACCCAAGTTTGTAATTTGGCTAGCATTTAAGGTGGAGTGTTTGGTGACAGAAGGAGTCAGGTATCCAAGTCCGCATCTTCCTGACCAATTAGGTGGGAATCCTTTATACACTTTGTTGCCGCATAAAAAGAAAAGACCAGTGTAGTTTAAAGACAAGGTTAGAATTGAGTCTGTAGTTCCCAGGATCTGGACTGTTTCATGATCTGTGCCACTTGCACTGTTACTACCTAAACATCTCCATTTCCCACGAGCTCCTGTCAGTCTGCGAGAACAGAATAGATTGCGGAATAGCTGGTACAGGAGGCCTGCAGTCTGATTTTGGCAGCTATAAAGCCTGGTCTTGTCACTTGACCAGGTGAGTCCAGATTTTTGATCCACCCATATATAGTCTGTGGCATTGGGCAGCCTAACCATGCGGATAGCTGCGATACCCCAAGTTGCACACGGGTGGCTCCTAAGCCATCCAGAGCACTTGGTGATTTGGCAAATGTTTTTGCCAGAGGGAGTAGTGATAGAGTCACTTACAATTCCCTTGAGAGTTCTGAAGATGTCACCTGCGGAATCAAACCACAGAGTTTGACTGCAATATTGTCTCGGTATGTCACCCAGGAAAGGTCCAGCGCCATGTTTACTTTCAATGCAGAGGGAAAAACTTTCACCTATTGCTTGTACTTGGGCAAGGGACAGTCCTTGACCTTCTAAGTAGTCTTTCTGGGGCCCAAGTGACTCACCAGGAGAAGAAGCAGAGTGAAGTTTCCCTTGTTGCGGATACCATACTCTGTTATTCATCCATTTTCCGTACTTAGTCCACCAGGTGTTCATATCAGCAGGAACAAAGACTAGTTCAGGTTCTTTTGCACTATCTAGCTGTTGACATAACCAACAGTCAGATTGATTAGTTAGCGTGGCTAGGGCTTGGTAAACTGGCATAAGGGGGTGTTTGGTCTGTGCCCGACCTGTTGAAAAGGAGAGGGTTAGTAAAAGCAAGACACAGATCGGAAAAGAGCCCATAGCGGAGACTTAGAGAGGGGAAGAGGGACAGATAGAGACCAGCACTCTCCAGTCAGCTTTCTAATAAATGATTAAAAATATATATATATATATCCACTAATAGTTTGTGTGTGTAAGTGTGTATATATATAGGGAGTTTTGAAGCAAGGGGGAGGAAATGGGTCAAAGTAGGTTTTCTGATCTTGGGAAAAGCTGTCTACTTCGTGATGTCGGCTGCTTCTGGGGCCTGGGTTTTGGCCCTCGAAATCCTTAGTTTAAGGTCTCCTGTGGGGATTATCTCCCAGTTGTCTTGAGAGCGATGTTCTGGGTCTATTTTGGCGTGGCTCGCATGGATCTAGGAAAATTTTTCCTTTATTTTGATGGCAGTGCAGGTTGTCAGTAAGACTTCATAAGGTCCTTCCCAGTGAGGTGACAGTGCGTGTTTTCTTCTAAAGACCTTGATGTACACCAGGTCTCCTGGTCGAAAGGGATGGCAAGGCTTGTCAGAAGGTGGTGGCCATGCCTCTTTTACCTGTTGACGATATGCTTCAAGTATACTAGTTAATTTTTGTATATAACAAGTCATAGCATCAAATTGTTCACTTAAGTTCCCATAATATTCATTTAATCCAGGAATTGAAGGTTTAGAGACACCAGTAGGTATCGGACGTCCAAAAACTATTTCAAAAGGAGTCAGTCCATGCCTTCTATTTGGAGTATTTTGAATCTTCATAAGGGCCAAGGGCAGAGCCTCTGGCCATTTAAGTCCAGTTTCTTGACAGACTTTTCCTAGAGTTCTTTTTATATCTAGATTTTTACGTTCCACTTGCCCTGATGACTGAGGGTGATATGGGGTATGAAATTTTAATGAATACCCCAGAGTTTTTTGCAAGCAAGTGGTTTATCTCTGCTGTAAAATGAGTTCCTTGGTCTGATTCAATCCATAAAGGAATGCCAAAGCGAGGAATAACTTCAGTTATTAATTTCTTTACCACTGTTGTGGCATCTGCATGTCTGGTCAGATAGCATTCAGTCCATCTACTAAACATGCAGACAATAACCAAACAGTGAGAGTAACCTAAAGCTGAAGGCAAGTCTATAAAATCTATTTGGAGTGCCGCAAAAGGCAGCGTGGGCCTGGGAGGACTTTCTGGATCACACTGATTTTTCCCAGAGACTTGGTAAGATTTGCAAGTTGTGCACTGGGAGGTGATTTGGTCAGAAATTTTACGGATGCCAGGGCAAAACCAACTGTCTTTCAGTTCCTTAACTATCCCCCGTTTGCACATATGTCCCATTTGGTGGGAGATAAGTGCAAGCCAAAAAGTCAAAAGAAAAGGAGCTACTGGAAGTCCATTTGGTCCAATGTATAATCCATCTGATAATTGTTTGGCACCCTTTTGTATCCAATTGTCTTTTTCAGATTGTGGGGCATTTGCCTAATAGTTAATAACATCAGTCAGGGATAAAGGCAGATTTAAAAATTGGGTGGAAAACGGATAAGGGGGTCCATAGTGAGCTGCATGTTTAGCAGCTCTGTCAGCCCTGTCATTCCCTAAAGATATGACATCAGTCTCCTTAGTATGGGCTGAACAATGAACAATGGCAATTTTTGAAGGAAGGTGAATAGCTTGTAATAAGGCTGCAATTAAGTGTCCATTAGCAATAGGAGTTCCTGCAGAAGTTAAGAATCCACAGGATTTCCAAATTGTGCCAACAGCATGGCAGACTCCAAAAGCATATTTGTGTAAACGAAAGAAAAACAAGGTTAATGGTTAGAGCAAATTGTAAACCAGTTTTTGAGTTCAGAGGACAGCCAGTGAAGAAGAATTTTAGATGTCAGCATCAAAGTATCTTTTGCAGTTTAAAATGTCTCTGATGGTGTCATCAGGTCATCTCTTAAGTTTATATCAAGTTCATCAGCTTCAGTTTGTAAGGCTTCAGGAAAAAGGGCAGGTTCAGTTCTCGATTTCAAATGAAAATGATGGAAAAAATCAAAAACGTTAGTTTGGACATCTGTAGCCAGATATTTCAGGAGACTAGAAGAAATCAGGATCCAGTCCAGTCAACAGATATAAAACAAAAACCTCAAAAGACAACAAAACTAGGATCTAATATCCGCAAATTTATACTGAAATAGTTTTTACTGAAATATAATTTTTCTCTCTAAAATCACCCTCATTTTTATTAAGATAGCAAAATTAAAACTAGTTTGCAAAATAAGTCTAGTTCCAATAGAGTTGGCTCAATTATTTACATAAGTACAGCAAGAATAGCAGTTGATCACATAGGCTCTTTTAAATCTGCTTTGCTGGAACTTTTTATAAGGAATCTCATATTGGACTTCAAAGGCCTCTTGAGGCCAGGAAAGCCAAGCCAAGGATTTTGTCATCAGACTTTGCCTGCAATACCTACAGATTTGGGTGAATTCCTCTCCTCCGAGGTTCCCCCCAAATATTTCAAGGTTCCTTGTACCTGCCAGATAAGTGACATTCTTTACTTATCCTAGTAAGTGCTGCTTGGAACATAAGGTACCAGGCCAATATTTCCGTGTGGCTTTATTCCATAAAGTCAAATCTTCATTCCTCAAAAGCTGTATGGTTATATGGCAAATATGATGTTCCAGTCACAACCTTGGTAATATAACCAGTGTTTCCAATTCTGTCCTGTTATAAGGAGAACAGATTCTTATTGAACTTATGCAAATAACTATATTGCCATGAAAACAACAATACTCACTCACTAAGAGTTTCCAAATTTGAGGGATCAGATAGAGAGAAAAAGATAAATATTTTAATTTTACTTACAAAGGTATCATTTACCAAATTGCTATAAGTCATAGCTAGCTCAGGAGAAAAGAGAAAAAGTTTTCCTTAAATCTGAAAAAAACAAAACATTAAAAATTCAGCAATACTTCAAATGAAAAATCATAAAAATTATAATCATCCTTATCAGTTCATTCAGTCCTGTATAATCCATTGTTGATCCCAATCTTTTTGTTAGCAGCTTCATGAAGTTATCAGTCTCTCCAACAGATTTTTGTAATTTCTTACCAAGTTCAGTTTTATGATCAGAAAGTTTGTCAGAAACCTGTATTCCAGTGTAAATGTCAGAGTCCTTTCCATGAATTTTTCTGAAGTTGAAACATTTTGCAAAAGCATTAGAGCAAAGAAATGTCTGTAAACAACAACACCTCAAAATGGCAATTGACAAAGAAATTTGGTTAATTTTGTGACATACAAGACTTTAAAATAATAATAACCAGAATTATGACTGATAATCAGGACAGATCAGCATTTCAGTAATGTTATACAATTTTAAAACACCTATGTCAATAACATTTGCCCACATAATAGCACCTAAGCAGGCTTATCATCACTTGTCTGACAATGCTTTCCATGTAATTTAACGTATTGAATAAGCCTAATGAGTTTAGTATCTTTCTCTTTATAGGAAGAGAGCAAATTTCTTTGAGAAGTTCCAGGGCCCTTTGAAAATTCTCAAAGAAAAAAATAAAAAAAAGACTTTATTTAAGATATGAATTTTGGAGAGGCTTGTCAAAAATATAAACAGTCAAGTCAATGCAAACAGAGCACTAACAGTCCAAAAAGCCTTAATAGAGAGACTTCAGTCTTTTGAACACAAGAAATTATTTTAACAGGTTTTTTTTTTTTTTTTTTAGGTAGACTTACTCAAAGGTAAAGAAAAATCTTTTATAACCTCTTTATCAAGTTTAAGCAAATTATCCTTTTAGGAGAAATAAGACCAAATTATAATTTTGCACCAGCTTACTTCTGCTATTAAAACTCATTTACTTAATTAAATTCATTTCAATCTTAGCCAACTTGACCATGCAAAAACTCCTTTTCCAGAATTCCTCTTCCACAAACCTTCTATAACTTTCTTTTTACATTCAGAATTTGTCCCATGTCTTTCTTTTCCCTCCTAGTACTTGAGGACAAATTTATCTTTCTTAACCAAACAAAATATTTCCATTCTTTGTTCCTTCTTTATACATCTTACTTTCCTTGTACACAGACATATTTTTCTTAATATTTAGTAGCTTCAATCACATATACTAATTAGAAATTTTAACCTTTAGAAACCTTAATTTGTAAGTAAAAACAATTATAAACCTTTTTTACAGTAGCATTTCATGGCTTGATAAATTTATAAACACTTCATAACTTCTAGAAATATGTTACTTTATAGTACAATCTTTTAATAAAACACATGTTTATCAATAGACCCAAAACACCTTTTAGTTTTCCTGTAATGAAAAGCCAAATGTAGACAAACGTACATTTAGCAATCAATGTCTAATATCTTATTTGGAAATGATTATACTCAGAGAATTTTTATCATAAAATTTAGCAAAACTCTAAAGTTGTAAGTCACCAAAAAGAGTTTGGAAGCTGTAACCACCATAACACATAATTATTGTTTAAAGTTCATCCAACATTCATCTTTTTCACAACTATTTAGTTACTTATTCCCAATAATTATTTAGATTGCCTACAAGACTTCATAAGACTTCAGATAAAATTAGCCATCATTTAAATTACTATTTTTGTTAACCAGTTCTGTAATAGAAATAACATCAGTTTTTTTCCTACAAAATTTCATGTAAATTTCGTCACCTCTTATACCTTTAAACATAATTATCATTAAGGTTTTTATCAATAGGTCTTGATCTTCTAATTTTGGACAAGAGAAGCATTCCCAGTCAGACATTTTAAAACATACTCAGGCAAAGTTGATGTAACTTCTTTATATAAAATTAGCTCAAACATTCCAACCTTTATAATCTTATCAACACTTACACTTTTACATGTTCTCAATTCAATTGTAACCTGAATCAAGGTCTTAAGACTAGTCAAATTTTTCCCTTCCTTTTTCTGGCCTTAATTCTTAGGTACCAATTAAGCAATTATGTGAGAGCTCTCAAAACATTTTTTTTCCCCCAATTTAGAAGTTTTTCCAATTCAAAGGATCCGTCGTCTGGCCACTGACGAGTAGGATCTTCATTTGTATATTTATTCCAATAGTGACTCGAACCAATAAGCCTTTTTAAGGAAAGACCCGGAGGTAACTTTCCACGCTTAGAATAAATCTTCACCATGGACGCAAGAGGCGTCCCTGGTGAGGGCGCAGATGATGTAGCCCCCATGATCCACAGAATTCACTCCCAAAGATATTCAGAGAAAGTAAAGACCTTCGTTGCACAGGCGGTAAGGATGGTGTAGTGAAAACGGTGTCTCCGGTCTCCCACAATAGTGTGGGACGCCTCCAGTCACAGACCCGCTAATCTGTGACACCGGGCAGGCGATACTGGAATGGGATTTTTCCAGCACTAACAAGCAACGAAGGTTAAGACGACAAAAGCCCTTACGGACTGGGCCCTTTATGACAAACTCCCCTGAGAGCTTGGCACAGCCGGACAAAGACAGTTCGGAACCCCAGTCTACTCGACTGGCCACCAAGGTGCACCCCGGTAAATGCACCTTCCGTATGGTGGAGACCAAGGAGAATATTCTCACTGGTCACAAAGCCAAGTTTTCTCAGGACACAGAACAAGACAGAAGGAAAAACCTCATCCGGTTTTTTTTTTGTTTTTGTTTTTGTTTTTTTTTTATGTGCACAGTGACAGCTTTAGCCACGCCTTAGGTCTCCTGGAGCCAGAATAATACCTAGCGGGGGAGGTGCCGCGGGGTCGGGGACTGTGTGCTTTGCAGAGTACCTCGTCGTTGCACGGACATTTTCTTGCAGTTGGCGGGGGACCTGTGTCATCTACCCCGTTCCGTGACCCAACTTATCCTGTCACGGGAGTCTTCGGAAAGTGGCGAGCGCCCTAATGGCTCTTAACTGCTCGACCCGCGCCCACCAAATTTGCGGCCTTTTTGGCTTCCAAGATGCCCTTGGCAATGACCTTCACTTCCTGTGCATAACAATGGCCTTCACTTCCTGTGCATAATAACCCACAGCAGAGTTTGTAGACGCCGGTCTGGTGAGACCCGCAAACTCAGCAGTCTGTGGGGCCGGCCCGGACAGCAGGCTTATAGGGCCTATGCCTGCGTCCTACCCTATGGTATTTCCTTCTTATGACAAAAGACACAGACAAAAGAGAAAAACAGAGACTATCTCTGGGAGGAAAAGGGATCAAGATCAAAAACCAAGAGTACTCTACCAAACTTAAACCAAGAGTCACTAAAAGCCCAAGAAACTAGTTTCCCAAATATTTTCTCCTGCCAATCTAAATTTAGAAAGAGAAAAAATTCTCACCCTTTCCTTCCGCCGGACTCCGCAGATAGAGATTCCGGGAGGCTGACGTGGGAAGAAGTCTTACCTTTTGCCGGCTTTTGTCAGGCGTTCCCGTATCTCACCATCTGCAGTAGTCCAGGGAGAAGGCAGGTCTTCCAGCCAGAGAAGGCAACCTGCCAGCCAGTGTGGCTCCTGGCGACTACGCCAAAACTGTCGGGGGAAGAGGGAGAATCTCCCTCAGCCCTTTCCCTTAAGGTTCTTCTGGCTGGCCAAATAATCAACAAGACAGGTTAGCAGGAGAAAATAGTACCAAGTTTAATAACATGTATACATGGGAGAAGCTCAGAAATGAGCAACTCCTCCCTCTGTCTAAGCTGCTTTCTTAAGTATTGCAGCTAAAGGCGAAGGAACGTGTTGGGGGTGGATAGTGGCCTGGGACTTCAGAGGGCAGAAGGACAATTCTTTTCAGGGTCATCTATTGATAATTTGGTCAGGGAGAGATAGAGTTTTTTGATAAAAGGGGCTTGGTGCCCCTCCCATTGCAACATGCATTTTACATTATCTTTATAGCCATCATGATAGAAGATCTGTTCCAGGAATGAGCCACCATGCCAGATTCTCTAGGCAGTTAGTGGGGGAGGTCAAATATCCTTATTGTCTTCAGCTCGAAATAATCCGCATACCAGAGTGGTGCTTCCTGGGGCAGCTTGCCCTGAGCACCATCATACCTATTCTGAATATCCAGAAGTCAGTTTTCTGCTAAAATGATGGCTTATTTATGCTCCCAGTGCTCTTATTCTGAATCTGACTGAAGTCTTGGGAGGATGCCCACCTAATGCATCCCTGGTATTGTAACTGAACTTGCTGGGTTCATCTTTTGGTGATTCTGGAGCCAAAAAGCACAATCAAGGCAGAAGTAGATGAAGAAAGGTTTATTAATTGCACAAGCGATGGAGAACACTGGAGTTCCCTCCCAAAGCATTGTTTCCCAGAACAAGAATTTGGGGAGTCCTTTTATTGTTAGGTCACAGTACAGTTCATGAATATTCGGTTAAGGAAAAGGCAGGAGATCCCGAGTTATTTCCTAACAGTCATGTTCCTTTAAGTCTCATTGGTAGAATGTACACATGCTACTACATACATCGTATGATCCAGAAATGGCTGCTCGGTCTCTCCCAGAGGACAATAAATATGTGAATAAAATTATAATGGGGACAGTTCACTTCAGTTCACTAAGAGCAGTTTGAGGCGGCTAGATCTGGCTTCAGCTAGCTTGCTTGTGGGATCCTTCAGTGGTTGGGCTCTTCCTGAAACTTTACCTCTGCAAACACTCAACAGATGATGTTAGCTTTTATCAGATCCTGGATATCCCTTTCTTTGCCTAGTTCGCTGGTCACAGTATCTGTGACTGTGTACCTATTTTTCAAAACAAAGATCAAAAGTGAGAGACTAATTATTGCCTATGGTGAGGCGACTTTCATTTGTGTGTGTTTGTAAAGAGGGATCACAGTTCCAGGAGTCGCCTCCCAACACTACCTTTCAATGCAAATGTCCCTGCAGGGGACGAGTTCTGGCTGGCCTTCTGCTCAGACACCTGAACTCAGGGGGCAGTCACTCAGACACAAGAGGCCGAGTCTTTTGAACTGTCCAATCAGAGGCGGCGCCGGGGCAGGTGGGTGGGGCGAAGCTCCCCAGCCGCCCCGGAAGTTGCTGCTGGCTCCAGCCACGCTGCGGGTCGCGTCTCCCCGCCATTAAAGGCTCTGCGTGGCTCTGCAGCCTCTTCTGTCAGGTTGTGACCTTACCGACCGCGGGAGTCATAGGAAGGAGCTTAGGGGACCCAGTAAATGTAGGAATGGTGAGTGTGCGGCCCCGGGTGAGGAGACGGGGAGGAGGGCTGGTCGGCACCGGCTGTGGCGGGACCGGCCTCCCCGCGGTCACCTCCGGAGTCTGCGGGCCCGAGTCCGCGGGGGCGCCGCTCGGACCTCAGTCCCCTCCGGCCGCAGCGTGGGGGCGGGGCCGGCAGCCGGGACCCCGGGCGTCCTGTGGTCACTGCGCGCGGCGACTGCGGCCCCGGAGCCGCTCTGGGCAGCTCTGCGCCCGCAGCCCCGCGTGTCCCCAGATGGTGCGGCGACCACGGGGGGGACATCAGGGACAATCGTGACTCGGTCTCCGGGTTCGTGCGTGGGAGGAGCTGTGGCCTGTGGGGTCTCCAGTCCTTCTTTCTCCTCAGGTGGCACTCATTTTCTTCTGAATTTTCCATGTATTTGGGGAACAGGGTCTCAAATCCACGACATTGTCCCCCCAGTCTAGGTCTTCCTAGGGCTGGCCACAAACGCCTAAATTTCCAAAATCTCGCCTCATTCCCTATTGCCAACTTCCTGCTTCCGATTCACAGCATTGTTATCAACTGTTTGGATTGAAACAGATTCAGTATTTTAGCTGTTTATCATTTTCTCACAGTCAATGGGTGGCTGTTTGTAAAAGATTGATTTTGTGTGTGTGGATACGACATGAAACAATATAAAATATTTCCAAAGAGGAAAGAAAGAAGGGAATTTCAGGAGAAATAAAATATTCCAGTTTTACGTTGCATGTATACGAAATTCTTATTTCACTTTTTTCCTCCCATCATGGGTGGTAATATTCTGAGGTCTGTTCTTTTATTTTGGGTGATTTCAAATAGATTTCCTTGGCTTATACTAACGCATTTGAAGTGTTCAAGTAGGATTAATAGTTTATAAAATAATTTCCTGTCATGGAAATAAAACTATGTCAACATCATTTTTCCCCCACGATGCAATACATTCTTCTGGGGTTTCTTATTGTGCCAGCAAAATGCCATACAATTTTCTTCCCTTATTTCCACATAAAGACTGGTTTGAATGTTTTAGCTGGATTAATCCAACACTGGGTTTGTGTCATGTAAAATATCAATAGTGGTCCAAAAGTCTCCAGTGGGAGCAGAGGCCTGAGGGCAGTGGATCTAAGCTAAGGCCCCCTTGGGCCTGCACAGGGAAGGACTTGAAGGCCCAGTTGTGCTTCCTGGGGAGCCTCCCCCTGCAGGTGTCCTACTGCTCACACCCCCCATGGAAGGAGCCTCTATACTGAGAGGAGCTGCAGAGCCCTGGAAAGCTGGGGCTGCACGTGCTCATGGGGGTGGGGAGGTGATGCCCTTTCTGAGGTTTTAACTGTGGTTTCCTTGGGCCTGTTTCTAGACGTAAGTTGGAGTTTTGCATCCACAGTGTAGGTGCACTCAGAGTGTAACTTGTTCACAGTGTAACTCAACTTTGAAAGTCCGAGTTCTGCGTCCTGGAGTAGGGCTCATTAATTTGGGAGTTGATTTGTGTCAGAACTTGAATCTGAGTCCAGCTGAGTTTTCCTCATTGTGAGAAGGGAAGCCTGAGAGAGGGAGCATGTGCATTATTCCCTGGGGAGAGGAGGGTGTGTGGAGCTCCCAGAGTTCACTCCTGTGGCTGCTCAGGTGCCCCACCCCCCTTCACCAGGGACTGACGCACCCCGGGGGTTCTGTCTCAACCGGCAGTGTTTGGACCCTAAATTTTGGGCATGTGGTCAACTTTCTGAGTGTGGGTTTTCCTTCTGAACTCTGGGCAAGCAGGCTTCTTCTGTGAGCTGATTCATAATATTTGTGTTTCTGTTCTTAGATTTCTTTATCAATTGAAGATTGTAGCCCTTTGATTCTAGTTTCCATTAGCACTTGGGGTTTTAAGATGTAAGTTAATATGATGTGAGACAAAAAAATTGTTCAACCAATAGAAGTTTTTGTTCCATTTAGACAAGAGAACCTCAAGGTGTGAGATGGGTGTACTAAGTTCTCACTTGCGTTTTCTAATTTTAGGTCAGTTTTTCTGTCCGTGTCCCTAGAGAACTTTGACATTTAAAAGGCCTTGGTATTCCTAAGGCAAATAAATTCCTATTTTAATGGATGTGAGGAAAAAGCACTTGAATTTCTATTTTCAGTGATATGAGGAAACAGATCAAAGCTTATGTAAATCTTTGGAATTCCTAGTTTATTGCAGGGCTTCATTGCAAACCCCTAATGTCTTATGATACATTACTCCTTCCTGAAAATATCCCCAGTGTGCAGTGGAGTGGAGGGACAAAGTATCATGCCCCTTGCCCTTTTTGTTAGAAAGGGATTGGTAAATTTTGTATTGTCTGCAGTTTTGTATCCATTAGTGTTTAAAGGATTATATCTTGGAGTAGTCTCCTAGTAGAAATGTTAAAATTAATTTTATAAAGCCGAAGTTAAATAAAAATAATGACCGAGCATAAGGAAAAATAGTGTATATAAATTTCTCTCCTTATTTTAAATAAATAATGCATGGGAAGGTTTAAAAAATTTTTGAGAGGAAACTAACTTAAGAAGACTCCCTGCCTGCGCGTCCTGCCCCACTCCTCTGCTCTTAACTCCAGTCCCCCTCAAATGACCAGTTTTGATCACTGCTTCATCATCCTGTTAGTGTTTATGTAAAAACAAGCCAATGAGAATGCCTATTTTTCTCACCCATGTTTGTTCTTGTAGTGAGTGTCCAGGGTCCACATATTTGGTGTTTGGCTTCTGAAAACTTAAGCCTCACCCCTCCCTTTCCCCTAGGCCTTCTTGTCTGGACAGGCTGATGAGAAAGCCTGGAGGCTCCTGCAGTGTGAGCTGCTGCTTGCTGGGCAGCTCCTCCTGTGAGCTCTGCTGCCCTGTGTGCGTTGTTGACCCCACCAAGCCTGGGTTCTATATACACAGGACTCCAAGTTGACAGTTTTGATAATTCCTTGTCCTTTGGAAGCAGGGGTATGAGAATGGGGCCATCCTTCTTGTGGTCTTGTGTCCTATGTCTTGGGCAGAATCTGTGTGTTTACAGCGAAGGTGAGACTGAGGCTGGGGTCGCCTTGACATTAGGGGATGTCTGGGGTTATGAGGATGATTATACTCTGTGAATGAGGTAAACCCATTAGATGGCCACTCCTTGAAGAGCAGTTATTTCAGAGAGAAAGAAGAACACAGGAAAATGCCGCCAGTAGGTGTTGAGATTGCAGAGGGCTCTCCAGGACCCCTGAGTAACTGCTGCTGCTGCCCCTGTGTCTATTGCAACAAAGATCCTGACCCTCTGGGTTATAGTGGACAACACCCACAGTCTGAGTTTGGCCCAGCAAAGGGGTTAGTTCAAACCCAACTTAAGCCCGGGTTGCTTAAACTCTGTAAAGCAGCCATTTGTCGTGGAGGAGGCCTCTAACCCTGACGGCAGTGATTTGAGGCTCTCTGGAGGAGGGCCTTAAGATGTCCATAGGCTTCTGATGCAAGAACCTGCCCTGGTCCCCACACTATATGCCGTTAGAGCTGCTATTATCATCTCATACTGAGATCTCTTGAAAATAGAGTCTCTGAGAAGCACTGAGCATGTGACGCTCTACCAAGGCACCTGTTATGCCTTAGTGCTGGAAACAGCACCCTGCCAGCTCAGCCCACCTACTGACACTTGTGATATGAAGGAACCTAACCTTGGCCCTGAACTTATGCCACCTGCAGGAGGGGCGTGACCTTTCTTCAGTTCATTGAATGATGCTATGGTGATGAAGGAAGTCACCCCTCTCCCAGACACCTTGGTTCCCTGGGGAGTTCCTTGGGATTAACTGAATGCACAGCTCTGGAGCGTGCATAGCCTTTAATGACAATACACATTCATACATGATGGAGCTCAGTGCAGAGTTGCTGCTCTTCATCCCTTAATTGGGACATCCCTGATGAAGAACCAAACCCAAGTGTCACCAGAGCTACCAAACATCAGGCAGTCATCTTACCACTGACCAAAAAATTGGGCTGTTCTGCATATTTTCACAAACATTTAGTTTATGGTCTAAGAGATGACCCTTTGTGGTAAAAGAACTCTGGGAATCTTTTGACTGAGAGATAATAAAAATAGAAATCAAGGTAACACTTGTCTGTACGTTACTAGGTCTATAATACAAGGACTCACCAGGACACTCGTTATCCACCTTGGAGTTCTGACACTACTGAGAGTGGCCATGGCACCTCTCAGAGTATACAGTGCCCTGCTCTCCAACAAGGCATTCAGTGGAAGTTTCACCTCCCTTGTGGGTCTCAGGCTCATAGAGCACCATACTGGCTTATTCAAATCAGTTGAATGAGAGATGTCCTGTTTCAGTCATCAGGGGCAAATTGTAATGAGTCTGTCTTCATCTTTTTTTTTTTTTTGAAAGACTCCAGTTTTTTTTGAACTGTTCCAGGTTTACAGAAAAATTGATAAAAATTCACATAGTTTCCACATAATCCCTCTCTCTGCATCCACAGTTTGCACTATTTTTCACTTTTTGTATTACTGTGATACATTTGTTACAATTTCCAACCCATATTGATGAATGGCCGTGCACAGTGTACGTTAGCATTGACTCTTTGTGCTATATAATGTATGAGTTTGGTAAATGTATAACATGGATCCATCATTTGTGTATCACAGAGTGTGGTTTCACTTCCCTAAAAATCCTCTGTGCTCCACATATTGATTCATCCCTCCCTCCATCCCACAAGTTCTTCACAACCAAAGGTCTTCCTACTGGCTCATGCTGTTGTCTTTTCCAAAATGTCACATACTTGGAATCATACACTATATAGCCTTGTCACATTGGCCTCTTTCCTTTAGACATATCTTTTTAAGGTTCCTCTGTGTTTTCATGGCTTGATACCTCATTTCTTTTTATCACTGAACAGTGTTTCATTGTATGGATGCACCACTGATTGTTTATCTATTCAACACTTGAAGGACATCCTGTTGAAAACTCTGTCTTCCCAATTATGAATAAAGCGCCTGTAAACATTCATGTGTAGCTTTTGTGTGAACATAAGG
Organism: Diceros bicornis minor; assembly: GCF_020826845.1. Classification (NCBI taxonomy): domain Eukaryota; kingdom Metazoa; phylum Chordata; class Mammalia; order Perissodactyla; family Rhinocerotidae; genus Diceros; species Diceros bicornis. The sequence goes on from NC_080769.1 coordinate 6,763,732, forward strand.
TTTCAACTGATTTGGAAAAATACCAGGGAGCCTTAATGTTGGTTCTTACTCTATTTAGCAACAGTGTATTTTGTTTAGAAAGAAACTTCCTGTCTTCCATTGTAGGTGTACCAAATTCTATTTCCACCATCAATGAATGAGGATTACCTGTAGCTTCACATCTTCACCAATAGTTGGTGTTCTGAGTGTTTTGCATTTTACCCATTTAATAAGTGTTTAATGATACCTCGTTGTTTTATTGGCAACTTTCTAATGATATTTAATGTGAAGCATGTTTTTATATTGCTTATTTCCCATCTATATATCTTCTTCAGTGAGATGTCTGTTCAGATCTTTTGCCTACTCTCTAATTGGGTTCTTTGTCTTCTGACTGTTGAGTTTTAAGAGTTCTTTGGATATTTCTAATAACACTCGTTTACCAGACAAGCGTTTTACAAAGATTTTCCCTTATTCTGTAAATTATGTTTTTATTCTCTTAACACTTTCTCAGAACAGGCGTTTTTCATTTTACTGAAGTAAATTTTTTGTGTTTTATTTTTTCGTGGAACTTGGTGTTTGGTTTCGTATCTAAAAATTCATCTCCAAACCTAAAGTCATCTAGATTTTTCTCTCTTATCTTCTAGGAGTTTATTCCTTTGGCATTTTACATTTAGGTCTGTGAAGTGTTTTGACTTAATTTTTGTGAAATGTGTATGGCCTGTGTCTACATTCATTGTGTTTCTGTGTATTTGTATGTAGTTATCCATTATTTCCAGCACTATTTGTTTAAAAGACTTTCTTTTTCGTTTGCGTTGCCTTTGCTTCCTTGTGAAACATTACTTGAGTATATTTTTGTGAGTCTATAAGGAAAGCAATTGACTCACATATCCTTCAGCCTTGCTATACTCTCTTATTAATTCTAGGAGTTATTTCTGTTGTTGTGAATTCTTTCAGATGTTTCACAGAGACAATCATGCCATGTGGAACAAATGTTATGACTTTAGCTAGAGGATTCATAAGGATGTTCCATCTCAAGAAGTGGAACTTTCCCTCTATTACTAGTTTATCACAAATGAATGTTGGATTCTATCAAATCGTTTTGTAATTTCATTTCCCCTTGCTTTCCTTTTTTATATTAGTAATATCTGCCTACCTTGTTTTTTTATCTTGACTAGATTTTTATCAGTCTTGTCTAAGTACCAGCTTTTTTTGTTTTCATTTTCTCCATTGATTTCCCACAATGACATAGATTTCTTTTCTAATTTTTACTATTTCTTTTACTGTGCTTACTTTGGATTTACTTGGCTCTTCCTTTTATTGTTTCCTAAGGTAGATGCTTACTTTAATGATTATAGATCTTTGGTTTTTCCAGTGTATTTGTTCAATGGCATAAATTTCCCTCTAGACACTGCTTTTGCTGCATACAAGAATCTTTTGTATACTGTATTGTCATTTCATTTAGTTCAAAATAATTTTTCATTTCTCTTGAGTCGTCTTCTTTTATCTTAAGTATTCTTTAGAAGTGTATTGTTGAATGTCCACGTATTTGGGGGTTTTCCAAATTTCTGGTCGTTATTGACCTCTCTGTGAATGCCTAGGTGATGTGAGAAGATATTTTGTATGATTTCTGTTCTTTCAAATTTGATAAGATTGTCCTTTTTTTCCCAGAGGTTGTTGAATTCCCCAACTATTGAACTGGATTCCTCTATTTCTCCTTGCCTTATATATTTTACCGCTCTGTTGTTTCGCATGTACACATCAAGGATGGCTGTGCCTTCTTGGAGAATAGACACCTTTATCAGTAGGTAATGTCCCTCTCTATCTCTGAAATTTCCTTGGCTTGAAATCTGCATTTTCTATAATTCATAAACCTATGCCAGCTTTCTTTTGATCTCTGCTGGCATCTAATACTTTTCTCCATCCATTTATACTACATTAGTCTGTGTCTTTATATTGAAAGTGGGTTTCTTGTAGACAGAATATAACTCAGTTTGTTTTTTAAGAATCTAATATTACTATATCCTTCAATTTTGTTGAGACCATTGTTGATTAAAGTGGTTTGTGATAGAGCTGGATTAATATTTAGCACCTCTTTTACTGTTTTTTTATTTTGCTCTTGTTGTTTGTGTCTTTTTGTCTTCCACGTTTTTTTCCATGTTCTCTGGCTGAAATAGAGCATTTTATCTGATTCTTTTGTTTCCTCTCTCTTAGCATAACAATTACACATTTTTTCAAAAGCTGTTTTAGTGGTTGCCATTGAGCTTTCAGTACACATTTATAACTAACCCACATTTTCTGCCAAATAAACCTATGCCACTTCACTGTGTGCAAGTACCTCATAATACACTATTTCCAATTTCCCCTCCCTGTGCCGTGTCACATTGCTGTCATTTATTTCATTCATCTTAAGCTTCTCACTACCAAATACATTTTTGCTAATATTATTTTAAACAGCTATCAACTGTTATTTTAATTAGAAATATAAAAAATATTTTACCTTCATTTTTTCTTTTTCTAATCCTCTACCTTTATCATTTGCGTTCTTTCTGATACATTTTTGAACATTTCATTCAAAGGGGGTGCACTCATGACAAATTTCCTCAATTTTTGTCTCAGAAAGTACTAATTTTTCATTTATTTTTTTTTTTTTTTTTTTTTTTTTTTTTTTGCTGAGGAAGACGGCCCTGGGCTAACATTAGTGCCTATCTTCCTCCACTTTATATGGGACGCCGCCACAGCATGGCTTACCAAGCAGTGTGTCGGTGCGCGCCCGGGATCCAAACCAGCGAACCCCGGGCCGCCGCAGCGGAGCGCGCGCACTTAACCGCTTGCGCCACCGGGCCGGCCCCTTCATTTATTTTTGATGGATAATTTTGTTTGACAGAGACTGTATTCAAAAGTGTATTCTTTGTCATTTTTCAATATGTGCTCTTTGATTTCTCTCTAGTTGAATATGATATTCTTGGGTGTGCATTTTTGAGTTTATCATGTTTACTGTTCTCTGAGTTTGCTGGATGTGCAGTTTGCTGGCTATCGTTAATTTTAGGATATTTTGGTGATTATTACTTCACTTGTTTCCTCTATTACTTTCTATCTTTCTTTTCCTTCAGGTATTCCAAACCTGTGTATTTTAATGCTTCTGTTAAAGAGAGTTGTCCTAGGCTTAATGGATATTGTACTCTGTCTTTTTTGTTCTTTTCGTTTCATAATTATATTTGTTTCATTGTATGGCATTTCTGTCATTTCCCAACATGCTCTTGAACCTGCATTACAGAGAAATATCATGAAATGTGATCACAGTAAAAATGTGTAGATAATTTCCATGTGTTCATGATGCTGTTAAATTGATGAGGAGTGTGCACAGAAAAAGAGTTTTTGATGATCACATCATAGAATATATATTTAGAGATGACAGAATCATGTGTAACTTTCCTAGAAATGGAATGTAGATTCCCCCATGCTGTCAGCCTTACGCATCCTACTCTACACATATTTGTGATGTTTTAGGACTCAGTGGCCATTGAGGATGTGGCTGTGAACTTCACCCCAGAGGAGTGGGCTTTACTGGATCCTTCACAGAAGAAACTCTACAGAGATGTGATGTGGGAAACCTTCAGGAACCTGGCCTCTGTAGGTAGGAATGAGGACATTCCTTCACTTCACCAATTGGAGAACGAGTGTTTCTTGCCCATTAACATTGTTCCAAGATGTAGAATGGGAAAAGGGGAGATGTTGGTAAATAAACTTGAAATGGTCATAGCTCATCGTGGTCCTAGAATCTAAAACTTTTTGTATAATTTCCCATACTTTGGAATCAACTGCCTGGGTCTGCATTTCAGGAAAAAGAAGGGAAGATCATGACATTGAAGATGAGTACAAAAGCCAGGGGAGAAGACTAAGGTGAGTCACACTCACAATAGAAAGCAATGTCTTGGGCTGGCCCCGTGGCTTAGCGGTTAAGTGCACGCGCTCCGCTACTGGCTGCCTGGGTTCGGATCCCGGGCGCACACCGACGCACCGCTTCTCCGACCACGCTGAGGCCATGTCCCACATACAGCAGCTAGAAGGATGTGCAGCTGTGACATACAACTATCTACTGGGGCTTTGAGGGAAAAAAAACGAGGAAGATTGGCAATAGATGTTAGCTCAGAGCCGGTCTTCCTCAGCAAAAAGAGGAGGATTAGCACGGATGTTAGCTCTGGGCTGATCTTCCTCACAAAAAAAAAAAAAAAAGTAATGTCTCACATGAGAATCCTGATATGTTAGAAAATTTTAAAAAGAAGCAAACAAAATGAATAACCCTTGTTTCAAATATAGCTATTCTTAGGGGCCAGCCTCGTGGCATAGTGGTTACGTGCGTGTGCTCCACCACTGGTGGCCCGAGTTCGGAACCCGGGTGCGCACCAACGCACCGCTTGTCAGGCCATGCTGTGGTGGCATCCCACATAAAGTGGAGGAAGATGGGCGTGGATATTAGCTCAGGGCTGATCTTCCTCACAAAAAAAAGAAATTTAGCTATTCTTAGAAAATTTTGACCAAATATACCTTCTGAAATGTGAGGTACAGGTGCAGCTTTTACAAAATAAATTCACTTGGAAACAGTTCTAATAAATCCTGTATATGAGTATCACCATTTGGATAATAGAAAGGGTGAAGTCCTCTTGTGGAGCATTCAGTATATTCAATTTCAGAGAATTCAGACAAGGCAGAAAACTTGAACTTTTCCTATAAATTATAATAAATATAACAAATATAAAAATCATTAATAAAGCAATGATTAATAATGTACTTCTTATGTTTTACAGAAGTCATATGGTATTGAGACTCTGTGAAAGTGAAGAGGGTAGTCAGTGTGGAGAAAACTTCATCCTTATTCCAAATGTTGATCTGAACAAGAAAACTAGTGCAGCAAAACCATGTAAAGATAGAGCCTGTGGAAAAGTCTTCATGCGTCATTCATCCATTAATAGGCACGTTACTGGTCACACTGAACACAAACCATATGACTGTGAAAAATATGGGGAGAAGAAATATAAATGTAAGGAATGTGGGAAAGCCTTCGTTTTTCCCAGTGCTCTTCGAAGACATGAAAGAACTCATACTGGAGAGAAACCCTATGAATGTAAAAAATGCAGTAAAGCACTGGCTTCATCCAAGTCTCTTCAAATACATGAAAGAAGTCATACTGGAGAGAAACCATATAAATGTAAAAAATGCAATAAAGCATTCATTTCTTCCAGGTGTCTTCAAACGCATGAAAGAACTCATACTGGAGAGAAACCATATAAATGTAAAAAATGCAGTAAAGCATTCATTTATTCCAAGTCTCTTCAATTACATGAAAGAAATCATACTGGAGAGAAACCCTATCAGTGTAAAGAATGTGGGAAAGCCTTTATAGCTCCCTCAGGCCTTCGATCACACATGATCTGTCACACTGGAGATGGACCTTATAAATGTAAGGAATGTAAGAAAGTATTTGTTTCTCCTAGTGCACTTCGAATACATGAAAGGAGTCACACTGGAGAGAAACCCTATGAATGTAAAAATTGTGGTAAAGCATTCAGTCATCCCAGAAATCTTCGAGTGCATGAAAGATGTCACACTGGAAAGAAACCCTATGAATGTAAGGACTGTGGGAAAGACTTTATTGCTCTCACCACCCTTCAAGTTCACATGATCACTCACACTGGAGATGGACCTTATAAATGTAAGGAATGTGGGAAAGTTTTCGTTCATCCCAGTTCATTTCAAATACATGAAAGGAGTCATACTGGAGAGAAACCATACGAATGTAAAGAATGCAGCAAAGCATTCAGTTGTACCAGTTCTCTTCGAGTACATGAAAGAATTCATACAGGAGAGAAACCATATGAATGTAAAAAGTGCAGTAAAGCATTCATTCATTCCAAGTCTCTTCGAGTACACGAAAGAAATCATACTGGGGAGAAACCCTATCAGTGTAAAGAATGTGGGAAAGCCTTTACAGCTCCCTCAAGCCTTCAATCACACATGATCTGTCACACTGGAGATGGACCTTATAAATGTAAGGAATGTAAGAAAGTATTTGTTTTTCCTAGTGCACTTCGAATGCATGAAAGGAGTCACACTGGAGAGAAACCCTATGAATGTAAAAATTGTGGTAAAGCATTCAGTCATCCCAGAAATCTTCGAATGCATGAGAGATGTCACACTGGAAAGAAACCCTATGAATGTAAGGACTGTGGGAAAGACTTTATTGCTCTCACCACCCTTCAAGTTCACATGATCACTCACACTGGAGATGCACCTTATAAATGTAAGGAATGTGGGAAAGTATTCATTCATCCCAGTTCATTTCAAATACATGAAAGGAGTCATACTGGAGAGAAACCATATGAATGTAAAGAATGCAGCAAAGCATTCAGTTGTACCAGTTCTCTTCGAGTACATGAAAGAATTCATACAGGAGAGAAACCATATGAATGTAAAAAATGCAGTAAAGCATTCATTTATTCCAAGTCTCTTCGAGTACACGAAAGAAATCATACTGGGGAGAAACCCTATCAGTGTAAAGAATGTGGGAAAGCCTTTACAGCTCCCTCAGGCCTTCGATCACACATGATTTGTCACACTGGAGATGGACCTTATAAATGTAAGGAATGTAAGAAAGTATTTGTTTTTCCTAGTGCATTTCGAATACATGAAAGGAGTCACACTGGAGAGAAACCCTATGAATGTAAAGAATGTGGCAAAGCATTCAGTTGTACCAGTTCTCTTCGAGTACATGAAAGAATTCATACAGGAGAGAAACCATATGAATGTAAAAAATGCAGTAAAGCATTCATTTCTTCCAGTTCTCTTCAAGTACATGAAAGAATTCATACTGGAAAGTAACCCTTTGAATGTAAGGAATGTGGAAAAGCCTTTAGAGATCCTTCAAGCCTTCAATCACACGATTGTTCACACTGGAGATGGACTTTACAAATGTAAGGAATGTGAGAAAGCATTCATGTATCCCAGATTACTCCGAAGACATGAAACAAATCACACTGGAGTGAAAACCTATGAATATAAAGAAAATGGGAAAGTCTTCAGTTCTCATCAAATTTTCCAAATACATGAAAGAGATCATACTGGATAGAAACCGTATGAATATGCAAAATATAGTAAAGCATTTGTTTTCCCAGTTCTCTCTGAAGAATTGAAAGAACTCGTACTGGAGAGAAACCCTGTGAATAACAGGAAAGTGGGAAAGCTTTTGTTTGTCATGCAAACTTTTGAGGATATGGGAGAATGCACACTAGAAGAAAAACCATGTAAAAGTAATGAACGTGGTAAGACTTTTGTCATCCCAGATCTTAATGAAGGCATAAAAAGAGTCCCTTGGTTCCAACATCTTGGATGTGAACAACACAGGAAAGACATCACATGGCTTACACCATTATATGTGTAATTCCCACTAAAAAGAAATACAAATATAAGTCATGAGAAAATTTGATGGGAATTAATGTGTAGGCTGTTCTAGAAAACTTGCAACATGAAAGAGTTGTTATGAAATTTGTAAACCTATTGTGCTTACCAAGGATCTTTCTTAAAGTGTGACATTGGATTGTGGATTTCTATTAAGTGCTTTCAGAAATGAAGATTGAGGTGAGATCATTCTGCAAGTCATCCTTCATCAATAGTACATAAGATTACTAAGTAGTGGTTTTTCCTTAAATCAACTGATAATATTTTCTCTTCAATTTTTTTATAGTGTATTCATTTTTCTGTGTTTAGGGACAATTGAGAATGACAGTTTGTATTTGTTGGGATTTTCTTACTGTCTTTGTATTGCAGTTCCCAGATATGCCTAATCCATTGTATATATTGTGCCTTTCTTAGAGAAAGCTCCTTTTCTGGGGCAGTGGGTATAGTAGACTTTTTTTATTTTCTATACTATTAAACAGTTGGAATAAATTTTGATGTATGGCAAGTGTATCAAAGAGTATACTTTCTTGTGAATTATTTTCATGTTAAGCCCTTTGCTCTTTGTCCTTCCTTCTGATTGGTATTTGGTGAAGAGACTTTGAATTATATAGGGTCCTGTGCTAGGGCAACAAAATCGCGAGCTGGACATGTCATGCATGTATTGCATTATGTCAATGAGAGTAATATTAAGAAGTAGATCTTTAAGAATCCATCCCCCTTTTGGTTCCAAGTTGGAATTCACCAGTAGCCTCACTTGCATGAGATTTGGAAGGCAGAAGCAAACAAGACATTAGTTAGATTTTGGAGCTGCCATGCAGGGAGAGAGACAGTTACATAGGAGCTTGGAAGACACCATCTTCCATCACATTTTCTGAATTCTTTGCCTTTCTAGTCAAGAGTATCTTGAATACCACCACCAACTGTTTGATTTCCATTTCCATAGAGATATATTGTCCACTGGTATTTTCACAAATTTCACATCAAAGATCCATTAGAGTTAGGAATTTTCTGTGCAGCCTCTTGTGTCCACCAGAAACCTAATTCACACTTTTGTGGTTGGGAGTGTTCTCTGATTCTCCTCTTCTCTGGATGATATCTGTAGAAGGTCTAATTTCTGTAGGAAACATCTTGTGCTGTTAATAGTGCTAGTGAGCATGTTTTCCTGATTCACCATGACGTCTACAATGGGGCATAGAAAGAACAATGTGGGAGTTTGCGTCTCTGCTACATTGTGCAGCGGCTGCCTTGACCCAGTTCTTCCACGTGAGAATGATCACGTTTCTCATGTCAGGAAGATAGTGAGTGTTTCCTGTTACTTGTAGCTGAACATATTCCCTCAATGTGTCTTCAATAATGTTTGTGTGTCATTAATACTATGTGCATTTCTTGGTGAAATGAGTGCTCCTGTAGTTGTTTCATTGATATATTCTCCCAACTGTTTTCTAAGCCATTGTATGTTAGTAAATATTACTGTGGTTTTCATTTCCTTGGAGGATATATTAAAATCCATTTAAATTATGGATTTTCTGATATACTTTTCAATTTTCTTCATTTAATTATTATATATGGTGAGTCAATTTTATCATGTACATACAGATTCAGGTATTTTTTACTCAGGCAAACTGTATTTTTTATTCTTTTAAAGTTACAATCTTTGTCATGAAAGTAATTTCTCATTCATTCTTAACCCATAACTTAAAATCATGGTTTTGTCAGTGTCTACTTGCCAGTGACTTGCAGGATTGCACCTCTAGTCAAAGAGAGGGGTGTAATGAAGTCTAGTAAGATTGACCACAGACCATAAAGGACCATGAGGTATAACAGTAACAGGGTGTTCAGAAGGACTTATTGCAAGATTTTGCCGTATGTTAGATGATGTGATTCCTGTTCAAGGATTAAGTCATTTTCTGCATTGAATGCCGTGAGGAGGCAGACTCAATTCTACCTTTGGTAAACCTTTTATCTTTGGTAAACCTAATCATTGTTTTTTAGAAGTTGAAAACAATACAGTAGAGCTAAAGTTAATTTGTACGTAGTTCCAGTCAGTCATTTTAGTAAGAAGTAGGGATTATTACTCATTTTTAGGATTTGAGATTTTATCTTTTACCACTTTTACTGTAATGGTTACAAAATACCCTTAGTTTTGTTTTGTCTAACTTTGGTGAAGGAAGTGGGTGTCACTTTTCTCTTCAGCAGGATGAGACTTGTCCTTCCAGTGACTGCAGGCCAGCTCCTGGTCCTCTGGAACAGCTTTTGTCTTTCCTACTTATTATCAAAACACTGACGTATTTCCTATGGTGTATTAGACACTGTTTATTATAAAGTACCTCAGTTAAAACATAAAAATTCAGTTCTTAGTATACTACATATTTTGAATACGTTCTTTATGACTCAACTGAGGCCTTTGGGTTTTGGTAAATTGTGAGACAATACAAACCTAGCAAGGGAGAGAGACAGGACCACTGTGCCAATCAAGCCTTTCTTTCTCAGAGACTATGCTCTTGATGCTAATGTTTCCACATCCCTCCCATGCCATGCACTTTAGAGTCAGTGTACCCAATTCGGCAGAAATAAGGCACAGTAGGATTTGGATATATTGGTGTAAAACAAACAAGTTCTTGCAGTCCTGGTGCTTATATGTTTGTGGGAAAAGAGAGATGAGTAACAAATGGGGAGGGGCCGGCCTGGTGGCGCAAGTGTTTAAGTGCGTGTGCTCTGCTGCAGCTGCCCTGGGTTCGCCGGTTCGGATCCCGGGAGCGCACCGACGCACCACTTGTCAGGCCATGCTGTGGCAGGGGTCCTATATAAAGTGGAGGATGATGGGTGTGGATGTTAGCCCAGGGGCAGTCTTCCTCAGTAAAAAGAGGAGGATTGACATTGATGTTAGCTCAGGGCTGATCTTCTTCACAAAAACAAACAAAAACAAAACAACAAATGGGGAACCCTAGTCTTATGAGACGGAAATAAGAGCTTTGAAGAGTTAAAATAATAACATTGAGCTAGTAGGGAGGCTGAAGTGTGTATATCTGTTTTCTGTGCAGGTAGGAGGGAGTGAGGGTGTCATTATTATTGTTAGAGACTTGAGACTTCCTGTTTGATTTAAGCCACAGATATTTATGGTGTCTTTTTGTGTTTAATATAATTTGAGAGAATTTTTATTTACTTTTAAATATTCAAAACGTTATAGTCTTTGGCATTTTCATGTTGCTGCTGTACAGACTGAATGTGCAATATATACCCCATTAAACCATGGGGTTCCTCCCATTTAGAGAAACAGTTGCATTCATCTGCACTGTTCTAGCTCATCCTGAGTGTGTTCTATGTGTAGAGTGATATCTATGCAAGTCCACTGTGATCTCCCTGTGGAAACTCCAAAAAGAGCTATGGGTGTTTAGATGCAATCATCCAAGGAATAATTGAGATGTGCTGCAGAGGGAGGGTATCATTTTGAGGAATATCCTAATTGAGTATAAAAGGAGAAATGGAAGGGCCGGCCCCGTGGCTTAGCAGTTAAGTGCGCGCGCTCGGCCACTGGTGGCTTGGGTTCGGATCCCCGGCGCGCACCGACGCGCCGCTTCTCCGGCCATGCTGAGGCCGCGTCCCACATACAGCAACTAGAAGGATGTGCAACTATGACATACAACTATCTACTGGGGCTTTGGGGGCAAAAAAAAAGGAGGAGGATTGGCAATAGATGTTAGCTCAGATCCGGTCTTCCTCAGCAAAAAGAGGAGGATTGTCATGGATGTTAGCTCAGGGCTGATCTTCCTCACACAAAATAAATAAATAAATAAACAAACAAATAAATAAAAGGAGAAATGGAAAATAATCACTGTTTTTTAGTAGGAGTAGCTAGAAGTTTTTAGTTTTAATGATCCACTAAGTCCCATAGCCCATTTTGCTGTTCCGTTTTCATTTCCATATGCTTAGATGTCCAGCTATGTTGTGGAAAAATCGGACAGAAAAGTAACAGCTGTGAGGTTTAATAAAGAGCAAAAGAAATCATTATTCTTCCATTTTTTTAATGATTAACTGATGTACTGGAGGGGAGTTATTCAAATGGGCAACGCAAGAGTGTTGTTTTTGATGATTGCACATTTTCCATTTTTTAGTGTCAGGATTACTATACATTTGTCAAAATTCAGAAGTATACATAAATATTGTATATTTATATAATTAAGAGAAAATGAATAACTGAATCACTTTCATATGTTAGGATAATGTTAAACTCTCTTGATCCTTGATTTTTATGCATTCAACACTTCTTTCTAGCACTGTGGGATCCTTAGGAAGAATTGAAGTATTGAAAAGAAGAATGCAGTCCTCAACAGGCCTTTCTTGCAACCCTGTCTTAATTGAGAAAACACCCTCTGGGGTTGCACCTGCCCTGGTCTCCTACTCATAACTAGGAGTGAAGTGAGAGGGCTCCTAGAATCTGTCTGTGAGTTTAAATCAGGTTCTGTGGACAGATCTGTAGAAATAACTGTGATTCTGAAACATAAAGGTGTCTCCTAAGTGGGATCTGCCTGGGAGTATCCTCATTCGTACGCATTGGCACCCTTTCTTTCCGTTATTATCCATTGACCTTTCCAGCTCTTCATTTCTCAACTCAAGCGTACTCATGCCTGCTTACTTGGAAACATCCTTAGAAATACATGCAGATCCCACTTTGGAAAATTTCCACAAGATAATGCCAGAGGCCTGTGAGCTGAGGTCATGGAAGCAGTGGTAGAACCCATGTCGTGACACATTCTGTCAGCCACGGTGACTAGAAACGTCACGTATTAGCAGATCTGCTTGCTTGTATATTCAACAATGCTTAAACAGATTGACTTTTAGCAGAGAAATAAATGGCTCTAGAATTTGTCTAAATAAGTCAATACATGAGTGTCCCGTTACACACACCCGTTTCCCATAGAGGCTTTAGCAGCCTACTATAATGCATCTAAGAGTCTCCAAACCTCCATGGTGGACATAAATTGCCCAAGGCATTCTTGTACCAAAATTATGCTGCTCATCCAGTGCTACACACAATTAGAGAATCCACTGATGCCAACTGACAGAGTATTTTTGTAAAGGGAGGCCCTCCCAGGGCTTGAGTTGATCCTCCACAGCCAGCTTCACATTTTGCCTTGGGTCAGAAATGCAGGACCCATCAGGTTTGCTAATATTAAAGGCCTCATTGAAGAGATATAGGTACTTACAGGATAGAGCCAAAAATGGTGCTTCTGGCATATCACACCTACAGGAGGAAGTGTGTTCCCCTCTTCTCTGATTGATGTAATAAATTCTGGAGGAGGTCACCTCTATTTTAGACTCATTGGCCACTTTGGCAGTGACTTGGGAGCATATGAATGACCAGGGAGTTCATATACTTTATGAACAGTGTGCACCACCACACATGATGGGGTCCACTTCAGAGTTGCTCTGTTCTTTCCCTGGATCAAACAGGCCGTCCTTGGTCACAGATTGGGTCAGACTGATTAGTCAAACTCCAGGTAATTGTGCTAGTAATAGAGAATTCCCTGGCCAAGAATCGAACTCTTCCTCACATTTTTACAGATCCTCGAACCTTTTCCAATGATCTTGCTGTCTCATCCACCAATAGCAACAACTCGTGACCCAGGGTCACCACTTTGGCATAAAAAACTCTGGGATACCTTGCCTCACAATCCCCAAGTATGACTCAAGGTCACCACTTACTCTGCACATATTAAACCTCAGCCTGCAGAGGCTCATTTCATTGCTCAGGGTGATAAATTCACTTACATTTCTGAGACACATACTGACACCTCAGACATGATGGCATTAATCTTGGCCCATGGGCCCCTGTGAAAGGAAACCACTAAGAGGCCTCTAACCTACAAGTCTAGGCAAAATTCAAGGGACTTCCCTCCCTACCATGGGTAACTTAGTGAGTGACCAATGCATCCGATGTGGAAAAAACATGTCATAGGTAACATAATCCGTGCACGTTAAGTCCAGGTGGATGGCAGATAGACTCTGTAGGGCTCCTCACCCCCTCTGCTGGGCTGCTTGCTACACTCAGACCATGGAAGAACCTTATATACACCAATTGCTCACCCTATCATACATGATCCCCCAGAAGCCAGAATCAAGGACTCACCAAGAAATTCTAGAAATTATCGGTATTATCAACTGTCTCAAAACATAAAAATATCAGGCTCTTGAAAAGGTATTTAATGGATCTTGTACCTCTCTATGACTCAGGCTGCAATGCTCTTACGATGGCCTAATGGCTTACTTAGCCAAAACTTGCATTCTCCTAAATAGATGCTCCTGCTGTTTGAGTTACATTCAATCTCCAGTCTTTGGGGCTTATTATTTTGTTCTCATCATCAGGCTGACTGGCACCTTATAAGTAGAGCCTTTCTATTCTAGACTTTTCTGTCAGAATTGCCACTCCTACAGGTCTTTGATTTATTGTAATCATGCTCCCTAGCCACACTCTTATATCCCACTCCTGGGTCTTCCTCCTAACATCACCCATAGGCGGTGTGCCCTGCATGTCAATATTTCATTCTGGGCACCCGCCTTCAAGACCCTTTCAGTCCGTCCAACATGAATGTACTGTTTTCCTACCATTTGCACTCGTGTGCTCATCGTCCTGGGAGTCACTGGTCCTGACCTGGGCACACATGATGTCATTCAACAAGCACATCCTTACTGCCAATCAAGAAATGTCTAAAACATTCAAAATATGTGTAGCAGACAGCTAATGTTTGAGACATTTTACATGAAAGAAAACTCCATGGCAGCCCTGGTAGCTGATGAGTACTTGGGTTTGGACTATGTATTAACCAGCCAGGGAGAGTTCTTTCTCCTAAAAGGGCTGCTTGCTGCATGTGGGCAGGCTGCGCTGGCAAGGTGCCACCAATAACACGACAAATGACACAAGAAATGAAACAATAACATTAGTAAAATGTTCTGTCAATGTGGCCACATGCATCAAGATAATATAAACTGAACAGAGTTCTGGAACCATACTGACACTTTCTTTCCTGGCTCTCTCCTATACCCTCCAATGACAGGATTCAAAGATATTTTGGAGGCTTTGTGACCCTAATTATAATTTCTTGTCCTTTTCACATGACTTTTCAATTAATATTCAAATTCAAATTCATTTTATGAGATTTGTCATCATTCTGTCAATAAGCCTCAAGAGTGAACTTTAATAAAGACAATGCTCTCATTTTTAATATTTGAGTCTTCATCAGCTTAGAGACCTGCTCACCCTGTCTGGCCCACAATGGATAAATAAGTCAGGAAAGTTGACACATGCCCCTTTTCTTTTTGTGCCAATAGTTAAGAGGGTCAAACTTTGAAAACCTGCTCCTCTACCCCTATACATCTTAAAGGTTGAAGCCATTCTCCCTACACAAGCCACCGCAACCCACTTACTCTTGCCCTGCTCTCCTTAGACGGTACCTGTGAGTAATAAACATTTATATCATCTTGATGCATGTGGCCACATTGACTTGACATCCAATCCCATTTTAGGTAGGGGGTTAATTCTGCCCCCAAAAGGACAATGATAAAAGAGAAAATAACCAATGGGAAATGTATTCAGGTGAAAGAATTTGTGTAAGATGAGGAAAAGAAATCAAAATACAGAGATTTCAGTATGATAATGTTTTTAGATGCGTTAGTCACAAAAGAAAAACTTTGAAACCACCCACATGAACTCTAGCAGTAGAATTAACAAGTGAAAATGGAATAGTCTCACAAGGGAAAATACAGCAAGAGAAGTGAATGGATGGTTTCTGTTCAGATATGTAAAGAGCTCTGAGTGATCATCTCATCTTCACAACAAGAGAAAACTGAACAATCTGAAAAGCAACCCCTCTTCTTAGATCCAAGAGAGATGAGATTACACGGCAAACCAACGCTCCCAAAATGAGAGATAGGCCAATATAGAGAATAACTGCTTACATGAAGGAGAAAGAACTGGAGGCAGCAGCCTCTAGGAACACGTAAACTGTTAACAGTGAATTTGTTGGAGACACAGATTAGACTAGCTTGAGTTAAAAGCTTTAGGGAGTCCGGTCTTAGTGAACCCCCATAATTTATGTATTTTTCCACCAGGAGCCCTAGGAAGTTTTCCCTGTGAAAACTGGAAAAAATTCTCATGCTTCATGCAGGAAATGGGGGGAAAACTTGATACACACACAAAACATTCTGTGCTCTGTAACTTAGGCCATTTCTCAAAGAAAACTAATTTGCCAAAACCTTATCTGATTGTGGAAAGAGCAGTCAGACAACTCCCAGACTCTTCAGGATTTCTCTTTGACCACAGGGGAGGAATAAATGCTAAGAACCTGGAAGTTCATAGTCCAGAGATTGTGCCCCATCAGAACTTTACAGGTTTAATCATAACATAAGAGAACATTTTCTGACCCTAAGACCTTCCCACATATCAGCATGGCTCCAGTATAAAAACAGTGAGTTAAAACAGAGAATTGCAAGACACAGACTACCTAAGATTGCATTGCCAGAGATGCCCAAACACACCAGGGGAGAAAACACAAGGACACTTGTATGCAGAATAAGGCATAGTGAGAGAGAAGTTTATAGCAAGAAACACGTATATTGAAAAAGAAAGATATGAAGTTAATAAGGGAACTGGAAAAAGAACAACAAACTAAACCCAAAGTACAAAATGAATTCTCTGGGGCCGCGTGGCTTAGCGGTTAAATGCTCGCGGTCTGCTGCTGGCGGCCCTACTTCGGATCCCGGGCGTACACCGATGCACCGCTTCTCGGGCCATGCTGAGGCTGCGTCCCGCGTACAGCAACTAGAAGGATGTGCAGCTATGACATACAACTATGTACTGGGGCTTTGGGGGAAAAAAATAAAATTATTAAAAAAAAAAATGAATTCTCTGAAAGCTACCAAATATGGGCAAAAGAAATTAAGAAATGTATAAATCAGTGGGAAAATGTCGTTTCATAGTTTTCAAGACTTCACATTGTTGAAATGGCACCACTCCATAAAATGATCTAGAGATTCAATTCAATACCTTCATAATCCCAGCTGTGCCCTTTATAGAAATTGGCAAGCTGTTTCACAAATTCTGTGAAATTGCAAGGGAACCAGAATAGCCAAACCAATCTGGGAAAAGAAAAACGTACTAAGCGAATGTAATGAAGATATTATTGTATTGACACAAGTACAGATAGAGATCTATGGAAGATTGAGATTAGAGAAATGAACCCCCACGTATATGCTCAACTAATCTTTGAAAAAGGTACCAAAAGTGAGGAGAGAATATTCTTTTCATACATTGATGCTGGGCCAACTGGATAGCCACATGCAAAACAAAGAATTTGTACCTTTAAAACCCACAACATACAATGACTTACCAAAAGGGATCAAAGGCCTAGAGATGAGCGTACAAGTATAACAAAGTATATGAAACATAGGAACAAATTCCTGACCTTGTATTTGGCAAAAATATGTTAGAGGTGACACCAAGAGCAATAACGGGAAAATAATGGGGAATTTGGGCTTATGTACTATGGATTAGTATGATGGTACTAATCTTATGAGACCATTGTGGTATATGTGGTCAGTCGTTAACCCACACGTTGTCGTACGGGGCACGACTGTATATGGATTATATCTTAATAACGCTTTTCATATAAGTAAATAAATGCATTCAGAGCTTTGCAATGAAGAGTTTTGCAATCCCCTCTCTTAGGCTTATTAAAATTTCCAGGTTAATTGACACATCCATAGCTTGACTAACTTGGTGTGTATGTGATGAGAATGCTTAATCCATTGTCTACAGTTTACACATATCAAATATTGGGTTGTAATCTTTAAACATAGACAATATTATTAGTCAATTGTACCTCAATAAAGCTATGGGGAAAGAGTTTCCAGGTGCATCCCACATTCACATAATGATTTATTGTTTGTCTTACATCAGTGAATTAAGAATCAATTGCCTTAGGGATATTATAACCATTTACATTTAAAACTTCTCTAGGGACAAAGGCAAAGTTTGATCTAAAATAATTTTCCCTCTGTTGTAATAGTATAATGGAGAATTTAGAGAACACATCTCATAGCTTGAGGTTGGTCTGAGAAGAGTCCCTGCACTCAGCTAGTGCTGTGGGGTTCCTACTTCCCACCAGAGTCACGTGCCCTGGGATTCTTCATCTTAAGAACTGCTCGAGTCGGGGTGGGGCAGGGACGGGTGGAAGGCTGAATGCTGGCAGGGAGGAAAGCTCAAAATGGAGCCAGCCTCTTTATCACAGATGGTGAGGTCACATTTAAGTGTCTGTGTTTCTAAACAAGGGTCAGAGTTCTGTTACCGCCCAACGTGGGGCCTTCTGCTCGCCGCAAGACATGCCAATAGTCAAGAGGCAAGGTGGTAGGAGAAAAAGGACTTTATTATTACAGCTTGCTAGTGTCGGGGGAAGAGGGAGAATCCCCCTCTGCCCTTTTCCTTAAGGTTCCTATGGCTGGCCAAATAATTAACAAGACAGGTTAGCAGGAGAAAATAATACCAAGTTTAATAACATGTATACATGGGAGAAAGCAGGGACACTGCGTTTCTCAACACAATAGCAGAAATTCGCGTCCTAAATACCATGTTCAGCCAACGACAAAGGAGGATGTTGGGGGTGGGAGGAGTCAGTTACAGAAGATTACCACTAAAGCACAGTAAACAAGAGTAATGTTATTATGCAGATTTAAGGCCTCACCTTCCACATTGATAAGCCTCTAGAAATGAGGCCATCCCCCTCTCTTCCCAAAACAGAGAGGGAGATACCTTTACAAATGGAGATTTCCCTTATAAATGTAAATGTTCATCTGGCAACTCCTTGCAGGGCCATCCAGAGAATGTGGCCAGAGAGAGGGAACTTCCGATAAGATGGGCTTGTTGGTGCCTTTCCTATTGTAACATTTATCCTACATTATCTTTACAGCCATCATGATAGATCTGTTCCAGGAAGGAGTAACTATGTCAAATTCTTTAGGCAGTTAGTGGGGGAGGTCGAATGTCCCTAGAGAAAACAACCAAGGTAAAGAGATAGATTTCAGGGTGGCCAAATCTTGATCTCCCACACTAGCAAGAGGGAAGTTGGCTGACTCATGTCCAAAAGAACCATCTTAAGGGGGCACAAAATCTTACAGCAGTTATATAGGCCATTGGGTTATTGGGGAGGCGGTTAGGAATGGTGACCTTCTGGTGTTACAGACTGGGAGTGCCACACCAGATCTTTCCGTTTTCACTGATGATAGCTATCAGCATAGACTCTCTGTTGGGGCGTCATCACATTCCTAAGGAACTCAAAAAAGCAGTTATCATCTTCTCGCAGCTGGGAGGCACATGGGCAAGCAGGGGTCGTAAAATCTACAGAGCAGTTAGATCTCCTGGAGGGCGCACATCCAGCTGGGTTAGTTTGTCAGAGGTCATTCAAAGTTATAATCGAGTTTTTCTTTTCTACAATATGGCTTCCCTCATGTCAACCTTGTCTTGAGCCGGTATCAGTTCCATGAGTGGCACTGCA
Organism: Diceros bicornis minor; assembly: GCF_020826845.1. NCBI lineage: Eukaryota > Metazoa > Chordata > Mammalia > Perissodactyla > Rhinocerotidae > Diceros > Diceros bicornis. Next base: position 6,782,706 of record NC_080769.1, read on the forward strand.
GTCTTACGCCAAGCCCTTGACCTCTAGAAGACATGAGACCCTCTTGTTCCAGCGTGGCCTGGCCTGCGCCACCCTCTTGTCTGTACTTGCTCCTCCTTGAAACTGACTCAGGAATTCCCTGTGCACACCTGTCACCACGCGTTCATAAAGGGGGGGAAACAACAGTGTCAGTCCCAGGCCTGGAAAACGTTCTGTTTAAATGTAAATGACTCAGGCGGGGACAGGTTATGGCCCACCGGCAGAAGCTGGTTCCACTGAGCAAGGCACCCTCCTGCTCCGCTGTCACTCAGGGCTGAGGGGGCGTGGCCTTTGGTAACTGTCCAATCAGGGGCGCCACTGGGACAAGTGGGTGGGACGATGCATCACACCAGCCTGGAAGTCCCTTCTGTGTCCGGCCTAGATGGGGATGGTCAGTCACCTGCCGTGAATAGTCCCTGGTGGCTCTGCCGCAGCGTCTGTCACGCTGTGATCTGCACTGGCCGGGGGAGTCATAGGAAGGACGCAGGGGACCCGGGAGACTAGAAATGGTGAGTGTGCGGCCCCGGGTGAGGACACCGGGAGGAGGGGCTGGTCGGAACCGGCCGTGGCGGGACCGGCCTCCCCGCGGTCACCTCCGAGTCCGCGGACCCGAGTCCGCGGTGGCGCCGCTCGGACCTCAGTCCCCTCCAGTCAGCAGCGTGGGGGCCGGGCCAGCGGCCGGGACTCTGGGCGACATGTCTGTTACTGCACGTGGTGACTTCAGCCCCGGAGCCTCCCTGGACAGCCCTGAGCTGCAGCCCTGAACCTTCTCAGATTGTACGGTGACCGCGGGGAGGCTCATCAGGAACAATAGTGACTCCGTGTCCAGGGTTCCTGTGTGAGAGGAGCTGTGGGGTCCCCAATTCCTCCTTTCTCTCCAGAGGGCTCCCATTTTCTCCTGAGTTTTCCAAATGTTTGGGGAGCAGGCTCTCAAATCCATGATTCTCTCTCCACAGCCCAGCTTTTCCTAGAACTGACAATAAATCCCTGAATTTTCAGATCTCTCCCCACATTCCCAAAGCCAGCTGCCCGTCACTGAACTGTAGTGTCATTATCAACTATTCACCTTTCGTGGCGCATTTCAAACAGACCCAATATTTTTACTATTTCTGATTATTCCCCAGAGCCATGGGTGACTTTTTTTTAACGATTATATTTGTCAGGATATTTTACATTAGAAGACAGCAGAAAATAACCACCTGGAACTACACTGCATGAAATCCAGTGCGAGAGTCTCCCCCCAGGATCCTTCTGGGCACAGACATCCTGTGGGAAGTCATTTGGGTGGAGGGTCCTCTTGAGAAACTTTCCTGGGTGATCTGTCCCGTCCGTCTTCCCCTCACTGGGTTGTGACCTTGGAAATATTTACTCACTTATTTAAGTCTCCATTTTTCAATAGGGGTAAAGTGTATTTAATCAACTGAGTTTGAAATGCAGTATAAAATATTTCCAAGCTAGTAAGAAAGAGGTGAATTCCAAAAAATAAAATATTCCTGCATTGCATTCCATTTGTTAAGAATTCTGATTTCACTCTTTCTTCCCCTGAGTGTGTGTAGTAAGTTTCTGAGGGCTGTATTTACTTTTGGGTGTTTTCAAATGAAACTCCAGGGCTTAGACATGCAGACCACAAGTGTCCAAGTGTGATTAATTATTTACAAACCAATTTCTTGCCATAGAAATAATAATTAACTGTCATCTTTTTTTTCTAAAAGGCATAGATATTTGGGGTTTTCTGGTTGAACTAGTAAAAGTGCCTTACAATTTTCTTCCCTCCTTTTTGCATAAAGGATGAGTTTAAATGGTTTTGCTGGATTGTTCAAACACTGGGTTTGCATCATTTAAAGTATCAGTGGTGTTCTAAAGCAACTCCGGTGAGGAGGAGACCCAGTAGTCATTGACCCAAGCTAAGGCCCCCTTGGGCCTGCACAGGGAAGGACTTGAAGGCCCAGTTGTTCTTCCTTGAGAGCCTCCCCCTGCAGGTGTCCTGCCTGCTCACACCCCCAATGGAAGGAGCCTCTATACTGAGAGGAGCTGCAGAGCCCTGGAAAGCTGGCGGTGCAGGTGCTCATGGGAAGAGGAGGGGGTTGATCTCCTTTCTTAGACTGTGGTTGTGGTTCCTTAGGCCTAGACAGTTTTAGATGTTATGTTTGAATTTTGAACCCACAGTGTAAGTTCAATGAGAGCGTAATTTGTGCACATTGAGAAAGTCTGTGAAGATCAGGTGTTCTGTCCTGTGGACAAAGAGTTCATTGATTTGGGAGTTCATTTGGGTCAGAACCTGCAACTGAATCCAGCTGAGTTTTCCTCATTGTGAGAAGGGAAGCCTGAGAGAGGGAGCCTGTGCATTATTCCCTGGGGAGGGGAGGGCGTGTGGAGCTCCCAGAGTTCACTCCTGTGGCTGCTCAGGTGCCCCACCCCCCTCCACCAGGGACTGACCCACTCCAGGGGTTCTATCTTGACTGAGAGGGCCTAGACCCCAAGTTTGGGAATATGGTTCACTTTCCAAGTGTGAGTTTTCCTTTTGACCTGTAGGCAAGCAGGCTGCTTCTATAAGCTGATTTGAATATTTGTGTTTCCTTGGATTCCTTTATGAACTGAAGATTGCAGCCCTCTGATTCTGGTTTCATTTGCCCTTGGGGTTTTAAAATGTAAGTTGATTGAGTTATGATGTGAGTAAGGGAAGAAAATTGTGGAACCAAATAGAAGTTTTGTTCCATTTAGGCAAGAGAACCTCAAGATGTGAGATGGGTTTATTTAAGCTCTCAGGTACATATCACTTTTGTTGTTGTTGTTGTTTGGTTTTGGTGAGGAAGATTAGCCCTGAGCTAACATCTGTGCCCATCTTCCTCTATTTTGGATGTGGGTCACTGCCACAGCATGGCTTGACGAGTGGTGTGGGTCCATGCCCAGGATCCAAACCTGCAAACCTCAGGCTGCCAAAGCAGAGCCTGCTGAACTTAACCAGCAGGCATGGGGCCAGCCCCATATTCCATTTTTAGGTCAGTTTTTGTGTGTCCATGTCCCTAGAAAGCTTTGATATTTAAAAGGATATAGTATTCCTAAGGCAAATGAATTCCTATTTTAATGTATTCAAGGAAAGAGCACTTGAGTTTCTATTTTCATTGATATGAGGAAACAGGTCAAATCTTCTGTAAATCTTTAAAATTCCTAGTTTATGTCAGGGCTTAATTGCAAACCCCTAATGCATTATAATATACTGCTCCATCCTGATAATATCCCCAGTGTAAATATAGTGGACTGACAAACTATAATGTCCTTTATCCTTTCTGTTGGGAAGGGATTTGTAAATTTTTTATGGTTTATAGTTTTATATCTATTAGTGTTTAATGGACTAAATCTTGAGGTGGTTTCCTATGTAGAAATGTTAAAATTAAATTAAATTTTCACCAAAAGTTATTTAAAAATAATGATCAAGCATCAGGAAATATAGTGTATATAAATTTCTCTCCTTATTGTAAATAAATAATGCATAGGAAGGTTTAAAAAATTCCTGAGAGGAAACTAACTTAAAAAGACTCCCTGCCTGTGTATCCTGCCCCACTCCTCTGCTCTCACTCCAGCCCCCCTCAAATGACCAGTTTTGGAGAACTGCTTCATCCTCCTGTTAGTGTTTATATAAAAACAAGCCAGTGTGAAGGCTTCTTTTTCTCACCTGTGTTTGCTTTTGTAGTGAGTAGCCAGAATCCACATATTTGGTGCTTGGCTTCTGAACACAAGCCTCACCCCTCCCTTTCCCCTAGGCCTTCTTGTCTGGACAGGCTGATGGGAAAGCCTGGAGGCTCCTGCACTGTGAGCTGCTGCTTGCTGGGCAGCTCCTCCTGTGAGCTGTGCTGCCCTGTGTGCACTGTTGACTCCAGCAAACCTGGATTCTAATTACAGGGGGTTCCAAGTTGGCAGTTTGGGAAATTCTTGGCGGTTTTCCTTGACTTTGGGAGCAGGCATACAGGAATGAGGCCATCAGTCCATATCTTGAGTGGAATCCGTCTGTGTGTTTGGAGTGAAGGTGAGACAGAGGATGGAGTTACCTTGACATTAGCAGGAGCCTGGGGTTATACGGATGATTATACCCTGTGAATGAGCTGAGCCCATCAGATGGTCACTTCCTAAAGAGCAGTCATTGCAGAGAGGAAGAAGAGACAGGAAAATACAGTCAGTAGGTAGCAACATTAGAGAGGGCTCACCAGGACCCCTAAGTAACTCTGCTGCTGTGGCCAGCCCTGCATCTATTACAACAAAGATCCCAACTCTCTGGGTTGTAGTGACAACACCCACAGTCTGAGTTGGGTGCAGCAAAGAGATTAGTTCAAACCCGACTTAAGCCTGGGTTCCTTAAACTCTATAAAGCAACCAGTTGTCATGGAGGAGGCCTCTAACCCTGATGGCAGTGACTGAGGCTCTCAGGAGGAGGACCTTAAGTTGTCCATAGGTTTCTGATGCAAGAACCTGCCCTGGTGCCACATTATATGCCCTTAGAGCTGCAATTATCTCCAGGTACTGAGATTTCTTGAACATAGAGGGTCTCACAAGCACTGAGCATGTGACCCTCTACTGAGTTGCCTATAGTGCCTTTGGCTCTGCAGAGCGCACCCTGCCTGCTCTGCCTGGTGACTGACACATGTTTGTGATATGATGGAGCATAACCTTGGCCCTGCAACTTATGCCACCTGCAGGAGGAGAATGGCATTTCTTTCTTCAGTTCTTTGAAAGATGACTCGGGTAATAGAAGGGGTTCACCCCTCTCCCAGACACCTTGGTTCCCTGGGTAGTTCCTTGGGGTTAACTGAATGCACAGCACTGAGGAGTGCATAGACTTGAAGGATGACAGTACACATTCATACATGATGGAGCTCAGTGGAGAGTTCCTGTTCCTCATCCCTTAATTGGGACATCCCCTGATGACCCAAACCCGAGGGTCACCACATCTAACCAAACATCAGGCAGTCATCTTACTCCTGGCCAAACATTGGCCTCATCTGCATATTTTCACAAAGTCTTGGATGATTGTCTAAGAGATGCCCCTTGAATTTTGAGAATCTCTTGACCCAGAGATACTCAAAATAGAAATCAAGGTAACACTTGTCTGTACATTACTAGGTCTACAATACGAGGACTCACCAGGACACTCATTATCCTGGTGTTGGAGGATATAGGTTCTATCCTATAGGTCGGAGTTCTGACACTACTAACAGTAACTATGGCACTTCTCAGAGAATACAGTGCCCTGTTCTCCAACAAGACATTCGATGCAAGTTCCACCTCCCGTATGGGTCTCAGGCTCATAGAGCACCATACTGGCTTATTGAAATATGTTGAAGTTAGTTGAATGAGAGATGTGTTGTTTCCTTCAGCAGGGATGAATTATAATGACTCTGTCTTCATCTTTTTCTTGAAAGATTTCAGGGTTTTTTGACCAGCTTTAGGTTTACAGAAAAATTGATCAGAATTTACAGAGAGTTACACATGACTCTTCTCTTTGCCTCTGCACAGTTTACACTCTCTTTCACATTTTGTATTACTGTGGTACAATTGTTACAATTTCCAATCCCACATTGATGCATTTCCGTGCCCAGTGTACATTAGCATTGACTCTTTGTGTTATACAATGTATGGGTTTTGGCAAATGTATAATGACATGGATCCATCATTCCTGTATCATAGAGTGTAGTTTCACTTCCCTACAACTCCTCTGTGCTCCACCTCTTGATTCATCCCTCCCCCAACCCCCAAATTCTTCACAACCAATGATCTTTCTACTGGCTCACGCTTTGTCTTTTCCAGAATGTCATATACTTGGAATCATACACTACATAGCCTTGTCACATTGGCTTCTTTCCCTTCGCAATATAATTTTAAGGTTCCTCCGTGTGTTTTCATGGCTTGATACCTCATTTCTTTTTATCACTGAACAGTATTTCATTGTATGGATGCCCCAGTAATTGTTTTTTCTATTTGACTCTTGAAGGACATTTTGCTTAAAACTCTAACTCTTGCCAATTGTGAATAAAGCGCCTATAAACATTCATGTGTAGGTTTTGTGTGAACATAATGTTTCAACTCATTTGGAAAAATACCAAGGAGTGTGATTGCTGGATCTTACTCTATGTAGTAACAGTGTATTTTTATTTGAAAGAAAGTTCCTGTCTGTCATTGTGGGTGTACCAAATTCCGCTTTCACCAGCAATGACTGAGGATTACCTGTAGCTTTGCTTCTTCACTCATAGTTGGTGTTCTGAGTGTTTTGAGTTTTACTCATTTAACAAGTGTTTAATGGTCCCTCACTGTTGTTTTATTTGCAATTTCCTAGTGACATTTCATGTGGAGCATGTGAAAATAAGCATATTGCTTATTTCCCATCTATATATCTTCTTCAGTGAGAAGTCTGTTCAGATTTTTTCTCACTCTTTAATTGGGTTGTTTGTCTTCTGACTGATGAGTTTTAAGAATTCTTTGGATATTTCACATACCAGTCACTTATCCAATCAGTGTTTTACAAAGATTTTCTCTCACTGTGTTAATTGTGTTGTTATTCTCTTAACACTGTCTTTCTCAGAGCTTTCTCAGAGTGGTTTTTCATTTTAATGAAGTAAATTTTTTTTCTTTTGTGGACCTTGCTTTTTGGTTTTTTATCTAAAAATTCATCTCCAAACCCAAGGCCATCTATATTTTCTCCTATGTTACCTTCTAGGAGTTTATTCCTTTAGCATTTCACATTTAGATCTGTCATGTGTTTTGACTTAATTTTTGTGAAAGCTGTAAGGCCCGTGTCTACATTCCTTTTGTGTGTGTGTGTTTGCATGTGGATTTCCATTATTTCCACCACTGTTTGTTTAAAAGACTTTCTTTTTCATTTTCCCTTCCTTCTTTGTCAAAGATCAATTGACTGTATCTGTTTGGATCTCTAAGGAAAACCATTGACATGTATTCTTCCACCTTACTATACTCTCTTATTAATTCCATGAGTTATTTCTGTTGTTGTGAGTTCTTTCAGATGTTTCACAGAGACAATCATGTCATATGGAACAAATGTTATAAATTTAGCTACAGGTTTTGTGAAGATGTTCTTTCTCAAGTGGAAGTTGCCTTCTATTACTAGTTTCTTATCATAAATGGATGTTGGATTTTATCAAATGGTTTTTTATTTTCTTTCCCTCCTCCTTTCCTTTCTGATATTAGTAATTTCTGTTTTCCCTCCTTTCTTTGCTATCTTGACTAGATGTTTATCAATTTTATTAGTATTATCAAGGAACCAGCTTTATTTGTTTGAATTTTCTGCATAGATTTCCCACAATGACATTGATTTCTTTTCTTTTTTTTTTTTTTTGTGAGGAGATCAGCTCTGAGCTAACATCCATGCCAATCCTCCTCCTCCTTTTTTTTCCCCCCCAAAGCCCCAGTAGATAGTTGTATGTCATAGCTGCACATCCTTCTAGTTGCTGTATGTGGGACGCCGCCTCAGCATGGCTGGAGAAGCGGTGTGTCGGTGCACGCCCAGGATCTGAACCCGGGCCTCCAGTAGCGGAGTGCGAGCACTTAACCGCTAAGCCACGGGGCCGGCCCTTACCTACACATTTTGATAAAACATTTTTTAAAGGTTGCCCTTGAGTTTTCAGCATACATTTACAACTAACCCACCTCCTCTGCCAAATAACACTCCACCACTTCCCTGTTATGCAGGTTCCTCTTAATACACTAGTCCCAATTTCCCCTTCCCTTTCATTTGTCACATTGCTGTCATTTTTATTTCACTTGTCCATAAGCCTCTCATTACAAAATACATTGTTGCTAATGTTATTTTAAACAAAGCATCACCTGTTATATTAATTATAAGAAATATAAATATATTTTACCTTCATTTTTTCATTTTATGAAAATTTTTATCATTTACATTGTTTCTGATAAATTTTTGAACATTTTATTCAAAGTAGGTGTACTCATGACAAATTTCCTCAATTTTTGTCTCAGAAAGTCCTTATTTCTCCTTTATTGTTGAAGGACAATTTTTCTTTACAGAGAATTCTAGGAGACTGTTTTTTTTATTTTCAGAACTTTAAATATTTCACTCTGCTCTGCACTGGCTTGCATGGTTTTTGAAAAGAAGTCCAATTTAATTCAGATCTTTGTTTCTTTATACCTAAGATGTATTTCTTCTCTGGCACTTCTCACTGTATTGCCTGTCATTGATTTTTCTCTAGTTTGAATACGATATCCTTGGGTGTGCACTTTTAGTTTATCATGTTCAGTGTTCTCTGAGCTTCCTGGATGTACTTTTTGCCAACTATCATTAATTTTAGTAGATTTTGGTGATTATTACTTCACTTGTTGCTTCTCTTTCTTTCTGTCTTTCTTTTCCTTCAGATGTCCCCATTACGTATAGTTTAAAATTTCTGTTAAAGAGAGTTGTCCTAGGCTTCACGGGTATCATCTGCTGTCTTTTTTGTTATTTTTGCCCTTGCATTAGACTTTGGTGAAATGGATTTTTTGTTTAATACAGATCTTCCTAAGAAGAGACTATCTGGCATATAATTCGAAAAGCTGTCCTTTTTTTCTCTTTTCTAATTTTGGATACACCATTTTGCCCTGTGACCTCAAGACTCTCATGGATCTAAGAATAATTGTTGATTTCAAGTTTGTTCATTTTCTTCCTGTTAGGTCAAGAATGACAGTTCTAACTTCCGTAACTGCAGCATCAGAAGGTGGCAATGCCTGATCTAGAGTGGCTGGTCAGTAAACACTTCTTCTTGAAGTTGGGGAATAGAGATTTTATGTACTTTTAGAGGAAACCACTGTTAAGTCCTTCACAATTTTATAATCATGGGCAAATTTACCATCAAAACGTTTTGGACTTCAATGAACTCCCTTGCAATCTGTAGTTTTTAGCCTGCCCCTCAAGCCCAACAAGTATCAGACACACGGTTAGTATTTGACCAGAAAGAGTTCTTATGGCACATTATTGTCTCAGTATGTGTTGTATAAATTGGTGGGAGGTAGCCTTGAGTCACTTGAGTATAGAGATTTTATGGTCTAAGTTGTCATGCCGCCTTCTTTTTGTCTGAGAACTATCTTCCAAATAATATTTGAGCCCATCAAATCATACAGAGAGAGAATGGAAGACCTGAGTCTACGATGAATATTACACAAGTTAAAAGCAATGATTCTCCACAAGAATATTTACATTCAGCCAGCTGCATCTGATTACCTGTAATGAACTAGAGTACTCTAAGACAATGTCTCCTGCTGGGCTTTGTTACAAGTTTGATTTCTACAGGCCTCCTGGACTCTCTGTTTGATGATGAGACTAGAAAAGAAGGCTTCTAGTAGTTTATTATGTTTTCATTTATTGAAACGTCATGCAGATTTGACCCCCTGTCTCATGAAGTGCTGTAATTGGTGAGTAATAAAGAAGGTAAAAGAATTTTTCTCAAAATAAATCATTAGTTTTAAATGATAATATTTGTTTTATTTGTATAGTATTTCTGTCATTTCCCAACATGCTCTGTACCCTGCCATTAGAGAGAAATATGATGTAATATGATCACAGTAAAATGTGTAAATAATTTCCATCTGTTCATAAAGCTTTTAGTTTGATGAGGAAGTATATACAGAAAAACTGAGTTTTTGACAATCATGGCATAGAATAAATGCTTAGAGATAAGAGAATCATATGTAAGTAAATTTCCTACAAATGGAGTATAGATCCCCACTGCTGTCAGTCTTATGCATTCTATTCTATACGTTTGTAATGTTTTAGGACTCAGTGGCTATTGAGGATGTGACTCTGATCTTCACTGCAGAGGAGTGGGCTTTACTGGATCCTTTACAGAAGAAACTCTACGGAGATGTGATGTGGGAAACTTTCAGGAACCTGGCCTCAATAGGTAAGAATGAGGACATTCTTTCACACTGTCAATCAGAGAAGAAGTGTTAGTTGTCCATTAACATTGTTCCAAGATATAGAATGTGGAAAGTGGAGAGGTTGGTAAAAACAAACAAACAAACAAAAAACTAGAAATTGTCATAGCTCATCATGGATTTATTTATTTATTTTTTTTTGTGAGGAAGATCAGCCCTGAGCTAACATCCATGCCAATCCTCCTCTTTTTGCTGAGGAAGACCAGCCCTGAGCTAACATATATTGCTAATCCTCCTCCATTTTTTTCCCTTTTTCTCCCCAAAGCCCCAGTAGATAGCTGTAAGTCATAGTTGCACGTCTTTCTAGTGCTGTATGTGGGACACCGCCTCAGCACGGCCAGAGAAGCGGTGCGTCGGTGCGCACCCGGGATCCGAACCCGGGCCACCAGCAGCGGAGTGCACGCACTTCACCGCTAAGCCACAGGGCTGGCCCCCATCATGGACTTAAAATCTAAAAATTTTTCTATAGGGGCTGGCCCCGTGGCACAGCAGTTAAGTGCATGCGTTCCGCTGCTGGAGGCCCGGGTTCAGATCCCGGGCGCGCACCAACACGCTGCTTGTCAGGCCATGCTCTGGCGGCATCCCACATAAAGTGAAGGAAGACGGGCACAGATGTTAGCTCAGGGCTAGTCTTCCTCAGCAAAAAGAGGAAGATTGGCATGGATGTTAGCTCAGGGCTGATCTTCCTCACAAAAAAATAAAAATAAACAAAAATTAAATAAATATTGGGCCGGCCCCGTGGCTTAGCGGTTAAGTGCGTGCGCTCTGCTGCTGGCGGCCCGGGTTCGGATCCCAGGTGTGCACCGACACACTGCTTCTCCGGCCATGCTGAGGCCGCGTCCCACATACAGCAACTAGAAGGATGTGCAGCTATGACATACAACTATCTACTGTGTCTTTGGGGGGAAAAATAAAAAAATAAATAAATAAATAAACATTTTTCTATAACTTCTAATACTTTGAAATTAACTTTCTGGCTCTGCACTTCAGGAAAAACATGGGAAGATCATGATATTGAAGATCAATACAGGAACCAGGGGAGAAAACTGAGGTGCGGCACACTCAAAATAGAAAGCAGCATGTCACATGAGAATCCTGATATCTTATGAAATTTAAAAAGAAGGAAACAAAACAAATAACCCTCGTTTCAAAGTTAGCTATTCTTAGAAAATTTCTCCAAACATGCCTTGTGAAATGTAATGTAGAGGTTCATTTATTGCAAAATAGTTCACTTGCAAGTAGTATTAATGAACCCCATCTATGAATATCACTGTTTGGATAATAGCAAGGGATCAATTTCCAAGAAATCAGACTAGGCAAAAAAACCTAGACTTTTCCTATAAATCATAATAAATATAACAAGTATAAAATCACTAAGAAAGAAAGAATTAATAATGTGCTTCTCATTTGTTACAGAATCATATGGTAGAGAGACTCTGAAAGTGAAGATGATAGTCAATGTGGAGAAAATTTCAGCCTTATTCCAAATCTGAATCTGAATAAAAAAACTACATGGGCTAAACCATGTGAATGCAGTGCATGTGGAAAAGCCTTCATGCATCATTCATCCCTTAATAGGCATGTTGGATGTCACACTGAACACAAACCATGTGACTATCAAAAATATGGAGAGATGCCATGTAAATGTAAAGAGTGTGGAAAGCCTTCACTTTTCCCAGTTATCTCCGAATAAATGAAAGAACTCAAACTGGAGATAAACTGTATGAATGTAAAAAATGCAATAAGCATTCATTTCTTCAGTTCTCTATGAAAACATGAAAGAAATCACACTGGAGAGAAACCTCCTGAATGTAAGGAATGTGGGAAAGCCTTCACTTTTCAAGTTTTCTTCAAATACATGAAAGAACTCATACTAAAGAGAAACATGATAAATGTAAAAGATGCAGTAAAGCACTCACTTCTTCCCATAATCTTTGAGTACATGAAAGAATTCATACTGGAGAGAAACCCTATGAATGTTAGAAATGTGGGAAAGCCTTCATGAACCCCTCAAGCCTTCCATCACACATAATCTTTCACATTGGAGATGGACCTTATAAATGTAAGGAATGTGGGAAAGCCTTCACTTTTCCCAGTTTTCTTCAAAAACATGGCAGAACTCATGGCAGAGAGAAACCCTATGAATGTAAAAAATGCAGTAAAGCATTCGCTTCTTCCAGTTCTCTTCGACTACATGAAAGAATTCATAACTAAGAGAAACCCTATGAATCTAAGGAATGTGAGAAAGCATTCACTTCTTTCAGATCACTTCAAAAATATGAATGAAGTCACACTGGAGAGAAACTGTGAATGCAAGGAAAGTGGGAAAGCCTTTATTCCTCATCAAAATTTTAAAGGATATGGGAGAATGCACACTAGAGGAAAGACCATGTAAATATGAAGAATGTGGGAAAGCCTTTTGTCATCCCAGTTCTTTCTGAAGACATGAAAAGATTCACTTGATAAAAACCTCTTGAATATAAACAGCATCAGAAAGACTTCAATTGGCCCATATCCTTCTGTGTGAAACTCCCACCAAAAGCAAATATAAATGTAAGTAATATGAGAAAGCTTTATGGAAATTAAATTTTGTATAATGCTGTAGAAAACGTTCAACATGAAAGAGTTATTATAAAATTTTTAAATATATTGTGTTTATCAAGAAACTTTCTTAAAGTGCAACGTTGGATTGTGGATTCCTATTAATTACTTTCAAAAATGAATATTCAGGTGAGAAAATTCTGCAAGTCATCCTTCATCAATAGTAAATAAGATTATTAGGTAGTGCTTTTTTCCTTAAATCAGTTAATATTTTCTCTTTAATTTTTAAAAAAAAAAAAAAAATTTTTTTTTTTTTTTTTTAGATTTTTATTTATTTATTTTTTTCCCTCCAAAGCCCCAGTAGATAGTTGTATGTCATAGCTGCACATCCTTCTAGTTGCTGTATGTGGGGCGTGGCCTCAGCATGGCCGGAGAAGTGGTGCGTTGGTGCGCGCCCGGGATCCGAACCCGGGCCGCCAGCAGCAGAGCGCACGCACTTAACCGCTAAGCCACGGGGCCGGCCCATAATGTTTTAAATAATGTTTTAATTGTTCTGTGTGAAGGGGCCATTGAAAAATGACCGTTTGTATTTGGTGGGATTTTCTTACTGGCCTTAATTGCAGTTCCTGGATATGCCTTATCCACTGTATATATTGTACCTTTCTTAGAGAAAGCTCCTTTTTTGGGCTGGTGGGTATAGGAGACTTTCTCTTTTCCATACTATTAAACAGTTGGAATTTGTATATTGCAAGTTTATCAAAGAATATACTTTGCCATGAATTCCTATTTTCATATTTGGGCCTTTGCTCTTTGTCCTTCCTTCTGACTGGTATTTGGTGAATAAACTTTAATTAAGTAGAAGCCTGTGATAGGGCAACAAAGTCTAGAGCTAGACACATCACCCCTATATTGTGTTATGTCTGTGAGGGTAATATTAAGAACGTGATCTTCAACAATCCATCCCTTTTATGGTCCCCTGTTGGAATTCACCAATAGCCTCACTTGCATGACATTTGAAGGCAGAAGCAAACAAGGCATTGGTCAGATTTTGGAGCCACCATACAAGGAGACAGCCAGTTACCTGGCTGCTATGAGCACACCATGTTCCAGCCCATTTTCTGGATTCTTTGCCCTTCTAATCAAGAGTATCTTGAAAACCACCAACAACTGTTTGATTTCCATTTTCTTACAGGTATATTTTCCTCTGATGTTTTCACCAGTTTCACATCAAAGATACATTAGAGTTAAGATTTTTCTATGAGGCCTCTTTGTCCACCAGGAAACTAATTCAGACATTTGTGGTTGGGAGTATTCTCTGATTCCCCTCTTCTCTCGGTGATAGCTGTATAAGAAGTTCTAATGTGTATAGGGAACACCTTATACTGTTAATAGTGCTGGTGAGCATGTTTTCTTCATTCACCGTGACATCTGCAGTGGGGCATAAACAGAAGGACCTGGGAGTTTGTTTCTCTGCTGCATTGTGCAGTGGCTGCTCTGACCCAGTTCTTCCATGTGAGAACAATCCCCTTTCTCATGTCAGGAAGACTGTGTTTCCTGTTACTTGTAGCTGAACATGTTCCCTCAATATGTTTTCAATACTATTTGATTGTATGTCATTAAAACTACTTGCATTTCCTTGTGAAATGAATGCTTGTTTTATTGATATATTTTATCACATGTTCTAATCCATCATATGCTAATAAATATAATTTTTGTTTTAATTTCCTCAGATAATATATTAAAATTCATTTTAATTATGGATTTTTCAGAGATACATTGCAATTTTCTTCATTTAATTATTATACATCATGAATCAATTTTGTCATGTACATTACAAGTTCAAGTATTTTTTCCTCAGGAAACTGTGTTTTTTATTCTTTTACATTTACAATTTTTGTCATAAAATTTCTCATTCATTTTTAACCCAAAACTTAAAAACATGGTTTTTTCAGGGCCCTCTTGCCAATGACCTGCAGGTTTGTACCTGCAGTCAAAGAGAGATGTGTAATGGATTCTAATAAGATTGACCACAGACCCTAAAGGACTGTGAGGTATAACAGTGACAGGGTGCTCAGAAGGACTCCTTCCAAGATTTTGGCCCATGTGTTTTGAAGAAGCCAAGAACAATGTAGTGGAGCTCAAGTTAATTTGTAAGAAGTTCCAGTCAGTCATTTTAATTTAAGAAGGGAAACTTAGTCATCTTTATGATTTGGAATTTTATCTTTTACCATTTTTGTTGGTATGATTATATAATACTTTTAGGCTTTTCTTAGTAATTTTGTAATTTTGATGAAGGAGCTGTATGACATCTTTCTCTTCAGCAGGATGAGTCTTGGCTTGGCAGTCTTGGGACTTAAGTCTTGGGAATGCAGGCAGCTCCCAGTCATCTGGAACAGCTTTTGCTTTTCCTACTTATTATCAAAATGCTGATGTATTTCCTATGGTGTATGAGACACTGTTTACCATGAAGTACTTCAGTGAAAATATGTAAATTCACTTCTTACTATACTGTGTGATATTTTTAATATCTCCTGTATGGCTCAGTTGAGGCCTTTGAGTTTAGGTAAATCATGAGATAATACAAACCTGGCAAGGGAGAAGACAGGACCACTATACCAATCAAGACTTTCTTTGTCTGAGAATATGCTCTCTGAGACATCCTTCACATGCCATGCACTATAGAGGCAGTGTACCCAATTTAGCAGAAATAAGGCACAGTAGGATTTGGATATAGCAGCATGAAACAAAGACGTTCTTGCAGTCCTGGTGCTTATATGTTTGTGGGAAAAGAGATGATTAACAAATAGTAAAGCTTTATTTTATAAGATGGAAATAAAAGCTTTGAAGAAAAGTAACAAACAATATGAGCTAATAGCGAGGCTAAGGTGTGTACATATCTTTTCTATGAGGATAGGAGACTCAATAAGTGAGGATGTCATTATCATTGTTATCTGGGACTTGAGACTTTCTATTGCTTTAAACCACAGATATTTGTGCTGTCTTTTTGTTTTTAATGTCATTTGAGAGGATTTTTATTTGCCGTTAAATATTTAAAATGTTATAGTCTTTCACATCTTCATGTTGCTGCTGTACAGACTGAGTGTGCAACATATACCCCATTAACCATGGGGTTCCTTCAATTTAGAGAAACAGTTGGATTCCTCTGCACTGTTCCAGCTCATCCTGAGTGTATTCTATGAGTAGAGTGATATCTATGCAACTCCACTGTGATCTCCCAGTGGAAACACCAAAAAGAGCTATGAGTGTTAGAGACAATCTTCCAAGGAATACTTGAGGTGAGAGAGGGTATCATTTTGAGTAATATCCCAATTGAGTATATGAGGACAAATGGGAACTTTTCAATGTCTTTTCATCACAGGAGTGGCTGGAAGTCTCGTGTCAAAGGTCCACAAATCTGCAGCACCCGTTTAGCTGTTCACGGGTTTTATTTCCATACACTTAGACTTCCAGCACATGTTCTGGAAAAGTGGGAAACAGCAGTAACAGCTTCAAGGTTTAAAATAGCACAGGAGGGCCGGCCCTGTGGCTTAGCGGTTAAGCGCGTGCGCTCCACTGCTGGCAGCCCGGGTTCGGATCCTGGGCGTGCACCGACGCACCGCTTCTCTGGCCATGCTGAGGCTGTGTCCCACATACAGCAACTAGAAGGATGTGCAACTATGACATACAACTATCTACTGGGGCTTTGGGGGAAAAATAAATAAATAAAATTATTTAAAAAAAAATAGCACAGGAAATTGAATATTTTCCATGTTTTTTTGTTTTGTTTTGTTTTAACTTATGTATTAGAGGGGTTTTGTTCAAATGGGAACCACAGGAGTGTTCTTTTGGAGTGATGGTTTGCTTTTCGTCTTTTAATGGCCATATCTCTACACATTTGAGAAAACTCATGAGTGCACATAAAATATTTTATACATGTTTATATATGTGCTTTATATACATATAATTATTCGAAAATGAATAATATAATTGCTTTCATATGCTAGAAAAATGCTAAGCTCTCTTTTATTTTTTTTTATTTTTTTTTTTGGTGAGGAAGAGCGGCCCCGAGCTAACATCTGCCAATCCTCCTCTTTTTGCTGAGGGAGACTGGCCCTGGGCTAACATCCGTGCCCATCTTCCTCTACTTTATATGGGATGCCGCCACAGCATGGTTTGACAAGCGGTGCGTTGGTGCATGCCCAGGATCCGAACCTGTGAGCCCCGGGCCGCCAAAGCGGAGCGCGCGCACTTAACCACTGCGCCACTTGGCCGGCCCCTAAGCTCTCTTTAAGATTGTTTTTTCTGTGCTCAACTCTTTTTCACAGCACTGTGGGATCCTTCTGAGGAAGACTGCAGGACTGGGCAAGAAGGACTCAGTCCTCAACAGGCCTTTCCTGCAACCCTGTCTTCACTGAAAAAACACCCTCTAGGGTTGCACCTGCCCTCATCTCATACTCATAACTAGGAGTGAAGTGAAAGGGCTCCCGTAGTCTGTCGTTGAGTTAAAATCAGGTTCTCTGGACAGATATTTAGAAATACTATGGTTCTAAATCAAAAATATATCCCAAGCAGGATCTGCCTGGGGACACCTCATTCATCTGTATCAGCACCATTTCTATTCATTGCTATGCATAGACAATTTCCACTTCTTCATTTCCCAAATCAAAACTACTTTGTGTCTGCTTCCTTGGAAACATCTTTAGAAATCCACACATGCCCCCTCTGGAAAATTTCTCTGAGGCAACAACAGTGGAGTATGAACTGAGAGGTTGACAGAAGCATTGGAAGAACCCATGTCATGGGCCATTCTGTCAGCCACAGCAACCACAACATCCCATATTTATCATATCTGCTTGCTTACTTATTCATACAACACTTAGAAATTGACTGACTTTGAATTGGGGAACAAATGTTTCTAGAATTTTTGACATAACAGTCACACCATTAGCCTCTCCCTTCAGAAACGCCTTTACCATAAATGCTTGAGCAGCCTCCCATTATGCACACAAGAGTCTCTAAACCTTTCATTGTGGTGGACATAAGTTACCCAAGACATTCTTCTGCTGAAATTATTCTCATCTAGTGCTGCACACAATTAAATACAGCACTGCTGGAAACTGACAGTCTTGTAAATGGAGGCCCTCACAGCCTGACCTGATGGTCTTCCACAGCCAGCTTCCTGTTTTGCCTTGGGTCATGAATGCAGGACCCCTCAGGCTTGCTAATCAGTGGCCTTTTCAATGAAAAGATATGGGTACTTACAGGCTAGAGACAAAAATGGTGTTTCTGGCATATCCTATTTACAGTTTGAAGTGTGTCCCCTCTTCTCTGATTGATATAATCCATGTGGAGGCGGTCACTTCCTTTTCAGAAACAATGGCCACTTGGGGAGTCACCTGGGAGCACGTGAGTAACCAGGGTGTTCACACACTTTATAGACAGTGTGCAGCCACCACACCTGATGGAGTCCAGTGCAGAGATGCTGAGTTCTTTTCCAGATCAAACAGGCCATCTTTAATCAAAAATTGGATGCAGGCATCAGATCAACTGGTCAAACTCCTGACAGTCATGCTAGCAACAGAAAATCCCCTGGCCAAGAATTGAACTCATGTGCTCATTTTTACAGATCCCTTGGCCATTGCCAATGATCTAGCTGTCTCATCCCATCGCTAACAACTCCTTACACAAGGTTGCCCCTATGACATCAAGTACTCTGGGAATATCTTGCCTTACAATTACCAACAGGTCACTCTTTACTCTGCACATATTAAACTTCAATCTGCACAGGCTCATGTCATTGCTCAGGGTGATGAATTGATCCAAATTTCTGAGACACATACCAGCACCTCAGACCTGATGGTATTAACCTTGTCCGTTGGATCTAACATAAATAATCAAACACCATATTTTTGAGGACAAGGAAGGGGTCCCTATATCTGATGGCAAATAGACATTGTAGGCAAGATTCATAGCAAGAGCATAGCATCTTGCTATGCTCAGACCATGGTAGAAACTTATATAGAAAACTTACTCATGCTATCATACATCACCTCCTGAAACCAAAATGGAAAGACTCACCAAGACACTGTAGAAATTATTGATAATGTCAACTCATTTATCAAAATACAAGACGCTGGGCTCTTGAAAAAGGTATTTGATGGACCTTGTACCTCTCTTACAACCCCAGGCTAGCACCTCATATGATGGCCTAATGGCTGACTTGGACAAACCTTGTGTTCTTCTAAATAGGTCTTCCTGCTCTTTGAGTCATTAGTTAGATTCAGTCCCCAGTCTTTAGGGCCCATTACTTTGTCCTGATCATCAGGCTTACTGGC
Organism: Diceros bicornis minor; assembly: GCF_020826845.1. Classification (NCBI taxonomy): domain Eukaryota; kingdom Metazoa; phylum Chordata; class Mammalia; order Perissodactyla; family Rhinocerotidae; genus Diceros; species Diceros bicornis. The sequence continues at coordinate 6,801,530 of NC_080769.1, forward strand.
ATCTTATAAGTAGAGCCTTTCTATACTAGACATTCCCGTCAGAATGGGCACTCTACGGTCTTTGATTTACTGTAATAGTGCACACTGGCCACCTCTCTTATATCTCACTCCTGGGTCTTTATCCTAACATCACCTGTAGTCTGTGTACCCTGTGTGTCAATATATCATTTTGCTCATGCTCCTTCCAAACCTTTCTAGCCCATCAAACACAAATGTGCTGCTTTCCTACCATTTGCATGCATGTGCTCATTGTCATGGGAGTCACTGGTCCTGACCTGGGCACACATGATGTCATTCAACAAACACACCATTAATGCCAATCTAGAAATGGCCAAAAATCTCAAAATACTTGTAGCAGACAGCTAATGTTTTAGATGTTTTCCCTGAAGGACAATTCCCTGGCAGCCATGGTAGCTGATGACTACCTATTAGGTTTGGATTAATTATTATTAGGGAGAGTTCTGTTCCCCTAAAAGGGCTGCTTGTTGCATGTGGGCAGGCTACGCTGGCAAGGTGCCACCAATAACACAAGAAATGAGACAACAAATTAAAATAAACAGTAGCATTATTAAAATATTTGAACAGAGTTCTGGAACCACACTGACACACTTTCCTGGATTTCTCCAACACTTTGGAATGATAGGATTCAAATGTAGTTTTAGAGTCTTTGTCGTCTTAGTGATGTTCATTGTGTTTTTCACATGACTTTTTAATTACTGTTCCAATCAAATTCATTTAAATGAGATGTGTCATTATTCGGTCAACAAAGCTCAGGAGTGAACTTGAATAAATAAAGTCACTGACTTCATCTTTGGTATTTGACTCTCAATCAGCTTTAGGTACCTTCTCATGCTGCCTGGTCCACAATGGTAAACAAGTTAGGAAAGTTCACACAACCCTTTTCTTTGTGCCCGTGGGTAGCAGGGTCAAACCTTTAAAACCTACAGCCTCTACCCCACACTCTTAAAGGGCCAACCCATTGTCCTTTGCACAAGTTACCTCCACCTGCTTATCCTTGCCCTACTCTCCTTAGAAAGTACCTGTGAGTAATAAACATATTTCTAGTCACTAGATGTATGTGGCAACATCAGTCTTGCCATCCAATCCCATTTTAGGTAAGGTGTCAATCCTGCCCCCAAAAGGGCAACGATACTACAGAAGGTAAGCCAGGGAAAATCTTTTGGGTGATTCACAGGTATTCAATGTAGGGAATTTTTATAAGAGGAGAAAAAGAAATCCAAATGCAGAGATCCCTGTATGACAATGTGTTTCGATGCATTGGTCACCAAAACTTTGAAAACACCCACCTGGCTCTAGCAGTAGAATCAATAAGTTAAAATCATATAGTCTCACAAGGGAAATATATAGAAACAGATGGGAATGGGTGGTTTCTCTTCCGATAAGTAAAGAGCTCTGAGTGATCACTCTCATCTTCACAAGAAAAATACTGAATACTCTGCAAAGGAGCACCTCTTCTTAGACCCATAAGAGATTTGAGGTTACATGGCAAACAATGCCCCCAAGTGAGGTACCAGGGTGAGAAACAACTGGAGGCAGCCACTTTCTAGGAACACATCAACTGTGGTAGATGGATGAATGAAGACACAATATGGATTATCTTGAGAGTTAAAATCTCTAGGGGGCTCCAGTCTTAGAGGGCCCCCCCAAATTTTATGAATGTTTCCTTCAGCAGCCCAACCTGGTTCTCATAGTGAAGATCAGACAAAATTGCCTGTTGCTTCATGCAGGAAATGGGGGAAAACATTATGATATACATGAAAAGCATTTTGTTGTGTGTCATGTAGACCATCCCTCAAAGGAAACTAAAGTGCCAAAGTCTTATCTGATTGGGCAAAGTGCACATAGACACCTGCGGTCACTTCAGGTTCCTCTCTGACAAAAGGGGAGGAAATCTAGGTGTTAAGAACCTGTTCTGAAGTTTACAGTCCAGAGATTCTTTACCACCAAACATTGTAGGTTTCATCATAACAGAAGAGGACATTTTCCCTTTCAAATACCTGACACCATATCAGCAGGGTCCCAGGATAAAAACAGTGGATTAAAACAGACCTGCAAGACACAGACTCTACTTAAGAATGAGTGTCTAGGGAAACCCAAACACACCAGGGAAATAAGTACACGGTCACTACAGACTATGAAGCCCCTGACACCTCCAGCTGCAGCAAACATTAAACATAGTCTGATACCCATTCAAGAAATAATAACACCTCACTCTAGAGGCGTATTTATCTCAAATCGTATTGTGAAAATTCACAAATATGTGGAAACTAACTAACACACTCTTGGACAAACCATGGCGTCAAAGACAAAATCAAAGGGGAATTTATTACATAGGTTGCTGAAGTAAGAAAAAGGAAATTTAAAAAATGTCTTGAGAAGAAGTCAAGATGGCGGCATAGGCAGACTCTGAACTCACCTCCTCCTGTGGACACAGTCAATTTACAACTATTTGTGGAAAAATTACCCCTGAAGGAGAACTGAAAACTGGATAAGAGGAACTCCTGCAACAAAGGACAATCCCAATTGAGGTGGAAGAGGCAGAAACTCCCTTCTGGAGAGAAAAAATGCCGCCTTCACAAGCCGCCAGCCTCACGGCTGCTTGGGAGCAGCCCACAGGTACGCAGCCCTCCCTGGAGGAGCGGGGTCCTGAGCCGGGGAACGCTCCCACTGTGGGCATTTTGTGGACCCAGCACAATCGAGACGAGTGGCATAATATCTGACTTTGCCTGCCACTAAAACATTGCGGAGTACCTCCAGAAAAGCTGGTTCACAAAGAAATTAAAACCGGCTCGTAAAGGGCCCACGCGCAAACTCACCCATTTCAGAAAGCAACCTAAAATCACCAGAAAGAAAGGTGCACAGTGCTTGGGTGAAGAAAGAGTCACCTGATAGGCCCTGAGTGCACCTCGGTGAGAGGTGAGACCTCTCCAGGGACTGGGACATTGGCGGCAGCCATTGTTGTGGCCTGGTGTGGGCGTGCTGACACAGACGCCATTGGAGTTCTCCCTGGGCCTGCTGGCCCAGGTCTGCCCCACCCACTAGAGCACCGATTTCATCCAGCTCAGCCAGGGCAGGCAGCCCACCCTAGAGACTGGCCCCACCCAACAACAAGCCCTCAGGCAACTTGTGGGCCTGCATAGATTGGTGACTGGATTCTCTGCAGCCTGGCAACTGAGGCCATTTCTGTGGGGCAGGGCGTGCACAAGGAGCGGGTGGAGAGTGTGGCGCAGTGGTGGAGAGTGTGGGGCTCCCGCCATGGAGAAACTGGGTCCATTTGAGGAGGTCAGGGCGAGCACACGGGGCAGGACTGTGTTGCCTGTGCGTGTGGACCTGTGAGTGGCTGGGCCTGTCAGCTGCAGAAGACTTGTGCTTCTCAAAGACCCACATAGCGGGTTTGCCCCACCTTACAAAGCCTGAAACAATTGGGTGCTCCTGTGCCTGAGGCCAGCCCCACCCAGCTGCAATCCTCAGAGAGCTGACAAGAGACCTAAAGGCTGGAGGCTTATAGCTCTTGTAAGCCCCTGAGCCTAACAACCTGCCACGCTGGGGGCCTACTCACTTAAAAGAAATACTGCAACACAAATGTGGTATTAGATCTTGCAGCCAACTGTGCTGGGGCTCCCCACACCTGATAAAGAGACTGAAGGGCCCACAACAACTACGAACAGCTGAGCAGTACAACAGCTGACCAAGAGCATAACTCGGCCTCCCTGGCACCTACAGGGAGAGCAAACAGGCCACAACAGAAGGACACACATAGCCCACATAGGGGTCCCCCCTGGAACATTGAGAACTGAGGGAAGCACACTGCAGGCCTCCTACGGCATCACTTATATAAGGTCACCTATCCAAGAGCAGGAGACGTAGCTGACCTGCCTAATACATAGACACAAGCACAGGGAAAGAGGCAAAATGAGGAGGCAAAGGAATACATTCCAAGTAAGGGGACAGGACAAAACCCTAGAAAAGGAACTAAGTGAAACATAAATGAGCAACCTACCCGACAGAGAGTTCAAACTAAGAGTGTTAAGGATGCTCACTGATTGGGGGAGAAGAATAGATGAACTCAGTGAGAATGTCAACAAAGAAATGGAAGATATAAAAAAGAACCAATCAGAAATGAAGAATACAATACTGGAAATGAAAAATTCACTAGAGGGACTCAAAAGCAGAGTAGAGGATAAAGAAGAACGGATCTGTGAGCTGGACGAAAGACTAGAAGAAATTACCCAAGCTGAACAGGTAAAAGAGAAAAGAATTAAAAAGAGTGAGGACAGTCTAAGGGACCTCTGGGACAACATCAAGCGCACTAACATCCGTGTTATAGGTGTCCCAGAAGGAGAAGAGCGAGACAAAGGGGCAGAGAATCTATTTCAAGAAATAATAGATGAAAACTTCCCTAACCTAAGGAAAGAAACAGACATCCAGGTACAGGAAGCACAGAGAGCCCCAAACAAGATAAACCCAAAGAGGCCCACACCAAGACACATCATAATCAAAATGTCCAGAATTAAAGATAAAGAGAGAATCCTAAAAGGCGCAAGAGAAAGACAAGTTACATACAAAGGAAACCCCATAAGGCTATCAGCTGACTTCTCAGCAGAAACCTTACAGGCTAGAAGAGAGTGGCACGATATATTTAAAGTGCTAAAAGGAAAAAACTTACAGCCAAGAATACTCTACCCAGCAAGGTTATCATTCAAAATGGAAGGTGAGATCAAAAATTTCCCAGACAAGCAAAAATTAAAGGAGATTTTCACCAAGAAACCAGTGCTACAAGAAATGTTAAAGGGACAGATTTAAGGGGAAAAGAGAAGACCACAAATTGGAAAAATTATCTATTTCCATGATAAGAACGTAATGGATACAAATGAACAAAAAAGAGGTTAGATATGATATCAAAAACATAAAATGAGGGAGGAGGGGAGTTAAAGAGTAGAGCTTTCAGACAGAGGTCAAACTAAAGAGACCATCAATTCTGTATAAAAGGAGAAAGGAACAGAGAAGGACTACTAAAACACTGAGAAAAAAAATGGCAGTAAGTACATACTTATCAATAGCTACTTTAAACGCTAATGGACTAAATGCTCCAATTAAAAGGCATAGGGTGGCGCCGGCCCCGTGGCTTAGCGGTTGAGTGCGTGCGCTCCGCTGCTGGCGGCCCGGGTTCGGAACCCCGCGCGCGCACCGACACACCGCTTCTCCGGCCATGCTGAGGCCACGTCCCACATACAGCAACTGGAAGGATGTGCAAGTACGACATATAACTATCTACTGGGGCTTTGGGGGAAAAATAAATAAATAAAATCTTTAAAAAAAAAAAAAAGGCATAGGGTGGCTGATTGGTTAAAACAACAAGACCCATATATATGCTGCATACAAGAGACACACTTCAGACCTAAAGACACTCACAAACTGAAAGTGAAGGGATGGAAAAAGGTAATCCACGCAAATGGCAATGAAAAGAAAGCTGGGGTAGCAATACTCATATCAGACAAAATAGACTTTAAAACAAAAACTGTAAAAAGAGACAAAGAAGGGCATTACATAATGACCAAGGGAACAATCCAACAAGAGGCTATAACACTTGTAAATATCTACATACCCAATGTAGGTGCACCTAAATATATAAAGCAATTATTAACAGACATAAAAAGAGAAATAGACAGTAACACAATAATAGTAGGGGACTTTAACACTCCACTTACACCAACGGATAGATCATCCAAACAGAAGATCAATAAGGAAACACTGGCCTTAAATGACACACTTGAACAGATGGACCTAGTAGATATATACAGAGCATTCCATTCAAAAACCGAAGAATACGTGTTGTTTTCAAATGCACATGGAACATTCTCCAGGATTGATCACATATTAGGCTACAAAACAAGTCTCCATAAATTTAAGAAGACTGAAATAATACCAAGCATCTTTTCTGACCACAATGGTATGAAACTGGAAATCAATTATAGGAAGAAAATCAGAAACGCCACAAATACGTGGAGATTAAACAAAATGCTACTGAACAACGACTGGGTCAATGAAGAAATCAAGGATGAAATCAAAAAATACCTGGAGACAAATGAAAATGAAAATACGACATGCCAGAATTTATGGGATACAGCAAAAGCAGTTCTAAGAGGGAAGTTTATAGCGATACGGGCCTATCTCAACAAACAAGAAAAATCTCAAATAAACAATCTAACAATGCACCTAAAGGAATTGGAAAAAGAAGAACAAACAAAGCCCCAAATCAGTAGAAGAAGGGAAATAATAAAAATCAGAGCAGAAATAAATGAAATAGAGACTAAAAAAAAAAATAGAAAAGATTAATAAAACTAAGAGCTGGTTCTTTGGGAAGATAAACAAAATTGACAAACATTTAGCTAGACTCACCAAGAAAAAAAGAGAGAAGGCACAAATAAGTAAAATCAGAAATGAAAGAGGAGAAATTACAACAGACACCTCAGAAATACAGAAGATTATAAGAGAATACTATGAAAAGCTACATGCCAACCAATTTGACAATCTGGAAGAAATGGATAAATTCTTAGAATCATACAACCTTCCAAAACCAGATTAAGAAGCAGTAGAGAATTTGAATAGCCCAATCACCAGTAAGGAGCTCAAAACAGTAATCAAAAACCTCCCCCCAAATAAAAGTCCAGGACCAGACAGCTTCCCTGGTGAATTCTACCAAACATTCAAAGAAGACTTAATACCTAGCCTTCTCAAACTCTTCCAAAAAATTGAGGAGACTCCCTCATTCATTCTACGAAGGCGGCATTACCCTGATACCAAATCCAGACAAGGACAACACAAAAAAAAAACAAAATTACAGGCCGATATCACTGATGAATGTCGATGCAAAAATCCTCAACAAAATACTAGCAAATCGCATACAACAATACGTTAAAAAGATTAGACAGCATGATCAAGTGGGATTTATCCCTGGTATGCAGGGATGGTTCAACATTCGCAAATCAATCAACGTCATACACCACATTAATAAAATGAAGAATAAAAATCACATGATCATCTCAATAGATGCAGAGAAAGCATTTGACAAGATACAGCATCCATTTATGATAAAAACTCTGAATAAAATGGGTATAGAAGGAAAGTATCTCCAGATACTAAAGGCCATATATGACAAACCCACGGCTAATATCATCCTCAATGGTGAAAAACTGAAACCTAGCCCTCTAAGAACAGGAACCAGACAAGGATGCCCACTCTCACCATTCCTATTAAACATAGTAGTGGAAATCCAAGCCAGAGTAATCAGGCAAGAAAAAGAAATAACAGGGATCCAAATTGGAAAGGAAGAAGGGAAACTGTCACTATTTGCAGATGACATGATTTTATATATAGAAAACCCTAAAGAACCCACCAGAAAACTTTTAGAAGTAGCAAACGAATATGGCAAAGTTGCAGGACACAAAATCAACATACAAAAATCAGTTGCATTTATAGAAATGCACACTAACAACGAAGTAGCAGAAAGAGAAATTAAGAATACAATCCCATTTACAATTGCAACAAAAAGAATAAAATACCTAGGAATAAACTTAACCAAAGAGGTGAAAAATCTGTACACCGAAAACTATAAAACATTGCTGAAAGAAATTGAAGACACAAAGAAATGGAAAGATATATTGGAAGAATTAACATAGTTAAGATGTCCATACTTCCTAAAGCAATCTATAGAATCAATGCAATCCCTATCAAAGTTCCAACAACATTTTGCACAGAAATAGAACAAAGAATCCTAAAATTTAGATGGAACAACAAAAGACCCCGAATAGCTAAAGGAATCCTGAGAAAAAAGAACAAAGCCGGAGGTATCACACTCCCTGATTTCAAAAGATACTACAAAGCTATAGTAATGAAAACAGCATGGTACTGGCACAAAAACAGACACACAGATCAATGGAATAGAATCGAAAGCCCAGAAATAAACCCACACATCTATGGACAGATAATCTTCGACAAAGGAGCCAAGAACATACAATGGAGAAAAGAAAGTCTCTTCAACAAATGGTGTTGGGAAAACTGGATAGCCACATGCAAAAAAATGAAAGTAGACCCTTACCTTACACCACACACAAAAATTAACTCCAAATGGATTAAAGACTTGAATGTAAGACCTGAAACTATGAAACTTCTAGAAGAAAACATAGGCAGTACGCTCTTCGACATCAGTCTTAGCAACATATTTTCAAGCACCATGTCTGACCGGGCAAGAGAAACAATAGAAAAAATGAACAAATAGGACTACACCAAACTAAAAAGCTTCTGCACAGCAAAGGAAACCATTAACAAAAGGAAAAGACAACCTAACAATTGGAGAAGATATTTGCAAACCATATATCTGATAAGGGGTTAATCTCCAAAATATATAAAGAACTCATGCATCTCAACAACAAAAAAACTAACAACCCAATTAAAAAATGGGCAAAAGACCTGAACAGACATTTCTCCAAAGAAGATATACAGATGAGCAACAGACACGTGAAAAGATCTTCAAAATAATTAACTATCAGGGAAATGCAAATCAAAACTACAATGAGATATCACCTCACACCCATCAGAATGGCTATAATTAAGAAGACAGGAAACAACATGTGTTGGAGAGGATGTGGAGAGAAGGGAACTCTCATACACTGCTGGTGGGAGTGTAAACTGGTGCAGCCACTATGGAAAACAGTATGGAGATTCCTCAAAAAATCAAGGATAGAACTACCATACGATCCAGCTAATCCACTGTTGGGTATTTATCCAAAGAACTTTAAAACACCAATGTGTAAAGATACGTGCACCCCTGTGTTCATTGCAGCGTTATTCACAATAGCCAAGACTTGGAAGCAATCTAAGTGCCCATCAAGGGACGAATGGATAAAGAAGATGTGGTATATATACACAATGGAATACTACTCAGCCATAAGAAACGATGAAATCCACCATTTGTGACAACATGGATGGACATTGAGGGTATTATGCAAAGTGAAATAAGTAGAGGGAGAAGGTCAAATACCGTATGATTTCCTTCATTAAGTAGACGTTAAAAACAACAACAAACAAACTCATAGACACAGAGATTGGATTGGTGGTTACCAGAGGGGAGGAGGGGAGGGAGGAGGGTGAAAGGGATAATTCGGCACATGTGTGTGGTGATGTGTTGTAATTAGTATTTGCGTGGTGAACATGATGTAATCTATGCAGAAATAGAAGTATAATGATGTACACCTGAAATTTATACAATGTTATAAGCCAAGGTTACTGCAATAAACAAAAAATTTTTAAAAAATGTCTTGAGACAAACAAATATGAAATGACAACTTGAGAAAACTTGTGAGATGCAGCATAAGGAGTAGTAAAAGGGAAGTTTGTAGTGAAAAACACCTATATTAAGAAAAAAGATATCAAATTAACCACCTAAATTTACACTTCAAGGAACTAGAAAAGGAAAAACAAAATAAACTCAGGGTTAGTTAAAATCAGGAAATAATAAATATTAAAGTAAAAATAGAGAACGGAAAAATAATATTTTCTATTCTTTTAAAAATAAACAAAATCAGCAAACTCTTAGGTAGACTAACAATGAGGAGAGAACACTCAAGTACATAAAATCAGAAATGAATGAGGATATACTACAATGGATGCCTAAAAATAAAAAGGATATAAAACGACTATTATGGGGCCGGCCTGGTTGCGGAGCAGTTAAGTTTACGAGCTACGCTTCAGCGGCCCAGTGTTCACCGGTTTGGATCCCAGGCGTGGACCTATGCACTGCTTATCAAGCCATGCGGTGGGGACATCCCATATAAAGTAGAGGAAGATGGGCCTGGATGCTAGCCCAGGGCCAATCTTCCTCAGCAATAAAGAGGATTGGCTACAGATGTTAGCTCAGGGCTAATCTTTCTCAAAAAAAAAAAAAAAAGGACTATTATGAACATTTATATGCAAAAATTGGATCACTTAGAAGAAATGGACCGATTCCTAGATACATGCAACCTACCAGGAAAGAATTAAACATTAGGAAGCCTGATCATATCACATTACCAAATAACAACGTAGTCAAAGAATTAGTATCAATCCTTGCTAAACTCTGACAAAAACGAAGGAGAAGAAACTCTTCCAAACTCATTTTATGAGGCCAGCAACTCCCTGATATCAAAGTGAGACAAAGACACTAGAGGAAAAGAAAACTACAAGCCAATATCTTTGTGTCAACTTGCCTCGACCATAGTGCCCAGATATTAGTTCAAACATTCTACTGGATGTTTCTGTGCAGGGTTCTTTTTCAAGAGATTACCATTTCAATGGGTGGCATTTGAGTAAATCAGCACTCACTTCAAGGTGGATGTCTCTCATCCAATCAATTCTACTTCAATTCATTTTTTTTTTTTTGTGAGGAAGATCAGCCCTCAGCTAACATCCATGCTAATCCTCCTCTCTTTTTGCTGAGGAAGACTGGCTCTGAGCTAACATCTATTGCCAATCCTCCTTCTCTCCCCACCCCCCACCAAAGCCCCAGTAGATAGTTGTATGTCGTGGTTGCACATCCTTCTAGTTGCTGCATGTGGGACGCGGCCTCAGCATGGCCGGAGAAGAGGTGCCTCGGTGCACTCCCGGGATACGAACCCGGGCCGCCAGTAGCGGAACGCGTGCATTTAACCGCTAAGCCACGGGGCCGGCCCCTCTAATTCAATTCTTAATAGGACACAGACTGACCTTCCCTGAACAAGAATGAACTCTGCCTATCAGCTGCATGTGTACGTGAACTACAATTCTTCCTTTGGTTTCCTGGCTTGCTCATCTAGACTAGAGATTTTTGACTTAACTAAGTCTTTATATTCCCACAAGTCACTTTCTTTTTTTTTTTTTTTTTTTGTGAGGAGGTCAGCCCTGTGCTAACGTCTGCCAATCCTCCTCTTTTTTTTTTTTTTTTTTTTTTTTTGCTGAGGAAGACTCGCCCTGGGCTAACATTCCTGCCCATCTTCCTCCACTTTGTACGGGACGCCGCCATAGCATGGCTTGCCAAGCAGTGCGTCGGTGCGCGCCCGGGATCCGAACCAGCGATTCCCGGGCTGCCGCAGCAGAGAGCGCACACTTAACCGCTTGTGCCACCAGGCCGGCCCCCAAGTCACTTTCTTAAAACAAAAAAAGAAATGAATAAATGATATATATGTATACACACACACACTTACACACATCATGTTGGTTCTGTTTTTCTGGTGAACCCTAGCTAACACCATAATTTATTTGTAATATTTTATAGATTGAACGCATGATTCATTTTAAATGGGAAGCCATTTGTGTGTAATTCTGTAAACAACTTTTATGAAATGTTCAATACCTTTTTGAAAACAATAAAAAATAAATTTCCTGTTTGTTCCCACATAAGATGACAAGTGATATTAGATCTTCTTCCTTCCTACTTCAAACTGGTGAGTATCAAGTGGAATGGGCTTCATACTAAATGTATCAGGGTGGTGTGAGAGTGAGAGAAGCTCTGCTGACCTACTCCCCAATAAAACTGGTGAATATTATTTTCATAAACATTTAAAGCCACTGGAAATGGTCCTAAAAGCAAACATGAAATAATGAACATTTACTCAAGAAAATCTATGAAGTTTTGTAAGAAACATGAGAATCTGTGGTATTGGAACCAAGGGCACTGCCTCCCTAGCTCCTCCCAGTTCACACTGGTGAAGACCCCACTCCAGACTCCTGCAGTCTAGAACACATGGCACCCTGTCAACTCAGCTCCCACTAACAGGGCTCTTACTGAGAGGGACAGGACATCAACATTTCAAATCTTGTGCCCAGCTACCTGTTGCTGAGGGTAAGTAAGTGCTGGGAGAGTGTGCTTGAAAAGTGGGGACGCCATTGTTTCAGTCCCTACACATGGAACTGAGGTGATGCCTTGGAGTGGTGTGCTGACAGTACTTGGGCCTCATCACCTTTGTTCCATCTCATGAGGTGAATGTAACATAAGTCACTTGTGAGGGGCCAGGAGACACAACTGAGAGGACCTCTGCCTGCTGTCTCTATTGCACTGAGCCCTCAGCTCCTAAAATGGGATTGTCATTCAGAGAGAGGCTTCCCATTGTCCTCAAAACAGCTCCTGGGTTATGGAATAGAGATTTTGTCTGAACATGGCAGTGACGTGAGCCATAGAACACAAAGCTCTTAATCACCTTCCAAAAAATTAACTTGGTTGGCCCAAGATTATGAGAAGTTCAAGTCAAAGGACACTCTCAAGAAAGTAGTGAAAGGCAGTTAGCAGTAGACTCATACAATTATTGAAGATACAGTTGAGAATGTAGGCTGACTATTTTTCTAAACAAAAACCAGTGAATTAGACTGTTGAGAGGAGGCTTACAAGGCTCAGAACAAATATCACCCAGTGACTTCAGAAAGTATTTCAATAGAGAAACCAGAATTTTATTGACTTGTTTGGTAGAACAGGTTATGCCCAAGGTCATTGGTGAAAACTATGGACCAACCAGCCAGCAATTATTGGAATTTAACCACTGGTTGTGGTTCATGAAAGAGAAAGAGAGCTCTCCCATTATCACTGTCCTAGAAAAGTAGGCTTTCCCAAAGGTGTGTCTGATTGTAGGAGCTATGTCAGAAGTTTCACTAGTTGTGGAGGACACAGACTTAAATCCAGCTGGTCACTAAACAAATAAATAAGCCATTACAGTAAAAAAAAAAAAAAAAAAAAAAAAAGGAGAGAGAACAGTACCTGGAGTTACTATATTACATTTCTTTCAATGTCTGATTTGCAACAAAATTAAAGGAAATACAGAGACACAGGAAAGTAGGAACCAGATACAGGGAAAACACAGCAGTTGAAAAAATGCTATCAGGCAATCCCAGTAAAATTCACAGCTGACATCTCAGTATAAAAAACAGAGGTCAGAAGGCAGAAGAATAACATTTTCAAAGTGCATAAAGAAAAAAACTCAACCAACAATCCTATATTCACCAAAACTACCTTGTAAAAAATGAAAGTGAAATAAAGATTTTCCAAGATAAACAAAATTGAGAGAATATGTTGATAGCCACGGCCATGCAAGGATGATTGAAGGAGTTCTTCAGGGTGAAAGCAAGTGACTCCAGGTGGTAAATTCATATCAATACAGAGACACTAAAACATCAGTGTAAGTAATTATTTAAGTATGAAGGACAGAATCAGTACCTATTTTCTCCTTTCTTCTCTTAATTTATATCAAAGGAATTGTATAAAATATTATGTATGTAAAGTGCTGTTGGGACTATAATATGTAGAAATGTAACATATGTTTAATATTTTTACCTATGCATAAAAGACATGGTGGGAACAAAGCTGCATTTAGCTAATAAAATGACTACAGATGGTAAAGAAATAAGTACAACAATAAATTATTGGGTTATATCATTAATAGATATAATCTGCATAACCATATGACAAAAATGGCAAAAGGGAATAGAGCAATATATGAGTAACGTTGCCAAGTACAACTGGAATCAAGGTTGTATAAATCTGAAGCTCATTCCTATAAATTAAGACATATATGTTAAGCAGTAGTGCAACCCTCCCAAAAAACTTCAAAAATATAGTGAAAAACATTTAAGATTTAAAATACTACATTAGGAAATATTCACTTAATGCAATAGAAAGCTATAAAGGAGGAGTAGAGAAGCTAACAACAACTTAAGAATGTAGAAATCAAAAAGTAAAATGGCAGATGTAACTGTAATTGTGTCAATAGTACTAAATGTGAATGGGTTACATTATCCAAACAGGAGAAAGAGACTGTCACCTCAGATTAAAAAAATAAATAAAATGATGATCAAAATATATGCTACATGTGGGAAACACACTTTAGATTCAAAGATATAAATAGATTGAATATAGGGGCCGACCCGGTGGCGTAGCGGTTAAGTGTGCATGCTCCACGTCGGTGGCCTGGGGTTCGCAGGTTCAGATCCCGGGTGCAAACCGATGCACAGCTTGTCAAATCATGCTGTGGCGGTGTCCCATATAAAGTAGAGGAAGATGGGCACGGATGTTAGCCCAGGGCCAGTCTTCCTCAGCAAAAGGAGGAAGAGTGGCCCTGGATGTTAGCTCAGGGCTAATCTTCCTCATAAAAAAAAAATTGATTGAATATAAAAGTTTGGGAAAGATACATCTGTAAACAGCCCCCACAAGATAGCTGGAGAGATAATACAAATACCTGGCCAAATAGACTTCAAAACAAAAAATATAACTAGAGATATCAAAGGACATAATATCATGCTGAAAGGCTCAAAGTTTATGGGCTGTATCTCGAACACAAAATAGAAAATGATTTTTAGTTTTCTATATTAGTATAGTATACTATAGCCATCAGTGCCTATACTAGCAAAGAAAAGAGATCTCAAATCAGTAACCTAACCGTTCACCTAAACAGAGTTCAAAAGATGAGGTAACAAACTTATCACAAGGAGAAAAGGAGATAAGAAAATCAGAGCAGAAATTAATGAAATGAGGAATAGAAAAACCACAGAGAAAATCAATGAAACCAAAAGTGGGTTCCATGGAAAGTTTAAGAAAATTGACAAATCTTCACCGAGATTGATCTAGAGAAAAAGAAGGAAGATTCAAATTAATACAGTCAAGAGAAAAGAGAGATATTACTATTGACATTACAGAAATTAAAAAAGTTTTAAAAGAATTTCATATACATAGTATGGCAAGAAACTATGTAACTCAAACGAAATGGATAAATTCCTTGAAAGACACAAAGTACTGAAAATAACTCAAGAAACAATAGAAAAGCTGAATAGAACTGTAATAAGTAGTTAAATCAGTAAACGAAAAACCCTCTAAGTAAGATTAGACCCAGATGACTGCAACTCAGAATTCTCCAAAACCCTCAAAGAAGGTTTATTATGGATTCTTTTACATATTCTTCTAAATAATAGAATGGAGACAACACTTCATACTCATTTTATAAAGCCAGTATTTCTCTGAGAAAACCAAGTATATCGCCAAAAAAGCCACACGCCTATTTCTTTTGTGAATATGGGTGCAAAAAAACTCAAGAAACACTTGCAAGCCCAATCTAGCAACATATAAAAAGAATTATACACCATGACCAAGTGGGTTTATAACAAGGATGAAAAGTTGGATTAACATCTCAAAATCTATTAATGTAATAAAGGATATCAGTAGACTAAAAATCAAAAGTGGCAGATCATTTCAATAGATCAAGGAAAATAATTGACAAAATCAGTAACTTTTCATGATTAAAACACTCCAATTACCAGGAATAGAAGGGAACTTCCTTACCTCATAATCAGTATCTGCGGAAAACCCACAGCTAAGATTATACAATAGATTGTAAAAAACTGGATGCTTTCCCCTGAAGACATGAACCAAAGAAGGATGTCTGCTCTTGCCACTTTTATTCTGTAATATACTGGAGATTTTAGCTAGAGCCATTATGCAAGAAAAAGAAATAAAATGCACAAAGATCATTTAGGAAGATATAAAACTCCCTCTACTTCCAGATGAGGTATCTTGTGTAAGGGTTTAGAATATGTCACCTCAAAATAGGGCACATTGACATATTATTTTAGATTAATGGTGCTTGAGAAAAAGGCATGGCAAGAAAGACACTGTGGCCCTCCTTTGTCCCCCTGAAAGCAGGAGATGAATTTCCCACGTGGACGGTACCCTCCTTGAACCGGGAGGGCAGAAGGCAACCTTATCACCAGAGACAGGGAATTTAAGGCTGAGAAGGCTATAGAAACAAACCTTGTTATTTCTTCACCATTTACTAACCCTAGCCCAAACCCCTCTGCATTCTCCATCTTCCCAAATTTATTTTTTGTGTAAAAGGCACGTGGCTGGCCCCGTGGCTTAGCGGTTAGGTGCGTGCACTCCGCTCCTGGCGACCCGGGTTCGGATCCCGGGCGCGCACC
Organism: Diceros bicornis minor; assembly: GCF_020826845.1. Taxonomy (NCBI): domain Eukaryota; kingdom Metazoa; phylum Chordata; class Mammalia; order Perissodactyla; family Rhinocerotidae; genus Diceros; species Diceros bicornis. Next base: position 6,817,517 of record NC_080769.1, read on the forward strand.
GACGCACCGCTTCTCTGTCCACGCAGAGGCCATGTCCCACATACAGCAACTAGCAGGACGAGCAACTATGACATACAACTATCTACTGGGGCTTTGGGGGAAAAATAAATAAACAAAATTAAAAAAAAATAAAAATAAAAGGCACAAAATCTTCCTATTCTGGTTACTTCTTTGAGTCTCATCTTGTTATGAGGCTCCCATACATAGGTAATTAAATTTTTCTTCTGTTAATCTGTCTTTCATCACTTTAATTATCAGACCAGCCAAAAAACCTGGAAGAGAAGGGGAAATTTTTCAGCCCATATACTTGCATATAGAAACTTTAAGAGGTCCATCAAAACACTATTAGAACTGATAACTGAATTGTGTGATCTCATAGGATACAGGATCAAAATATAAAGACGGATTGTGAGGTCTGCCCGTGGTGGAGCGGTTAAGTGCGCACGCTCCGCTGCTGGCGGCCTTGGTTTGGATCCCGGGTGCACACCGATGCATCACTTGGCAGGCCGTGCTGTAGCGGCGTCCCACATACAGTGGAGGAAGACGGGCTCGGATGTTAGCTCAGGGCCAGCCTTCCTCAGCAAAAAGAGGAGGATTGGCATGGATGTTAGCTCAGAGACATCTTCCTCACACACACACAAAAAAATGGATTGTATTTCTATATACTTGCAATAAACAATCTGATAATGAAATTAAGAAAATAAATACATTGACAATAGCATCAAAAGGAGTAAGATACTTAGGAATAGATTTAATAAAGAAAAACACAAATACTATGAAATCTACACATATTATCAAAAGAAATTAATAAAGGTATAAATAAATTGGAAAATATCCCAATTTGATGGATCAGAATACTTACTGTTGAAATGTCACATCTCCCCAAAATGATCCGAGAGTCAAGGCCATACTGATCCCCCAATCCCAGTTAATTTCTTTATCGAAATTGGGAAGTTGATTCTTACGTTTATATGGTATTGCAGGGAACCAGAATAGCCAAACAATTCTTGCTAAAGAAAAACAAATTGGTTGGACATACATTGCCTGATTTCAAAACTTTGTACGAAGCAACGGTCACCAAGATGCTGTGGTACTGACACAAGGTTAGAGATACAGATCTGTGGAATAGATTGAGATTTGAGAAATAAATGCACACATCGATGGTCAACTGATTTTTTTAAAAGGTGCCAAGAACGGGAAAAGAATATTCTTTTCATAAATTGCTGCTGGGCCAAGTGGATAGCCATATGAAAAGAAAGAGGTTGCACACTTAGATCACACCACACACACTAATTTACCAAGAAGAATCAAAGACCTACATGTAAGAGTAAAACCATAACACTCTTAGATAAAACAGAGGAAAAACTTCCTGACCTTGAATTTGGCAAAGAATTGTTAGATATAATACTAAGAGCAAAAACGGGGAAAAAGGGGAATTTAATGACTTTTGTGCTTCAAAGGACACCATTAAGAAAGTGAAGATACCCTTTGGAACACTTGTGCGCTTTTGGTGAGACTATAATATCATGTTCATGGCATGAAAAACAATATGGCAGTTCCTCAGTAGATTACAAACTGAGTTACCATCTGATCTAGCAATTCTATTTCTGGGGAAGTACCAAAAAGAATTGAAAGCAGAGACTCAGACACATACATGTCCACTCGTGTTCACATTAGCATTATCCACAATAGCCAAAAGGTGGAAGTAACCCAAGCGTCCTTCCTTCTACAGTTGAATGGATCAAAATTCTGCCAGTGGCTTTTAATATCTCCATGGTCCAGACAGGGCCCGTGATTTTCCCTCAAGACTAATGCTTAGGCATCACGAAGTCAATTTTGAAGAGAAAAACAACTATTTTGAGTTACTGTCTAGGAGTTTTACAGGATGACACCACGCTCACACTCAAAGTCTGGACATCTATATAAAGACTTGAGCTTAGACTTCCATCCATAAGTCTCCAGTTTGCTTTCCCTGGGGCACCTTTTAAAATAACCACTGAGAGTTGAGCCCCTGAAAAGTTAGTGACCTCTGCCCCAACCACCTGATAAGTAATGGGTACTTGCTACCCTGCTCTCTATCTCTTGCTGGCTCATGACCTGGGACAGAGGACTGCCCTTCCTCCAGCTCATTGTGACCCCACCCCATTTCTACAATCTGTAAGTAACAAATCTTGTGACATTCCTTCCTTTGTGTGGGGCCTTCGATCAAAAGATCCCATGGTTTTCACTTCCCCAAAGTGGGAGCTCAGATGCTGAGGGAGCTACCTACTGACCCCACGTGGTTGGCTTGTACCTTCCCAATCAGCAGATCACAATCTGCCTACACTGAATTTATTTATTTATTTTAATTTTATTTATTTATTTTTTCCCCCAAAGCCCCGGTAGATAGTTGTACGTCATAGCTGCACAACCTTCTTAGTTGCTTTATGTGGGACGCCACGGCCTCAGCATAGCCGGAGAAGCGGTGCGTCAGTGCGCGCCTGGGATCCGAACCCAGGCCGCCAGCAGCAGAGTGCGCCCACTTAACCGCTAAGCCACGGGGCCAGCCTGCCTACACTGAATTTAAAACACCAGCTCTGGCCTCTCAACATATCGTATTATACAATGCACCCTGTTAGTGTACAATTCAATGGTTCACTATATTCACACATAAAGGTAACATATATATTTAACGAAAAATTGGGTGAGATTATGGAATCTTTGTACCCATTGGGTCATCTTTCACAAATTTGTCCAGAATTATTACTATACATGGAGCAGGAGGTGCCCTTTACAGCACATACCCCTCCTTCCTTGGTCAACAAGTAATCTACAGCTAAACGGTTACGCAAAACCATCCACACTGAAGAATCTTGTTGCATTAAGGCCTGGCTTTGGTGTAATAGCCCAATGGGTTCAGCCAAGTGGCTGACAGGGTGGTGTTTGCCTTAATAATGTGCTGTGAGCCCAGTGGGGCTGCACCCAGCCCCGTGCAGGTGAGGGATAGTAGCAGACCTGCTCCCAACATAACGATGGTGAACACCACAGGCTTTTGATGTGAGGGGACAGAAAAAATGGATTGCTGGTCCTGCTCAGTGATTTGTCAGGGCAGTTCCAGGGAGACAAAAGTCAACTGGCATGAACAGACAGGACTCCCCAGGCGCTAGCAAAGAGGCAAATGTGTGGAGGTGGAGGGAGGGAGAAGTGCACACATGGAGATCCACGTATGTATGATGGCCCCAGGGCACTGGACCCACAGTGGACACCAACTGCTTGATTGGGGAAGATGAAGTAGATGGGGGTTCCCCCAGATGGCTGGGCCTCGATTCCCAAGGCCATGGGGATGATGCTCCTTATGGTGAGGTGTAGGTCATATTCATCCATGTTGTCTTGGTCCTGGGCAGATATGGGGGGCTGTGAAGGGCCTGTTGGGGCTCCTGCCAGGTGCCACATACTGTATTGCACAGTGACCTGCCTGGCTGCAGTTGAGAACCGTAGAGAGCAGCCGAGAAAGCCACAGGGATCGTGGGGTGTCTTCTGCTGAGCAAATAGATCAGGGTCAATAAATCAGCAGAGTGGGCCACTAACACAGGAAAAATCCTTTGCTGAGCCTGGTAATATACCCTGCAGTTATGGCGATCTCAAATATGAGCTCCATTTTCTGCCCATTGTATAAAAATATTAAGACTCTCCGGCCAGCCCCGTGGCTTAGCGGTTAAGTGTGTGCGCTCCGCTGCTGGCAGCCCGGGTTCAGATCCCAGGCGCACACCGATGCAACGCTTCTCCATCCATGCTGAGGCCGCGTCCCACATACAGCAACTAGAAGGATGTGCAGCTATGACATACAACTATCTACTGGGGCTTTGGGGAAAAAAAGGATGATTGGCAATGGATGTTAGCTCAGAGCCGGTCTTCCTCAGCAAAAAAAAAGAAGAGGATTAGCATGGATGTTAGCTCAGGGCTGATCTTCCTCACACACACACACACAAAAATATTAAGACTCTTGGAGGGCTTGAATGGGAGGACTGTGGAGCCTTGAGTGGTGACCATGGGGCTGGGTTCTTTCAGGTGGTGTGAGGAGGTGTCCCTGTGGCTGTGCTCCTGGAGGACATGGTGGGATGCTGTAGTGGTGGTAGCATCCAAAGCCAGGAAGGGGTTCAGAAATTAATTTCACTAACTCTCAGTTGGACTCATAATGTGGACCTATGTATAGGTTGTTGTGAAGGCAAGCAACTGAGTGAAGTGTTTGAAGGGGCCCCTGTAAGGCTGTGAGACTCGACGCGCACCTTGGCCTTCCAAAGCTCGATGGTGTAGAGGAGGGCAGCCTGGCAGGTAGAGTACCACCTCACCCTTGGGCAGCAAGCATTGTAGTAAGCAGGAGGGCCTTGAGGTAAACATATAGTTACTTCTGAAAATGGCACTCAAGGGGGTCTTAGCAAGGAATTTAGATAAACAAGCATTCAGTTCAGCAACCAAATCCCAGGATGTGCTTGCCATCATCAGCCACCATGTCTTCCTTGGCATCATCTCTGCTATAGTGGAAGGTTGTGGAGGCAGCATTTGTGATGAAGTTGAGTCCCTTGACTTCATGGTCTGGGGCACTGTCATCTCCAGAATTGTCGCAGGTAAAGGGAGCCATCCCAGAGGAGGAAAGCTCTCTCAAGTAGCCACCCAGGAGGGGACTTGAGGGGCCAAGGGACCTAACAGGGTCATATAGATTAGGCCCTGATTAAGGTTTGCACCATCGGAAGCATCTACTGGTATCAAAAATTCACAGTAAATTGTAGGGGTCCTTGGGGTGCACCTCACAAATGATTGGGCAGTGTTCTCCTCTGAGGCATAGGAGGTCTCCATCCATAAATAGTAAAGGTGGAGGCACATGGGTAGCCTTGGTTTAAAGAAATTTTTGTTATATGCTCCTAACAATTTAATGTTTCAGCTTGTATTACCAGAGATGGTATATACTGGTTGAACTGCATAAGTTTGTCATCCAATTAGGGTTGAAATTAGGACAGTATAATGGCCAGTGACCAAACATCAGGATGTTGGTGACTGGGCAGGGTTGGTGACACTGAAGCATTTGTGCCATTGGTCCCATTTTAGAGTGTTTGAATCACCCAGCTAGTATCCACCCCTGGTGGCACTTTGGATGCAGCCCCTCTAGGGCTGACTTCCAACATGCACCATCCCCCCATCCTGGGTTGCATTTATAGGTGGGTGCTGTGCAGTTCCAGCAACTTTCCAGCATTGCCTTCTGGAGTTGAGGAGAAGCCCCATGACCTAGATGGCACAAAAGGCACAGAGTAAGGCCAGCAGCAGTGAGCATCTACATTTTATAGTTTTCCCTCTGCCCACTGACTGTCCCATGTGAAGATGTATTATGGGGCTGCTATGGACCAACAGCTCCTTGGTGGCCTTCTCCAAAGTAGGGTAGGGCCAAGTGTTGTGACCATCTTGCCATGCTGTCATCTTCTAGTGTTGCTGGTGCCAACCAACCTGAGGGCCTCTTTTCCCTTTTAGAGATCCACACGGTTCCTTCAGTGGGTCCAGGTACAATTATTTCCACTTCCTGTGGGGAGGGATGGTTAGGAGAAATGAGCCATCCACTAAAACCACTCTACACTGGAATTTCAGCTGGTGTTTGCATATCATGTAGGGAAGAGTGGTCCAGCAGCAGCCTAGTGGCTCTGTGTTCTTCTAATGGGACAGGACTATATGTGACCAGGGGCTCATAGCTAACCACCTGCCCCCAATTGGCTACCAATGAATATTGGAAGACATTGAGATCAACATTTTGGATATGTAAGGGGACTTAAAATTGTCGTGAAAAATCTACATAATATTGCCCATAATACATACAATGTACATAGTAAGATGAAGGCATAAGATTCCCCCATGGTAACAGTCATCTGCAGCATGGCTGGGGGAGCCCAGTTGGTGTGAGGAGAATGATGGCCATATGGCTTAGAGTTTAAAGTTGCAAGTGCCCCTGGCAGCAAGGAAGTCCATCTAGGCATCCATTTACCTCCTGGAAACTTAAGGAGCCAGGATTTGACAAGGCCATTGTGGCGGTCAGTAATGCCAGAGCCTGTAGCTGGTATGGGAGATGAAGGTTCCGTTGGACGCCCTGTTGGAGAGCCCACTGTTGGGTTATGTGGGCAGTAAAATGAGGTCCTTGATCTGAGTCAGTGATGTCAGGAGGGCCGAATGGGGGCAAGATATACGTAGAAAAAAAGAGATTACCTGCTCCGCAGAGGTGTTCCTGGTGGGTGGAGCAAGCAGTTGGCCACTAAAAGTATCCACACGTGTAATAGTGAAGAGGGTAGTGCCTGCAGATGGAGGAAGTGGCCTTACGAAATCATCCTGACAATGGCAGGCGTCTCCCAGAATGAAAGCATGACGAGGCAGTTTCCAAGGTTTGGTTTGGGTTCATAGTTTGTGATTCAAAACAATGCATTTTGCAAGGGCTGCCATAAAGGAAATGCCCCTGCTGTGGGCCCAGGCCAGAGTGGCAGCAGGTCCCCCATGACCCAAAGAGATATAGGACCATCCAGCCAGGGAATAAGGAAGATGGAAGTGGTGACTAAGAAAGGCCAGAATAGGGGAGCTGAGGATAGATTGATGGGGGAAGCTGCAGTTTTGTGGTAGAGGGTGGAGTCCACATTTGTTGGTAAGGAGTTGGTGGTTGAGAGCCCTGAACAGGTGGTGACTTGGATTCGGGCAAGGGCACCTGCCTTTCCGTAAATACAGCCTGTGCTGTGGTAGCATTTGTATGTTCCGAAATGTGAGTCACTTTAATTGTGACTGATGCCTGGGGAACGTCCCTCCAAATAGCGGCACTCCAAATGGGAGAGCCCTGAATGTGAAAATTGTCCCACTGCCATTGGCCTGACCGAACCACTAGCCTGTTAGCAAACACTCAGGAGTCAGTAAAAATGTGGACAAGAGACTTGTCATGGGCAATGGCGCTCTGCACAGCCATTTGTACTGCCACCACCTCAGGAAGCTGAGCTCACCCTGATTTGCCATGTTTGATAAGAGCGGACCACTGGCAGGATGGTACAGTACACTCTGCATCAGGCTCCAGAATGGACAGTGATGGCATTGCTGTCTGTGAAGTACATAGGCTCCTTTTGTCACTCCCTCAGCTCTTCCCAGGGGCTTCCCCAGGTCACCGGAGTCTTAGGCAATGGGGGTGCTGGCACCAGTTCCTCAAGGTCTGTGGGCAGGGGGCTGAGGACCAGGGAACTCACATCCTCCTGTAATTTAGAAAGACCTGGGGCCGGCCCCGTGGCGTAGTGGTTAAGTGCGTGTGCTCTGCTGCTGGCGGCCCGGGTTCGGATCCCAGGCGCACACTGACGCACCGCCTGTCCGGCCATGCTGTGGCAGCATCCCACATAAAGTGGAGGAAGATGGGCACGGATGTTAGCTCAGGGCCAGTCTTATTCAGCAAAAAAGAGGAAGATTGGCATGGATGTTAGCTCAGGCTGATCTTCCTCACAAAAAACAAAAACAAACAAACAAAAAAATTTAAAAAAAAGAAAAATAGAAAGACCTGCCATGTCAGGTTTAGCCCATTCCTGAAGGTACCATTTCCATTTTAGTAAGGAGGCATTTGTAGCCATGCCGAGCCACTGTTGGGAGGCATCACTTATCCATGATGTAACAGCAACGTGGGCACGCAGGAGAGTAGGCTCCTTTCCTGTGAAGGCCTCTATTTCTAACACAGCCCAATAAGTGGCCAGAACTTGACATTTTAAAGGGATATAGCAGGCAGCTGTGGAGGGCAGCCGTCTGGTCCAGAAGCCCATAGGCAACCAGGAGGAGCCACGTTTAGTCCATGGGTCCAGGGTGTGTAGTCCATGGTGGCCAGTGCCTCAATCCAGAAGGAGGAGCCAGGAAGATGCAGGAGAGAAGCTTGATGAATTGACCTTTGCACCAACTGTAAGCCTTGCTGTTGAGCTTCTCCCCGGTGAAACGTGGAGGACTTGTGAGTAACTGCATAAATGGGTCTGAGAATGATGTATAAATGTGGTATGTTTTGCCTCCAAAATGTGAAGATATGTAAGACAGTTTTGGGCTTGTCATAGCTTAATGGGAGGCTGAATAGTTAACAATTGATGTTTAATTGGAAGTGGAATTTCCCAAGCTTTAGAGGACATTTAATGCCCAGAAATTTAACAGTTGTGGCTGCCCTTGAATTTTATGTGGGGCAATAGCCCAACCTTGATGTTGTAGGTGGGTCACCAGCCATGTTAGGGCCTCACACACCACACCCTCCGAGGGGCCCCAAGTTAGAATGCCATCAATATAATGTCAGACAGAGCAAGGGGACACTGTAAGGGCATCCAGGTCTTCCCAGCAAAGATTGTGGGCAAATAGCCTGGCTGTTAAGATAGCCCAGGGGCAGCCGGGTAAAGGTATATTGGGTGCCTCTGAATATGCAAATGATCTGGCTGGTGATGGATACTGAATAGAACATATTAGCTAAATCGATCTCAGCAAAGTAGTCCCCTGGAGCCCTTTGGATGTCTTCAATTCATTGGACAATGTTGGGAATGGGAGCCTTAATAGAGGGCACCTGAGCATTTAAATTTTGGTAGTCGACCATAGGTGCCACTCTACAGTAGCGGGCTTCGATACCTGCCAAATGGGAGAACTGAAAGGAGAAATGGTGTTTAATAAATCTTGAACTATGGGCTGCAATTCCTCAGTCCCCTGTTGTGTACAATATTGGGGGGTATTTACTGTCCTAACCAGGAGTGGCAGTTTTACTGTCTCCCAATGTGCAGCTCCCACCAGGAAGGCCTGGAATATGGGTTTGTTTCAGATGGTGTGGTGGTGCCTCAAGGCATCCATATGTATAACAGGAAAGGGCAGGGCCAGAGGGGTCACCACCACTAAAAAATTTTTAATACAAGTTGTTCCAAGAGCGACATCCAATGGAAGTTGAATGCCTTCTCCCACCCTACCCGTTACATCTTTTAATTTAAAAGGTGCCCCTCACTTATGTTTGGAGGGTTCCCGGGAAGCATTGTAATTGGTCTCCAGGGTCAATGAGAGCGGTAAAATGTTGTTTATTGTGTGTGTCCCAATGGATAAAGAAGTATATGGGGGATTGTCCCCCAGGGAAGGGACAAACTCCAGGGAATGGCCAGGTTCCTATGGCAGGGGACTTGATGGCTGCCATGCTCAGACATCCTGATGTCTGGATCCCAGATCCTGCTGCCAGGGCTGGGACATTCTGATGGGTGACAGCATCCATCCTTCGGGCGGGGCCAGCAGTCTCTTGAGAAGCCCACAGCGCCTGAGCAAATGCTTCTAACTTGTGGTCGGCTTGTCCCAAACTTAGGTCATTAGGGACCCCTGATCTCCAGAGCTGCCAATACAGGGAGACCTGTGGTCATCTCACGAGGGAGGGAGCTGGGTTGAGGTGCCACCGCTCTGTGGGAGCAATAAGGGGCCTGGAAGACCCCATATTCCCTAGGACCCCTCTGTTGGGTTCCTGGCCGAGGGGGCAGTGGGACGCATTCACTTTTACTAGCAAACAAGATTTGTGCTTCAGGAAAATTCTCTTTTTTGTGTCCAGCTACAGCACTGATGCAGTCTGCTGCTGTTGTACTGTACCTGCCATTTCTATGAATTGTAACATCATGGTCTTATGATTAGGGGGAAGCCCTTTAAGAAGAACTCCTTAGATGCTCACCCCAACTCTGCCTCCTCTGGCTTGGAAATGGTCAGGGGCTCTGTGAGAGCATGGCACTCAACAAAATGATACACCCATTGAACCATCCCAATTTTATGTAATAGGATATGCATTTCATCCGGGGTTTTCCACTCGCAGTGAGCCTTAGCTGTAATAACTGTGACTGACAGATGGGCTTGGTGCTAAGCCATAAAACTCCAAGTCAGGAGAGGCAGAGCTTCTTCCTCCTTATCCCTGTGGGCTCCAGAGCCTTGGTGGCGGGGGAGGGGTGGTGTCTCTTCTTCAGAGTCCATTTCCGTTTTTATTGTCTCCATCTTCTGTCCTGGTGGCTCAACTCATTTGGGGGCACCCTCGCCGTGGTGACAAGTTCACAGGCTCCCCTAGGCTGTCTCTAATAAAATGGGCTCTCAATATCTTTAGATTTTTTTAACAAATGGTGAATTTGGGGATCTTTGGCCAATCTGGCCAGATGGCACATCTCAGGTGCTGTGAGCAACAGCTTGGAGCTGGTTCCAAAGCCCTGTAAAAGCCAACCAGTGCCCTTCTCCTCCTCCATTTAGACAAATTTTTCTAGAAAACCTTGCATTTCTGTCATGATGTAGTTATGTGTTTCTGTCTCTTGTTCATGCTGGTCATCACTGGACCTCTTGGTACCATGGAGAGTGACGGGGAACTCGGCAGGAGGTTGCCTCTTCCCTGACTTGTATGCTGCCACCTCCCATTCTAGGGTTTCCCAATCAACCTGTGGGGGTCTGGAGTCAACCTCTACCTGTGCAAAGTTAGCTGATGTATTCGGGAAAGCTCCCGAGCCCCATAATGTAGCAATGGCGATTGGGCAGGTTGACACAATGCCATGCTCCGTAAAGCCCAAGCCATTTGAGCAGGGGTCCTACGAGCATCTGGTAGTTTTTCAACCTTCTCTGGGGACTTGGGAGGAGCTGGTGGGATGTGCTCAGGGGCCCTGCTTTTAGCAAGAATTCACTTTGCAGCACCATATCAGGGGTGGGACTCCCAATATCCCATGGGGTCAAGGGACAAACTGTGACAGCAGCAAGGAATGCAGCAACATAAGAAGCACTTGTCTCAGCAGCACTTGTTTGGCCAGTGTGCCATGTCGTTTGTGGTAGAGCTGCCTCTGTCACAGGTTAGGGCTGGCTGTCCAAGCTCAACACCCCAATACTGACCACTGACACAGTGGGCGCAGCAGCCGGCCTCCCCTTCCAGCACTAATGTAGGGGAACTCTCCATGGCTCCCAGGGCCTGATAGCCCAGGCCCCTAGTTCCTGCCTGGGAAAAAGAGGCAGGGCCCTACCTTCCCACTTAGCTCACCTTGGTTCAACACCAGGACTTTCTAATATGATTATAGCTGATCACCTCCAGACTGACACCCAGTGGGGCTCATTCAGAGACAAACGGGAAACACACCCCCCTCAGACTGAGGCCTGCAGGTCAGTCTCTGTGGGGCAGTCTGACCTTTGGCAGCACTGACAATGTAGGGTGGGGATCCAAGGAAATACCTGGCAGCAGCAATATGCAGCAGCAGAAACCCCCGCCACAACCCGCCAGCAAACAGCGGTTCCTTCCCAGAGAGACTGAGCAGTCTCGGAGAGGAGGTTAATAAGCCCTTCACAGCTCCAAGGCATTGAGTGGGGTACAAACCACCCACAACGCCATCCCCATTACCAAGTGTGTGGAGAAGCTGGAGCTGGTGTATTGGATTAATGGGCAGAATATGACCTGTTGAATGAGGGGGCATCTACGTGGGGCCAGCAGGGAGCTCCCTCGGCATCCAAGCTCCCACTTAGGGGAAGTGAAACCCACAGCATCATTTTGATTGAAGGTGCAGTTTCAAGATACCCACCCAGAGGAAGCAGAGTCACAAGATTTATTATGTACAGATCACAGAAGCAGGGGGTGAGGGTGCAGTCAGCTGGGGGAAGGGCAGTCCTGTGTGCCAGGTCAACAGCCAGCAGGAGGTAGAGAGCAGGGAGCAAGCACCCATTACTTACAAGGTGGTTGGGGCAGAGGTCACCAACTTTTCACGGGCTCAACTCTCAGTGCTTATTTTAAAAGGTGTCCTGGGAAAGTAAAGTGGGAACTTGTGGTGGGAATCCTAAGCTCAGGTCCTTCTCTAAATGTCCGGATTCTGGGAGTGAGCAGGGGTGTCACACTGTAACACGCCTAGGCAGCAACTCAGAAAAACAAAAGTTATTTTTCTCATCACCCAGCCGTACAGAGGGAAACCTCTTATCTGGCTCCTCAGGTGGACACAGCTTTGGGTGAGCCCACTGCTATCCTGGGGGGACAGTGGTATTGCTGGGGCTCTCTTCCTCTGAATTTAACCACTCCAGTGGTTAAATTAGAGGTTAAATTCAACTAATTGCAGGCTGATTGCCCTATTGTTTTCCCCAATGTCCTTGGAGGCATAATTTGCTCTACCAATTAATCCAATAACATTCCAGCTCCTTTGTAGAAATACTTTCTGAAGTCACTCTTTGATATTTGTTCTGACCCTTGGAAGCCTCCTCCCAGCAGAATAATTCACTGGTTCTCTCCAGAAAACTAGTCAGCCTACAGTCTAAGCTGTATCTTTATGAAATACACACATCTACTCCTAATTGACTTTCACCTCATTCTCCATTTTCTTGAGTGCCCTTTGACTTGAACTTTTCATGATCTTTTGCCGGCCAAGTTAATTCTCTGGAAAGGTAATAAGAGCTATGTGTTTTATGGCTTGCTTCACCCTCCAGTTCAGGAAAGATCTCTGCGCCACGACCCTGTGGTTGTTTGGAGGACAATGGGAAGCTTCTTTCTGAGTGACAATCCCATTTCAGGAGTTGAGTGCTCAGGGGAGGGGAGAGACAACAGCCAGAGGTCCTCTTCATTGTGTCTCCTGGCACCTTATGAATGACTTGTGTTCCAGCCACCTCATAAGCTGGGTCACCTGGGACAGAGTGACCAGTGCACCAGTACTGTGAGCACACCACTCCAAAGATATCACTTCAGTTCCATGTGGAGGGACTGGAACAATGGTGTCCCAACTTTTCAAGCAAACTCACCCAGCACTTGTTAACCCTCAGCAACAGGCAGTTGGGGGCAGGGTTTGAAAATTTAAAGTCCTGTTCTTCCCAGGAAGCAAGCCCTCTGAGTGGGAGCTGGGATGACAGGGTGCTGTGTGTTCTAGACTGCAGGAGTCTGGAGGGGAGTCTTCACCAATGTGAGCTGGGAGGAACTAGGGAAGGAGTGCTTTTGGTTCAAATACCAGACTCACATTTCTTACAAATCTTCAGAGATTTTCTTGAGTAGATCTCACAATAAGCCTTTATTAATTACTACTTTGATGACTCATTGGTTTTACTTCTGTTATTTCTGACCTTCAGTCATTCTTGCACGGCAGTTCGCTATCAATATATTCTCTTACTTTTGCTTTTTTTTTTTTTTTTTTAAATCTGAGAGTCTTTATTTCACCTTCATATTTTACAAGGTAGTTTTGGTGAATATAGGGTTGCTGGTTGAGAGGAGTTTTTCTTTGTGTGCTTTGAATATGTTATCCCTCTGCTTTCTGGCCTCCCTTTTTTCTGAGACATCAGCTGTTAATTTCACTGGGGTTTCCTTGTAAGAGTTGGGTCATTTTTTCAACTGCTGTTTCTCCCACTGTATGGTTCTTACTTGCCCGTATCTTTGCATGTCTTGTAATTTTGTTGCACATCAGACATTTTAGGTAATAGATTGTAGTAACGCCAGGTACTAGTCCCCTTCCTTCTGGTGGTTTTCACTGTAATTGGCTTATTTGTTCATTGATTGGCTGGATTTAAGTCTGTGTCCTCCACACAGAGTGGAACCTCTGACATAGCTTTTGGAAGTGGACATAACTTTGGGAAAGCCTACTCTCCTGGAACACTGGTATGGGGAGGGCTCTCTTTCTCTTTCATGAACCACAGCCAGTGGCTAGACTCCATTATTTGCTGGCTGATTGCTTTACTGTGTTCACCAATTTCCTGGGGGGCATAACTTGCTTTCACAACCAATTCAATAAAATTCTGACTCCTTTATAGAAATATTTTCCAGTCACTGGGTGATATTTGTTCTGAGCCTTGTAAGCCTCCTCTCAGCAGTGTAATTTCCTGTTGTTGTTTTTTCAGAAAAAGTGTCAGCCTATATTTCAGGCTGTATCTTCAATAAATACACAAATCTACTCCTAATTGCCTTTCACCTCCTTCACCACTTTCTTGAGAGTGTCCTTGGACTTCAACTTCTCATGATCTTGGGCCATCAAAGTTAATTCTTTGGAAAATGATTAAGAGCTTCGTGTTTTAAGGCTCACTTCACCGCCATGTTCAGGCAAAATCTCTATGCCAGGACCCTGGAGCTGCTTTGGGGACAATGGGAAGCCTCTCTCTGAATGACAATCCCATTTTAGGAGCTGAGGACACAGTGCAGTAAAGAGACAGCAGCCACAGGTCCTCTCAATTATGTCTCCTGGACCCTCAGAAGTGACTTATGTTACACTCACCTCATGAGATGGAACCAGGGTGATCACATCACTCCAAAGGCGTCACCTCATTTCCACACGTAGAGACTGAAACAATGCTGTCCCCCCTTTACAGGCACACTCACCCAGTACTTACTGACCCTCAGCAACAGGGACCTGGACACAAGGTCTGAAATGTTGATGTCCTGTTCTTCTCAAGAAGATAGCCCTGTTTAACAGTGCAAAAATGGAAACAGCCTCTTATACCCACCACCCCCAAGAAAGAGAATTCTCTAAGAAAAGTACAATATATACAAAGGATTCGGCATATCCAGGATCTGCAATACAAGGACAGTAAGGAAATCCCAACAAACACAGTGTCATTTTTAATAGCCCCTTAACACAGAACAATTAACACATTATAAAAAAAGAGAAAACATTACTAACTGATTTAAAGAAAAAACAGTATCTATTAATCTTATGTACTATTGATAAAGGATGACTTGCAAAATTATCTCATCTCAATAGTCTTTTCTGAAAGTAATAGAAATCCACACTCTCATGCTGCACTTTGAGAAGTAACTTGGTAAACACAATGTTTACAACTTCTATAACATCTCTGAATTTCATGTTGAAAGTTTTCTAGAATATGATACAGAAATTAATTTCCAATAAGCTTTCTCATATCACTTACATTTATACTTCTTTTTGGTAAAAGTATCACATAGAAGGGGGTGGGCCAATTGAAGTCTTTTCCATGCTACTTACATTCAAGAGGTTATTGAGTCCTTCATGCCTTCAGAAAGAACTGGATGACAAAAGCCCTTTCCACATTCTTTATCTTTACATGGTATTTCTTCTAGTGTGCATTCTTGCACTTCCTCAAAGGTTTTCATGAAAAATAAAGGCTTTCTCATTTTACTGACATTCATAGTGTTTCTCCAGTGTGACTTCTTTCATTTCTTTGAAGTGATATGTGATAAGTGAATGTTTGTGCACATTCCTTAAATTCATAAGCTTTCTCTCCAGTATGAGTTCTTTCATGTGTCTGAAGAAAACTGGGAGAAGTGAAGGCTTTCTCACGTTCCTTACATTTATACGATCCATTTCCAGTGAGGAAGACCATCTGGGATTGAAGGCTTGAGGGATTTATAAAGGCTTTCCCACATTCCTTACATTCATAGGGTTTGTCTGTTCTATGACTCCTTTCACATATTCAAAATGCACTGGGAGAAATGAACACTTTCTCACATTGCTTATGCTAGTAACGTCCATCTCCAGCGTGAAAGAGCAGGTGAGATCAAAGGCTTGAAGGAATCATAAAGGCTTTCATATATTCCTTACATTCAGAGGGTTTCTCTCCAGTATCAATTCTTTCATGTTTTCAAAGATACCAGAAGTGAATGCTTAACTGCATTTTTTACATTCATAGGGTTTCTCTCCAGCATCAATTCTTTCATGTACTTGAACCTTACTTGAAAACCTGAAGGCTTTACCACATATTTTACATTCAAGGGGTTTCTTTCTAGTATGAATTCCTTCACGTTTCTGAAGTACACTGGGAGAAATGAATGCATTACTGCGTTTTTTTACATTCATAAGCTTTGTCTCTAGCGTGAGTTCTTTCATGTATTCAAAGAAAACGGGTAAAAATGAATGCTTTCCCACATTCCTCATATTTATAAGGTCCATCTCCAGTGTGAAAGATCATGTGTGAGCGAAGGCTTGAGGGATTTGTAAAGGCTTTGCCACATTCCTTACATTCATAGGGTTTCTCTCCAGTGTGAGTTCTTTCATGTGTTCGAAGAGAAGTGGAAGAAGTGAATGCTTTACTGCATTTTTTACATTCATAGGGTTTCTCTCCAGTATGAGTTCTTGCATGTCTTCGCAAAGAAGTGGAAAAAGTGAATGCTTTACTGCATTTTTTACATTCATAGGGTTTCTCTCCAGTATGAATTCTTTCATGTTGTTGAAGAAAACTGGAAGAACTGAATGCTTTACTGCATTTTTTACATTCATAGGGTTTCTCTCCAGTGTGAGTTATTTCATGCATTTTAAGAGAACTGGAATAACTGAAAGCTTTACTGCATTTTTTACATTCATAGGGTTTCTCTCCAGTGTGAGTTATTTCATGTACTTTAAGAGAACCGGAAAATATGAATGCTTTACTGCATTTCTTACATTTATAGCGTTTCTCTCCAGTATGAATTCTTTCATGTTCTCGAAGATAACTGGAAGACCTGAATGCTTTACTGCAATTTTTACATTCATAGGGTTTCTCTCCAGTGTGAATTCTTTCATGTACTTGAAGAGAACTAGAAGAAGTGAATGCTTTACTGCATTTTTTACATTCATGTTTCTCTCCTGTGTGAATTATTTCATGTTTTCGAAGAGAACTACTACAACTGAAGGCTTTCCTGCATTCTTTACACTCATAGGGTTTCTCTCCAGTATGAGTTCTTTCATGTCTTTGAAGACACGTGGAAAAAGTGAATGCTTTACTGCATTTTTTACATTCATGTTTCTCTCCTGTGTGAGTTATTTCATGTTTTCGAAGAGAACTACTATAACTGAAGGATTTCCCACATTCTTTACATTCATAGGGTTTCTCTCCAGTATGAGTTCTTTCATGTACTTTAAGAGAACTGGAAGAACTGAATGCTTTACTGCATTTTTTACATTCATAGGGTTTCTCTCCAGTGTGAGTTATTTCGTGTACTTTAAGAGCGCTGGAAAACATGAATGCTTTACTGCATTTTTTACATTTATAGTGTTTCTCTCCGGTATGAATTCTTTCATGTTCTCGAAGATAACTGGAAGAAGTGAATGCTTTACTGCAGGTTTTACATTCATAGGGTTTCTCTCCAGTGTGAATTCTTTCATGTCTTCGAAGATACCTGGAAGAAGTGAATGCTTTACTGCATTTTTTACATTTATAGCGTTTCTCTCCAGTATGAATTCTTTCATGTTCTCGAAGATAACTGGAAGAAGTGAATGCTTTACTGCAGTTTTTACATTCATGAGGTTTCTCTCCAGTGTGAGTTATTTCATGTTTTTGAAGAGAACTGCTACAACTGAAGGCTTTCCCGCATTCTTTACATTCATAGGGTTTCTCTCCAGTGTGATTTCTTTCATGTCTCTGAAGGGAACTGGAAGAAGTGAATGCTTTACTACAATTTTTACATTCATAGAGTTTCTCTCCAGTATGAATTCTTTCATGTATTTCAAGAGACTTGTGAAAAGGGAAGGCTTTTCCACATTCCTTACATTTATATTGCTTCTCTCCATCTTTTTGGTAGTCATACAGTTTGTATTCAGTGTGACATCTAATGTGCCTTTTAAGGGATGAATGACGCATGAAGACTACTCCACATGCACTGCATTCACATGGTTTATCACCTGTAGTTTTCTTGTTCAGACTGCGATTTGGATTTAGGCTGATGTTTTCTTGACATAGACGACTATCTTCACTTTTGAAGAGTCTCTGTAACATACGATTTCTGTAAAAAAGGGGAAGAACGTTATAAATGATTTTTTTATTAATGTTTTACATTTGTTATAATTTATTATGATTTATAGGAAAAGTTTAGCTTTTCTGTCTTGTCTGAATTCCTGGAAATTGAATATACTGAATGCTCTGCAAGAGGACTTCATGCTTGCTTTTCCAAACAGTGATATTCACATATAGGGTTTATTCATACTTCCAAGTGAACCTTTTTGCAAAAACTGAACATCTACATCACATTTCAAAAAGTCTATTTGGTGAAAATTTTCTAATACCTGAATTTGAAGCAAGGGTTGTTTTTGTTTGCTTCTTTTTAAAATTTCTTAACATATCATTATTCTAATGGGGCACACTGCTTTCTATTCTGAGTGTGACTCACCTTAATTTTCTTCCCTGGCTTGTGTTTTTAACTTCAACATCATTATCTTCCCATGATTTTCCTGAAATGCAGACCCAGAATGTTGATTTCAACGTATTAGAAATTATAGAAAAATTATGGATTCTAAGACAGTCATGATCAATGATCATTTCTAGTTTATTTATCAACATCTCCTATTTCTACATTCTACATCCCGGAACAATGCTGATGGGCAAGAAACACTTGTTCTCTGCTTGATGAAGAGAGGGAATGTCCTCAGTCTCACCTATAGAGGCCAGGTTCCTGAAGGTTTCCCACATCACATCTCTGTAGAGTTTCCTCTGTGAAGGATCCAGTAAAGTCCACTCTTCTGGGGTGAAGTTCACAGCCACATCCTCAATGGCTACTGAGTCCTAAAACATCACAAATATGTGTAGAGTAGGATGCATAAGACTGATGACACTGCGGATCTGCACTCCATTTGTAGAAATGTTACGTGTGATTCTGTCATTTCTAAACACATATTTTCTGTTATCATCAAAACTTCATTGCTTTTTTGTACACACTTCCTCCTCAATTTATCTGCATTATCAACACAGAAATTATTTACACATTTTTACTGTGATCACATTACATTGTATTTCTCTGTAATGGCAGGCTCCAGAGCCTATGTCGGGAAATGACAAAAATGCTATATAAATAAAACAAATATCATTCTATGAAACATGATTCCTTGTGAGAAAAATTCTTTCATTTTCTTCCTTATTACCCACCAGTTACAGCACTCCATGAGTCAGAGAGTCAAATCTGCACGAGGTTTCCATGAATAAAAACACAGTGAAGAACTGGAAGCATTGTTGTCTAGTCCTATCACCAAAGAGAGAGTCCCGGAGGCCTGTAGAAATCAAACTTTTAACAAAGCCTAGCTGGCCACATTGTCCTAAAGTAATCCAGGCCACTACGAGTAATCAGAGATAGCTGCCTGAATATAAATGTTCTTGTGGTACATTCATCATCGACTCAGTTCTTCTTTTCTCTCTCTCTATGATTTGAGGAGGCTAGAAAGTTACCTGGAACTTACAATTCAGACACAAGGAAGAAGGCATGACAACTTAGACCATAAAATACCTATACTCATGTGCCTCAAGGATACTTCCCAGAAACTTTTAGAATGCACAGTGAGATAACAATATGCCCAGAAAGCTCTTTCCAGTCAAATGCTAACCGTGTACCCGGAGCTTTGCTGCCCTAGAAAGCAGGTTAAGAACTACAGAGTTCACTAAGTCCACACAGGTTTGATGGTAAATTTGCCCATGATTATAAAATAAATGAAGGATTTAAAAGTGCTTTCCTCCAAAACAACATAAAGCTTCCATTTTCCAACTAAACAGCAAGTGTTTCCCACCCAGGCACTCTAGATGATGCCCTGCCAACTTCTGATCCCACACTGAAGAAACTTAGAAACTGTCATTCTTGATCTCATAAGAAGAAAATGAATGAACTTCGAAAATTCTTCTCAGGTCATGAGAGCCTTGAGGTCATAGGGCAAAGCGGGGTCTCCCAAATTGGGAAAGTGAAAACAAGATAGCTTTTTGAAATATGCCCCAGGTATTTTGTTCTTAACAAGACTTGTAGTAAACAAATAACCTATTTCACCAGAGGCTAATGCAAACATAAAAAGAACAAAAAAGACAGAACACAATATCCATGAAGTTTAAGACAACACTCTATAACAGAAGGTTAAACGTACATAATAGGAATACCTGAAGGAAAAGAAAGACAGAGGGAAACAGAAGAAACAAGTGAAGTAACAGTCACCCAAATATCCTACAATTAATGATAGCTGGTAAACTGATCATCCAGGAAGCTCAGAGAAGCCTAAACATGACAAACTACAAAAGCACACACCCAAGGATATCCTATTCAAACGAGAGAAAAATCAAAGACAGAGAATATATTGAGAAATGCCAGAGAAGAAACACAGCTTAGCTATAAAGAAACAAAGATTTGAATTAAATTGGACTCCTTTTGATAAAATAAAGGGTGACGTCAGCATCATGGCGGAGTGAGCTTTCCCGTGAATTCTTCCCCCACAAAATACAACAAAAGTAACAGCCACAGACAAACAACGGAATCCCAGACAGTCAAAAGCTGGAGCGGAAGGATCCAACTGCCCCACATCTGAGAGCGGAACGTGCTGGGCCCCCGGAGGAAGTGGGGAGAGGTAAGGAGAACTCCGCTCCCTCCCCATCAGATCAGCGATCCGGTCCGCGCGGCTCCCAGAGAGGGGGGAGGGGCGGCCCTCGGCGGGAAACTGTAGCTCTTCGGGCGCTCTCAGCCAATGGGAAACTCCCGCACAGAGGGCTCAGAGGAGCCACAGGGCTACCATCAACATCTGAGCAACCCAGAGAGCGGATAAAGAGGGGCAAACGAGAAGCCTCCCACGTCAGGGACCCAGAGGGCAAAAGAGAGAGCTCCCCCCTCCCCACAACCCGGAGTCTGCAGCTCGACCAGATCTAGCGGTCCGAGGCAGACCTGAATAAATTGGACTGGACCCGTGGATCGCAGTGGGGAAAAGAAACAAAACAAAACAAAACAAAACTGCGGATCGCAGCAGAAAAACTGGGGCAGAGCGCAGGGGGCTTAGACTACACAGCCCTTCACCACCACACAGTGGCGGCAGGTGGAAAGTGCAACCAGAGACTTCCAGGATGAGGAAAATCAAAACCAACACAGGAACCACAATGCAAAAATATATGAAATCACCAGACCAGAAACAAAATGACAAGCAACCAGAAATCAACCCCGAAGACACAGAAATCCATAAACTAAATGACAGAGATTTCAAAATAGCTATCATAAAAACACTCAACGAAATACGAGACAACACAGACAAACAATTAAATGAGATTAGGAGTTTCTTCACAAAAGAGATTGAAATCATAAAGAAAAACCTATCAGGGCTGATGGAGATGAAGAACACAATGGAGGAGATAAAGGAGAATCTGGAATCTTTAAAGAACAGAGCTGACAATATGGAGGAAAGAATTAGTACTTTAGAGGATAGGAATACAGATATACTCCAGATGGAAGAAGAGAGAGAACTAAGACTAAAAAGAAATGAAGAAAGACTCCGAGAAATATCGGACTCTATTAGAAAATGTAACATAAGAATAATAGGTATTCCCGAGGGAGAGGAGAGGGAAAGAGGAACAGAGAGCCTATTCAAGGAAATAATAGCTGAAAATTTCCCAAATCTGGGGAAGGAGCAGGAAATACCAGTAAGCGAAGCCAACAGGACGCCTATATATATTAACAGACAAAGGCCTTCACCACGACACCTAGTGGTAAGGCTAGCCAGGGTCAACGACAAAGAAACAATATTAAGGGCAGCTAGACAAAAACAAAAAATAACGTACAAAGGAACTCCCATCAGGCTCTCAGCGGATTTCTCAACAGAAACTTTTCAGGCTAGAAGAGACTGGAATGATATATTCAAAATACTAAAAGACAAAAACTTTCAGCCAAGAATACTCTATCCAGCAAAAATATCCTTCAAATATGATGGAGAAATAGTAACTCTCCCAGATAAACAAAAGCTAAGGGAGTTCATGGCCACGAGACCGCCACTACAAGAAATACTCAAGAAGGCCCTCAGGCCTGAAAACAAGAAGAGAAAGGGAACACAAAGCTTGGAGTAAGGAGAAAAGTAGGTAGACAAAATCAGAGAAATAGTAGATCTTTACCGGAATAGGTTAGCAACCACTTAAATACTAAACTCAAAGATCAAAGGAAGAAATTCACCAAAAATAAATTTAACCTCATCACTGTAAACACACAGCCACAACACAAGATAGAATAAGGTATAACAAGAGCAACTTAGAAGGGGAAGAGGAAAGTGACTGAATTGACTTAGTATAAGGAAATAGGAGGCTATCAGATAATGGACTATCTCATACAGAAGATTTTTCGCCCAAACCTCAAGGTAACCACTAAACAAATAATCAAATTAAAACCACATATGATAAACAAAGAGAAAACTAGAAGAATCATAAGACAGAACAACCAAACTGAATTGGCAGTCCAAAACAAATGGGACAAGAAACAAAGGAAATGCAAAAGAACCAGAAAATAAGTGACAAAACAGCAACATTCAACCCTCATATTTCAATAATTACCCTAAATGTAAATGGATTGAACTCTCCAATCAAAAGATACAGAGTGGCAGGATGGATTAAAAAGCAAGACCCAACAATATGCTGCCTTCAGGAAACACATCTTAGCACTAAAGACAAGCACAGGCTCAGAGTGAAAGGATGGAAGACAATACTCCAAGCTAATGGCAAACAAAAGAAAGCAGGTGTTGCCATACTCATATCAGACAAAGTAGACTTCAAGATAAAACAGGTTAAGAAAGACAAAGAAGGGAAATATATAATGATAAAAGGGACACTCCATCAAGAAGACATATCACTTATAAATATATATGCACCCAACATAGGAGCACCAATGTACATAAAACAACTATTAACAAACCTAAAAGGAGAAATCAACAACAACACAATAATAGTAGGGGATCTTAACACCCCACTTACAGCAATGGATAGATCATCCAGACAAAAAGTTAATAAAGAAATATTAGACTTAAATGAAAAACTGGACGAGATGGATCTAGTAGACATATACAGAGCACTCCACCCAAAAACAGCTGACTACACATTCTTCTCAAGCGCGCATGGAACATTCTCTAGGATAGACCATATGTTGGGAAACAAAGCAAGCCTCAATAAATTTAAGAGGATTGAAATCATAACAAGCATCTTTTCAGACCATAAGGCTATGAAACTGGAAATGAACCAGGAAAAAAAAACTGGGAAAGTGACAAAAATGTGGAGATTAAACAACATGCTACTGAACAACCAATGGATCATTGATGAAATTAAAGGAGAAATCAAAAACTATCTGGAAACAAACGAAAATGATAACATGCCATATCAAACCATATGGGACGCAGCAAAAGCGGTCCTGAGAGGGAAACTCATAGCGATACAAGCCCACCTTAACAAACAAGAAAAAGCCCTAATAGGCAACCTCAAATTACACCTAACAGGACTAGAAAAAGAAGAACAAACAAAGCCCAAAGCCAGCAGAAGGAGAGAAATAATAAAAATCAGAGCAGAAATAAATGATATTGAGACCAAAAAAACAGTAGAAAGGATTAATGAAACAAAGAGTTGGTTCTTCGAGAAGATAAACAAAATAGACAAACCCTTAGCCAGGCTAACTAAGAAAAAAAGAGAAAAGGCTCAAGTAAATAAAATTAGAAATGAAAGAGGAGAAATTACAACGGATACCATGGAAATACAGAGGATTATAAGAGAATACTATGAGAAATTATATGCCAACAAATTGGACAATCTAGAAGAAATGGATAAATTCTTAGACTTATACAACCTCCCAAAATTGAACCAAGAAGAAATGGAGAATCTGAATAGACCAATCACAAGTAAAGAGATTGAAATAGTAATCAAAAACCTCCCAAAAAATAAAAGTCCAGGACCAGATGGCTTCTCCAGTGAATTTTACCAAACATTCAAAGAAGATTTAATACCCATCCTCCTCAAACTATTCCAAAAAATAGAGGAAGATGGAACACTTCCTGAATCATTCTACGAGGCCAACATCACCCTGATACCGAAACCAGACAAAGACAATACAAAGAAAGAAAATTACAGGCCAATATCGCTGATGAACATTGATGCAAAAATCCTCAACAAAATATTGGCAAACCGAATACAACAATATATCAAAAAGATCATACACCATGATCAAGTGGGATTTATACCAGAGACGCAGGGATGGTTCAACATCCGCAAATCGATCAACGTGATACATCACATCAACAAAACAAAGAATAAAAACCACATGATCATCTCAATAGATGCAGAGAAGGCATTTGACAAGATACAACATCCATTTATGATAAAAACTCTCAATAAATTGGGAATAGAAGGAAAGTACCTCAACATAATAAAGGCCATATATGACAAACCCACAGCTAACATCATACTCAACGGGGAAAGACTGAAAGCCATTCCTCTGAGAACAGGAACGAGGCAGGGCTGCCCACTCTCACCACTCCTGTTCAACATAGTACTGGAGGTTTTGGCCAGAGCAATTAGGCAAGAAAAAGGAATAAAAGGAATCCAAATAGGTAACGAAGAAGTGAAACTCTCACTATTTGCAGATGACATGATTGTATATATAGAAAACCCTAAAGAATCTGTTGGAAAACTGTTAGAAACAATCAACAACTACAGCAAAGTTGCAGGGTACAAAATCAATCTACAAAAATCAGTTGCATTTCTATATGCTAATAATGAACTAACAGAAAGAGAGCTCAAAAAGATAATACCATTTACAATTGCACCAAAAAGAATAAAATACCTAGGAATAAATCTTACCAAGGAGGTGAAGGACCTATACAATGAGAACTACAAGACATTATTGAGGGAAATCTACGATGACATAAAGAAATGGAAAGATATCCCATGCACGTGGATTGGAAGAATAAACATAGTTAAAATGTCTATATTACCTAAAGCAATCTACAGATTCAATGCAATCCCAATCAGAATCCCAATGACATTCTTCACAGAAATAGAAAAAAGAATACTAAAATTTATATGGGGCAACAAAAGACCCCGAATAGCTAAAGAAATCCTAAAGAAAAAGAACAAAGCAGGAGGCATCACAATTCCTGACTTCAAAACATACTACAAAGCAATAGTAATCAAAACAGCATGGTACTGGTACAAAAACAGACACACAGATCAATGGAACAGAATTGAAAGCCCAGGAATAAAACCACACATATACGGACAGCTAATTTTCGACAAAGGTGCTAAGGACATGCAATGGAGAAAGGAAAGTCTCTTCAATAAATGGTGTTGGGAAAACTGGACAGCCACATGCAAAAGAATGAAAGTGGACCATGTGCTATTGCCATACACAAAAATTAATTCAAAATGGATCAAAGACCTGAAGGTGAGACCTGAAACTATAAAACTCATAGAAGAAAATATAGGCAACACACTATTTGACATTGGGTTTAAAGGAATCTTTTCGGATGACATGCCTACCCAGACTAGGGAAACTAAAGAAAAAATAAACAAGTGGGACTTTATCAGACTAAAGAGCTTTTATAAGACAAATGAAATCAGAATCAAGATGAACAAACAACCAACCAGCTGGGAGAGAATATTTGCAAAACATACATCTGACAAGGGGTTGATCTCCATAATATATAAAGAACTCACACAATTGAACAACAAAAAAACAAACAACCCGATCAAATAATGGGCAGAGGAAATGAACAGACACTTCTCCAAGGAAGATATACAGATGGCCAATAGGCACATGAAAAGATGCTCAACATCACTAATCATCAGGGAAATGCAAATCAAAACAACACTAAGATACCACCTCACGCCCGTTAGAATGGCTATAATCACCAAGACAAAAAACAACAAATGTTGGAGAGGATGTGGAGAAACAGGAACCCTCATACACAGCTGGTGGGAATGCAAATTGGTGCAGCCTCTATGGAAAACGGTATGGAGATTCCTCAAAGAATTAAAAATAGAGATGCCCTATGATCCAGCCATCCCACTACTGGGAATCTATCCAACGCACCTGAAATCAACAATCCAAAGAGGCTTATGCACCCCTATGTTCATTGCAGCATTATTCACCATAGCCAAGAAGTGGAAGCAACCTAAGTGTCCCTCGACTGACGATTGGATTAAGAAAATGTGGTATATATATACAATGGAATACTACTCAGCCATAAAAAAAGACAAAATCGTCCCATTTGCAACAACATGGATGGGCCTGGAGCGTATTATGTTAAGTGAAATAAGCCAGAAAGAGAAAGACAAACACTGTATGATCTCACTCATATGTGGAATATAAACCAACACATGGACAGAGAAAACTGGACTGTGGTTACTCGGGAAGTGGGGGTGGGGGGTGGGGGGTGGGCACAAGGGGTGAAGGGAGTCATATATGGGGTGAAGGACAAACAAAAATGTACAACCCAAAATCTCACAATGTTAGAAACCATTAAAATATCAATAAAAATGTAAAAAAAAAAAAAAAAAAAAAAAAAAAAATTGGACTCCTTTTAAAAACCATGCAAGCAAGAAAAGAACAGAGTGAAATATTCGAAGTTAGGAAAACAAAAATCCACTAGCCTAGAATGCTCTGTCAAGCAAAATTCTCCTTCAAAAATAAAGGCAAAATAAGGACTGTCTGAGACAAAAAGTAAGGAAATTTGTCATGAGTACACCTACTTTGAAAGAAATGTTCAAAAATTTATGAGAAAGTATGTAAATGAGAAAGGTAGAGGGCCGGCCCCATGGCGTAGCGGTTAAGTGCGCCTGCTCTGCCTCTGGTGGCCCGGGTTCGGATCCCGGGAGCACACCGATACACCGCTTATCAGGCCATGCTGTGGCGGCGTCCCATATAAAGTGGAGGAAGATGGGCATGGATGTTAGCCCAGGGCCAGTATTCCTCAGCAAAAAATAAATAAATGAATAAATAAACATTTAAAAAAAAAAGAAAAAAGTAAAAGATTAGAAAAATAACTTTGATATATTTATAATTAATATAGATGACACTTTGTTTAAAATAATATTAGCCAGAATGTATTTGGTAATGAGAAGCTTGTGCACAAGTGAAATAAATGACAGCAATGTGACATGGGACAGGGAGGGGGAAATTGGGAATAGTGTGTTAAGAAGTACTTGCACAACAGTGAAGAGGAGGGTGCTATTTGGCAGAGGAGGCGCGTTAGTTGTAAACATATGCTGAAAACTCAAGGGCAACCACTAAAAAATGAGTTTTAAAAAAATGCGTAACCGAGGCCGGCCCCGTGGCTTAGCGGTTAAGTGCACGCACTCCACTACTGGCGGCCCCGGTTCGGATCCCGGGTGTGCACCGACACACCGCTTCTCCAGCCATGCTGAGGCCAGGTCCCATATACAGCAACTAGAAGGATATGCAACTATGACATACAACTATGTACTGGGGCTTTGGGGGGAAAAAAAGGAGGAGGATTGGCAATAGATGTTAGCTCAGAGTCCGTCTTCCTCAGCAAAAAGAGGAGGATTAGCACAGATGTTAGCTCAGGGCTAATCTTTCTCACAATAAATGAATGAATGAATCAATGAATGAATGAATGAATAAAATAAAATAAAATAAAATTCGTAACTGATATCCTAGAAGAGAATGAAAAACAGAATCAGAGTAAATGCTCATTTTCAGCCAGAGAAGGCAGAAAAAAGGTGGAAGGAAAAAAGAAAAAAACAAGGATAAAAATAGAAAACAGCAAAAGGTTCAGTAAATATTACTCGAACTGTATCAATAACCACTTTCATCATCAACAGTCTCGATACATTGAAAGACACAGTAGTATCAGATTTCAAAAAACAAAATTATATCCTGTCTACAAGACACCCACTCTAAATCTAAAACTCAGATAGATGAAGGGTAAAGGGATGGACAAAAATAGACCATGCCAAAACTAGTCAAAAGAAAGGTGCCACAGGTATATAAATTATAGAAAATGCAGATTTCAAACCAAGGAACCTTCAGAGATAGAGAGGGGCATTAGATACTGATAAAGCAGTATATTCTCCAAGAAGTAACAGCAATACTTCCTGTGTACCTGCATAACAACAGAGGGGTAAATACATGAGGTACAAACTGATAGAATGCAAGGAGAGACAGACGAATCCAGTACTATAGCTGTAGGATTTAACACCCCCTTATCACAAATTATAAACTCCAGTAGGCAGAAGATGAGGAAGGACAGAGGTCAACTGAACAGCACCGTGAAACAACTGGGTTTCATTATAATCTATGGAATACTTCAACAACACAATATACATTCTGGATTTTCTTGTAATCTGTGGAATATATAACTACATTTCACTGAAATCTATAGAATACAACAACAGCAGAACCTAAATTTTTCTCAAGTTCATGGAACATTCACAAAGACAAACCAGATTGTGGGACATAGAGCACACCTTAACAAATCTGATAAAACAGGAGTCATACAAAATGTTCTCTCACACCACCTAGGCATTCATCTAGAAGTCAATAACGGAAACATAGTCGGAAAACTCCCAATTATGTGGAGATTCAACAACATACTTCTAAATAACACATAGGACGAAAGAAGAAGTCTCAAGAGACATAAAAATATTATTTTGAACTAAATGAAATTAAAACACAACATACCAAGGTTCTTGAATGCAGCAAAAGCAGTGCCTTAGCGAAATTTATGTGATGGAACAAACACTAGAAAAACCAAAGGTCTCTAGTCAATAACGTAAACACCTATCTGAGGGTAAAATAAAGAGAAGAGTAAATTAAACTCAAAGCAAACACAAGAAAAGAGCTAATAAAAATTAGAAAAGAAAGGAACATCATTGTGTAAATCAATGGAGAAAATTAAAACAAAAAAGCTGGTTCTTTGACAAGGAAGACAACAACGAAAAGAGGAAAGACAGAAATAACTAATATCAGAAAGGAAAGGAGGGGAAATGAAAATGACAAAAGGATTTGATAAGATCCAATATCCCGGCCGGCCGCATGGCTTAGCGGTTAAGCCCGCGCAGTCCACTGCTGGCGGCCCGGGCTTGGACCCCAGGAGTGCATCGACGCATCGCTTCTCCGGCCATGCTGAGGCCGCGTCCCACGTACAGCAACTAGAAGGATGTGCAGCTATGACATACAACTATCTACTGGGGCTTTGGGGGGAAAAATAAATAAATAAATAAAATTATATATAAAAAAAAAGATCCAATATCCATTTATGATAAGCTAGTATTCAAGGGTAACTTCTCCTTCTTAAGAAAGAACATCTTTATGAATACTGTAGCTAAATTTATAACATTTGTTCTATATGGCATGATTTTCTCTGTGAAACGTCTGAAAAAATTCACAATAGAAATAACCCCAGGGGGCCGGCCTGGTGACATAGTGGTTAAGTTCACGCACTCCCCTGTGGCCGCACAGGGTTCACGGGTTCAGATCCCAGGCACGGACCTAGGCACTGCTTATCCAGCCATGCTGTGGCAGCACCTCATATACAAAATAGACGAAGATAGGCACAGATGTTAGCTCGGGGCTAATCTTCCTCAGCACAAAGAGCAAAATTGGCAATGGATGTTAGCTCAGAGCCAGGCTTCTTCACAGAAAAAATGAAAAAAAAAAAGACACTCCTGGAATTAATAAGAGAGTATATAGCAAAGTTGAAGACTAAAGTGATTCAACTGCTTTCCATATAGACCCACACAAATATAGTCAAGTGATCTTTGACAAAAAAGGAAAGGCAGGGCCGGCCTGGTGGCATAAGCGGTTAAGCGCGTGTGCTCCGCTGCGGTGGCCCGAGGTTCGCAGGTTCGGATCCCAGGCGTGCACTGACGCACTGCTTGTTAAGCCATGCTGTGGTGGCATCCCATATAAAGTAGAGGAAGATGGCCACGGATGTTAGCTCAGGGCTGATCTTCCTCAAGAAAAAATGGGAGGACTGGCATCAGATGTTAGCTCAGGGCTAGTCCTCTTCACAAAAAAAAAAAGGAAAGGCAATTCAAATAAAAAAGAAAGTCTTTTCAAAAACATTGGTGGAACAATGGATGTCCACATGCAAACACACACAAAACAAACACACACAAAACAAATGTAGACATTTGGGGCCTTCACACTTTTTTACAAAAATTGAGCCAAAACACATCTCAGATCTAAATGAAAAATGCCAAAGGAATAAACTCCTAGAAGATATCACTGGAGAAAATCCAGATGACTGTGGGTTTGGAGAGGAATGTTTAGATACAAAACCAAAAACCAAGGACCATGAAAGAAAAAGACAAAAATTTTACTTCATTAAAATGAAAAACACCTGCTCTGAGAAAGACAGTGTCAAGAGAATTAGAAAAAAATAATTCATAGAGTAAGATAAAATCTTTATAAAATACTTATCGGATAAATGACTGGTGTCTGAAATATCCAAAGAACTCTTAAAACTCAACAGTCAGAAGACAAACAACCCAATTAGAAAATGGGCAAAAGATTTGAACAGACAGCTTAGTGATGAAAATATATAGATGTGAAATAAGCAACATGAACACATGCTCCACATCAAATATCATTAGAAAATTGCAAATAAAACAACAATGAGGGATCATTAAACACTTATTAAATGGGTAAAACACAAAACACTCAGAACACCAAATACTGGTGAAGATGGGAAGCTACAGGTAATCCTCATTCATTGCTGGTGGAAATGGAATTTGATACACATGCAATGGAAGATAGGAACTTTCTTTCAGAACAAAATACACTGTCAATACCTAGAGTAAGATCCAGCAATAAGTCTCCTTGGTATTTTTCCAAGCGAACTGAAACCTTATGTTCACACAAAACCTACACATGAATATGTAGAGGGAGTTTTCATAATTGGCAAGAGAGAGAGTTTTAAGCAAGATATCCTTCAAGAGTTGAATACACGAAAACAAGCAGTGGTGTATCCATATGATGACATACTGTTCAGTGATAAAAGGAAATGAGGTATCATGCCATGAAAACACACAGAGGAACCTTAAAATGATACGGCTAAGGAAAACCAGCCAATATGACAAGGCTATGTAGTGCATGATTCCAAGTATATGTCATTCTGGAGGATACAAAAGTATGAGCCAGTAGAAAGATCTTCGGTTGTGAAGGATTTGGGGACTGGTGGGAGGGATGAATCAGTAGGTGGAGCACAGAGGATTTTTAGGGAAGTGAAACTACACTCTATGACACAGAAATGATGGACACACGTCGTTACACATTTGTCAAAGCCGGTACACTGTATAACACAAAGAGTCAATGCTAATGTACACTGTGCACTGTGATGCATCAATATGGGTTGGAAATTGTAAAAAGACGTACCACAGTAATTCAAAACGTGTAAAAGAGTGCAAATTGCGTGGATGCAGAGAAAAGGGCAATGTGGGATCTCTGTAAATTCTGATCAATTTTTCCGTAAACCAAAAACTGCTCTAAAAAACAAGAATTCTTTCAGAAAAAAGATGAATACAAACTCATTACAATTCACCCCTGATACTGAAACAAGACATCTTTCGTTCAACTGATTTCAACTTAAATCAATAAGCCAGTATGGTGCTCTATGAGCCTGAGACCCATAACGGAGGTGAAACTTCCACTGAATGCCTTGTTGGAGAGGAGGGCACTGTATACTCTGAGAGGTGCCATGGTTACTCAGTAGTGTCAGAACCCCAAGGGTGATATAGAATGTCCTGGTGAGTCCTTGTATTGTAGACCTAGTAATGTACAGACAGGTGTTACATTGATTTCTACTTTGAGTATCTCTGAGTCGAGAGATTCCCAGAGTTGGTTTACCACCAAGGGGCATCTCTTAGGCATTTATCCAAGAGTTTGTGAACATATGCAGATGAGACCAATTTTGTGGCCAGTAGTAAAATGACTGCCTGATGTTTGATACTTCTGAAGACACTTGGATTTTGTTCTTCATCACGGACGTTCAATTAAGGGATGAGGAGCAGCAACTGAGCTCCATCACTTATGAATGTGTATTGTTGTCCTTAGAGTCCATGCACTCCCCAGTGCTGTGCATTCAGTTAACCCCAAGGAACTATGCAGGGAACCAAGGTGTCTGGGAAAGGGGTGACCTCCTCCACCATCCCATCATCTTTCAAGGGATTG
This sequence comes from Diceros bicornis minor, assembly GCF_020826845.1. Classification (NCBI taxonomy): domain Eukaryota; kingdom Metazoa; phylum Chordata; class Mammalia; order Perissodactyla; family Rhinocerotidae; genus Diceros; species Diceros bicornis. The sequence continues at coordinate 6,849,336 of NC_080769.1, forward strand.
AGGAAGAAAAAGCCATGCCCCTCCCACAGATAGCATAAGCTGCAGGGCCAAGGCGAGCCTCCATCATATCATAAGTAGGTGTCAGCAGCCAAGCTGAGTTGATAGGATGCTGTTTCCAGGGCCAAAAAACATAACAGGCAATTCAGTAGAGGGTCACATGCTCAGTGTTTATGAGAGTCTCTATTTTCAAGAGCTCTCAGTACCTGGTGACAACAGTAGCTGTAATGGCATATAGTGTGGGGACTAGGGCAGCTTCTCACATCAGAAGCCTATGGACAACTTAAGGCCCTCCTCCTCAAGAGGCCCATCAGGGTTAGAGGCCTCCTCCATGACAAGTGATTGCTTTATAGAGTTTAAGGAACCCGGGTTCAAGTTGGGTTTGAACCACTCCCTTTGCTGTGCCAAACTCAGACTGTGGGTGTTGTCACTAAAACCCAGAGGGTCAGATTCTTTATTGCAATAGACACAAAGGTGGTAGCAGCAGCAGCAGTGTTACTTAGGGGTCCTGGTGATTCCTCCGTAACCTTGCTACCTACTGGCCGTATGTTGCTGTCTCTTCTTCTCTCTCAAGTAATTGCCCCTTAACCAGTAACGATCTGATGAGCTCAGCTCATTCACAGGAATAATCATCCCTGAATCCCCAGAATCCCCCTAACATCAAGGTGACCCTAGCCTCGTCTCACCTTCACTCTAAATACACAGATAGTGTCTACAAAGACATAACACAGGACCTCATTAAGGAGGGCCCCATCCCCAGACTCCTGCTCCCAAGGGAACTGAAACTGCCAATTCAGAGTCCTCTGTACATAACAGAACCAGGCGTGGTGGGTCAACAATGCACACAGGTGGGTCAACAATGCACACACAGCTCACAGGAGGAGCTGCCCAGCAAGCAGCAGCTCACAGTGCAGGAGCCTCCAGGCTTTCTCATCAGCCTGTCCAGATAAGAGGGCCTAGGGGAAAAGGGAGGGGTGAGGCTTAAGTTTTCAGTCGCCAAACGTCAAAAATGTGGATGCTGGCCACTCATTACAAAAGCAAACACAGCTGAGAAAAATAAGCATTTGCACTGGTTTGTTTTTATACAAAGAAACACTAACAGGATGATGAAGCCGTGATCAAAACCGGTCATTTGAGGGGGGCTGGAGTCAGACGAGAGGAGTGGGGCAGGATATTCAGGCAGGGAGTCTCCTTAAGTTAGTTTCCTCTTAGGAATTTTTTTTTCACTTTCCCATGCATTATTTATTTAATATAGGGAGAGAAATTTATATACACACATCTTCCTACGGTTGATCATGAGTTTTAATTAACTTCTGCTTTTTAAAATTAATTTAATTTTAACTTTTCTACATATGAAACCGTTCCAAGATATAATCCTTTAAATACTAATAAACATAAAGTGTAAACAAATCCCTTTTAACTACAAAGACATGGGGCATGATAGTTTCTCCCTCCACTGTATTTCACACTGGGGATATTTTCAGGATGAAGTAGCATATTATAATATATTAGGGGTTTGCAATTAAGCCCTGAAATAAAATAGGAATTCCAAATATTTAATCAGGATTGACCAGTTTCCTCCTATCAATTAAAATAGAAATTCAACTGCTTTTTCCTCACAGACATTATAATAGGAATTCCTTTTCCTTAGGAACAGTATAGCCTTTAAATGTCTAAGTTCTCTAGGGACATGAACACACAAAAACTGATCTAAAATAGGAAAATGCAACTGAGAACTTGAACACATCCATCTCTCATCTTGAGGTTCACTTGCCTAAATGTAACAAACATTCCATTCATTCCTAAGTGTTTTATTCCTTTTGATTCTATTGTCAGTATATTTCTTAATTTCATTACCAGACTGTTCATTCCAAGTGTATGGAAATACAATTGATTTTTACATTTTGATCTTGTATCCTATCATTTTCCTGACCTTAATTTGCAGTTCTACTAATTTTTTTAGTGGATTCCCTAGAGTTTTCTAAAAACAAGCTATCTCAGCTGGAAGTAAAGATTAGTTTTACATCTTTCTAACCAATATTTATGCATTTTATTTCCCTTTCTTGTATAATGGTTCTGGCTAAAATCTCCAGTACATTCTAGAATAGAGGTGGCAAGAGCAGACATCCTTCTTTGGTTCCGTATCTTCAGGGGGAACCATCCTTTCTTTTACAATTTAATATCTTAGCTGTGAATTTTCCTTAGATGGTCCTCGTGATGTTAGGAAATTTCCTTGTATTCATGAAAGGGTACAGGACTTTGTCAATTATTTTCCCTGAGTCTACTGAAATGACCTGCCATTTTTGCTTTTTACTCTATTGATATCATTTACTACATAAATGGAGTTTAAGATGTTAACCCAACCTTTCATCCCTGGAATAAATCCCACTTGGTCATGGTGTATGACTCTTTTATATATTGCCAGATTGTGTTTGCTGGTATTTGTTGTACTGGCTTCACGAAATGAGTGCAAAGTGTTCTCTCCAGTCTCATTTTTGAAAGAGTATGTGAAGAATTGGTATTAAATAATCTTTGACTGTTGCAAGAATTCTGCATTGAAACCATTTGCCTTGCCTTTCATCATGGGTGGATGTTTGTTTACTAATTCAATTCCTTCACTTCTGATAGTTCTATTCAGATTTTCCACTTATTCTTGACTTAGGTTAGTAGTTTGTTTCTTTCAAGGAATTTGTCCATTTCATCCCAGTTATCTAATTTTTTGCCGTACAATTATTCATTGAAATCTTTTATAATCCTTTTTATTTCTATAAGGACAGTAGTAATACTCCTTTTTCTTTCTAATGCTATGATTTTGAACCTTCCCTCTTTTTCTGTATATCAGTCTAGCTAAAGACGTGTCAATTTTGTTAATTTCTCCATAGGACCCACTTTTGGTTTCATTGATTTTTCTCTGTGGCTTTTCAATCTCTCATTTCATTAATTTCTGCTCTAATTTTTATTATTTCTCTTTTTCCTTGCTTTGGGTTTAGTATCTCATCTTTTCAACTCTGTTAAAGTAAAAGGATAGGTTACTGATTTGAGATCTCTCTTTGTTAGCATAGCATTAATAGCTATAAATTAATTTCTTTGTACTGTTTTAGATTTGGGCCACATACTTTGACCCTTCAAGTATATATCATTACGTCAAATATGATATAAAGTTCCTCATTAGTTCTAGTAATATTTTTTGTTTGAGAGTCTATTTTGCTAGTTATTTGTATCATCTCTCCAGTTTTCTTGTGGGGACTATTCCCAGATGTACATTTTCCCATACTTTTACTTTCAAACTGTTTGTATTTTTGAATTTACAGTGTGCTACCTGTACAGAGCAAATATTTAGATCATGGTTTGTTTTCTAATCTAAGGTGACAGTCTCCTCCTTCTGTTTGGATAATGTAATCCATTCACATTTAGTATTACTCACATAGTTGCAATTACACTTTTGACTTTTGACATTTTACTTTTTGTTTTATACAATTCTCATGTTCTACTAAATTCTCCTTTCCTTCTTTATGGCTTTCCAACGCATTAATTGATTATCTTCTAATGTAGCATTTTAATTTTTAAATGACTTCACTATATTTTTGAAGTTACCTTTTTAAAGGTTGCTCTGCTATTGAACACAGACTTCTTAATTTATAAGAAGGAGCTTCAGGTGTATATTAGCTATCTAGTGATAGCTGGGATCTTTATTTAATTCTAGTAATAGATGGGATCTTTATTCATATATAGCTCTATTCCCTTTTGCCATTTTTGTGGTATTTTTATATAGATTATATCTATTAATAATGTAACCAAAACTATACTGTTACAATTATTTCTTTACCATCTATAGTCACTTCCTTAGCCCAACACACCTTTGTTCTCACTCACCATCTTTGGGCTTTTAATTAGAAACTAATTACAGAGATGGTCTCAAGATGGCCTTGTAGGCAGACTCTGAAATCACCTCTTCCCATGAAGACAATGAATTTACAACTACTTTTGCAACAATTATCCCTAAGTGAGAAATGAAAACTGGATTTAAAAAACCCACAATAAGGGACAGTGCTGACTGAGGCGGAAGAGGCAGAAATTCCTTTCTGGAAAGAAAAAAGCTCACCTTCTCTCTGCAATGCTTCACAGCTGGCTAGGAGCAAACTTTTTTTTTTTTTTTTTATAATTTTATTTATTTATTTTTTCCCCCAAAGCCCCAGTAGATAGTTGTATGTCATAGCTGCACATCCCTCTGGTTGCTGTATGTGGGACACGGCCTCAGCATGGCCGGAGAAGTGGTGCGTCAGTGCACGCCCGGGATTGAACCCCGGGCCGCCAGCAGCGGAGTGCACGCACTTAACCGCTAAGCCACGGGGCCGGCCCAAGGAGCAACCTTATGGTGTGAAGTCTTCCCTGGAGGAGTGGGAGATCTGAGCGGAGAAGCATTACCACAATAAGCAGCTTTTGGACGCAGCACAACCAAGACAAGTGTCACGATACCTGGCTTTGCTGGATACTGACTACAACAGGGAATATGTCCAGAAAAGCGATGGAACATAAAGGAAAAAAGGGGCCCATGCACAAATTCCCCCATTTAGGTAAGCAACCTAAAATCACCAGAAAGGTGCACAGTCCTTTGGTGAAAAGAGACTCACCTGATAGTCTCTGGGTGCATCTTGGTGAGAGGTAAGACCTCTCCAGGGACTCAGACATTGGTGGCAGCCATTACTGTGACATAAAACAGGCATGCTGACATAGACGCTGGCAGATGCCACTGGAGTTCTTCCCCCGGCCTGTTAGTGCAGGGGTCTGCCCCACCTATTAGAGCACCAATTTAATCCAGCTCAGCCAAGGCTGGCATCATGCCCTAGGGACTGGCTGCACCCAACAGCAAGGTAGCAGATAAACAACCTATGGGGCCGGCCCCATGGCTTGGTGGTTAAGTGCGCGCGCTCCGATGCTGGTGGCCCGGGTTCGGATCCCGGGCGCGCACCGAGGCACCACTTCTCCGTCCACCCTGAGGCCGAGTCCCACATACAGCAACTAGAAGGATGTGCAGCTATGACATACAACTATCTACTGGGGCTTTGGGGGGAAAAAATAAATAAATAAAATCTTAAAAAACAAATAAACAAACAAACAAAAAACAACCTATGAAGCTAAAATGAAGGTCAAAAGACAAAAGTATTAAAATTACCTATTTCCATGGGGCCGGCCCCGTGGCTTAGCAGTTAAGTGCGCACGCTCCACTACTGGCGGGCCGGGTTCAGATCCCGGGCGCGCACCGATGCACTGCTTCTCCGGCCACGCTGAGGCCGCGTCCTACATACAGCAACTAGAATGACGTGCTACTATGACATACAACTATCTACTGAGGCTTTGGGGGAAAAGAAAAAAAGGAGGAGGATTGGCAATAGATGTTAGCTCAAAGCTTGTCTTCCTCAGCAAAAAGAGGAGGATTAGCATGGATGTTAGCTCAGGGCTGATCTTCCTCACAAAAAAATAAATAAAATAAAATAAAATAAAATAAAATCACCTATTTGCATGATAAGAGGGTAATGGACACATATGCACAAAAAAACGTTAAATATGATATCAAAAACATAAAAAGTGGGAGCAGGAGAGTAAAAGAGTAGAGCTTTTAGCAAGAGACCAAATTTAAGATACCAATAACTTAATACAAATTGCTATATTATGTGTGAACCTCATGGTAATCACAAACCAGAAACCTATAATAAATACACAAAAAACTTGGAGAAAGGAACCCAAACATAATACTAAAGAAAGCCCTCAAACCACAAGGGAAGAGAGCAAGTGAAGGAGAAAGAAAAAGAGAAGAACTACTAAAACACCCGGAAAAAAGTAACAAAATGGAAATAAGTATGTATTTATCAACAGCTACTTTACATGTTAATGGCACAAATGCTCCAATCAAAAGAAATAAGGTGGCAGACTGAATTAAAAAACAGGACTCCCATATATGCTGCATACAAGAGATACACTTCAGACCTAAAAACACTCATAAACTGAAAGTGAAGGGATGGAAAAAGATATTCCATGCAAATGGCAATGAAAACAAAGCTAGGGTAGCAATACTTATTTCAGACAAAATACACTTTAAAACAAAAACTGCAACAAGGGACAAAGAAGGGCACTACATAATGATCAAGGGAACAATCCAACAAGAGGATATAACACTTATAAATATCTATGCAGCCAACAAAGGAACATCTAAATATATAAAGCAATTATTAACAGACATAAAAGGAGAAATAGACAGCAATGCAGTAACAGTAGGGGACTTTAGCACTCCACTTACATCCAAACAGAAGATCAATAAGGAAACACTGGCCTTAAATGACACATTAGACCAGATGGACTTAGTAGATATATACAGAACATTCCATCCAAAAACCGCAGAATACACATGCTTTTCAAATGCACACGGAACATTCTCCAGGACAGATCACATATTCGGCCACAAAACACTCTCAATAAATTTAAGAAGACTGAAATAATACAAAGTATCTTTTCTGACCACAACAGTATGAAACTAGAAATCAACAACAGGAGGAAAATTGGAAAAGACACAAATATGTGGAGATTAATCAAAATGCTAGTGAACAACGAGTGGGTCAATGAAGAAATCAAAGGGGAAATCAAAACATATATGGAGACAAAGGAAAATGAAAATAAGACATGCCAAAATTTATGGGATACAGCAAAAGTGGCTCTAAAAGGGAAGTTTATAGCAATATAGGCTTACCCCAACAAACAGGAAAAATCTCAAATAAAAAATCTAACAGTGCACCTAAACGAATAAGAAAAAAGAACAAAGACCAAAATCAGAAGAAGGAAGGAAGCAATAAAAATCAGCGCAGAAATAAACAATAGAGACTAAAAAAAAAAAAAAAAAGAAAAAAAAATCAATGGAACTAAGAGCTAATTCTTTGGAAAGATAAATAAAATTGACAAACCTTTTGACAGACTCACCAAGAAAAAACAGAGAAAGCTCAAATAAATAAAATCAGAAATGAAAGAGGAGACCTTACAACGGACACCTCAGAAATACAAAAGATTATAAGAGAATACTATAAAAAGCTATATGCCAACAAATTGGATAATCTAGAACAAGTAGATGAATTCTTAGAATCATACAACCTCCCAAAACTGAATCAAGAGGAAATAGAGAATTTGCGTATACCAATCATCAGTAAGGAGATCGAAACAGGAACCAAAGACCTCCCCAAAAATAAAACTCCAGGACCAGAAGGCTTCTATGCTGAGTTCTACCAAACATACAAGAAGATTTAACACCTATCATTCTCAAACTCTTCCAAAAAAACTGAACAGGAGGGGAAGCTTCCTAACTCATTCTATGAGGCCAACATTACCCTGATATCAAAACCAGACAAGGACAACAGAAAACAAGAAAATTACAGGCCAACAACACTGATAAACATTGATGAAAAAATCCTCAACAAAATACTAGCAAATGGAATACAACAATACATTAAAAAGATCAAACACTATGATGTAGTGGGATTTATTCCAAGGATGCAGGGATAATTCAACATCCACAAATCAATCAACGTGATACACCACATTAACAAAATCAAGAATAAAAACCACACGATCATCTCAACAGATGCACAGAAAGCATTTGAAAAGATACAGAATCCATTTATGATAAAAACTCTGAATAAAATGGGTATAGAAGGAAAACATCTCAACATAATAAAGGCCATGTATGACAAACCCACAGCTAATATCATACGCAATGGAGAAAAACTGAAAGCTATCCCTCTAATAACAGGAACCAGACAAGGATGCCCACTCTTGCCACTCTTACTTAACATAGTACTGGAAGTCCTAGCCAGAGCATTCAGGCAAGAAAAAGAAATAAAAGGGATCCAAATTAGAAAGGAAGAAGTGAAACTGTCACTATTTGCAGATGATGTGATTTAATATATAGAAAACCCTAAAGAATCCACCAAAAAACTTTTAGAAATAATTAATGAATACAGTAAATCAATATACAAAAATCAGTTGTGTTTCTATACACCAACCACAAAGTAGCAGAAAGAGAAATTAAGAATACAATCCCATTTACAGTTGCAACAAAAATAACAGCATACCTAGGAATAAACTTAACCAAAGAGGTGAAAGACCTGTACACTGAAACTATAAAAAATTGTTGAAAGCAATAGAAGAAGACATAAAGAATTGGAAAGCTATTCTGTGCTCTTGGATTTGACGAATTAACACTTAAAATGTCCATACTTTCTAAAGCAATCTACAGATTCATTGCAATCCCTATCAAAGTTCCAATGACATTTTTCACAGAAACAGAATAAAGAATTCTAAAGGTTATATGGAACAACAAAAGACACTGGATAGTGAAAGCAATCCTGAGAAAAAAGGACAAAGCTGGAGGTGTCACACTCATGGATTCCAAAATATACTACAAAGCTACAGTAGTCAAAACAGCATGGTACTGGCACAGAAACACACACACAGATTAATGGAACAGATCTGCCCAGAAATAAACCCACACATCTGTGGACAGCTAATTTTTGACAAGGGAGCCAAGAACTTACAATGGAGAAAGGAAAGTCTCTTCAATAAATGGTTTTGGTAAAACTGGACAACCACATGCAAAAGAATGAAAGTAGACCATTATCTCACCCATACAGAAAAATTAACTCAAAATGGATTAAAGACTTGAATGTAGGATCTGAAACTTCTAAAAGAAAATATAGGCAGTATGCTCTTCAACACTGGTCTTAGCAGCATAATTTCAAGTAACATGTCTGACTGGACAAAGGAAACAATAGAAAAAGAAAACAAATGGTACTATATCAAACTAAAAAGCTTCTGCACAGCAAAGGAAACCATCAACAAAATGAAAACACAACCTAACAATTGGGAGAAGATATTTGCAAACCATATATCTGATAGGGGGTTAATCTCCAAATCATACACAGAACTCATACATCTCAACAACAAAACAACTAACAACCCAATTAAAAAATGGGCAAAAGATCTGAACAGACATTTCTCCAAAGAAGATATACAGATGGCCAACAGGCACATGAAAAGATGTTCAACATCACTAATTATCAGGGAAATGCAAATCAAACCCACAATGAGCTATCACCTCATGCCTCTCCGAATGGCTATAATTAATAAGACAGGAAATAAGAAGTGTTGGAGAGGATGTGGAGAAAAGAGATCTCTCATACACTGCAGGTGGGAGTGCAAACTGGTGCAGCCACTATGGAAAACACTACGGAGACTCCTCAAAACATTAAGAATAGAACTATCATATGATCCAGCTCTTCCACTGCTGGGTATTTACCCAAAGAACATGAAAACATAAACGCATCAAGATATACGCACCCTTATGTTCACTGTGACACTATTCACAATAGCCAAGATTTGGAAGCAATCTAGGTGCCCATCAAGGGATGACTAGATAAAGAAGATGTAGTATATGTACACAATAGAATACTATTCAACCATAAAAAAGGATAAAATCTGGCCATTTGTGATAACATGGATGGACCTTGACAGTATTATGCCAAGCAAAATAAGTCAGAGGGAGAAAGTCAAATACTGTATGACCTCACTCATAAATAGAAGGTAAAAACAACAACAAACACATAGAGACAGAGATTGGATTGCTGGTTACCAGAGGGGAAGGGGGGAGGGAGGAGGGTGAAGGGAGTTATTAGGCACATGTGTATGGTGATGGACTGTAATCAGTCTTTGGTTGGTGAACATGATGTAATCTATAAAGAAATCAAAACATAATGATGTCCCCCCAAAATTTATATAATGTTATTAGCCAATGTTACTACAATAAAAAAGATTAAAAAAAGAAACATTACACAAATATCACATTCCTATATGGAACAAGCACAACCACACATAAAATACGTAGTGTTTTACAGGATTCTTTGATATCAGCTAAGAGAAGAAATGAGAGAATAGGTATTTATTCTTTCATATTTACATAATTACCTATTCTGCTGTTTTTGTTTCTTTATGCTGATATCAATTGCCATCCTGGGTCACTTGCTTTCAACCTGAAGAACTCCTTCAGTAATCTCATAAGGCAGCTGCCTATTAACGTATTTTCTCAGTTTTTGTTAATCTGGGAAAGTCTTTATTTCATCTCTATATTTTACAAGGTTGTTTTGGTGAATATATGACTCCTTGTTGACATGTTTTTTTCTTTGTGCACTTAGAATATGTTACCCCTCGGCCTTCTACCCTCCCTTTGCTCTGCTGAGACATCCCTTGTTAATTTCACGGGGGTTTCCTTTAAGAGTTTGGTAATTTTTGCAATTGTTTTATCCTCAGTGTATAGTTCCTACTTTGATGTATCACTGCATGTCTCATATTTTCGATGCAAGCCAGACAATTCACATAATATTTTGTCGCAAGTCTGTGTATTGGTCCCCTGCCTACTGAGACTTTTTATTGTTTTTAGCTTATTTTTTCTTCAATGACTAGGTGGATAATTTTAGTTAGTTCTATGTACTCCACACTGAGTGAAAGCTCCGATATAGCTCCTAGAATCAGGCATGGCTTTGAGTACGTCTACCGTCATGAGTCAGTGGTATTGGTAGGGCTCTCTTCCTCTATCACAGGCACACCCCATGGTTAAACTAGATTAATGCTGGCTGATTGCTCTAGTGTTTTCACCAGTATCCCGCAAGGCATAACTTCCTCTACCAAATACTCCAGTGCAATTCTGGCTCCTTTGCAAAATACTTTCTGAAGTCACTGCTTGACGTTTGTTCTGATCTTTGGGAGTGTCACATCATCACTCTCATTCCCTGGTTCTTCCCAGAAATCTAGTCACCCTACAGTCTAAGCTGTATCTTCATTACATACACAAATCTACTAATTGTCTTTCACCTCTTTCTCCACTTTCTTGAGAGTGTCTTTTGACTTGAACTTTTTATGGTATCTTGCTAGGCAAGTTAATTACTTTGGGAAGAAATGAAGGGCTTTGTGTTCTATGGTTGGCTTTTCCCCATGTTCAGGTAAAATCTCTGTGCCAGGACTCTGGAGCTGTGGTGGGGACATTAGGAAGCCTCCCATTGGGTGACAATCCATTTTAGGGGCTGAGTGATCAGTGTAGTGGAGAGACAGCAGCCAGAGGCCCTCTTGATTGTCTCCTGTTACAGCCACCTCATGAGCTGGGGAAAGAGTGATCAGTGCCCAGTATTCTCAGCAAAGCACGAGCACAACAGAGCCTCTGTACCAGGAGAAGGGGCTGGGTGCAAGAAGGGGGTCCCCACTGTCCATGTGAACCAATGAAGGACTTAAATTCAGCAATAGGTAGATGAGGGCAGGATGGGTAATGTTGAAGTCCTGCTCATCCTAGGAACAAGCCCTTGTTCTGGAAGCTTCAAGAGAGAAATGTGTCTTCTGGTTCAGGGTGCAGCACTCTGGAGAGGAGTGTTCACTTGCTGAGCTGAGAGTGGGGAGGGAGTGGACATCGTTCAAATACCGCAGAGTCTCCCCTTTCTCACAGAATTTCTACTGATTTTCTTGAATAGGTGTTCCTCAATTGCTGTTTGCCTTTAGGATAATTTCCAGAGGCTTCAAGTGGTTGTTTACAAATAATTTTAGGGGCCGGTCCGGTGGCATAGCACTTAAGTGCGCACGCTCTGCTGTGGTGGCCCCGGGGTTCGGATCCCGGGCGCGCACAGACGCACTGCTTGTCAGGCCATGCTATGGTGGCGTCCCGTATAAAGTGGAGGAAGATGGGCACGGATGTTAGCCCAAGGCCAGTCTTTCTCAGCAAAAAGAGGAGGATTGGCAGATGTTAGCTCAGGGCTGATCTTCCTCACAAAAAATAATAATAATTTTAGGGCTGGCCTGGTCGTGCAAGCCATTAAGTGCGCGCTCTCTGCTGCGGGAGCCCGGGGTTTGTGGGTTTGGATCCCGGGCGTGCACTGACGCACCGTGTGTCAAGTCATGCTGTGGTGGCGTCCCATATAAAGAAGAGGAAGATGGGCACGGATGTTAGCCCAGGGCCAATCTTCCACAGCCAAAAAAAAAGGAGGATTGGCAACAGATGTTAGCTCAGGGCTGATCTTCCTCACACACACAAAAAACTATAAAAATAATTTTCACCACTTTTACTGGGGAGCAGGTCAGTGGAGCTGCTCATATTATTATACCTCCCTAGTGTATTTAACACACCGTCCCTCTGCAGATTGATATACAGTAGCACTACAGGCTGTAATACCACTTGTCATTTTACAAAGAAATACAATTGAGATTATTAATTTTTTATAGTCTTAATTGGTCATTCTGGGATTTTTCTGGTCAGCATCAATGAGGTAACCTTCCACATGGGCCCTCACCATCCCACAAAGGAAGAAGAGGTTATCTAACCGATAACATCTTTCTGTCCCTAAAGTGCAGTAACTTTACCCAAAATAATCCTTTTGTCTGTTTATGACTTCCTTGTCCCGCCTTTAAAATCTTTTCCTTTCTGTCGCCCTTGGGAGTTCCTCCCTACTTGCTAGATGAGATGCTGCCCAATTGATGAATTGCCCAATAAAGCCAATTAGATCTTTCAAATATATTCAGTTGGAATTTTGTTATTCAACGGTATTAAAAATAAGATATGGTTCATACATTTTCTTTTGTCTCTCATGAAATGTTTATTGTGGATATCATGTTCCAAAAAATCAGCCTGATATTTACAAGTGTGCCTGAAGGCTGTTCCTAGTATGAGTTCTAGCATTGACTTCTAGATCCCCCATGTTCATGTAGATAACAATGTAATTCATTTCTTGAAAGTCTTTTCAGCATTTATATACAAAGAAGCAATTGATAGTACATCTTTTTTCTTCTCTTTCATATGCAAAGGACACATGGTTTACTTTGTGAAACATGCTTTGCTTTTTTGTTCATGTAAAAATAAATCCTGCACCTATTTTCATATCAGTGGTGGACATATGACCATCATATGATGGTCCCTTACCAGGCCATCCCTGATCCAAGGCAGGACCTAATGGTTCTCAGGATTAGTCAATCTCCAGGCATGCATGCTAGAGGATGCTCTGGCCATAGGTCAACATCATCTTCATATTTTTACACTTTTAGCTCATTGGAAATGGTCTAGCTGCCTGGCAACAAGAACAACGTCAGCTACTTATCCAAGGTCACCATTTTGGGAGGAAGCACTCTGGGATAATCTTGCTCAGGATTACTCAAACACATAAGGAGGTCACACATGTCTCTGCATGTACTGAATTCAAACTGCAGAGCCTCACTTCAACCCTCAGGTTGATAAAAAAGCTACAATTTCTGAAACACATACTGACACCTCAGTTGCACTCAGAAGCAGAGAAAACAAACAGGGGGTGGGGAGGCAGCTTTGGAGCATCAAGACAGTGAGGGGCCCCTCTGTTCCCATGGGAGGATGTGAATGGGTTATCTGAATAATTCTGAGGACAGACATGGTAATGATACCCACTATGCTACTGACTTCTAAGACTGTAATACTCTCTGTAAAAGTATAACACTGTACTATACACTACAAAACTAATCATACGTGTGTTAAGTAAACATAACTTACTTTACTTATATATAATATATACTAATTACGTGTAATACTATATGCTACCTATACTATATACAGGTAATACACTACATATAACATATATATTTATATGTACACATATACACACTGCATTCTAAATTCTCTTTCTATATCTACACATAAAGATATACACTATAGGCAGCATCAGATAATTTTATACTATATACTACATTATCATACAGTACACAAATATCTCTTTTTAATATAGATGAAAAAAGTCTCCATAAAATACTAGTAGAGTGAATCCAGCAATATATAAAATGATGTAAACACCATGGCCACGTGGGATTTAATCCAGGAAAGAAATGCTGGTTTTACATCTGAAAAGGAATTAACATAAGAAACCATTAATAGTATCAACTTCAAAAACTACAGGATCATCTCATTAGATACAAACAAGCTTCAGACCAAGTTCAACACCCCTTCACAAAGAAAACACTCAATAAACTATAATAAAAAACCTCAGTAAGCTACCTCAACCTGAAATACAGCATCAATGAAAACCCACACCTGCCATCATTCTTGATGGTGAACGACTAAAGGCTTTCTAAGATCAGAGAGAAGACAGAGACGTCTGCTCTCACCAGCTCTACCCAACGTGGTAAGAAAGGTGCTACCAGGCAATTAGGCAAGAACATGGAAAAAAATAACCATTCCAGATTTCAATGGACATACACACATAGCTCCACAGACAGACATACAAAATCACACAGACCTTATCATGGCACACAGAACTACACATGCATAAACAGACACACAAACTCACAAACCCTCAGAGTTAACGGCTCAGAGACACATAGATGTTCCCAAAGACACACAGAGCCCAGGCCCTCTGCACTCCTCCCCACTTTTCTGTACTCTTAAGGGCCAATCACCAAAGACATATGGTACAAATTTATTTATGTATCTTCTTTCTTCTCTCTTAAAATGTCAGCTTTAAAGTGAACAGGGCTATTCGCTCTGCTTTGTTCACAAAAGCATCTACCAGAAGGCCTGTCACATCAATCCTTCTTGCACATCAGGGCTCACAGAGAGACAGACACACACACACACACTCACATGGAAGCTTCACAAAGACCTCATCACAGGCCCAGACCTTCACACAGTGCATTGTTCTCACTCCCATCCCACCTGGTAGAGGGGTGTCTCCCAGCTCCCAAACCAATCCCCAAAGAGGGTGTCTCAGCTCCTCCAGATGGGGAAGGGATTTCACCCTTCCTGACACCACACAGGAAAAAAAGTACATCTCTGCAAAAAAACACAAAATGGGAGGCGGGATGGCAGAGTCAGGGCCCAAAAAGGCTGAAGTCATTATTTCCAGCACCTCTCACTGCTACAAAAGCATCCAGAAACTCCCTCATCATGAATTGTCCCTCTGTCACTTTGCTTTTCTGTTGCGAGCTCAGTGAGGGGACAAAGGTGAGTATGGCCTTGCTCAGCACCCATGTCCTCTGCTGCGGGCTCTTTGGTAAACATCACCTCTGCTGTGGACTCATATTCCCACACACCTCACTCAGTCCTCCCACAGTGGCTCCACCGTCTTAACTGAACACTTTCTCCTTAGGAGCAGCGTCCAATTTATACCCTTGAGATTTTAATTTATGGAGGTGATGAAGTGACAACATGGACAGCCTAGTGACATATAAAGATTTTGATTACCTACATTTCCCAAGATAGGGACGCACGCCATTCCAGGTAGGGTCACAGGTGATGCATCAGGTTTGCTCAGGAGTTTGACAAAAATTTAGGCCACAGCCTTCATTTGGAGTGCCATAGGAAATGTAAGTCAGGTCAGAGTAAGCAGCTAAGGATTGGCTACTTTGAACAATTTCAGAAGCCTCTGGGGCACAGGGATGGTCCTCAGTCATCTTGCACCTGGCCCTGGGTTGGTTTAGGGCAGAGGAGATATTGTCTTGGTGTGTGAGAGGTGGATAAGGAGGTCTGTAGGGACAGGGCACTGGACTGGGTGGTGTGCACGTGAAAGGCCTGCTCCAGACAGGCTGCCCACCAACAACGGGGAGTTAGGTCCCCCTGGGAGGGGCAGTGTCTCCCTATGTCTGAGAGGCCCCCAAGATGTCAAAACATCTTAAGAGACAGAAAATAAAACACATGATTAATACAATCAAAAAGAAGACACGGATGTGTCTGCTCACATCAGTCAAACTCAACATGGTGAGGGAGGTGCTACCAGGGCAATCAGGCACCACATGAAATAAAAGCATTCCAGATTTTAAGGACATACACACACACCCCCAGAGAGACATACAAAATCTCACAGGCTTTCCCCCGGACATACATGTGTACACACCCACACAGACACTCAAAGTCACAAACCCACAGAGACAATGGCCCAGAGACACACAGCCCAGGCCTTGAAGAGGGGAGACTCAGGGCCCACAATGGCTGCAGTGATCAAGTGTTCCAGCCCCTCACGCTGCTATGATCACTTCCAGAAATGCACCCCTCACCACGTGCCCCTTCCTCACTTTGCTTTCCCATTGGAAGCTCAGCGCAGAGAAAAAAAGGTCCATGGGTCTTCACCCAGCTGCCAAGTCCTCCACTGTGGTCTCCACAGTCTGGGATCCATCATCCCCTGAGGTCTCACCTGCACACAGACCTCGTGCGAGTCAACCCCACAGGTAGTCCTCATCGAGGCCTTGATCACTACCCCAACCTGGAACATTCATTGATGGGGGGTGGAGGCCTTGGGACCTCAGATGCCAAGTCTCCCAGCCACGGAGACATCACCTTCAGAAAAGCACTGGAAGCTGTTGCAAGAGCACCTTTGGATGAGGCTTGCCTAATTTCTGCCTCTTCCCTTCAAGATACAGTAGGTGTGGCCTCTGAAAAATGAGAGGGGGGCATCACCTGTGCCTGTGCACTTCTGGAAAGGTGGAAACCGCTGCCATTTCCGCCACTTCCTCTGGCATGGTGCCCACTGCATTCTGGGAGCCATGTGAAGGGAGGGGCCCCAGGACTGCAGAGGGTCTGGCTGAGAGCGGCACTTCCCTCAGGCCTCAGGCTGGAACTCTGCAGGGTGAGTCCTCTTCCAGAAAAAGTTAACACTGGCCTTGGTGGGCGGGCTCCAAACTTACTCTGGAGGCAGGTTCTGAGGTGAGGGAGCCATGGGTGGTCAGCACACGAGCCACTGAAACCCCAGGGTGGAACGTGCCAGATCCTAGGGCAGGTTCTTGCATCAGAAACCTATGGACAACTTAAGGCCATCATGGGTACCCCAGGAATCATGACAGAAGGTCACTGAGGCCTCTACAGTGAAGGAGTCTCTGAGGTCACTAACAGGCGTGTTGGTTGTATGACAATTTGAACAGAGTCTCCAGACATTTGTGGTAGGGGTGCCTATTCAAGGTGGCAAATTTGCAAGTAATAGCACAAACGGGCTCAAGTACAACTTGTAAACAAGGAATATATTGCCCCTCAAAGATAAAGAGAACCTAGTACATGTGTGGTGCTGAGGGGAAAAATGGCTATTTCTTCATGGTGTCAGAGAAGGAGCAGGTCTCAGATGATCAAATTATTTCCAGAAATTTAACGAAGTTGTCAGGGCCTCATATTATATGCATGGCAATGTCCCATCCACTTTTGTGAGCTACTTTTTTCAATATTTGCATGTCCTGAATGTCCTCAGAGGTGGTGTCACTAATATAACATGATACCTGTATTCTTGGAGAAACCAGGATGCAGTTCAGATCCTGCTGCAATGACTGTGTGGGAGGGCACAGCTGTTGAAGATCCACGAGGATAACCCAGTAAAGGTGCATCATGTCCCTTCAGAGGGGAAGGCCAAGTGCAGATCAGAGGCTGTTGACACAGGCACTGACAGAACAGACTTAACCAAATCTATGAGAGCAGGATATTTATCACTTGCTGATTGGTTGTAGCCAGTAATTTCCACACTGTTGGGACTGGGTATAGAGGTCTGTGTGATGCAACCATAGCCTCAAGTTGAGGTAAACCACTCTGAGGTGTCATTCCTCCTTTCCAGGTTTAATAACAGGACAAATTGGGCTGTTAGAAGCAGCACTGGAAACAGTCCACCCTTCACTAACTAGGTTTCCTATACACTTTTCAATCCTTCAAGGCCCTGGGCAATTTACATTGGGCCATGTTAACGACTTGATTTGTGGGGTAAGGTCCCTAGGGTCACAATTTGTCAAGCCAATTTGTAAGTGGCAGAGACTTCATTTAATTATAATTCTTGATCATTGGTTCAGAGCTTCCCAGCTCACTATGGAATGATTTAGGACAATGAGTGCTACGACCGAGATTCTAGGCAAACCATAGCTCTGAAGGCTAAAGATTAAACATTTGTCCTATCTGTCCTCTATATTGTATTCATTAACACCCCTAAGATCATCAGGGGGAACTTGCTTAAATGTAATGGGATCCAGGTATAACTGTAATTTGAGACCTAGTATTGATTAACTGCTTGAAGGTTTCTGAATTACTGCATTACGTCAGATAGCAAAATTAATTCAGAACCTATGTTGTACAGGCCCAAAAGCCCAGCAGTGCACCTTTATCTGTTTTGCTGTGTAAATTCCTCAGTATATTTTGGATTTCTAATTGGGTCAAATTATGGACCTCTGTTTCCATATTTTATCTATTTTTCCTTCCTCCTGATCTTTCCTGTTTTGTTTTCTTAATCATGGGACACACTTCAGGGGAGGGAGTACCTCTTCACCCTGGTATTTATAAATTTTTACCACCCAAGAGCCTCAAAACAGTGCCATCAGCATTAGGAGCCTCCCCTGTGACAACACTGGTTGGCTTACAGGGTTTAAACCCTGGGCGTAAGTCAGGTTTGAACTAATACCTTGTGCCACATGGGAGCCACGGGTGTTGTCCCCTATAACCCCGAAGGTCAGGATCTTGGTGGCAGTAGAGGCAGGGGCAGCAGCAGCACAGGTACTTAAGGGTCCTGGTGAGCCCTCTGGTGTTAGGAGAGTGGACTCAGCCTGCCACCCACTGCCTGCCTTTCCCCCTCTCTTCTCTTTCTTTAAATGACTGCTCTTTCAGGAGTGTGGGAGATCAAGATTTGGCTACCCTGAAATGGTTTTCTCTGACCGGACATTTGACCTCCCCCACTAACTGCCTAAAGAATTTGACAGAGTAACTCCTTCCTGGAACAGATCTTCTATCTGATGGCTGTAATATCATGTAAAATAGATGTTACAATAGAAAAGGCACCAACAAGCCCATCTTATGGGAAGTTCCCTCTCTCTGGCCACATTCTCTGGATGGCCCTGCGAGGAGTTGCCAGACAAACATTTACATTTATAAGGGAACTCTCCATTTGTAAAGGTATCTCCCTCTCTGTACTGGGAAGAGGGGGATGACCTCATTTCTAGAAATTTATCAACGTGGAAGGTGAGGCCTTAAATCTGCATAATAACCTTACTCCTGTTTACTGTGCTTTAGTGGTAATCTCCTGTCACTGACTCCCCCCACCCCCAACATCCTCCTTTGTCCTTAGCTGAAGATGGTATTTAAGACTATCGTGTTGAGAAACAGTGTCCCTCCCTGGTTTCTCCCATGTATACATGTTATTAAACTTGGTATTATTTTCTCCTGCTAACCTGTCTTGTTAATTATTTGGCCAGCCATAAGAACCTTAAGGGAAAGGGCAGAGGGGGACTCTCCCTCTTCCCCCAACAGGGGTGACCCTCTGATGGGCCCACCTCTTGCAAAGGGCATAGTCCCTGTCTACCCCCAGCCCTGGGGTATGTCAGGTCATCACAGCCTGTGGCATAGCTTCACTCTAACACGCAGATAAATCCTGAAAAAGACCCTGACCCAGGACTCATTTAAGGAGGCCCCAATCCCATAGTCCTGCTCCCAAATGCCTATAAATTGTTCAAACTGCCAACTCTGCTCAGCTGAACCTAGAACCGAGGCTTGGTGGGTCAACAATGCAACACGGGGCAGCACAGCTCACAGCACAGGCTCCCCAGCAAGCAGCAGCCCACAGAGCAGGCCGCCACCAGGCAGCACAGCAGGTGAGCAAGTCAGAGCAGGAGATGACAGACCCATGGGGGCGTCATGTCTGGACATGCTGCTCAGGGCACAACTGTTATTGTCACTGCAGAGGGGTGGGTCCCTTGTTGAGACTGAGGCAAGTGTGGCAGACTTACACACTCACTCACACACCCACAGTAGGAAAAAGCTGAGGACTCACATAATAGAGGTCTGAGGGGGAGGGCAGGTCAGCCTCTCAAGCAGCTCTGGAAGGGCTCAGAAAGCAAGGAACCGAGCCTGGCCTGGGTGTGCACTGGGCTGGGGGGTGGGGCCAGGGCAAGAGTTCTGCACACAGGCAGGGGCTTGTGTGGTGGAATCTCCTGCCTGCTCTAGAGGAGAGAACACCCAGGCTTTCTCATCAGCTTGTCCAGGTGGGGGCACAAGAGGAAGAGTGAGGAGTGAGGCTTAAGCTGTGCGAGTCATCCAAAATGTGGAGTCTGACTGCTCATTAAAAAGACAAATGTGCCTAAGAAAAATATGCATTCTCATTGACTGATTTATATAAAGAAACACTAACAGGAGGCTCAAGAAATGATCAAAACTGTATTTGGGGGTGGCTGGAGTAACGGTGCTGGAGGGGACCAGGATATATTGGCAGTGAGTCTTCTAGAGTGAGACTTTGAAATATCACAGATTTATTTCAAATAAACAAGGAAATTTATGTACACTATATTTTACTATTTAACAGTCTTTTATTTAATTTTAACTTTTGTACACAGGAAATCATTCTAAGATTTAAATCCTTTAAACACTACTGGTTACAACAATGTAAACCGTTCAAAATGAAAATTTCCAAATCTCTTTCTAACTAAAAGCACATGCAGCATCCTTGTTTGTCCTTCCCCTCTATCTCACACTGGGGGACTTTCAGGAATAAGCAGCCTATTATAATGCAATAGGGGTTTGAGTTTATCGACTTCTATATAGCAGGATTTTTAAAGATTTACAAAAGCTTTCAGAAATGTCCCTCACATCAATTAAAATAGAATTCAATTGCTTTAGCTTTTTAAATTTCTATGATCTCTAGGGACATGCACATATGAAGCCTGATCTAAAAATGAAATATGTACCTGAGAACTTCAATATATTCATCTCACATCTTGAGTTTCTCTTGCCTAAATGAAAAATATATATATATATATATATTTGTTTCCACAATTTTCTTGCTTTCCTCACATCCTATCTCTCAATCAACTCACAGTGTCAGGGCTCAAGCGCTAAGGGAAACTAGAGCCAAAGGGCTGCACTATTCAATCAATAAAGGAATCCAAAGGAAAGAAACACAAATACTGGAATCAGCACAGATAAGCAGCCTGCTTCCCACAGGACAGAAGGAAAGCCACACTCAGAAGCTTCCATATTCCTGACCCTCCTGGTTGAGACAGAACCCCTGGAGTGGGTCAGTCCCTGACGGAGGAGGGTGGGGCACCTGAGCAGCCACAGGAGTGAACTCTGGGAGCTCCACACCCCCTCCCCTCCCCAGAGAATAATGCACATGCTCCCTCTCTCAGGCTTCCCTTCTCACAACGAGGAAAACTCGGCTGGATTCAGTTTATGGTTCTGACCCAAATGAACTCCCAAATTAATGGACCCTAATCCACGACACAGAACTCCTGACTTTCACAGACTTTCTCAATATAAACAAATTATTCTCTGAGTGCATCTACACTGTGGTACAAAACTGAAGTCTAGAAGAAAGTCCAAGGAAACCAGTTATAAAGTCAGAAAGGGAATCGGTGCCTTCCTCCCACCCCCATGTGCACGTGCACCCCCAGCTTTCCAGCGCTCTGCAGCTCCTCTCAGTACAAAGGCTCCTTCCAGGGTGGGTGTCAGAAGGCAGGACACCTGCAGGGGGAGGCTCCCCAGGAAGACCAAGGGGGCCTTAGCTTAGAGACAGTGCCCTCAAGCCTCTGCCCCCACTGGAGTTTTTTTGGACGGCCACTGATACCTTAAATAACACAAACCTAGTGTTTGAACAATCCAGCTAAAACACTCAAACCAGTTTGTATGTGGAAATGAGGAAATAAAATTGTATGACATTTTGCTGACTCAATAAGAAACCCCAGAGGAATGTACTGCATTCCAGGAATAAAGACGTTAATTATTTCCATGACAAGAGTTTGTTTTACAAACTATTAATCATATTTGAGCACTTCAGTTCTGCCAGTCTAAGCCCCGGAAATCCATTTGAACTCAGCGAAAATAAAAGAACAGACCTCAAAATATTAGAAATATGCTCAGGGAGGAAAAAAGAAAAACAATTTTTAAATCATGCAATGTAAAACTGGAATGTTTTATTTTTTTCTGAAACTAACCTTTTCCCGCTTTGGAAACATTTTATATTGTCCTCAGGCTGTACTGAATAAATAAACTTTTATTCATTGAAAAATTGATAGTAAAATAAAGTGAATATATCTTTTCAAAGTGACAAACCCAGGAGGGGCGGTGCTGACAGGACCGATCACCCAGAAATTTGCCAAGAGGAACCTCCACCCAAAGGACTTAACGACTGAATGTCTGTGCCCAGGACACGTCCTGGGAGGAGAGACAGAGGATTTCATACAAGGTAGTTCCAGGAGGCTATTCGCTACTTTTTCCTCATGTAGAACATCCACAAACAAGAAATAAACCCTTTCAAAAGGGCCACCCATTGACTATGGGAAAATGATAATTAAAATACTGGGTGTGTTTGCAGTTGACTATGATGCTGTGAATCTGAGACTGGCAGTTGGCGTTTGGGAACGTGAGGAAGGATCTGGAGATGTAGGGATTTATTGCCAGTCCCAGGGAGAGCAGCGGGGCCAGGGTCGTGGATTTGAGACCCTGCTCCCCAGACATTTAGAAAACTCAGGAGAACACGAGTCCCCCTGAGGTGAAAGGAGGGACTGGGGACCCCACAGCCCACAGCTCCTCCCACGCAGGAGCCCCGGAGACCGAATCACGACGGTCCCTGATGTCCCCCCCGTGGTCACCGCACCATCTGGGGACACGCGGGGCTGCGGGCGCAGAGCTGCCCAGAGAGGCTCCGGGGCCGAAGTCGCCGCGCGCAGTGAGCACAGGACGCCCGCGGTCCCGGCTGCCGGCCCCGCCCCCACGCTGCGGCCGGAGGGGACTGAGGTCCGAGCGGCGCCACCGCGGACTCGGGTCCGCAGACTCGGAGGCGACCGCGGGGAGGCCGGTCCCGCCACGGCCGGTTCCGCCCAGCCCCCCCTGCCCCAAACGTGTCTCCGAAACCCCGGCCAGAACGCTCACCATCTCTAAGTCTCCTGGGTCCTCCGCGTCCTTCCCGCGATTCGGCACAGGTCACAGCCCGACGGAGGCGGCAGCACAGCAAAGCGACGCCTTTAAGGGCAGCGGCTCGTAACCGGAAGGACTGTGGCGCGAGCAGGAAGTCGTGATGGGGGCGGAGCGCCGCCCCGCCCACCTGCCCCGGAGCCGACCCTGATTGGACAGTTCGAAAGGCCCTCGGGCCCGAGTGACAGAGGGATGGAGATAACGTGTCTGAGCCAACTCAAAGCTGGAAATTGTCCTGTCTGGGGACTTTTCCGTTGCAATTCAATGCTCCGAGGCCACTCGGGGAACTGTGACCCTTCTTTGCAAACACACTTAATATCACCTCAACCTGTGTAGGAATTAGTCTGTCTGCACTATCATCTCTGATTTTCCACCCAATGCTTCCCCACCTCTACTCAAATCCTACTTGAAAATATCCTATGGCCTCCCAAGCCCTTAGCTATGGCGGGAAGTTGGAAGCCGCAGCCCTAGCTGAGCGCAAGGACTCTTCTCAGTCTAACCACTAGGTATGAGATGTTTTCATTCAATATCAGGTGTACGTTTTACCCTGGAGTGAAACTTATTTTAGATCATTTTTTTAATGTGTCCTGAGAGAGCTTTGTAAAAGTCTATAATTTCCCTAAGGTAATTCAATTCCTATTTGGACTGATATAACAGAAAAAACCAGAAAAGGTTATGTAAATATTGGATGTACCTGGAAAGTGTTCATATGCTCAAGAGATTGAAATGCAAAGCTCTTTTGCATTGCAAAACTCTTCATGCATTTATCCACTTCTTCGAACAGTTTTTTTGGTGGGGGGGGACAATACACATGTAGCCAGAAAAACCCGAGACCCTGTCACTGTAGCCGAATCAATGAACACAATGACCAGGGGTGGAGGAAAAGAAAAATGGTTTAATTTTGTCAGCAAGATGAGGCAGCAAAATGGGCTCATGCCCCAAAATCCACAGTCCTTCCGAGGCATTAGGAGTTGGGGTTTTTAAAGGAAAGCCTGTGGGAAAGAATGTTTCCTTGGTGACTGTGATTATTTGTTGGAGGAGGGATCCCAGACCTCTGGCGCCAAGCCGGCTGTTATCTCTACCTACTGCAGGAGATTTAGGGCTCCATCAATCAATCTTCTCGCGTCACTCGAAATTTCGCCTTGGGGAGCGGACGGCAGCTGCCGCCAATTAACGATTACAAAGTTGACAAGGTTTTAGGCGGGGGAGGGGAGCTGTGGCTTTGCAGCCCGCATCCTCCCAACGGCCTGCGTTTAGCTGAGGTGGGGAAGCTGCAGGTGTCCTCTGTTTGTCTGTCCCTGTGATGGATGGTGGATTCGGCGCCAGGAACCAGGAGTTGGGAGCTTCAGCTTCTTGATAATTTCGAGATATCAGTCTCCCTGTAACAAACCACAAGAACTGGTAATTAGCCAGAGTTTCAGTTTGTAGCCACCTGGGCTTTTAACAATTTATTACCTCCACTTGCCTTTTGGCATTCAGGGACACAAAGGATAAAACAACCAATTTCTGAATGTGAATGTAACTTAGAGAAGCGGGGAAGGGGGAATGAGCGCTTTTTGGTTTTAACCCCATATATGCTGGGTTCAATTCGGGGGAACAGATACCAGGGCAGGCTTCACACATACCATATAATAGAGACCTTTGACGTCTACAAATCACTGGTCTTCAGTATATTCACAGATACGTGCAATTATCACCACAGTCAATTTCAGAACATTTTCATCATGTAAAAAGAAAACCCTATACCCTTAACCTATCACTGCCCTATCTTCCCCCCTAGATCCTACAAGCATCAGCACTAGACAACCACTAATCTATTTCCTTTCTCTATAAATTTCCATATTTGTTGACTTTGATATGAATGGGATTATATAATATATGGTCTTTGTATTTGACTTCATTGACTTGGTATAACTTTTTCAGGGAATTCCATGTTGTAGCATGGATCAATACATTTGTTTTTTTTTTTAATGAGATATAATTGATATGTAACATTAGATTCGTTTCAGGTGTACCACAATAAGTCTAGTTAACATCCATCACCACACATAGTTACAAATTTTTTTCTTGTGATGAGACCTTTTAAGATCTACTCTCTTAGCAAATTTTAAATGTACAAGTCAGCAGAATTAACTCTAGTCACCATGCTGTACATTACATCCCCACGACTTACTTATTTTACCACAGAAGTATGGCTTTTGAACACCTTCTATATCTATTCCATACAAGTTACATCTTATCCATTTTTAAGCGTATATAGTTCAGGGCCGGGCCCCTGGCTTAGCGGTTAAGTGCGCGCGCTGCGCTGCTGGCGGCCGGTGTTCGGATCCCGGGCGCGCACAGACGCACCGCCTCTCTGGCCATGCTGAGGCTGCGTCCCACATACAGCAACCAGAAGGATGTGCAGCTATGACATACAACTATCTACTGGGGCTTTGGGGAGAAAAAGGAGGAGGATTGGCAATAGATGTTAGCTCAGAGCCAGTATTCCTCGGCAAAAAGAGGAGAATTAGCACGGATGTTAGCTCAGCGCTGATCTTCCTCACAAAAAAAAAAAAAGAATTTCGTTTGTTTTTAAAGCTGAATACTATTCAGTTGTATATGTACACCACATTTTGTTGATCCACTCATCTGTTGATGGATACTTGGGTTGCTTTCACCATTTGGCTACTGTGAAGAATGCTTCAAAAACACAGGTGTACAAATATGTGTTTGAATCCATGTTTTGAATTCTTTTGAGTATATACTCAGAAATGAAATTGCTGGATCATACGGTAACATTCTCTTTAATTTTGGAAAAACTGCCATACTGTTTTCCAAAATGGTGGCAGGATTTTACCTTCCCACCAGAAGAGCACAGGGGTTCCCCTGGGTGTTTTCAGTTTCCTGATGGTGTTCTTTAAAATACAAAAGGGATTAAGTTCAATGAAGTAAAAGTTATTCAACTTTTTTTTTACTGTTTTTCCTTTTGGTGTCATATCTAATAATTCTTTGCCAAAACCAAGGTCATATTTTCCCCTGTTTTTTCTAAGAGTATGATAGTGTTATCTCAGAGTTAGGTCTTCCATCCATTTTGGTAAATTATTGTATATGATGTAATGTAAGAGTCCAACTTCATTCTCCTGGATGTTGCTATCCTGTTGTCCCAGCATCAATTTTTAAAAAGAATATTCTTTCTTCATTCTTGACACTATTTTTGAAAATCAAATGACCATAGATGAATGGGTTCATATCTGGAATCTCAACTGAATCCACTGATCTGTGTGTCTGTCCTTGTGTCATTACCACATACCTGGATTACTGTGCTGAGACGTCAGATTTGAAATCAGGAAATATTAATCCTACTACTTTGTTTTACTTTTCAAGGCTGGTGTGGCTATCCTGGTTCCCCAACAATTCCATATAATTTATGAAACAGCTTGTCAATTTCTATTGTCAACTTAAAAAGCAAATTTGCCTGTTATTTTACCTCAAAATGAGTGTTTTCAAGAACAGCCAAAAGAATTGCAATTTGGGATGTGCACGCTATGGCAACCCATAGGCAAACCCAGCAAACAAAGAAAAGGAGCTGCTTTCATAGAGAAAAAGGGGGAGTAGGGAGGGGCTGCTCTAAATGAAAATCCATTGGGGAAAGGAACAGCTCAGGGCAGCAACGGCTCCTCATTGGCTGAGCTGCAGCATTTCTCATTGGCTGGGCCATTGCCTGGTGAAGAGAGAAATTTTCCTTCAGTAGGGAAGTAGTATTACTTCCTGTCGAAGATGAAAACTATCATCTTTTCCTGTTTGGTGTAACCGAAGATGTGTGATAGGGCGTGAGAGCTCCGCCTAAAGGCCTTCTTGACTCTAATTTAGTTAAGGTTTCTTTTATTAATATCTAGAGTACTGTCGGGGGAAGAGGGAGAATCTCCCTCTGCCCTTTCCCTTAAGGTTCTTCTGGCTGGCCAAATAATCAACAAGACAGGTTAGCAGGAGAAAATAATACCAAGTTTAATGACATGTATACATGGGAGAAAGCAGGGACACTGCGTTTCTCCACACAATAGCAGAAATTCTCGTCTTAAATATCATTTTCAGCCAATGACAAAGGAGGATTTTGGGGGTGGGGGGAGTCAGTTACAGGAGATTACCACTAAAGCACAGTAAACAAGAGTAAGGTTTATTATACAGCCCCAAGGCCTCATCTTCCACATTGATAAGTTACTAGAAATGAGCTCACCCCCCCTTTTTCTCAATACAGAGAGGGAGATACCTTTACAAATGGAGACTTCCCTTGTAAATGATTGTCTGACAACTCCTCGCAGGGCCATCCAAAGAATGTGGCCAGAGAGACAGGACTCCCGATAAGATGGGCTTGTTGGTGCCTTTTCTATTGTAACCTCTATCCTAAATTATCTTTTATAGCAGTCATGATAATAACCCCTTCCTAAAACAGATTTTTTGGTTTTAAATTCTTTAGGCAGTTTGGGAGGGGAAACTCCAATATTTTTCCTGAGCTCTCTGAGTCCTTATTGTCTTCAGCTCAAAATAATCCGTATACCAGAGTGGTTCTTCCTGGGGCAGCTTGCCCTGAGCACCATCAGTACAAAGAAGTCAACTGAGTTTCTGATAGGGATTTTGTTGAAAATCTACATCATTCTGAGAAGTATTGCTATCTCAACAGTGTTAAATCTAAGGATCCATGAAGATGGGCTTTTTCACTTTTATTTATTTATTTTTAGGGTTCACTCCTTTTTTTCTTGCCTGTATTGGTGAGAGAGGAATAAAGAGCAAGAAAAAGGATGACATTACTCCAAGGCCTTCACTCATCTTTATTAAAGATTTGCGAGGTCCAAATGTCCAAAGCCCCACCCAAACTCACCCGATTCCTTTTAATTTCCAAAAATGTCAATCAAATTTTTGGCAATGAAAACAGTTTAATGGTTATTATTACTAGAAATTGGTTTCAGGGAAAATGTGCCTAGAAGAGAGATTTTCTCCACATACCCTCAGAATTCTTGCAGGTCTGTAACTGACATCTCTTTGCGTGTATGTACACTCGCTAATGACCATCCAATAGAAATGGTGCCTAATTTGTAAATTTAAAATATATAAGCACTTTTCTGTCACGATATGATTATCACCAATATGCGTTTTTTGGGTAAAACTCCCTTTCTTTCTTTTTTTTCATTTTATTTATTTATTTATTTATTTATTTATTTTTTGCGATGACGATCAGCCCTGAGCCAACATCCGTGCTAATTCTACTCTTTTTGCCAAGGAAGACACGCCCTGAGCTAACATCTATTGCCAATCCTCCTCCTTTTTCCCCCAAAGCCCCAGTAGATAGTTGTATGCGTCGGGGGAAGAGGGAGAATCTCCCTCTGCCCTTTTCCTTAAGGTTCTTATGGCTGGCCAAATAATTAACAAGACAGGTTAGCAGGAGAAAATAATACCAAGTTTAATAACATGTATACATGGGAGAAAGCAGGGACACTGTGTTTCTCAACACAATAGCAGAAATTCTCGTCTTAAATACCATGTTCAGCCAACGACAAAGGAGGATTTTGGGGGTGGGGGAGTCAGTTACAGGAGATTACCACTAAAGCACAGTAAACAAGAGTAAGGTTATTATGCAGCTTTAAGGCCTCAACTTCCACATTGATAAGCCACTAGAAATGAGGCCATCCCCCTCTCTTCTCAAATCAGAGAGGGAGATACCTTTACAAATGGAGATTTTCCTTATAAATGTAAATGATTGTCTGGTAACTCCTCGCAGGGCCATCCAGAGAATGTGGCCAGAGAGACAGAACTTCTGATAAGAGGGGCTTGTTGGTGCCTTTCCTATTGTAACCTCCATCCTACATTATCTTTACAGCCATCATGATAGATCTCTTCCAGGAAAGAGCCACCATGTCAAATTCTTTAGGCAGTTAGTAGGGGAGGTCAAATGTCCCTAGAGAAAACAACCAAGGTAAAGAGATAGATTTCAGGGTGGCCAAATCTTGATCTCCCACATATGTCAAAGTTGCACATCCTTCTAGTTGCTGTTTGTGGGACGCAGCCTCAGTATGGCCGGACAAGCGGTGGGTTGGTCCGCTCCCGGGGTCCCAACCCCGGCCACCAGTGGCAGAGCACACACACTTAACCACTAAGCCTCAGGCTGACCCTGTTCTTGCTTTTAATGCTCTCTTTCTGAACCTGACTGAAGTTCTGGAAGGATGCCCACCTAATGCATCCCTGGTGTCTGTGCCTGTGTACCTATTTCGCAAAACTATGTCAGACTCCCGTTGTCAACATAGATCAAAATGGAGAGAGACTAATTATTGCACACGGCGAGGTGACTTTTAATTGTGTTTGTAAAAGGATCACAGTTGCAGGAGGGCGCTCCCAGCACTACTTTTCAACGCAAATCTCCCTGGGAAGGACAAGTTCTGGCGGGCATTAGGCTCAGACACATAACTTGAGGGGGCTGTCACTCAGGCAGGAGGGGGCGAGGTCTTGTGAGCTGTCCAATCAGAGGCGTCGCCGGGGCAGGTGGGTGGGACAAAAGAGCCCAACTACCGGGAAGTAGCTGCTCGCTCCTTCCGCGCTCGGGATCCCCTGTCCTCCGCTATTGAAGCCTCACGGTGCTGTGCCGCCGACGGTGTCGCGTTGTGACCTCTACGAAGTCGTAGGAGGGACGCCAGAGAACCCGGGAACTTAGAAATGGTGAGAGTTTGGCCCGGGCGTTGGGGTTTGAGAGAGGAGGGTCTGGGCGGAACCGGCCGTGGCGGGACCGGCCTCCCCGCGGTCGCCTCCGAGTCTGCGGGCCCGAGTCCGCGGGGGCGCCGCTCGGACCTCAGTCCCCTCCGGCCGCAGCGTGGGGGCGGGGCCGGCAGCCGGGACCCCGGGCGTCCTGTGCTCACTGCGCGCGGCGACTTGGGCCCCGGAGCCTTTCTGGGCAGCTCTGCGCCCGCAGCCCCGCGTGTCCCCAGATGGTGCGGTGACCACGGGGAGGGGCATCAGGGACAATCGTGACTCGGTCTCCGGGGCTCCTGCGTGGGAGGAGCTGTGGTCTGTGGGGTCCCCAGTCCCTCCTTTCTCCTCCCGGGGGAACCTATTTTATTTTGAATTTTCCGTATATTTGGGGAGCAGGGTCTCAAATCCACGACATTGTCCCCTCAGTCTAGGTCTTCCTGGTGCTGGCGCCAGACGCCTAAATTTCGAATCCCTCCCAGAATTCCGGAATGCCACGTTCGCATCTCTGATTCACAGCATTATTAACTATTTGTCGTCCTTTGTGGATGTGAAACAGAGCCAATATTTTAATTGTTTACCATTATCTCACAGTCAATGGATGGCTGTTTTTAAAAGATTTATTTTGTGTGTGTGGATATTTTGCATGAGTGAAAAGCAGCCTATAACCACCTGGAACTACATTGTGTGAAATCCTGGTGCCCCTCCCCCCAGGATCTTTCTGGGCACAGACATCCTGTGGGAAGTCCTTTGGGTGGAGTTTCCTCTTCAGAACATTTATCTATTTATCTCCACCCCCCCCCCCCCCCCCCCCCCCCCGCCGGCCCGCCCAGAGCCCCAGTAGATAGTTGTATGTCATAGCTGCACATCCTTTTAGTTGCTGTGTGTGGGACGCGGCCTCAGCATGGCCGGAGAAGCAGTGCCTCGGTGCGCACCCGGGATCTGAACCGGGCCGCCTGGGCCGCCAGCAGCGGAGTGCGCGCACTTAACCGCTAAGCCATGGGGCCGGCCCTTGAGAACATTTTGGACCGTCTGTCCTGCCAGCACTGTCCCCACCTAAGTTAGCCACCTTTTAAAGATTTATTCACTTATATTTTAGTCTCAGTTTTTCAATGAATAAAAATTGATTTAATCGATAGAATTTGAAACACAATATAAAATATTTCCAAAGAGGTTGTGGGGGATCAGAATTGGCCACCCTAAAATGTGTCTATTTGACATGAGGATTATTTTCGGCTGGTTAATTTTAAGAAACTGTAGACAGGGAAGAAGCTCTGAAAATCGAGTAGAAGTTACCCTTTGTAAGGGACATTTACATTTCTAAGGGAAGTCTCCATTTGTAAAGATATCTCCCTCTCTGTACTGGGAAGAAGGGGGGATGACCTTATCTCTAGAAACTCTTGTCATTGCAGAAGGCATGGACTTGAATCTGCATAATAACCTTACTCTTGTTGACTGTGCTTTTCTGTTAATCTCTCAACTGACTCCTCTCTCCCCCTACATCTTCCTTTGCCTTTAACTGAAGATAGTATTTAAGGTCACAGCGTCCGCCATTTTGGCGAGTTGCTCAGTTTTCCTGGGTCTCTCCCATGTATACATGTTATAAAGCTTTGTTGGATTTTCTCCTGTTATCCTGTCTCGTGTCAATTTAATTTGTAGCTCAGACAGAAGGACCTAGAGGGTAGAGGATTTGTCTTCCTCCCCTACAAGGTAAATTACAGAAAAATGAATTATTCTAATATTTCTTTGCATGTATTCCATTCTTCTTTCTCTTTATTTCTCCCATCATGGGTACTAATATTCTGAAATCTGGTCCTTAATTTTGGGAGGGTTCAAAAGTTCAAACTTTCCAGGAGTTAGACTTGCAGACCTGAAGTGCTCAAGATGATTAATAGTTTATAAAACAATTTCTTGCCATGGAAATAACAAGTAACATTGTTTTTTCCCAGCATGCTCTAGATACTTATAGGTTTTCTTGTTGAGCTCACAAAGTGCCTTACAGTCTTCTTCCCTCCTTTCCACATAAACACTTGGTTTGAGTGATTTTGTGTGATTGTTCAAACACTGGGTTCATGTTTTTTAAAATATCAGTGTGGTCCAAAGCAACTCAACCAGACACTCCACAGTCATGAGGCCCCCTCCCTCACTTGGAGGCCAATGACTCCAAGATACGACCCCCTTGAGCCTTCAGTGGAAGTACTTGAAGGCCAGTTATTCTTCCGGGGGAGCTTCCCCTTGTAGGTGTCCTCCCTGCTCTCCCCCACCTTGAAAGGAGCCTTTATACTGAGGAAAGCTACAGAGTCCTGGAAAGCTGGGGGTGCACCATGCGTTGTTTGGTTGGAGGAGGTGGGGGGGATGGAGGTGATGCCCTTTCTGAGGTTGTAACAGTGCTTCACTTGGGCCTATTTCTAGATACAGGTTTGAGTTTTCACAGTGTAGGGTCACACAGAGGGTAATTTGTGTACACTGAGAAAGCCTGATGAAAGTCAGGATTTCTGTGTCCTTGATTAGGGTCCATAGATTTGGGAGTTTATTTGGGTCACAACTTTAAACTGAATCCTGCTAAGTTGACAGTGGCTGATTATGGTGGTTTCTCACTGGCTGTGTGTGGTATTTTCTCATTGGCTGGGCTGTTACTGAGCAAGGAGAAATTCTTCCTACCTCCAGATGGGGTGTGTAGGGTAGGCATCTTCCTGTTGAGGAATGGGAGGTACACTTGTTTTTTGGGGTCTGAAAAATACAGTGAGTAGTACTGCATGGGAGGTCCTCCTTCAGGACTTGCCTGCTCCACTTTCAATGAGATTTCCTGTATTTCTGTTGACATTTGCAACCCCAGGTGACCAGGAGGTGAGGCAGTGGCAGAACCCAGAACCCATGTCATGAGGCAAAGGCCCCTGGAGCACAATACTCCCCACTGTCACATACACATCACCTCTGCTCCAACAAGCACAGTATCACAATAGTCTCTATACCACTAATTATGTCAAAAAGAGATGCCCTCCCTTGTCCCTCCTCTGGGAGTCCCTCAAGTGCCCTGCTGTACCTCCATCACTCTCCCTCAGATCTCTGGCACATTCCACCGTGCAGTTTCAGTGGCTCGTGTGCTGACCACACCTGGCTCCCACACCTCAGAACCTGCTTCCAGAGTGAGTTTGGAGCCCACCCACCAAGGCCAGTGCTTACTTTCTCTGGAACAGGACCCACCGTGCAGAGTTCCAGCCCTGAGGCCTGTGGGAAATGGTGATTTCAGCCAGACCCTCCACAGTCATGGGCCCCTCCCTTCACATGGCACCCAGAATGCAACGGGCACCACACCAAGGGAAGTGGGGGGAAATGGTGAGGATTTACACCCCTCCTGAAATGTGCAGGTGCAGGTGATGCCCCCTCCTTTGTGGGAGGCCACGCTCACTGTTTCCTGAAGGGAAGGGGCAGAAATGAGCCAAGCCACATCCCAGTGTGCTCTTGCAACAACTTCCAGTGCTTTCCTGGGTCCCAAAGGTGATGTCTCTGTGTCTGGGAGACCTGGGGTCTGAGATACTGAGGCCTCCTCCCCCGGATCAGTGAATGTTCCAGGACAGGGTAGTGATCAACACCTCAGTGAGGATGACTCATGGGGCTGACCCATATGGGTTCTGGGTGCAGGTGGGACACAGTGGCTGGGCGATGATGAACAGAAATTTGTTGTCCACACTGAGGTTCCAATGGGAAAGCAGAGTGAGGAAGGGGCATGTGGTGAGGGGCGTGGTTCTGAAAGTGATCATAGCAGCGTGAGGGGCTGGAACACGATGATCACTGCAGCCATTGTGGGCCCTGACTCTCCCCTCTTCAGGGCCTGGGCTGTGTGTCTCTGGGCCACTGTCTTTGAGGATTTGTGACTTTGGGTGTCTGTGTGTGAGTGTGTGCACATGTATGCCCAGTGAGAATTTGTATGTCTGTCTGGGGTGCTGTGTGTATGTCCTTAAAATCTGGAATGCTTTTATTTCATTTGGTGCCTAATTGCCCTTGTGTGAACAGATAAATCCTTGTCTTCTTTCTGACTGTATTAATCATGTGTTTTATTTTGTGTCTCTGAAGATGTTTTGACATCTTGGAGGCCTCTCAGACATAGGGAGACATTGCCTCTCCCAGGGGGACCTAACTCACCTTGGCAGTGGCCAGTCTGTCTGGAGCAGGGCTTGCATGTGCCCACCACCCAGTCCAGTGCCCTGTCCCTACAGACCTCCTTATCCACCTCTCACACACCAAGATGATATCTCCTCTGCCCTAAACCAACCCAGAGTCAGGTACCAAATGACAAGACCCCAAATCCTGTTGGAATTGTTCAAAGTAGCCAATCCTAAGCTGCTTACACTGCCCTGACCTGTGTTTCCTGTGGAAACCGAAATAAAGGCTGTGGCCTAGATTTTTGTCCCACTCCTGATTTGGCCTGCTGAGCAAATATGATGCATTGCCTGTGACCCTGCCTGGCATGGCATGCCCCCTTATTTTGGGGAATACAAGTAATAAAATATTTCAATGACACTTGCCAGTCCTTTTTGTCACTTAGTCACCTACATAAATTACAATCTCAAGGGTACAAATTGGACACTGATCCTAAGGAGAAAGCGTTCAGTTAAGATGGTGGGGCCACCGTGAGGGGACTGAGTGAGGTCTGTGGGAATATGAGTCCACAGCAGAGGCGATGTCTACCCGGGAGCCTGCTGCAGAGGACCTGAGTGCTGAGCAGGGACATACTCACCTTTGGTCCCCTCACTGAGCTCACAGTAGAAAAGCAAAGTGACAGAGGGACAACTCATGATGAGTGAGTTTCTGGATGCTTTTTTAGCAGTGAGAGGGGCTGGAACATCATGACTCCAGCCATTCTAGTTTCTGACTCTACGATCCAGTCTCCCATTTTGTGTTTTTTTTGTAGAGATGTACTTTTTGTCCTGTGTGGTGTCAGGAAGGGTGAAATCCCTTCCCCATGTGGAGGAGCGGAGACACCCTCTTTGGGGATTGATTTGGGAGCCAGGAGACACCCCTCTACCAGGTGGGATGGGAGTGAGAACAGTGCACTGTGTGAAGATCTGGGCCTGTGATGAGGTCTGTGTGAAGCTTCCATGTGAGTGTGTGTGTGTGTCTGTCTCTCTATGAGCCCTGATATGCAGGAAGTATTGGTGTGACAGGCCTTCCGGTAGCTGCTCTTGACATGAAATAACCAATAACCCTTCTATAAATAAGAGAGCTGAGTTTTACTTGAGCCAGAGTGAGGATTATAATCAGGGAAGGCCTTTTCCAGAAAGGAAGAAAGCATTCTGGATAAACATGGTGTTCAGTACAGGCTTATATCTTTTTAGAACAAAGGACATGTATTAAACACATTCAGAACACATATTCATCGAAGTTTCAAAGAGGTATCCAGTTGCCAGTTAGTGGGTCAACATGGCCCTGATGATGAGAGAGGGATGGATTAACATTGGTGGGCTTTACTAATAGGGCACAGGAGGGGAAGTATGCATGCTTATCTTGAGAGTGCATTCTTTACTTTCATGGTTACAGCAGATGTACAATGTATGTCTGATAGGTCGTAAGTCAGGCTTTTTTAGTTCAAGTTGAAGAAGTTTTGTACCTGAATAGTTACCCCATATGCCTCAATATGTGAAAATCTCTTGTCAGTGCTTTGGTGGACAAAGCAGAGCAAATATCCCTCCTTCACTTTGAAGCTGACATTTTAAAGGTGAGAAGTTATATAAATAAAATTATACCATATGTCTGATGGTGATTGGCTCTATAAAGTAAAGTGGGGAGGAGTGCAGAGGGCCCGGGCCCTGTGTGTCTGGGAACATCTCTGTCTCTCTGAGACCTTAACTCTGAGAGTTTGTGAGTTTGTGTGTCTGCATCCGCGGGTGTCCTATATGTGCTATGACAAGATCTTTGTGATTTTGTATGTCTGTCTGGAGCTATGCACATATGTCCTTTAAAATCTGTTAAGTTTTTTCCATGTTCTTGCCTAATTGCCCTGGTAACGTCTTTCCTACCACATTGGGTAGAACGGGTGAGAGCACACATCTGTGTCTTCTCTCTGATCTTAGAGAGAAAGCCTTCAGTCTTTCACCATCAAGAATGATGTCAGCTGTGGGTTTTCATTGATGCTTTATTTCAGGTTGAGCTAGTTTACTGAGGGAGTTTATCGTAGTTTATTGAGTGTTTTCCTCGTGAAGGGGTGTTGAACGTGGTCTAATGCTTGTTTGTATCTATTGAGATGATCCTGTAGTTTTTGATGTTGATTCTATTAATGGTTTCTTATGTTAATTCACTTTGAGGTGTAAAACCAACATTTCTTTCCTGGGTTAAATTCCACGTGGTCATGCTGTTTAGCTCATTTTATATATGGCTAGATTTACTGTACTAGTATTTTGTGGAGTCCTTTTTCATCTATGTTAAAAAGAGATATTTATGTACCAAATTATAATGTACTATGTAGTATAAAATTATCTAACGCTACCTATAGTGCGTATCTTTGTGTTATATGTGTATATATAGAAAGAGAATTTATAATACAGTATGTATATGTGTATATATATAAATATATATTTTATAGGTAGTGCATTACCTGTATATAGTATAGTTAGCATATAGCACTGTACAGAATTAGTATATATTATGTATAAGTAGACTATATTATATATTATTAACATATATAATTAGTTTTATAGTGTATAGTATAGTGTTATACATTTACAGAATAGCATTACAG
The DNA here is from genome assembly GCF_020826845.1 of Diceros bicornis minor. Classification (NCBI taxonomy): domain Eukaryota; kingdom Metazoa; phylum Chordata; class Mammalia; order Perissodactyla; family Rhinocerotidae; genus Diceros; species Diceros bicornis. The sequence goes on from NC_080769.1 coordinate 6,885,725, forward strand.
TCTTATCAGTCTACAGCATAGTGGGCATCTTTACCATGTCTGTCCACAGAGTTACTCAAATAACCCATTCACATCCTGCCGTAGGCTCATAGGGGCCCCTTACTGTCTTGATACTCCAAAGCCTGCCTCAGCCACCCCTGGTTTGTTTTCTCTGCTTCTGAGTGCAACTGAGGTGTCAGTATGTGTTTCAGAAATTATAACTGATTTATCAGGCTGAGGGTTGAAGTGAGGCTCTGCCATTTGATTTTTTTTTTTTTTTTTGCTTGTGAGGAGGATCAGGCCTGAGCTAACATCCATGCTAATCCTCCTCTTTTTTTTGCTGAGGAAGACCGGCTCTGAGCTAACATCTATTGCCAATCCTCCTCCTTGTTTTCCCACAAAGCCCCAGTAGATAGTTGTATGTCATAGTAGCACATCCTTTCTAGTTGCTGTATGTGGGACGCGGCCTCAGCATGGCCAGAGAAGTGGTGCGTCGGTGCACGCCCTGGAACCGAACCCAGGCCGCCAGTAGCGGAGTGCACGCACTTAACCGCTAAGCCATGGGGCCGGCCCCTGCCGCTTGATTTTTAAGACATGAAGAGACACCTGTGACCTTCTTATGTATTTGAGTAAGTATGAGCAAGATTATCACAGAGTGGTTTCTCCTAAAGCGTAACCTTGGATAAGTAGCTGATGTTCTTGTTGCCAGGCAGCTAGGCCATGGCCATTGAACTAAGAGTCTAAAACTATGAAGATGATGTTGACTGTTGGCCAGGACATCCTTTAGCATGAATGCCTGCAGATTGACTAATCCTGCTCACCTTGAGGTCCTGTCTTTGATCAGGTTCGAGTCCATCATATGATGATTGTGTGACAACCATTGATGTGAAAATAGGTGCAGGATTTATTTTATTTACGTGAACCAGAGAGCAAAACATATTTCACAAATTAAAACATGTGTCCTTTGCATTTCGAAAGGAAGAAAAAATTACGTGCTTTAAATTGCTTCTTTGTAGACAAATGCTGAAAAGCCTTACAAGAAATGAAGTACATTGTTATGTACATGAGCATGGGGAATATACAAGCTAGTGCTAGAAGACATGCGAGGGGCAGCCTTCAGGCACTTTCAAATCTCAGGCTAGGTTTTTGAAAATTGATACTCACAGTAAACAATTCATGATAAACGAAAATTCTGTTAACCATATTTTATTTTTAATAGTGTTGAATACCAAATTCAACTGAATAAATTTTAAATGGTCTAACTGCCTTTATTGAGCAATTCATCAATTGGGCCGCATCCCATGTGGCAAGCGGAGAGGAGGTCCAGCGGGCTACAGAAACTGAAAAGTTTTAAAGCCAGGAGAAGCAAGTCATAAGCAGAATAAAAGGATTATTTCAGGCAAAGTTACCTTCCTTTGGGGACAAATGGGTATTATTAGGTAGATTACCACATCTTCTTTTGGGGATTGGAGAGGGCCCATTACCTCATTGGTACAGACCAGAAAATTCTAGACTGACCAGTTAGGTTACATTCCTGGATCAGACTGAAGCTGCAGTTAGGTTAGGTAACAAACCCTGGTTTGGTGAAGTGTACCTAGCAAAAGGGACTCTGCTGGGGCCTGTAGTTTTCTTTTTAACAATAGTTTATATGGGCCGGCCCCGTGGCTTAGCAGTTAAGTGCGCGCACTCCCCTGCTGGCGGCCTGGGTTCGGATCCCAGGCGCGCACCGATGCACCGCTTCTCTGGCCATGCTGAGGCCGCGTCCCACATACAGCAACTAGAAGGATGTGCAGCTATGACATACAACTATCTACTGGTGCTTTGGGGGGAAAATAAATAAATAAATAAAATTATTTAAAAAACAACCAAACAGTTTATAATCAAATGACTAATATATTTTTAACTTTTAATTAATTTAATTAATAAGTTTAATTTTTAATAATTCTGTGTTGATTTTGGACATTTTTTTTGAAGTGTGCAATACATTTTAACCATAAAAAATTAATTTTTTCAATTCTATTTCTCTGTAAAATGACAAGTGATAGTACAGCCTGTAGTGACATCGTATATCGATGTCAAGAAGGTTTACTGATATCAGGTACTGTATTAAATGCACTAGGGTGGTGTATTAATATGAGGAGCTCCGGTGACCTCACTCTTCAGTGGAACTGGTAAAAATTAATTTAAATCCTCTGGAAATTGTCCTAATGGCAAGCAGCAAATGAGGAACATTTATTCTAGAAAATCAGTAAATTTTCTGTGAGAAAGGAGAAAGTGTGTAGGATTTGAACCATCCTCACTCTCTCCCCACTCTCAGCTCAGGAAGTGAACACTCCTCTCCAGAGTGCTGCACCCTGAACCAGAAGACACGATTCTGTCTCCCTAAGCTTCCAGGACAAGCACTTTTTCCTAGGATGAGCAGGACTTCAACGTTACCCATCTTGCCCTCAGCTACATATTCCCAAATTTAAGTCCTTCATTGGTTCACATGAGAACTGGGGACACTCTTCTTGCACCCAACCCCTTCTCCTGGTACAGAGGCTCTGCTGTGCTCATGCTTTGCTGAGAATACAGGACACTGGTCACTCTTTCCCTGCTCATGAGGTGGCTGTAACATGAGACAATCAAGAGGACCTCTGGCTGCTGTCTCTCCACGGCACTGATCACTCAGCCCCTAAATTAGGATTGTCTCCTAGAGCGAGTCTTGCTGTTGTCCCTGTCGCAGCTCCAGAGTCCTGGAACTGAGATTTTTCCTGAACTCGGGAGAAGCCAGCTGTAAAACACAAAACTGTTAATTCCTTCCCAAAGGAATTAACTTGGCCAGCAAAAGATCATGAAAAGCTCAAGCCAAATGACACTCTCAAAAAAGTGGAGAATGAGCTGAAAGGCAATGAGTAAATTTGTGTATTTAATGAAGATACTGCTTAGACTGTAGGCTGACTAGTTTCTAGAAAGAACCAGAGAATTCCACTGCTGGGAGGGTGCTTCCAAGGGCCAGAACAAATATCAAACAGTGACTTCAGAAAACATTTCTACAAAGGAGCCAGAACTTGGCTGGACTATTTGAGAGAGGAAGTTATGCCCCCCAGTACATTGGTGAAAATAGTAGAGCAATAAGCTAGCAATTAATCTAGTTTAACCATGGAGTGTGTCAATGGTGGAGGAAGAGAGCCCTACCAGTACCACTGTCTCATGACTGTAGACATACCCAAAGCCATGCTGGATTCCAGGAGATATATCAGAGGTTTCGCTCTGTGTCGAGGATACACATTTAACTAAAATTATCTGCCCAGTCACTGAACAAGTAATTAAGCTAATAACAATAAAAATTAAAAGTAGGAAGGGAACCAGAACCCAGAGTTGCTAAAATACATTACCTAAAATGTCTGGTTTGCATCAAAAATATGAGACATGCAAAGATACATGAAAGTAGGAACTATATACTGGAAAAAACAGCAATTGAAAATTTACCCAACTCTTACAGGAAAACCCAGTAAAATTAACAAGTGATATCTCAGCAGAGAAAAGAGAGGTCAGAAAGCAGAGGGATAACATATTCAAGTGCACAAAGAAAAACCTATCAACCAAGAATCCTATATTCACCAAAATTACCATAAAATATAAAGCTGAAATAAAGACTTTCCCAGGTTAGCAAAAACAGAAAATTTATTAACAGCCAACTATCTTATGAGATTACTGCAGGAGTTCTTCAGGTTGAAAGCAAGTGACCCAGAATGGTAATTGGTATCGATAGAAAGAAACAAAAATGCCAGTATCAGTGATTTTGTAAATATGAAAGACAGAAGAAATACCTATTTCCTCCTTTTTCTCTTAGCTCTTATCCAAGGAATCGTATAAAATACTATATATTTCATATGCTGTTGTGCTGATTACATATAGAAATGTAATATATGTGTAATTTGTTTCTTGTTAAAAGCACAAAGTTCCAGGGTGAGAGGGAAGCTATGTTGGGCTAAGGAAGTGACTGCAGATGGTAAAGAAATAAGTGTAACAAGATATTATTGAGGTACATCAATAATAGATATAATGTGCATGACAATACTGCAACAAAAGTGGCAAATGGGAGAGAGGTATATAGGAGTAAAAATTCCATGTATCCCTGGAGTTAAGTTAGTATACATTAGAACTTTATTCATCTTTATTCTTGTAAATTAAGAAGTATATGTTAAATAGTAGAGTAACCCCTAAAGAAATAACTGCAAAAATATAGTGAAGTCATTTAAAATTTAAAATGGTACATTAGAACATATTCAATTATTGCAAGGAAAACCATAACAGAGAAGAGAAGCTAAAAAAAAAGAGAGAGAGAGAATTGTAGAAAATGAAAAGTAAAATGGCAAATAATTACAATTATGTCAGTAATACTAAATGTGAATGGAATACATTATCCACATAGGAGGAATAGATTGTCACCTCTGAGTAAAAAAAACTAAAAGCATGATCTAAATATATACTATGTACAGCAAACACACTGTAGATGCAAAGATATAAACAGATTAAAAGGAAAATCTCTGGAAAGATAAATCTTTACAGCACACAAGGTAACTGGAGAGATGATACAAATTTCTAGCAAAATAAGACTTTAAAACAATCACTAGGGGGCCGGCCCCGTGGCTTAGCGGTTATGTGCGTGTGCTCTGCTACTGGCGGCCTGGGTTTGGATCCCGGGCGTGCACCAACGCACTGCTTCTCCGGCCATGCTGAGGCCGTGTCCCACATACAGCAACTAGAAGGATGTGCAACTATGACATACAAGTATGTACTGGGGCTTTGGGGGAAACAACAAAGGAGGAGGATTGGCAATAGATGTTAGCTCAGAGCCGGTCTTCCTCAGCAAAAAGAGGAGGATTAGCATGGATGTTAGCTCAGGGCTGATCTTCCTCACACACAAAAAATAAATAAATAAAACAATCCCTAGAGATAATGAAGAATATTACATGATAACTAGAGTGTCAACATTTATGGCCTGCATCTAAAACAGTAGAAAGAAAGAAATTTATAGCCATTAATGCCTAGACTTAACAAAGAGAGATCTCAAGTCTGTAACCTAACCTTTCACCTTAACAGACTTAAAAAGATTAGGTACCAGACCCAAAGCAAGGGGAAAAGGAAATAATAAAAATTAGAGCAGAAGTTAATGAAATGAGAAATAGAAAAACCACAGAGAAAATCAATGAAACCAATAAGTGGGTTCTATGGAGTGATTAACAACACTGACAGATATTTAGCTAGATTGATCTAGAGAAACAGGGGGACATTCAAATTCATACAATCACAAGGAAATAGTGATATTACTACTGACATTATTGAACTAAAAAAAATTGTAGGAGAATTCAGTGAACAATTGTATAGAAACAAATTGTATAACTCAGATGAAATGGACAAATTCCTCAAAAGACACACTCTACTGAACCTAAATCAAGGATAAATGGAAAATCTGACTAGAAATATAAGGAGGTGGTTGAAACATTAAACAAAGAACTACCCACAAATTAAGACTAGACACAATGGCTCCATTACAGAATTCTCCAAAACAGTCAAGATTATTTAATACTGATTCTTCACAATTTCTTTAAAAAATTAAGAGAACACTTCATACTAATGTTGTGAGGCCAGTACAACAAATGCCAGCAAACCCAATCCAGCAATATATAAAATAATCATACACTGTGACCAAGTGAAATTTATTCCAGGGATGAAGGGTGGGATTAACACCTCAAAATCCATTTATGTAATAAAGCATATCATGGAGTGAAAATCAAAAGTGGCAGATCATTTCAATAGAGTCAAGGGCAGTAATTGACAAAATCCAACACCCGTTCATGATTAAAGCACTCAGATTACCAGGAATAGAAGGAAATGTCATAACATAATGAGCATATATGGAAAACCCCCACTAATATTATATTTTTATTTCTTTAATATGATATTTAATTGTAAATATTGGATGCTTTATCCTGAAGATAAGGAACCAAAGAAGGATGTCTGTTCTTTCCACTATATTGTAGAATGTACTGGAGATTTTACCATTTTCCAAGGAAGATAAATGGCCAAGGGCATGTGAAAAGAGGCTGAACATTGTTAGTCATCAAGGAAATGCAAATCAAATCCGCAGTGAGATACCACTTCACAACCTCTGGGATGGCCAGAGTCAAGAAGCGAGATAATAACAAGTTTTGTTGAGGATATGGTTAGAAATTTGAACTCTCGTACGTGGGTGGTGAGACTATAAAATGGTGTAGTTACTGTGGCAAAAGGTCTAGGAGTTCCTCCAATATAAAACCTAAAATTACCACATGACCCATCAACTCCAATCCTAGGTGCTTACTTGTGTGTGTGTGTGTGTGTGTGTGTGTGTGTGTGTGTGTGTGTGGTGAGAATGCTTAATACACTGTCTTAGGAAATTTCAAGTATACAAATTGTATACGTATATCAAAGGATCACATTGTAATCTTTAAATATAGACAATTTTTTGTCTTGGGTGGCATCTGTGTGTTTAATGTGAAGGTGAGACTGAGGCTGGAGTTGCCTCAAAATTAGTGGAGGCCTGGGGTTACAAGGATGACTATACCCTGTGAAGGATCTGAGCCCACCAGATGGTTACTCCTTAAAGAGCAATTATTTCAGAGAGAAAGAAGAGAGGAAAATGCAACCACAAGGTAGCAAGATTCCAGAGGTCTCACCAGGACCCCTAAGTAACTGCTGCTGCTGCCACCGCTGCGTCTATTGCAGTAAAGATCCTGACCCCCTGGGTTATAGCGGACAACACCCACAGTCTGAGCTTGGCACAGCAAAGGTATTAGTTCAAACCGCACTTAAGCCTGGGGTCCTTAAACCCTGTAAAGCAACTAGTTGTCATGGAGGAGGCCACTAATGCTGATGGCAGTGATTTCACGCTCTCAGGAGGAGGGTCTTAAGTTGTCCCTAGTCTTCTGATGCAAGAACCTGCCCTGGTCCCCACACTATGTGCCATTAGAGCTGCTGTTATCACCAGGTACTGAGATCTCTTGAAAATAGAGGCTCTCACAAACACTGAGCATGTGATCCTCTACCAAGACACCTATAGTGCCTTTGGCCTGGGAAAGAGCTTCCCACCAGCTCAGACCAGCTACTGACGCTTACTTGTGATATGATGGAGCCTAACCTTGACCCTGTAGCTTATACTACCTGCAGGAAGGGCATGGCTTTTGTTTCTTTAGTTCATTGAAAGATGCTAGGGTGATGGAGGAGGTCCTTTTGCCAGATACCTTGGTTCCCTGGGCAGTTCCTCGGGATTAACTGAATGCACAGCACTGGGGAGTGCATAGACTTTAAGGATGACAATACACATTCATACATGATGGAGCTCAGTGGAGAGTTGCTACTCTTCATCCCTTAAGTGGGACATCCCCTGATGAACCAAACCCAAGCTAACCAAACATCAAGCAGTCATCCTACTACTGGCCAAAAATTGGCCATATCTGCACAAGTTCACAAACTCTTGAATGATTGTCTAAGAGATGCCCCTTTGTGGTAAAATAACACTGAGAATGTCTTAAATCAGAGATACCCAAAATAGAAATCAAGGTAACACTTGTCTGTGTGTTACTAAGTCCACAATACAAGGACTCACCTGGACACTCATTTTCCACCTTGGAGTTGTGACACTACTGAGAGTGACCATGGCACCTCTCAGAGAATACAGTGCCCTGCTCTCCAACAAGGCATTTGGTGGAAGTTTCACTTCCCTGATGGGTCTCAGACTCGTAGAGCACCATACTGGCTTATTGAAACCAGTTGGATGAGAGATGTCCTGTTTCAGTCATCAGGGGTGAATGTAATGAGTCTGTCTTCATGTTTTTTTTTTTTTTTTTGAAAGACTTCAGTTTTCTTTAGATCAGTTTTGGGTTTTCAGAAAAATTGATCAGAATTTACAGTTTCTACATAACCCTTCTCTCTGCATCCACACAGTTTGCACTCTTTTTCAAATTTTGTCTTGCTGTGGTCCATTTGTTACAATTTCCAAACCCATATTGATGCATCACAGTGCTCAGTGTACATTAGCATTGACTCTTTGTGTTATACAGTGTATGGGTTTTGGCAAATGTATAATGATGTGTATCCATCGTTTCTGTTTCATATAGTACAGTTTCACTTCCCTAAAACTTCTCTGTCTTCCACCTATTGATTCATCCCTCCTGCAACCCCCAAATCCTTGACAACTAAAGATCTTTCTAGTGGCTCATGCTTTTCTCTTTTCCAGAATGGCATGTACATGGACTCATACACGACATAGCCTTGTCACATTGTCTTCTCTTCCTTTGCAGTATACATTTAAGATTTCTCCATGTGTTTTCATGGCTTGATACCTCCTTTTATCACTGAGCAGTATTTCACTGTATGGATACACCATTGATTGTTTTTGTCTATTTAACTCTTGAAGGACATCTTGCTTAAAAATCTAAGTCTTATAAATTATGAATATAGCACCTATGAACATTTGTATGTATGATTTGTGTGAACATAAGATTTCAATACATTTGCAAAAATACCAAGGAGTGTGATTGCTGGATCTTACACTATGTAGTGACTCAGAATTTTGTTTTGAAAGAAGGTTCCTGCTTCCATTGTAAGTTACCAAATTCCATTTCTACCAGCAATGAATGAGGGTTACCTGTAGCTTCACATCTTCACCAGTATTTCATGTTCTTAGTGTTTTGAGATTTACCCATTTAATAAGTGTTTAATGATACATCCTTGTTGTTTTATTTGCAATTTTCCAAGGACATTTGCTGTGGAGCATGTTTTCATGTTGCTTATTTCCCATCTATATATCTTCTTCAGTGAGATATCTATTCCAATCTTTTGCCCATTTTTTAAATTGGGATGTTTGTGTTCTGACTGTTGAGTTTTTTTTTTTCTTTTTTAAAGATTTTATTTATTTATTTATTTATTTATTTTTCCCCCAAAGCCCCAGTAAATAGTTGTATGTCATAGCTGCACATCCCTCTAGTTGCCGTATGTGGGATGCGGCCTCAGCGTGGCCGGAGAATCGGCGCGCCGATGCGCGCCCGGGATCTGAACCCGGGCCGCCAGCAGCGGAGCGCGCGCACTTAACCGCTAAGCCCCGGGGCCGGCCCGACTGTTGAGTTTTAAGTGTTCTCTGGATATTTCGGATACCAGTCAAGTGTTTTACAAAAATTTTCACTTACTCTGTGAGTTGTTTTTATTGTCTTAACATCTTTCTCAGAGCAGTAGTTTTGCATTTTAATGAAGTAAAATTTTTGTTTTTTTCTTTTGTGGATCTTGATTTTTGATTTCATATCTAAAAGTTCATCTTGCAACCCAAGGTCATCTAGATTTTCCTCTATGTTACCTTCTAGGAGTTTATTCCTTTCACATTTTACTTTCAAATCTGTAATGTGTCTTGAGTTAATTTTTGTGAAATGTATGGTGCCTGCGTCTCCATTTGTGTGTGTGTGTGTGTGTGTGTGTGTGTGTGTGTGTGTGTGTGTGTTGCATGTGGATATCAGTTATTTCCACCACAATTTGTTTAAAAGACCTAATTTTTCATTTGACTTGCCTTTCCTTCTTTGTCAAAGATCACTTGACTATATTTGCGTGGGTCTATAAGGAAAGCAGTGCACCCACGTATCCTTCAGCCTTGCTATACTCTCATTAATTCCATGAGTTATTCCTGTTGTTATGAATTCTTTTAGCCATTTCACAGACTGTCATGCCATATGGAAAAAATGTTATAAATTTAGCTACAGCATTCATAAAGATGTTCTTTCTTAAGAGGTGGAAGTTCCTCTTTATTACCAGTTTGTTGTAAATGGATGATGGATTTTATCAAACCCTTTTTTGTTTTCATTTTTCCCTCCTTTCCTTTCTGATATTAGTAATTTCTGTCTTCCATCTTTTCTTTGTTTTCTTGACTAAATGTTTATCAATTTTATTAGTCTTGTCAAAGAACCCTTTTCTTGTTTTGATTTTCTCCATTGGTTTCCACAATGAGATGGATTTCTTTTCTGATTTTTATTATTTCTTTTATTGTGCTTACTACAGTTTAAATGTGCACTTCTTTTTATTGTTTCCTAAGTTAGTTGCTTACATTGATTATAGATCTTTTGTTTTTCCAGTGTATTTGTTCAATGGCATATATTTCCCTCTAGGCACTCCTTTTGCTGCTTCCAAGAACCATTGTTATGTTGTGTTTTCATTTCTTTTAGTTCAAAAGAAATTTTGATTTCTCTTGAGACTTCTCTGATCCTATGTATTATTTAGAAGTGTGCCCCATGGCTTAGCGGTTAAGTGCGCGCGCTCCACTGCTGGCGGCCTGGGTTCAGATGCCCGGCGCGCACCGACGTGCCGCTTCTCCGGCCATGCTGAGGCCGCATCCCACATACAGCAACTAGAAGGATGTGCAACTATGACATACAACTATCTACTGGGGCTTTGGGGAAAAAAAAAGGAGGAGGATTGGCAATAGATGTTAGCTCAGAGCTGGTCCTCCTCAGCAAAAAGAAGAGGATTAGCATGGATGTTAGCTCAGGGCTGATCTCCTCGCACAAAAAATAATAATAATTAACAATAATAAAATAAAAACAAATTAGAAGTGTGTTATTGAATCTCCACATAGTTGAGGTTTTCCAACAATCTTGATGTTATTCACTTCTAGATGAATGTCTAGGTGGTGTGAGAGCAGATTTTGTGTGAGTTCTGTTTTTTCAAATTTGATAAGGTGTGTTTTATGTCCCAGAATGTGGTTTGTCTTGGAGAATATTCCATGTGAACTTGAGAAGAAGGTATATTCTGCTGTTGTGTATGAAGTATTCCATAGAGTATAATGAAATCCACTTGTTTCACGGTGCTCTTCAGTTCACCTCTGTCATTCCTCATCCTGCCTACTGGAATTTATAATTCTTGGTAAGGGGGAGTTGAATTCTGCAGCTTTAATACTGGATTCATTTATTTCTCCTTGCATTCTATCAGTTCTTGCATCGTGTACTTTGCCCCTCTGTTGTTATGCAGGTACACATGAAGCATTGGTGTGCCTTCTTGGAGAATAGACCCCTTTGTCAGTGTCTAATGCCCCTGTCTATCTCTGCATTTTCCTTTGTTTGAAATCTGCATTGCCTATAATTCATATACCTATGGCAGCTTTCTTTTTACTAGTGTTGTCATTGTCTATTTTTTTCCATCCCTTTACCCTTCATCTGTCAGTGTATATTTAAAGTGAGTTTCTTATAGAGAATTTGTAATTGTCTTCTTTGAAATCTGATATTACTGAGTGTTTCAATTGTATTGATACCATTGATAGTTAAAGCTGTTATTGATAAAGCTGGATTAGTATTTATGAAGTCTTGGTGTTGTATTTTTTGCTTTTGTTTCTTTTTATCTTCCACCTTTTATCTGTCTTCTCTGGCTGAAATTGAGCATTTTCTCAGATTGTTTTCTTCTTGTCTCTTAGAATATCAGTGACACATTTTTGAAAAGCATTTTGTAGTGGTTGCCCTTGAGTTTTCAGTATACGTTTACAACTAACCCACCTCCTCTGCCAAATAACACTACACCACTTCACTGTTGTGCGACTACCTCTTAACACACTCTTCCCACTTTGCCCTTCCTGTTTGTCATGTTGTTGTCATTTATTTCAGTTGTCCATAAATTTCTTATTACCACATACATTGTTGCTAATATTGTAAACAAAGTGTCATTTGTTATACTATTTCTAAGAAATATAAAACATATTTTACCTTCATTTTTTTTCTTTTTCTAAACCTCTACCTTTATCATTTATATTCTTCCTTTTTTTTTTTATAATTTTATTTATTTATTTTTTCCCCCAAAGCCCCAGTAGATAGTTGTGTGTCATGGTTGCACATCCTTCTAGCTGCTGTATGTGGGACGCGGCCTCAGCATGGCCGGAGAAGCGGCGCTTCAGTGTGCGCCCGGGATCTGAACCCAGGCCGCCAGCAGTAGAGCGTGCGCACCGAACCGCTAAGCCACGGGGCCGGCTCTATATTCTTCCTGATAAATTTTTTTTGTGAGGAAGATTAGCCCTGAGCTAACATCCAATGCCAATCCTCCTCTTTTTGCTGAGGAAGACTGGCCCTGGGCTAACATCTGTGCCCATCTTCCTCTACTTTATATGGGATGCTGCCACAGCACGGCTTGACAAGCGGTGCGTCGGTGCACGTCCAGGATCCGAACCCACGAGCTGTGGGCTGACGCAGGGAGCACATGCACCTAACCACCACACCGCTGGGCAGACCCCCTGATAAATTTTTGAACATTTTATTCAAAGTAGGTGTACTCGACAACTTTCCTCAATTTTTGTCTCAGAAAATCCTTATTTGTCTCTCTCTTTTTTTTTTTTTTGTGAGGAGATCAGCCCTGAGCTAACATCCACCAATCCTCCTCTTTTTTTTTTGCTGAGGAAGACGGCCCTGGGCTAACATCGGTGCCCATCTTCCTCCACTTTATATGGGACGCCGCCACAGCATGGCTTACCAAGCAGTGCGTCGGTGCGCGCCCGGGATCCGAACCAGCGAACCCCGGGCCGCCGCAGCGGAGCGCGCACACTTAACCGCTTGTGCCACCGGGCCGGCCCCAGTCTCTTTTTTTTTTGAAGGAGATTTTTTTCTTGACAATTCTAGGGGAGTGCTTTTCTTTATTTTCAAAACTTTTTACTCTACTCTGTTCTTGGTCACGTGGTTTTTGAAAATAAGTCCAGTTTAATTCAGATCTTTGTTTCTTTATACCTAAGATATTTCTTCTCTGGCATTTCTCAATATATTCTCTTTTATTTTTCTCTTGTTTGAATATGATATCATGGGGGTGTGCACTATTGCAATTTATCATGTTTAGTGTTCTCTGAGATTTCTGGATGTGTGGTTTGCTGGCTATCGTTAATTTTAGGATATTTTTGTGATTATTATTTCGCTTGTTTCTTCTGTTTCTTTCTGCCTGTCTTTTCCTTTCAGATACTCCCATTATGTGTATTTTAAACCTGCTGTTAAAGATGGTGGTTCTAGACTTCATAGATATTGTGTTTGTTTTTTTTGTTCTTTTTATTTTTGCATTGGGCTCTGGTCAAACAGATATTTTGTTTACTACAGGCTTTGTTAAGAACAGAATATCTGCATTCCATTTCAAAATCCCAACTATTTTTATCTTTTCCCCAATTTTGAAGACAGTGGTTTGCCCGGTGACCTCAAGGCTCTCATGGATCTAAGGAGAGTTGTTCATTTAAAGTTTTTTCATTTTCTTCTTGTGAGATCAAGAATGACTGCTTCTAAGTTCCTTAAGTGTGGGATCAGAAGTTGGCAGGCATCGTCTAGAGTGTCCGGTCAGGAAACATTTCCTGTTGCCTTGAATAATAGAGATTTTATAAAAGTTCTTTGGAGGAAAGCACTGTGAAATCCTTCATGTATTGTATAATCATCAGCAAACTGACTATCAGACCCTCGTGGAGTTCAGTGAACTTCCTTGCAATCTGCAGCTCTTAACCTGACCCTCAAGGCCAGCAAGGCTCAAGGTACACTGTTAAGAGTTTGACTGGAAGGAGCTGTTCTAGCACATTATTATCTCACTGTGTGTTGTAAAAATTGGCAAGAAGTAGCCTTGAGGCACTTGAGTATAGGGATTTTATGGTCTAATTTGTCATGCCTTCTTCCTTGTGTCTGAGCTCCAAGTTCCAAATAACTTTCTAGCCCCACCAAATCACACAGAGAGAGAAAGGAAGAACTGAGTCTATGATAAATATTACACATTGAAAGTGATACTTCCCCGCAGGAAGGTTTACATTCACCAGCTGCATCTGATTCCTTGTAATGGTCTGGAGTAATTTAGGACAGTGTGGCCAATTGGGCTTCATTATAAGTGTGATTTCTAGAGGCCTCCAGGACTCTTTTTGGTGATGGAAGTACATAAAAAGGTCTCCATTTCTTCACTGTGTTTTTATCCATTGAAACGTCATGTGGATTTGACCCTCTGCCTCATAGAGTGCTGTAACTGGTGGGTAAAAGGAAGAAGATGAAAGAATTTTTCTCACAAGGCATCATCAGTCTTAAAATATTTGCTTCATTTGGATAGCATTTATGTCATTTCCTCTGTACCCTGCCATTACAGAGAAATATGCTGTCATGTGATCACAGTAAAACTATGTAAATAATTTCCATGTGTCAAAACAGTGTCAAATTGATGAGGAAGTGTGTACAGAAAATGAGTGAGTTTTTGGTGATCACAACATAGAATAAAGGTTTGGAGATGACACAATCATATGCAACCTTCCTACACATGGAGTACAGATCCCCAGTGCTGTCAACCTTATGCATCCTACTCTACACATATTTGAGATGTTTCAGGACTCAGTGGCAGTTGAGGATGTAGCTGTGAACTTCACCCCAGAGGAGTGGGCCTTACTGGATCCTTCACAGAAGAGACTCTACAAAGATGTGATGAGGGAAACCTTCAGGAACCTGGCCTCTATAGGTAAGAATGAGGACATTCCTTCCCTTCTTCAAGTAGAGAACAAGTGTTTCTTGCCCATCAACATGGTTCCAGTATGTAGAATTTGGAAACAGGGGATGTTGGTAAATAAACTAGAAATGGTCATAGCTCATCATGGACTTAAAGCTAAATTTTTTCCTATCATTTCCAGTACTTTTGTATCATCTTTCTGGGTCTGCATTTTAGGGAAAACATGGGAAGATCGTGATATTGAAGATCAGTACAAAAGCCTGGAGAGAAAACAGAGGTGAGTCACACTCACAATAGAAAGCAGTGTCTGATGTAACAATTCTGTTTTGTTACGAAATTTTAAAGAGAAGCAGAGAAATAACCCTTGCTTCAAATTTAGCTATTCTTAGAAAATTTTCACCAAATATGCTTTCTGAAATGTGATGTAGAGAATCAGTTTTTGCAAAATAGTCCACTTAGAAACAGGTTTAATAAACTCTATGTAGGAATATCACTGTTTTGATAACATGAAGGGTGAAAGAAACCCTCTTGTAAAGTATTCATTATATTTAATTTCTGAGAATTGAGACAAGACAGAAAACCTAAACTTTTCCTATGAATCATAATAAATATAATAAACATAAAATCATTAATAATGTGCTTCTTATTTCTTACAGTGGTCATATATAGCAAGGAGACTCTGTGAAAGTTTAGAGCACAGTCAACATGGAGATAAATTCAGCCTTACTCCAAATCTGAGTCTGAACAACAAAACTGCAGGAGCTAAACCATGTGAAAGCAGCTCATGTGGAAAAGTCTTCCTGCATCATTCATGTCTTAAAACACACATTCGATGTCACACTGAACACAAGCTATATAACTATCAAAAGTACGGAGAGAAGCCATATAAATGTAAGGAATGTGGGAAAGCCTTCCCTTTTCCCAATGCTCTTCAAAGACATGAAAGAACTCATACTGGAGAGAAACCTCATGAATGTAAAAAAAGCAGTAAAGCATTCACCTCTTGGAGTTCCTTTCAAATACTTGAAAGAACTCACACTGGAGAGAAACCCTATGAATGTAATAAATGCAGTAAAGCATTCACTTCTTCCCGTTCTCTTCGAAGACATGAAAGAATTCATACTGGAGAGAAACCCTATGAATGTAAAAAATGCAGTCAAAGATTCACTTCTTCCAGTTCTCTTCAAAGACATGAAAGAATTCATGCTGGAGAGAAACCCTATGAATGTAAAAAATGCAGTAAAGCATTCACTTTCCTCAGATATCTTCAATTACATGAAAGAATTCATGCTGGAGAGAAACCCTATGAATGTAAAAAATGCAGTAAAGCATTCACTTCTTCCACTTCCCTTCAAAGACATGCAAGTATTCATACTGGAGAGAAACCCTATGAATGTAAAAAATGCGGGAAAGCATTTGCTTTGCTCAGATATCTTCGATTACATGAAATAATTCATACTGGAGAGAAACCCTATGAATGTCAAAAATGTAGTAAAGCATTCACTTCTTCCCGTGTTCTTCGAGATCATGCAAGAACTCATTCTGGAGAGAAACCCTATGAATGTAATAAATGCAGTAAAGCATTCCCTTTTTCCAGTTCTCTTCGAAGACATGCAAGATCTCACACTGGAGAGAAACCCTATGAATGTAAAAAATGCAGTAAAGCATTCATTTCTTCCAGTTCTCTTCACGATCATGAAAGAAGTCATTCTGGAGAGAAACCCTATGAATGTAATAAATGCAGTAAAGCATTCCCTTTTTCCAGTTCTCTTCGAAGACATGAAAGATCTCACACTGGAGAGAAACCCTATGAATGTAAAAAATGCAGTAAAGCATTCACTTCTTCCCATTCTCTTCAAAGACATGCAAGAATTCATACTGGAGAGAGACCCTATGAATGTAAACAATGTGGTAAAGCATTCACTTTTCTCGGATATCTTAAATTACATGAAAGAATTCATGCTGGAGAGAAACCCTATGAATGTAAAAACTGCGGTAAAGCATTTGCTTATTCCCGTTCTCTTCAAGATCATGAAAGAATTCATACTGGAGAGAAACCCTATAAATGTAAAAAATGCAGTAAAGCATTCACTTTTTCCAATTCTCTTCGATTTCATGAAAGAACTCATACTGGAGAGAAACCCTATGAATGTAAAAAATGCAGTAAAGCATTCACTTCTCTCAGATCACTTCGAAGACATGAAAGAAGTCGAAGACATGAAGGAAGTCACGTTGGAGAGAAACCCTGTGAATGTCAGGAAAGTGGTTAATCCTGTATTTGTGATGCAAACTGTTGAGAATATGCAAGAATGCACACTAGAGGAAAAACCATGTAAAGGGAAAGAATGTGAGAATGCTTTTGTCATCCCAGTTCTTTCTGAAGGCATGAAAGGACTCACTTGATAAAAACCTCTTGAATGTAAACAGCATGGGAAAGACTTCATTGGCCTACATCCTTCCATGTGAAACTCCCAACCAGAAAGAAATAGAAATAAAATGTAAGTAACATGGGAAACTTGATGGACATTAATTTCTGTATAATGTTCTAGAAAACTTTAACATGAAAGAGTTGTTATCAAAGTTGTAAATATATTGTGTTTACCAAGCCACTGAAAGTACAACATTGCACAGTGGGTTTCTATTAATAACTTTCAGAAATGAATATTAAGGTGAGGTAATTCTGTGTCGTCCTTCATCAATACTGCTTAAAGATTATTAGGTGGCGCTTTTTTTTAAATCAGTTAATGATATTTTTTCTTGGGGCCGGCCCAGTGTTGCAGTGGTTAAGTTCACATGTTCTGCTTCGTGTGAAGTGAAGTGAACCCCAGTGACCCAGGGTTCGCCAGTTTGGATCCCGGGTGCAGACCTACTCACCGCTCATCAAGCCATGCTGAGGCGGCATCCCATGGTGAAGAGGTACAACTCTACAACAATGATACATAGCTGTGTATCGGGTGGGGGAGAAAAAAGAAAAAAAAAAAGAGGAATATTGGCAACAGATGTTAGCACAGGCCAATCTTTCTAAAAATAAAATCATCATCATCATCATCATCATAATATTTTCTCTTTAATTTTTTATAATGTTTTAATTGTTCTTTGTTATAAGGCCATTGAAAAATGACAGTTGGTAGTTGTTGGAATTTTCTTCCTCGCCATGTACTGCAGTTCCCAGATTTGCCTTATCCACTGTGTGTTTTGTACCTCTCTTAGAGAAAGCTCCTTTTTGGGGTGGTGGGTATAGGAGCCTGTTTTCATTTTCCACCCTATAGAACAGTTGGAATAAAGTTTTATGAATGGCAAGTTTGTCAAAGGCTATACTTTGCTGTGAATTTCTTTTCACATTGGGTCCTTCCGTCTGACTGGTATTTGGTGAACAGACTTTGAGTTAAGTAGAGGCCTGTGATGGGGCAACAAAATCTAGAATACTTGTATTGTGTTACGCCAATTTGGGTAATATTAAGAACTGGATCTTGAAGAATCCCCTCCCCTTTGTACTTCCATGTTGGAATTCACCAGTAGTGTCACTTGCATGAGATTTGGAAGGCAGAAGCAAACAAGGCATTGGTGAGATTTTGGAGCCACAGTACAAGGAGAGAGACTGTTACATGGGAGCTTCAAGGACACCATCCTCAATCCCATGTTCTGAATTCTTTGCTCTTCTAGGCAAGAGTATCTTGAAAAGCACCACCAACTGTTTGGACTTCCATTTTCTTAGAGTTGTATTTTTTCACTTATATTTCTACAAGTTTCACATCAAAGATCCATTAGAGTTAGGATTTTTCTGTAAGGCCTCTTGTGTCCATCAGGAAACTAATTCAGACTTTTGTGGTTGGGAGTATTCTCTGATTCTCCTCTTCCCTAGGTGATAAGTGTATAAGGTCTAATGTGTATAGGAAACACCTTATGCTGTTAATAGTGCTAGTGAGCATGTTTCCTGATTCACCGTGACATCTGCAGTGGGGCATAAACAGAAGGACATGGCAGTTTGTTTCTCTGCTGCATTCTGCAGTGGCCACCTTGACCCAATTCTTCCGTGTGAGAACAGTCCCCTTTCTCATGTCAGGAAGATTGTGTTTCTGTTACTGGTAGCTGAGTGTATTCCCTCAATATGTTTTCAATAATGTTTGCTTCTATGTCATTAAAACTATGTGTGTTTCCTTGTGAAATGAACACTTCTGTAGTTGTTTCCTTGATATATTTTATCAACTGTTCTAATCCAGTGTATGCTAATAAATATTATTGTGGTTTTATTTCCTCAGAATATATTAAAATTCATTTTAATTATGGATTTTCAGACATACTTTGCAATTTTCTTCATTTAATCATTATACATTACGAGTCAACTTTGCCATGTGCATACAAATTCAAGTATTTTTTTCCTCAGGCCAACTTTAATTTTTATTCTTTTATAGTTACTATTTTTTGTCGTCAAACTAATTTCTAATTTATCCTGAACGCAAAATGTAAAAATCACATTTTTTAATGCCCCTCTTGCCAGTGACCTGCAAGACTGCAGCTGTAGTCAAAGAGAGGGGTGCAGTAAATTCTAAGATTGACCACAGACCATAAAGGACTGTGAGGTATAACAGTGACAGGGTGCTCAGAAGTCCTCCTTATAAGATGTTGGCATGTGGTTGTTGATTTGATTGCTATTCAAGGAGGAAGGTTGTTTTCCCTGTTGAATGCTGTGAGGAGGTAAACATAATTATATCTTCATAAGCGTTTTGTCCTTGATAAATATAATCATTCTTTTCTAGAAGGCAAAACAAGGCAGTGGAGCAAAAATTATTTTCTAAGAAGTTCCAGTCAGTCTTTTTAGCAAGAAGAAGGGAAACTTAGTCATATTTATGATTTAGAATTTTATCTTTTGCTGTTTGTACTGCTATCTTACAGAATATTTTTAGTTTTGTCTTGGTAACTCTGTACTTTTGATGAAGGAGGTTTGTGAGATTTTTCTTTTCAGCAGGATTAGACTTGGCCTTGCAGTGACTGCAGGCAGCTCGTGGTCCTCTGGGACAGCTTTTGCCTTTCTTGCTTATTATCAAAAGACTGATGTATTTCCTGTGGTGTATTATACATTGTTGACCATGAAGTACCTCAGTTAAATTATATAAATTCACTTCTTAGTATACTACATAATATTTTTAATATCTCCTTTATGACTCAGTGGACACCTTTGAGATTAGTTAAATTGTGAGACCATATAAACCTAGCAAGGGAGAGAGACAGGACCACTGTGCCAATCAAGCCTATCTTTCTCAGAGACTATGCTTTTGATGCTAATGTTTCAACATCCCTCACATGCCATGTTATACCCAATTTAGCAGAAACAAGGCATGTTAGTATTTGGATATAGTGCTTGAAACAAAGAAATTCTTGCAGTCCTGGTGCTTGTGTGTTTGTGGGAAAAGAGAGATGATGACAAATAGTAAAGCTTTGTTTATAAGATAGAGACAAGGGCTTTGAAGGAAAGTAAAACATAACATCGAGCTAATAGGGAGGCTGAGGTGTGTACATATCTTTTCTGTGAGGGTAGGAGTGAGTGAGGGTGTCGTTGTTTAGAGGTAATCATCTAAGGAATAATTGAGGGAAGCTGCAGAGATATTATTTTGAATAATATCCTAATTGAGTATAAAGGAGAATGGGAAATTTTCAACATCTTTTCATCACAGGAGTTGCTGGAAGTCTAGTTTCCATGATCCACCAAGCCTGGGAGCCCATTAAGCTGTTAACAGGTTTCATTTCCATATGCTTAGATGTCCAGCATATGGTGTGGAAAAGTGGGAAACAGCAGTAACAGCTTTGAAGTTTAAAACAGCAAAGGAAATTGAATATTTTCCTTTTTTTTTTAGTGTTAACTTACATATCGGATGTGTTTTGTTGAAATAGGCGCCACAGGAGTGTTCTTTTGGAGTGATGGGATGCTTTTCATGTTTTGATTGCCAGTATTTTTAGACATCTATGAAAACTCATGAATCATGTAAACTGTTTTATATATGTTTATATATGTGCTATATATATAATTATTAGAATATGAATAATATAATTTATTTCATATGCTAGGAGAATGGTAGGCTCTCCTGAACCTTGATATTGATCAGCTCTTCTTTCCAGCACTGTGGCATCCTTCTGAGGAAGATTGCAGGACTGGGCAAGAAGGACTTGGTCCTCAACAGGCCTTTCCTCTAACCCTGTCCTAATTGAAAAATAACATGCTCTAGAGCTGCACCTGCCCTCATCTCATACTCATAAGGAGGAGTGAAGTGAAAGGGCTTCCACAATCTGTCATTGAGTTTAAATCAGGTTCTGTTGACAGATCTTTAGAAATAGTATGGTTCTAAAACATAAAAGTCTATCCCAAGTGGGTTCTGCCTGGGAACATCCTCATTCATGTGCATCAGCATCAGTTCTTTTCACTGCCATCCATAGGCCATTTCCAGCTGTTCATTTCCCACATCAAGCCTACCCTGTGCCTGCTTACTTGAAACCATCTTTAGAAATCCACACGTGTCCCCTTCTGGAACATTTCCCTGAGGCAACAGGAGGAGCTGTGAGCTGAAAGGGGGACAGAAGCTGTGGTAGAACCCATGTCACGGGCACGTTCTGTCAGCTGTCAGCCACAGCAACCACAAACATCCCATATTTATCGGATCTGCTTGCTTCCTTATTCATACAACGCTTAGAAATTTGCTGACTTGGAGTCGGAAACAGAGGGCTCTAGATACTTTGAAATAGCTGCCCCTCCATTCAGCTGCAGCAAACAAAAGTAGTCTGACATCGATTCAAGAAATCATAACACCTCCCTGTAAAGGCCTATCTATCTCAAATAGTACTGTGAAAATTCACAAATATTGGATATTAACACACTCTTGGACAAACCATTGAGTCAAAGACAAAATCAAAAGGGAATTTACTATATCTGCTGCCAAAAGGAAATTTAAGAAATAGCTCCAGGGCCGTCCCGGTGGCGCAAGTGGTTAAGTGCGCGCGCTCTGCTGCGGCTGCCTCGGGGTTCGCCGGTTCAGATCCCGGGCGTGCACCGATGCACAGCTTGTTAAGCCATGCTGTGGCGGCATCCCATATAAAGTGGAGGAAGATGGGCATGGATGTTAGCCCCGGGCCAGTCTTCCTCAGCAAAAAGAGGAGGATTGGCAGATGTTAGCATAGGGCTGATCTCACACCAAAAAAAAAACAAAAGAGCTCCAGGCAAACAAATGTGAAAAGACAGCTTAAGAAAATTTGTGGGATGCAGCATAAGGAGTAATAAAAGGGAAAATTGTAATGAAAAACATGTATATTAAGAAAAATATATCAAATTAACAACCTAAATTTATACCTTAAGCAGCTAGAAAAGGAACAAAAGGTAGACCCAAAGTTAGCTAAAGTTAGGGACTAAAAAATATTAGAGCAGAAATAGAGAATAGACAAATAATAGTTTCAATCTTGAAAGAAGAAACAAAATCAACAAACCCTTAGGTAGACTAACAATGAAAAGAATAGAGAAGATTCAAGAACGTGAAATAAGAAATGAGGGAAGACATTACAAGGGATGCCTCAAAAATAAAAAAGGATCAAAAACGAGTATTGTGAACATTTATATGGAAAAAAATTGGATAAGTTAGAAGTAATTGATAAATTCCTAGAAACATGCAACCTGCCAAGAAAGAATTAAACATTAGGAAGCTTGAGCATACCAACACCAAATAACAACATTTAAAGACTTAATACCGATCCTTGTTATTAAACTCTTCCAAAAACTGGAAGTAGCAGAAATACTTCCAAATTCATTTTGTGAGGCCTGCATTTCCCTGATGTCAAGCCAGGCAAAGACACTAGAAGAAAAGAAAACTGTAAGCCAATATCTCTGTGTCAACTTGGCTCAACCATAGTGCCCAGATGTGAGTTCAAACATTCATTCTGGATGTAACTGTGCAGGTGTCTTTTTTTCATGAGATTACCATTTCAGTGGGTGGAGTTTGAGTAGATCAGTCACCCCCATGTGGATGCACCTCATCCAATCAATTCTAGAGCATTCAAGGGGCTTGGACTTGGATGAAGTCCAATAGACTTGGACTATTAAAGACCAGTCTGATAGAACGTAGACTGGCCTTCCCTGAACAGGAATGAATTCTGCCAGTACGCTGCATTTGTACTTGAACTACAATTCTTCCTCTGGGTACCCGACTTGCTCATCTAGACTACTGATTTTGGACTGAACCAAGTCTTTATATTCACACAAGTCACTTCCTTAAAGGAGGAACAGAAAAGAAAAAATAATATATGTGTATAAACACACACACATACACACATGGTGTTGGTTCTGTTTCCCTGGTGAACATTAACTCCATGTTTTATGCTTAATATTTTATAAATTGAAGGCGTGATTCATTTTAAATGGGAATCCATTTTGTTTGTGTAATTCTTTAAACAATAATTTTTATGAAGTGTTCGTTACCTTTTTGCAAACCATAAAATATAAATTTTCTCTTTTGTTCACATATAAAATAACAAGTGATATTAGAGCTTCTTGCATCATATTTCAAACTGGTGAGTATTGAGTGGAATGGGCTTCTTCCTAAATGTATTAGGGTGGCATAAGAGTGAGAGAAGCACTGCTGAACTATTCCCCAATAAAACTGGTGAAAATTATTTTAATAAACATTTAAAGCTTCTGGAAATGGTCCTAAAGGCAAAGAGGAAATGATGAACATTTATTTAAGAAAATCTATGACGTTTTGTAAGAATCTTGAGAGTCTGTGATATTGGAACCAAGAGCACTGCCTCCCCAGCCCCTCTCAGGTGACACTGGTGAAGACCCCACTCCAGACTCCTGCAGTCCAGAACACATGGCATCCTGTCACCCCAGCTCGCACTAACAGGGCTATCTTCTTGAGAAGAACAGGACATCAACATCTCAAACCTTGTGCCCAGGTACCTGTTGCTGAGTGTAAATAAGTACTGGGAGAGTGTGCTTGAAAAATGGGGACTCCATTGTTTCAGTCCCTACACATGGAACCGAGGTGATGCCTTGGAGTGGTGTGCTGACAGTACTTGGCCACTCATCACACTTGTTCCATCTCATGAGGTGAATGTAACATAAGTCATTTGTGAGGGACCAGGAGACACAATTGAGAGGACCTCTGACTGCTGTCTCTTTAGTGCACTGAGCCCTCAGCTCCTACAATGAGATTGTCACTCGGAGAGAAGCTTCTCATTGTCCGCAAAAGAGCTTCAGGATCCTGGCATAGAGATTTTGTGTGAACATGGCTGTGAAGTGAACCATAGTACACAAAGTTCTTAATCACTTTCCAAAGAATTAACTTGGTTGGCGCAAGATCATGAGCTGTTCCAGTCAAAGGACACTCTCAAGAAAGTGGTGAAAGGCAATTAAGAATAGATTCATATATTTATTGAAGATACAGCCTAGAGTGTAAGGCAAGTATTTTTCTGGAAAAAAAAAAAAAGACGTGGAATTACTGCTGAGAGGAGGCTAACATGGCTCAGAACAAATATCACCCACTGACTTCAGAGACTATTTCTACAAAAGAGCCAGAATTTTATTGAATTGATTGGTAGAGCAAGTTGTGCCCCAGGACATTGGTGAAGGCAATAGAGCAATCAGCGAGCAATTAATTGAATGTAATCAATGGCTGTGGTTCATGAAGGAGAAAAAGGTCCCTCCCAATATCTCCGTCCAGGAGATATTTGGGAAAGCCCAGGAGAATGGGCTTTCCCAAAGCTATGTCTGATTCTAGAAGGGATGTCAGAGGTTTCACTCTGTGTGGGGACATAGATTTAAATCCAGGCAGTCACTGAACAAATAAATAGGCCAATTACAGTAAAAACTCCCAGAAGGAAGGGGATGAGTATCTGGAGTTACTACAATATATTACCTACAATGTCTGATTTGCAGGAAAATTAAAAGAGATCCAAACATGCAAGAAAGTAGGAACCATACACGGGGAGAACACAGCAGTTGAAAAAATAACCAAAGTCTTCCAAGGAAACCCCAGTAAAATTAACACAGGTGATGTCTCAGCAGAAAGAAGTGAGGTCAGAAGGCAGAAGGATAATATATGCAAACAAGCAAAAATCCTGTCAGCCAACAATCCTATATTCACCAAAATTACTTTGTAAACAATGAACGTAAAATAAAGACCTTCCCAGATAAACAAAACTGAGAGCATATATCTACAGCCAACTGCCATGCAAGAATGGCTGGAGGAGGTCTTCAGGCTGAAAGCAAGTGACGCCAGGTGGTAATTCATCTCAGTATAAAGAAATTAAACACCAGTATAGGGCCGGCCCTGTGGCTTGGCGGTTAAGTGCGCGCCCTCCGATGCTGGTGGCCCGGGTTTGGACCCCGGGCGTGCACCGCTTCTCCGTCCATGCTGGGGCTGCGTCCCGCGTACAGGGGCTGGAGGGATGTGCAGCTATGACATAAAACTATCTACTGGGGCTTTGGGGGGGAAAAATAAATAAATAAAATCTTTAAAAAAAAAAAACCAGTATAAGTAATTATGTAATTATGAAAAACAGAATCAGTACCTGTTTTCTCCTTCTCTTAACTGATATCAAGGGAATTATATAAAATACTATGTATGTAAAGTGCTGTTGGGACTATAATATATAGAAATGTAATATATGTGTAATATGTTTGCCATCAAATGCAGAAAAGACGTGGTGGGACCAAGCTGTATTGAGCTAAGGGAATGACTACAGATGGTAAAGAAATGACTGTGAAAATATATTATTGGGTTACATCATTAATAGATATAATGTGCCTAACAATACCACACAAATGGCAAAAGGGAATAGAGCAATATATGAGTAAGGTTGCCCAGTATCACTGGGATCAAGGTTGTATAAATCTGAAGTTCATTCCTGTAAATTAAGAAGTATATGTTAAACTGTAGAGCAACCCCCAAAGCAACATCAAAAATATAGTGAAAAACATTTAAATATTAAAATGTTACATTAGAAAATATTCACTTAATGAAATAGACAGCTATAAAGTGTAGAGAAAGTCAAAAGACCATGAGAATCATAGAAAGCAAAAAGTAAACTGACAGATGTAAGTATGTCATTAGTACTAAATGTGAATGGATTACATTATCCAAACAGGAGGAAGAGATCATCACCTCAAATGTAAAAATACTTAAAATCATGATTTAAATAATTGCCATTACAGGAAGCACACTTCAGATTCAAAAATACAAATGGATTGAAGATAAAAGCACAGGAAAGAAACATCTGTAAACAGCACCCACAAGGTAGCTGGAGAGCTAATACAAATATCTGGCCAAATAGACTTGAGAACATAAAATATCACCGGAGATGTTCAGGAGCATTATATCATGCAGAAAGCATCAAATTTGTGGGCTGCATCTCAAACCCAACACAGAAAAAGACTTATAGCCATCAATCCCTATACCCCCAAAGAAGAGAGATCTCAAATCAATAATCTAACCTTTCACCTAAACAGACTGGAAAAGACGAGGTACCAAACCCATAGCAAGGAGGAAAGGAGATAATCAGAGTAGAGCAGAAACTATGAAATGAGGAAGAGAAAAACCACAGAGAAAATCAATGAAACCAAAAGTGGGTTCTAAGAAACGATTAACAAAATTGACAAATCTACACCTAGATTAATCTAGAGAAAAAGAAAGAAGATTCAAATTAATACAGTTAAGACAAAAGGGGTATATTGCTGCTGACATTACAGAAATAAAAAGAATTATAAAAGAATTCAACAAACAATTGTATGGCAACAAATTAGATAAATCAGATGAAATGGATAAATTGCTCAAGAGACAAACTACTGACACTAATTCTAGAATAAATGGAAATCTGAATAGAACTATAATAAGTGAAGTAGTTTAATCAATAAATGAAAAATACTCTAAGTAAGCCTAGGCCCAAATGGCTTCAACCCAGAATTCTCCAAAACACTTAAAGATTGTTACATATTCTTCACAAGCCCTTCTAAATAATAGATTGGAGACAACAATTCACACTCATTTTGTGAGGCCAATACTACTCTGATACTAGAACGAAGTGTATTGCCAAAAAACTACACCTCTGTTTCTTTTGTGAGTATGAATGCAAAAAAACCTCAACAAATACTAGCAAGCCTAATCCAGCAACATAAAAAAGAATTATACACCATGACCAAGTGGGTATGATTCCAGGGTGAGAGTTTGGGTTAAAATATCACAATCTATTAATGTGATAGAGGATATTAAAAATCAAAAATGGCAAAATCATTTCAATAGAATCAAGGTAAATTGACAAAATCAGTACTCTTTCCGATTTAAAAGATTCAGCATAAAAAGAATGGGGTTTTATATGGAAAACCCACAGCTAGTATTATATTTAATGATGAGAGACTGGAATTCTTTCCCCTCAAGATAAGGAACCAAATTAGGCTGTCTGCTTTTGCCACTTCTATTCCAGAATGTACTGGAGATTTTAGCCAGAACCAGTAGGCAAGAAAAGAAGTAAAATGCATGCAGGTTGGTTGGGAAGATGGAAAATTCTCTCTACCTCCAGATGAGGTATCTTGTGTAGGGGTTCAGATTATGTCACCTCAAAATGTGGCACATTGGAATATTGATTATTTTGAATTAAAGGTACTTGATAAACAGCCACTAGAAGAAAGACACTCTGGCCCTCCTTTGTCCCCTTTAAAGCAGGAGATGCATTTCCTATGTGAACAACACGCTACTTTAACCAGGAGGGCAGAAGGCAACCTTATCATCAGAGACAAGGAATTTAGAGCTGAGAAGCCTGGATAAAAAAGCCTTGTTATTTCTTCATTGTTTATTACCCCTAGCCCAAACCCCTCTGCCTTGTCAATTCTTCCCCAATTTATTGTCTTTGTCTAAAAGGCATGAAATCTTCCTGCTCTGGTTACTTCTTTGAGTCTCACCTTTTTGGGGGCTCTCATACATAGGAATTATATTTGTTCTTCTTCTATTAATCTGTTTTATGTCACTTTATTAGACCAGCCAAAGAACCTAGAAGGGAAGAAGGGAAAAGTTTTCCACCCCTACACTTGCATACAGAAAACTCTGAGAAGTCCACCAAAAAACTATTAGAACTGATAATTGAATTCTGCATTGTTGTAGGATACAAGATCAAAATATAAAAATGAATTGTATTTCTATATACTTGCAATGAACAATCTGATAACGAAATTAACAAAATAAATGCATTTACAATAGCATTGAAAGGAATAAGATACTTAGGAATATATTTAACACAAAAATTACAAAACAAATACTATGAGAACTACCAACATTATCAAAAGAAATTAATACAGGTATTAGTAAATGGGAAAATGTACCAAATTCCTGGATCAGAAGACTTACCATTGAAATGTCACATCTCCCCAAAATGATCTGAAGAGTCAACACAACACATAATCCCAGCTGATTTCTTTATCAAAATTGGGAAGTTGGTTCCTAAATTTATATGGTATTGCAGGGAAACAGAATAGCCAAACCATTTAATTTTTTGCTGAGGAAGATTCACCTGGAATTAACATCTGTTGCCTGTCATCCTCTCTTTTTTCATGTGAGGCGTTGCCACAGCATGACCACTGACAGATGAGTGGTATGGGTCCACACCCGGGAGCTGGACCTGGACCACCTAAGCAGAGTGCACTGAACTTAACCACTAGGCCACCAGGGCTGGCCTTAGCCAAACCATTCTTGATAAAGAAAAACAAACTGGTTGAACTAATATTTCCTGATATCAACACTTTGTACTAAGCAGTGATCGTCAGGGTAGTGTGGTGTTGACACGAGGTTAGACATACAGAGCTGTGGAATAGATTATGATTTGAGAAATAAACCCACACATCTATGGTCAACCGATTTTTTTTCAAAAGTGCCAGGAATGGGGAAAGAATATTCTTTTCATAAATTGGTGGTGGACCAAGTGGATGGCCATATGAAAAGAAAGAGGTTGTACACGTAGATCACACCACATACAGTAATTTACCCAGAAGAATCAAAGACCTAAACATACGTATAAAACTATAACAATTAGATAAAATATAGGAAAAAGTTCCTGACTTTGAATTTGGCAAAGAATTGTTAGATATAACACTAAGAGCAAAACTGAGGGGGAAAAGGTGGTTTAATGACTTTTGTGCTTCAAAAGACACCATCAAGAACGTGAAAACAGTTTTTGGAACTCGTGCACTATTGCTGGGAATATATAATCATGTTCATGGTATGAAAAACAACATAGCAGTTCCTCAAAGAATTAAGAACTGAGTTACCATCTGATCTGGCAATTCTATTTCTGGGTAAAGACCAAAAAGAATTGAAAGCAGAGACTCAAACACGTATATGTCCATTCCTGTTCACATCAGCGTTATCCATGGTAGCCAAAAGGTGGAAGTAACCCAAGTGTCCTTCAACAGTTGAATGGATCAAAATTCTGCCAGTGGCTTTTAATATCTCCACTGTCCAGACAGTGCCCGTGATTTTCCCTAAAGACTGATGCCTAGGCATCATGGGGTCAATTTTGAAGAGAAAAACAACAATTTTGAGTTATTGCCTAAAAATTTTAGAGTATGACAACCCTGCTCACACCCAAAGTCTGGACATTTAGATAAGGACCTGAGCTTAGGCTTCTTGCCATAAGTCCTGCTTTGCTTTTCCTGGGCCACCTTTTAAAATAACCATTTAGAGTTGAGCGGGTGAAAAATTAGTGACCTCCACCCCAACCACCTTGTAAATTTTGGGTGCTAGTTATCCAGTTCTCTGTCTCCTGTGGCTCGTGACCTGGGACAGAGGACTGCCCTTCTCCTGGCTCATTGTACCCTTGCCCCATTTCTACAATCCATAAGTAGCAAATCTTGTGACTTCATGTGGGTGTATTGTGTAGGGTCTTCAGCAAAAGACCCCATGGTTTTCACCTCCCCAAATTGGGAGCTCAGATGATGAGGGAACAACGTGCTGACCCCATGTGGGTGGCGCATCCCTCCCTATTCAGCAGGTCATGATCTGCCTACCCTGAATTTAATAAACCGGCTCCAGCTTCTCAACGTTATTACACAGTGCACTCTGTTAAAGTGTACAATTCAATGGTTCACTATATTCACAAATAAAGTTAAGTATTTGATGAAAATGATGGATGAGATTATGCAATCCTTGTACCTGTTAGACCATCTTTTGTAAATTTCTCTCAATTTGTCCAGAATTTTCAATATATGTGGAGCAGGTCGTGCCCTTTATAGAACATGCCGCTCCTTCCTTGGCCAATAATTAATCTAAAGCTAAACGGTTATGCAAAACCATCTGCAGTAAAGAATCCTGTTGCTGTTGCATTAATTCCAGCTTTGGTGTAATAGCCCAGTGTGTTCAGCCAGGTAGCTGACAGGCTTGTATGTGCTTTAATAATGTGTCGTTGTGAGCCCAGTGAGGCACCTAGCCCCGTCCAGGTGAGGGATAGCAGCAGACCTACTCCCAACACAATGAGGATGAATACTGCATGCTTCTGATGTGAGGGGGCAGAAAGAAAGACGAATTGGGGGTCCTGTTCAGTGTTTTGTAAGGGTAGTCCCAGGGAGACTGTCAAAAGGTCAGAAATAACAGAAGTACAACCAATGAGTCACTGAGATAGTAATTAATAAATGTTGATCGTGCACACAGCAAAGACAGTTTCCAAACTGGGAGCACTCAAATCAAAACATGGAAGGAGGCCCAGGCGCACATTGTTATAAAGCAACTTATAGAGAGAGAAAGAAGTGACTGTTTATTCTTCCCAGGGATTGGTCATAATATTAGAATTTTCTTGAATGGTAAAAAATTGGTGGGTGGTTATCTACCATCAACCTTGGGAAACAGTTTAAGTTTTCTTATGATATTCAGAGGAATGGGCAAGAAATGACCCAGGTCAAGTTAGTTTTGCAAAATAAGCTAAGTTAAGCTTTACTTCTCTGACTAAACTGGTTTTATCTGCTCAGGGAATTTTCAAGGTTAGTCTTGGTTTTTTATTTTAACAAGACTAAAGTAAATTGGTATGCACAGATGGGACTCCCTGGGGGCCGAGCAGGAGGCAAATGCATAGGAGGTGGAGGGAAGGAGAAGTGCACACATGGAGAACATGTATGTGTGATGGACCCAGGACGCTGGACCCACACTGGACACCAACTGCTTGATTGGGGAAGATGAAGGAGAGCGGGGTTCCGCCAGAGGGCTGGGCCTCGATTCCCAAGACCATGGGGATTGTGCTCCTGGGGAGGAGGTGTAGGTCATATTCATCCATGTGGTGTGTGTCCTGGGCCAATATGGGGGATTATAAAGGCACTTGTGGCCTCCTGCCAGGTGCCATATATTGCATTGCACAGCGTCCTGCTGGCTGCAGTTGAGAGCCATAGAGAGCAGCTGGGCACGCCACAGGGAGCATGGGGTGATTTTTTTGGGTAAACGGGGCAGGGTCAATAAATCATCAAAGTGAGCCACTAACTTTGGAAAAAGCCGTTGTTGAGCCTGGTAGCAATTACGGTGGCCCCCAAAATGAGCTCTGATTTCTGCCCATTGTATAAAAATATATAGACTATTGGAGGGCTTGAATGGGAGGACTGTGAATCCTTGAATGCTGACCACAGGGAGAGGCCCTTTTAACTGTTGTAGGGAGGTGACACTGCAGATATGGTCCTGGAGGGTGTAGGGGGGATACTCTGGTGGTGGTAGCGTCTGAAGCCGGGGAGGGGTTCAGACATTAAGTTCACTGACTCCCACTAGGACTCATAAGGTGGGCAAATGTACAGGGTGCGGTGAGGGCAAGCAACTGAGTGAAGTGTTTAAAGGAGTACAGTTGTGAGACTCGACACATGTCTTGGCCTTTCAAAGCTCAAATGTGGGGGCTGGCCCCGTGGCTTAGCGGTTAAGTGCTCGCGCTCCAATGCTGGCGGCCCGGGTCCCGGGCGCGCACCGACGCACCACTTCTCCGGCCATCCTGAGGCTGCGTCCCATATGCAGCAACTAGAAGGATGTGCAACTATGACAGACAACTATCTACTGGGGCTTTGGGGGAAAAATAAATAAATAAATAAAATTAAAAAAAAAAAGCTCAAATTTGTAGAGGAGGGCAGCAAGGCAGGCAGAGTACCACCTCACCATTGAGCAGTAAGCGTTGTGGTAAGCAGGAGGGCTTTGGGGTAAACATATAGTTAATTCTGCAAAACACCACTCATTGGGTCATCAGCAGGGAATTTAGATAAACAAGCATTCCGTTCAGCAACCAAGTCCCAGGGAGTGCTTGCCATCATCAGCCGCCATGTCTTCCTTGGTGTCGTCTCTGCTACAGTACAAAATTGCTTATGCAGCATTCAGGGTGGAGCTGTGTCCCGCCATGTCATGTGCTGGGGACTGTCATATCCAGCGTTGTTGCAGGTAAAGGGGGCCAACCCAGAGAGGGATAGCTCTCCCAAGTAGCCACCCAGGAGGGGAACTGAGGGGCCAAGGGACCTAACAGAGATGTATAGATTTGGGATACCCGGATTAAGGTTTGCTTGCACCATCAGGAGCACCTACTGGTATAAAAACTTCTCAGTAAACTTTGAGGGTCCTCAGTGGTTTGCCTTGCAGATGATTGGGCTGTGCTCTCCTCTGAGGCATAGGAGCTCTCCATCCATAAATAGTAAAAGTTGGAGGCATATGTAGCCTTGGTTTAAGGAAAATTTAGTTAAATGCTCCCAACAATTTATTGTTTGGACCTTTGTTACCAGAGAAGGTATATATTGGTTGAACTCCATAATCCTATCAGCTATTAGGGTTAAAATTTGCATATGTAATGGCCAGTGCCCAGAGGTCAGGATATTGTTGACCACTCGTGCAGGGTTGGTGGCCTTTAAGCATTTGTGCCATTGGTCCCATTTTAGAGGATTTGAATTCCCCAGCTAGTATCCATACCTGGTGGTATTTGCATAATTGTATTAAAAATATATAAAGACCTGTTATAACCTAATAATAAAAAGTTAAATAACTCAATTTAAAAATGGCAAAAGACACGCATACATATTTTTCCAAGACAGATAGACAATTGGCCAAGAGCATAGGAAAATATGCTGGACACCATTAGTCATAAACGAAATGCAAATCAAGACCTCAGTGAGATACCACTTCACAATCACTAGGATGGCTAGAATCAAAAAATGAGATAATGTCAAATCTTGTTGAGGATACATGGAGAAATTTCAACCCTCAGACATGGGTGGTATGAATATAGAATGGTGCATCCACTCTGGAAAACAGTCTGGGAGTTCTTCAAAAATTAAACCTAGAATTACCACATGATCCATTATTTCCTTCCTAAGTATCTGCCCAAGAAAAATGAAAACACGTGTTGCAACTAAACTAGTACATGAATTTTATAGTAATGATATTTCTAGGTGCCGATTGGTGGAAACAATCCAAATATCCATGAATGGATGAATAGATAAACTCATGTTTTATCCATCCAATGGAATATTATTTGGCCATAATAATGAATGAAGTATTGATACATGGTCCAACATGGATGTACCTTGAAAAGTGTTATGCTAAGTTACTGAGGTCAATCCCAAAGACCTTGTATTTAATTATTCCATTCATTGGAAAGGCCCAAATAGGGAGATCTATGGAAACAGAAAGTAGATTTGTGGTTGTCTACGCCTGGGAATTGGAGGAGGAAGATGAGAAGATTGGGAGTGATAGCTAAAGGGCAGAAGAGTTTCCTTTTGAGATGACAAAAATGTAGAAAAAATGACTGTGATGAGCCAGCCTTGATGGCTTAGTGGTTAAAGTTTGGCACACTCTGCTTTGGTGGCCTGAGTTCAGTTTCTGGGCACAGAACCACACCACTCGTCTGCCAGTAGCCATGCTGTGGTGGTGGTTCACATAGAATAACTAGAAGGACTTACAACTAGTATATACAGCTGTGTACTGGGGCTTTGGCAAGAAAAAAAGAGAGGAAGATGGGCAACAGATGTTGGCTAAGGGTGACTCCTTCCCAGCAGAAAAAAAAATGGACTGCAGTGATGATTTCACATTTTTACAAATACATTGAAAACCATTGAGGGCCGGCCCCATGGCTTAGTGGTTAAGTGCGCGCGCTCCGATACTGGCGGCCCAGGTTCGGATCCAGGGCGCGCACCGACGCACGGCTTCTCAGGCCATGCTGAGGCCGCGTTCCACATACAGTAACTAGAAGGATGTGCAGCTATGACATACAACTATGTACTGGGGCTTTGGGGGGAAATAAAATAAATAAATAAAATAAAAAAAAAACCATTGAAATCTACAGTTTAATGAGGTGCACTGTAGAGTATGTGAATTACATCTCAATAAAGCTATTCAAATAAAGAAATGCCTTAAGAGTTTTGTAATGCAAAAGATTTTTGCACTCCAGCCTTTTAAGCTTATGAGTTTGCAGATTAATCAATACATCCATCACCTCACAATGTTATCATGAGCGTGTGTGTGTGTGTGTGTGTGTGTGGTGAGAATGCTTAAGATCTACTCTCTTAACAAATTGCAATTATACAATATATGTATAATAAATGATCATGTTCTAATTTTAAAATAAATTTTATTAGTCAATTCAATAAAACTGGTGGGAAATTGTTCACAAATGCATCCCTACTTTACACAATGATTTATTGTTTTTCTTGTGTCAGTGAAAATAGGAATTCAATTAACTTGGGGATATTTTTCACATCCCTGTAGAGTTTCTTCTGGGATGGATCCAGCAGAGCCCACTCCTCCATGGTGAACTTCACAGTCCCATCCTCAAAGCCCACTGAGTCCTAAAACATGACACATATGTATATAGGAGGACGGGTAAGATGGGCAAGCACCAGGGATTTATATTCAGTTCATAAGAAGTTCACACATGACTCCACGGTCTCCCAACATTTGTTCTATGACTCGGTCATCAGAAGTGTTCCTCTGGCCACACTCACTTCCTCATAAATTTAGCATCATCATGAAAACATGGAATCTATTGGTACGTTTTCATTGTGATCCCTTCAAGTTTTCATTGCTCTCTAATGTCAGGGTACAGAACACCTCAGAGAAATGCTGTACAAATGAAAGAAATACTTCTATATTAGCAGATCAATTCCTTATGAGAAGACTCTTTCATCTCCTCCTTTAATACCATCATATGATGCAGCGCCCCACGAAGCACAGCATCATATCTGCGTGTTTTTTGTGTGTGTGTGAGGAAGACTAGCCCTGAGCTAACATCTGATGCCAATCCTCCTCTTTTTGCTGAGGAAGACTGGCCCTGGGCTAACATCCATGCCCATCTTCCTCTACTTTATATGGGACACCGCCTCAGCATGGCTTGACAAGGGGTGCATCGGTCCGTGCGCAGGATCTGAAACTGCAAACCCCGGGCCACTGAAGCAGAGTGTCTGAACTTAACCACTACACCACCGGGCCAGCCCCCTCTGCATGAAGTTTTAATGAAAATTCCTGTGAAGGAGTGGAAGCTCTTTATACTGTAACTATCACCAAACATGATGGTCCAGGAGGCCTATGGAATCCAACTTGTATCAAGATTGTACTGGCCGTGTTGTCCTGAAGTACTCCAGGCCATGTCAGATCCAGCTGGCTGAATTAAAATATTCTTGTGGAGGAGTGAGTTATAATTTGTTTGTATAATATTTATGACAGACTCAATTTTCTCTTCTCTTCTCTGTCTCATTTCATGGAGCTAGGAAATTATTCAGTTAGAGCTCAGGCTTGAGGAAAACGGTATGACAACTTAGACCTCCACAAATCCCTATACTCATGAGCCTCAGGGTTACTTCCCACCAGTGTTTAGGACACACGGGCATGCATACTGGAATGCTAAGATCCCGGAAGAGCTCTTTCTGGCAGAATCATAAAACTGTATCCTGGACCACAATGACCTTGAAGAACAGGTTAACAGTTGGAATTTGCAAGGGCCTTCATTAAAATCCACAATGATGTCATGGTGAGTTTACACATGATTACAAAATACATAAAGCTCAATGGTGCTTTCCTCCAAAAAAACCCCACAAAATCCCCTTTCTCTAATTTCAGCAGCAAGTGATACTCTACCAACCACTCTAGAGGCTCACCCCCAACTTCTCTCATTTCTGAGTTCCCATGTGGGGCACAGCAGCATACAGCCCATCCCAGGATAGGAATCCCTCAGTGGCATAATTCCCCTAAATGCTGGTTCCTGAAAGAGATCAGTAACCCACTGATGCCCATGTGCAGGGAACTGAGAAAAGGCTCCCACCAGCAATTCTGATGGTACAATTGACTTACTCATTAGAGAAACAGCAAAATAGGAACAGCTCTCTTGTTGTGGGTCCAGGAAGTCGGATGAGCTGCCTGGGTCAGCCTTCGTTACTCTTTCTACATCAGATCTCTAGTGCTTGCTCATAACAAGCCCTACTACCTGGTGTGCAGAAGAGTGAACATTAACAGGCTGGAGAATCCTTATCCTTAGAAATGTTTGCTCACAAAGTTTGTCCTTCAGTGGTATCTGGGAAATGGGATTTTGGAAGTGACCCCGCCAACTTTATAGATAAGAGTGCCTCAGTGTGCCTAAAGTGCTTATGAAAACAATATGGTATATAGGAAACTCCTGTTTTCCTTTTGAGAGTCTGTAATTTTCTTCCATGTTTGGCAGATGATGTCTTTATAACCAGCCCCCAAAAACCACTGTGGGCACTGAGTCTCTACTGAGTTTCCCTGGTGGACAATAATTCACATGAGTACTCACAGCTTGTTACTTGGAGAACTGAGCCCAGCCTATGTGATTACAGTGAGACACCATTTGGAAGCTTGCTCCTGGTTCCCTCCAGACCAAATTTCATTCAGTACTAACCAAGGCTAATAAAGGATATTTAATGATCCTCATGGGAAAAAAGTAAAATTTTATTGGGATCTATCAAAGCAGAATGTAAGAAGTGAAGAGATGGCAAGTATTCTTAGGTAGAATTCAGAGTCACCCAGATGTCACCTCTCCCAAATGATATCTTTATAACATTCCATGTATCCCCAAAACAGACTTTCTAGGAGTCAACAGAAACTACTTCTCAACATCTTATAAAAGGAACAAATGTCAAAAAGTGAACAAAGTCTTCTGAAGAACAAAGTCCTGGTCTACCTAACATCCATCAAGAATTTTTAAGCTATAGTGTTCCACATGACACAGTAGTAGCAGAGAGAAAAACAGACGAAGGGAAAGGAAAAGCGTCTTCTGTGGGTTGGGATTTAATATGGAAAGGTGGTCAAGGGCAGAGGGGGCATTGTAGAGCAGTGGCAAATGTCATGACACTAACACCCGGGGCAGGGACAAACTGTCATCTAAGTGGGAAATGCCCTGTATTCCCCTCTACTCCGTGGACAATAGCCAGTTCATTGTAGATTTAAATGTGAAAGATAAAACTGGGCCACCTTTGGAAGTCATAGGTCAATGATTTTTGACACAATAATGGGGAGAATATTCTCATATAAGAAAAAGAGTAAACCATAAAGTCAGAGACTGACAAATTCAAATATATTAAAATTAAGATTCTTAAAAGATAAACCTAAAGGGAAAGAAGAATATCAGCAACACATGCAACATGAGAGAGTTAGTTTCCAGAGTAAAAATGAACAGACACCTAGTTTAACAAGGGGGAAAAAGCAAAACATATTTAACAGAAGATGGAAGATCATACAGTTGGCCTTGTCTATCTGCAGGTTTCCATTTGCACTTGGTTGATTCTGTGGTTGTGAAACCTGCAGATACGAAGGGCCAACTGTATATGAGGGAACGTCCATCTCCTTGGCAATAAGGTCAACAAAAAATAAAATATTCAGTGGATCCCATTTCACAGTGATTAGAATGAAAATTTGTCAATTAATCTATAATCCCACGATGAAGACCGTTGTGAATAAGTCAATACATGATGCATGAATGGAGGAAAGGTCATGTCATAAACCCCACTGCTGTTTCCTGTAAATTTGAACTTGGTGACTATCCACAGCCCAGCTATTTTCAACAATGTCGACAGAATTTACTGTGTATTTGCACTTGGAGACTCATACAACGTTGGCGTATACTAATATCGGATGATCTCTAGGATTTATTGACAGAACTGTAAAGCAAGGAATACTGCAAAATATGCAGCATGTTACCCATTCTATAAGTGTTATGTCACCTTGCAGAGGCAGGTGGACCCCCACCCGAGACCTGGTTCAGGTGTCTACGCTGATGACAACACACATGCCTAGAGGGTGTGAGAGGGTCTATTACTTCCATAATGACACTGTCGGGGGAGGGCAGGCCAGGCCTCTCAGGCAGGTGGGAAATGCCTTGAGAGAGCAAGGAGAGGAGGCTGGCCTGGGTTCTTATTGAGGTGAGGGGGTGGGCTAGGCTGAGAGTTCAGGCACAGGGGCAGGGCCTTCTGTGGATTGAATCATTAGTGGGAACTAAAGGAACGAGCACCCAGGCTTTCTCATCACCATGTGCAGATGTGGGCACAGGGAATGAAGGGGGATGAAAGTTTAAAGCTGTCAGCAATCAAACATCAAAAAAGGAGTCAGACTTCTGGTCTCTGGTCGGGCATGTGAGGAGCTTAGAAGCCAGCTTCCAGTCCTCAGAAGAGAACAGCCGAGAAACTTAAAGTCAGTTCTTCCATCAGAAAAATGAGGTCACGGGGTAAACTGCTGTCCCCAAAATTAGAAAGAGAGACCAAAAAGTAGCTATTTTAGAATATGCTCAGAATATTCTGTTCTTAACAAGGCATGTCCTCAAAACAATCCATTTCACAAGAGCATAACTGACGGGGCTTTTCCCAGAGCCTAACTGACTTAGGGGAGGGAAAGAGCCAATTTGAGTCTCTTCTAGTCTTTTCTGCTCTCAAAGGTGGGACACTTGTGAGGATGAAAGGGTCTTTTTCCCCCTTCAGACACCAACTATGTGGTATCTGTTCCAATGCCCCTTCTCCAACTCTATGTCACCAAATAGAATTGAATTGACCTGTTAGACATCTAACACTAACTATGCAGAGTTTGCATCAGGCCCCACAGGTTAAGAGCTCAGTCCCACACACTGACCCTACTGCAGATGCCATCCAAAATGGGGTGTCTGGGCTACTGACATTCTACTCAGCCATCTACAAATTCACAGATTCCCTTGACACCCCATCAGGCTTGGTAATTTACTGAAAAGATTCTGAGAACTTAGCAAAGCACTTTACTTATTATTATTGGTTTATATAAAGGATACCACTCAGGAACAGACAAAAGGCAGACATGCACAGGGCAAAGTAGGGCGGTGGTATGGATGAGGGGAGTGGAGGTGGTTGGGGCTACAGAGATTCCACATCCTCTCTGGACACTCCACCCTCCAGCACCTGGGTGTGCTCGGTCACCAACCTAGACACTCTGAATTCTGTATTTAAGGGTTCTGATGGAGGTTTCATTACATGGGCACAATTTATTAAACCTTTGGCCATTGGTGATTAAGTCAGTCTCCACCCTGTCTCCTCTCCACAGAGGCTGGGAGCTGGGGCTGTAAGTTCCAAAGCTCTAATCAAGGCTTGGTGTTTCTGGTATCTAGCCCCTATCCTGAAGCCATCTAGGAGCTGGCCAGGAGTTGCCTCATTAAAACGAGACACTCTATCACCCTTATCACTCAAGTAATTCCAAGGGCTTCAGCTGGTTTTTGGTAGGAACTGAGGACAAAGGTCAAATATCTTTCTTATTATATCACAGAAGGTCAAGTCCAGGGACACAGGCTCGTGAAAAGATTGAGACCCATCACTGGACTAGAGAATGCTTCCCTCTGCCCACACCTACCTCAACATGAAGTGGGCTCTTGTTTAATGTTAGTGGACTATACTGAAAAAACTACATGCTTTCTGGTAACCTCAGGAGGAAGGCACGGATGTCACCTCTCTCCATTCCTAGTCAACCCTTTATGAAATCTTAGCTAATGCAATTAGACACACACACAAAAATAAGGGAAATACAGATTGGGAAGCAAGAGATAAAAATATCTTTGTGGCATATGACAAGATTGTTTATGGAGAAAGTCTCAAAGAATTCCCAATAACAAAGAAAACCCCTTCAACTGATAAGAAGTAGAGAAAGGTTGAAGGATAGAAAAATGTTATACAGAAGGCAATTTTTTCCTATAGATCCACAGAAATAAAGTGAATTCATCTTTGACAAAGGGGCAAAGGCAATTCAATGGGGAAACAGTCTTTTCAACAAATAATGCCAGAAAAATTAGGCATGCACGTGCCAAAAAAAGAAAAACAAAAAGAATCTAGACACAGACTTTATACTTTTAATAAAAATTAACTCAACATGGATCATAGATCATAGTGTAAAATGTAAAACTGCAAGACTCCTAAAAGATAACACAGGAGAAAGAATAATAATATTCTATTCTATGTGTGTACCACATTCTGTTGATCCATTCATCTGTTGACGGATACTTGAGTTGCTGCCACCTTTTGGCTACTGCAAACAATGCTTCAAGAACACAGGTGTACAAATATCTGTTTGAGTGCATGTTTTGAATTCTTTCGGATATATACTCGAATTGCTGGATCATATGGTAACACTATAATTTTTGAAAAACTGCCATACTGTCTTCCACAATGGTGGTATGATTTTACATTCCCACAAGAAAAGCACAGGGGTTCCCATAGGTACTTTCACTTTCTTGATGGTGTCCTTGGAAGCTAAAAAGTGATTAATTTCAACAAAGGTCAAATTACCTGGTTTTTTTTTTTTTTTACAGGTTTTGTTTTTGAGTGTCGTATGTAATAATTCTTTGCCAAATCTAATGTCATATTTTCCCCAAAGTTTTTTCTAAGTGTATTATTATTTTACCTCAGATATAGGTCTTTGATCCATTTTGGTAAATTATCGTATGTGGTGTAATTGAATGGTCCAACTCCATTCTTCTGCGTGTTTCTATCCAGTTGTACCAGCACCAATTTTTGAAAAGAATAGTCTTTCCTCCTTCTTGGCAACTTTTTTGAAAATCAATTAACCATAGTGGAATGGGTTTATATCTAGACTCTCAACTGAATCCACTGATCCGTGTCTCTGTCCTTGTGTCATTACCACGTACCTGGATTACTGTGCTGAGAAGTCAGATTTGAAATCAGGAAATGTTAATCCTACTACTT
This sequence comes from Diceros bicornis minor, assembly GCF_020826845.1. Classification (NCBI taxonomy): domain Eukaryota; kingdom Metazoa; phylum Chordata; class Mammalia; order Perissodactyla; family Rhinocerotidae; genus Diceros; species Diceros bicornis. Next base: position 6,926,370 of record NC_080769.1, read on the forward strand.
TGTTTTACTTGGAAGATCGGTTTGGCTATTCTGGTTCCCCTGTAATTCCATATAACTTATGAAACTACTTGCCAATTTCTATTGTTAACTTAAAAAGCAAATTTTTCTCTACTTTCATTTCAATAAGTTTATGCCAGTATAGCCAATAGAGGGGCCAGCCCGGTGGTACAGCGGTTAAGAGCATGCGCTGTGCTGTGGTGGCCCAGGGTTCAGAGGTTCGGATCCCGGGCACGCACCGACGCACCGCTTGTTAAGCCATGCTGTGGCGGCGTCCCATGTAAAGTAGAGGAGGACGGGCATGCATGTTAGCCCAGGGCCAATCTTCCTCAAGAAAAAAGGAGAAGATTAGCATCAGATGTTAGATCAGGGCTAGTCCTCCTCACAAAGATAAAAAACAAATAGCCAATAGAATTGCAATTAGTGATGTGCATGCTATGGGAAAGCACAGGCTAATCCACTAAACAAAGAAAAGGAGCTGCTTTTATAGAGAAAAAAGGGAGTAGGGAGGGGCTGTTGTAAATGAAAATCCATTGGGGGAAAGTAACAGCTCAGGGCAGCAACGGCTCCTCATTGGCTGAGCTGCAGCATTTCTCATTGGCTGGGCCATTGCCTGGTGAGGAGAGAAATCTTCCTTCAGTAGTAGTTTTACTTCCTGTCAAAGATGAAAGCCATCATCTCTTCCTGTTTGGTGTAATTGAGGATGTGTGGTAGGGCGTTGGTGTTCCCCCTACAGATCTTGCCTGCTCTAATTTATTTAAGGTTTCTTTTATTAAGATCCACAGTATAAAGAAGTCTGGAGATTCTGATAGGGATTTCAATGAAACTCTAGATCATTCTGGGAAGTATTGCCATCTTAACACTGTCAAATCTAAGGATCCATAAATATGAGCTTTTTCTCTTTTATATGTTTGTTTATTTATTTATTTTCACGTTCTCTCTTTTTTCTGGCCTCTATTGGTGAAGGAGTAACAAAGACCAAGGAAAAAGATGGCATCACTCTAAGGTCTTTGCTCATCTTCATTAAAGATTGGCAATGTCTAAATATCCAAATCACCTGACAACCTCACCCCATTCCTTTTAATTTCCAAAAATGCAAATCAAATTTTTGGCAATAAAAATAGTTACTGGTTATTATTACAAGAAATTAGTTTCAGAGAAAATGTGGCTAGAAGAGTTTTTTTCTCCGTACATACTCAGAATTCTCGCAGCTCTGAAACTGATATCCCGTTACATTTGTTAATGACAATCCAATAGCAATACTGCATAGATTCTAAATTTTAAATATATAAAAGTATATAATCATTTTTCTGTCACTATATGATTATCATAAACATGCACTTTGAGTACAACTCCCTTAATTTTGTTTTTTTTTTTAATTTTACCTCTTGACACCCTTCACCGATTTCACCCATTCCCCACTCACCATCTCTGGCAAGCACCAGTTCTCTGTATCCACAGGCTTGGTGTCTTTGTTTGTTTGTTTTTTGTTTTTATTTTAGATTCTCTATATAAGAGGGATCACATAATATTTCGCTTTCTCAGTCTGACTTATTTCACTTAGCATAATGCCATCAGGGTAAATCCACGTTGTGAGAAATGGCAAGATTTCATTCCTTTTTTTTTGGCTGAAAAATATTCCATTGTACACGTATACCACAATTTCTTTATCCATTTATTTATTGATAGACACCGGTTGTTTCTATGTCTTGGCTACTGTAAATAATGGTGCAGTGAACATGCGGGTGCATACATCTTTTTGAGTTAGATTTTTGTTTTCTTTGGGGAAATAACCAGAAGTAGAATTTCTGAATCATATGGTAGGTCTATTTTAATATTTTGATGAACCTCCATGCTGTTTTCCATAGTGGCTGCACCAATTTATATTCCCATCGACAGCACAGAAGTGTTCCCTTTTCTTCACTTCCTTGCCAACATTTGTTATTTCACACTTGTATATCTTTATTAATTTTGTATTGATGTTTTGAAGTTTTCAGAGTATTTACTACTTTATCACATTTATTCCTGTTTTATTCTTTTTGATGCTATTATAAATAGATTTGTTAATTTTATTATCAGATTGGTCATTGCGCTGTATAAAATACAACTTATTTTTACATACTGATCTTGTATCATTCAAATTTGCTGTACTTGATTATCCGTTCTAATAGATTGTTTCAGTGGACTCCTTAGAGTTTTCTATTTACAAGATGAGTCATATGCAAGTAAAGATAGTTTTACATCTTCGTACCCAGTCTGAGTGCTATTTATTTCCTTTTCTTGAAAAACTGTTCTGGCTAAAATCAAATTTGTCAAATAGAAGTGGCCAGAGCAGACACTCTTGTTTCGTTCCTCATTTTTGGGAGAAAATATCCAGCCTTTCACCACTAAATATAATATTAGCAGTTGGTGTCCCACACTTGCTCATTACAAGGTTCAGGAAATTTCCTTCAAATCCTGGTTTCCCGAGTCTTTCTATCGTGAAAGGATGTTGGATTTTGTCAAGTACTTCCTCTGAGTCTATTGAGATGATCAATCCATTTTTGCTTTTCACTCTATTAATATGATGTTTTATGTTAATGGATTTTGAGAGGTTAAGCCAACTCTGCATTCCTGGAATAAATCCCATTTGGTCATGGTCTGAATTCTTTTAATTTGTTGCTGAGTTAGGTACTACTATTAGTTGAGGTTTTTTGGATTCATATTCACAAAGGAAACAGGTCTGTAGTTTTTTTGTGATTCTTTTGTCTGATTTTGTTATCAGGATAACACTGGCCTCACAAACGAGTTTGAAGCGTTGAGTTGATTCTGTTTTGGGGGAGACTTTGTGAAGAAACACTATTAAAACTTATTGGATGTTTTGGAGAATTCTGCTGTCGAACCCTCTGGGCTTGGGCTTTTCCTTACGGGTAGTTTTTTGCTTACTAATTCAACCACTTGTTATAATTCAAATCAAGTTTTCTGTTTCTTCCTGAGTGACTTTTGGTAGTTTGTGTATTTCTAGGAACTTGTCCATTTCATCTAAGTTATCTAATTTGTTTGCATGCATTGTTCATTGAACTCCTTTATAATCTTTTTTATTTCTGTAATCTCAGTAGTGATCTCCTCTCTCTTATTCAGCTTCTGGGAATTCGAGTCTTCTTGCTTTTTCTCTAGGTCAATCTAGTTAAATTGTCTATTAATCCTCTATTGTCAATCTTGTTGATCTTTTCATAAAATCCACATTTGGGTTCATTGATTTTCTTTATAGGTTTTCTATTCTCGATTTTCTTATTTCTGCTCTAATTTTTAGTATTTCATTTTCTCAATATATTTGATTTGGTTTCTCATCCTTTTGAATGTGTTATGTAAAAGGTTAGGTTATTGATTTGAGATCTTTCTTCTTTGTTAGTTTAGGCATTTCTGGGTATAATTTTTGTATTTTTTGTATAAATTTTGTATAAATTTTGATGTAGCCTGTAAAAGTTGTTATATTGAGTCCTTTTTTCCATTCATTAAAAATATTTTCTAATTTCCTTATTGATTTCTTCAGCCCATTGGTTATTTAGGAGTGTCTTGTTTAATTCCCTTATATATGTGAGTTTCCCCAAGATATTAATTTCTTATTTCATTCCATCGTGGTCAGAAATCTTACTTTGTATTTTTTTTTGTGTGAGGAAGATAAGGCCTGAGCTAACATCCGTGCCGATCTTCCTGCACTTCATGTGGGGTGCCGCCACAGCATGGGCTGACAAGTTGTGCGTAGTTGCGTGCCCGGGATCCAAACCTGGGCCGCCAGCAGTGGAGTGTGCACACTAGCGCTATGCCACGGGGCCGGCCCCTCTTACTTTGTATTTTAAATTTCCTAGCATTTAAAATTTATGAGGTGTGTTTTTTATGGTGAAGATTGATCTATGCTAGAGAAAGGTCCATGTGTGGTTGAGAAGAATATGTATTCTGTTGTGTAAGGAGTTGCACACCAGATGCCACAAGCCTTGTTCATATGCCCCAGTAATGATTCCACATTTGGAAAACAGGTGAAATTAACATCTCAACTTCTTTAAGTTCATGATATTATAAACTCACTCTCCATAGTTTTGTAACAAGCAAACGTGCAAATTAAACAATGTGGTAAACAATGCTCCTGTATATCTCAGGTTTTTGATGCTAGAACTCATCTCTTCAATTCCTCCGCGGATAAGGTGTTCTCTCTGGGTTACTGTCTTTGTTGGGGGACAGATCAAGAAGCACCCACTTGGCCTTTCCCACCAGAATATGCCTCACTAACAGTGTTAGGAAATCAGCATATGTATTTTACACCTTAATAAGTACATCTATATTCATTCTATATTGGGCCTAATGAGCTAATCTGTTTTCATAACTTTATTAAGCATTTATAAATAGTATAAGGTTTGTGTGTGGTCTTTGACCACTTATATTGGAACATTTATATTTCATTTTTGATTATTAAGAGCCATTTAGACTGTTAATGATATGATCTTTCGCTCTCTGTTATTATTGAAAACATTTTCCCAGTGGTGTTTCTATATCTTTTATTATTATCAATGATACATTTACATTTTTTAGTTTATCGAATCTATTCAACTTTCATGTAAATTTTTCTTGGGATGGTATAACTTCTACTTCCTAAGTATACAGAAATATTTTCTGATGTTTACTTTCAGTATTTTCATTTTATCTTTTTTATTGTTTAACTTGTTACTTCATATAGAATTTTTTTGGATGAAGGAGACAGGAGAGTTATAGACTGCCACAATTCATCACCTATTTTGTTACATCCTTTTGTTCATTTATAGACCGGCAGGGAGTCGTCTGTCTAGTCCCCAGTTTCTCAACATTGACACTACTGACATTTTTGACAAGATAGTACCATTTGTCAAGGGGACTGTTTTGTGCATCAGAGGATCCCTACATGTCTGTAGCAGTGCTCCCCACCTCCCACAGTCGTGACAGCCAGAAATGCGCCCAGATAGTGCCAAATGTTCCCTGAGAGGCAAAATCACCCCTATGACGGACAACTGGTCAGTTCTTATGATGGCATCAGACCATTAAATTATCACAACTCATTAATTTTTATAATGAAGGTATCTGGTGAAAACTTGTTCTTCTTCATTCTTTATTTGCAATCATTTCCTGAATACCCTTTGCACTTATTTTTAGGGATATACTTTAGAATTAGTGTATTTTGAGAAAGAAAAAAGATCCTGATGCAAATTTGAGGGGAAATGTCTTTAAAAACGTGGCTGTGTGTAGAGATCTGCATCTTTGACTTCAGGAGTTTTCCATGCACCAAAGCTGGTTATGTTTCCGTGGAGTTGATGCCTCTGTCACCTCATCGGGAAACGCTCAGACTTGTTTGCACATAGATCTCACACATGGAATTAGCCCTAAGCCTCCAAATTTCATATGTAAGTTGAAGGACATGTGATTTTAATTCAATAATATATGTTGTTATCTGTAAGGTATGTATTTACAAAAGTTTCAGCGAATTGACTCCATCAGTTGTAGTAATTTTTCAGTTATTTTATCTTTAGCTTCTCAAATAAATAATGCTGTCATCTCCAATAACAGTATTTGCTTCATTCATCTTATTTGTCAGATTGATCATTGCATTTTCTCACATGAAGTTAGAGATGAAAGCAATGATAAATACTTGGAGTGAAAAGAAACATCTTTGGTTTTTGTTTGAATTGGCTCCTCCTTTCAATGGGCTGCCTCTCACATAGCAGTTCCTCATCATGTTCTGCTCCCAAAACTCTTCTCTGAGTGCTAGGCTGGCCTGTCGGTCATTGTGCCTGAGAGTGACCAGGGGATTTTAGCACCAAGAGGTGACTAAAAATATTGTGGCACCATCTTCAGATTTCAACCAAGGGCAAGGGCATCTCTTCCATAGTGGGGATTTTAATAAGGCCTGTGGGGAAGAAGAGAGTTATTTGTGATTCACACAGAGGAATCAGGCCTAGTCAATGAAGCATTTGTCCTAATTTCACAATAAGAGGTGAAGTGTGCTCAGTGGCAAAGCTTGGTCTGAGTCAGGCAGCCTGGTGGTGAATCTGAGCACCCTCCTGACTGCCTGTGTAAAGTTAGACAAGTCACTTAGCTCCCCTAAGTCTCAGATTCCTCTCTTATCAAATAGGATCATACTAGTGCTTCCCTGTTAGAAGTCTGTGAAGATGAAAAGTCATGAGCCAACCCACCTGTGGTGCTGAGTGCAGTGCCTGACACTTAGTAAGCCTCCCTAAAGTTCCTTTATTGTTAGTGTCAGCATTCCTATTGCTATTCTCACACATTGTCGTCATCATCTTTATAATAACTTAGAAAGCAGAACTTCTCTCAGTGGAATCTACAACAGTCTACACTGCAGAAGACTCAATAGTTTCTTGACATGTAAGGTTGCAACTGCCCTGTAGGACTACTGAGAACTCGTGCTTCTAATAAAGTTCTGTGTTGACTATTTTGATGTCTTTTATGTGTGCTTACGTTCCCATATTTTGAAATCTTCACTTAAGAAATGCTAAGATGACTAGTTATGGTAATGCATGCCTTCTCCACTAGATAGAATAATTTGGTTAATCCTTCCTCCCAGTACTACCTCAAACACCATGTCAATATTTCAGCCAGAACATGAAGAAAAAATAGTTCTAAAGGTGCAAACGTATACCTTGAGGTTGTGTCATTTAAATGTACTTCATGCTTCCCAGCACAAGAAGGATCAATTGCACTTTTATTTTCATTCAGAGCTAAGATCATCTTGGTTCACAACCTCAGGAGTTTTCTGGGTAACATTTGAAACTGGTTCCCATACATGAAGGGCAAGGAGCGACTGAAGAAAGGCAGGTCACTCCAGATTGATAGGTGGCAGTTTTAATAAGCAAGGGAACTTATATATGATGCTTGTGTTAGGCAGAGCGAGATGGGTAGGGCTCCGCACCTGCCCAGCAGAATCTGAAAAGTTTAGATAGAGGCTCTAATGGGGTTCAGTAATGTCTACAGTCCAGATGGTCTCCACAACATGTTATTCTCTCCAGGCCGCATCCTTGAAATGGCTCTCAGTTTAGGAACATTGGGAGAAATGTATATCCCAAGGACAGGAAAATGGGTAAGAAGCCTCTGATTGCCCAAGTGCAGCTGGAGGTCACAACCAGTGCTCTAACCTGTGGTCACATCCTCTCAATGACTCCTCCAGCAGAGCAGCTACTTGAATCTTGGACAACTCGTTCAATTGGGGCCATTTTTCAAGGTCATGAGGAAAATCTCTCTCTCTATACCTACAAATAACTCCCTGTCCTTCTTAAGGGGAGCTCTTTGTTTGGCTTAGAAGACCACCTTGTAGGAGATTCTTGAGTTCTCATGGGCTTTCCTCAGTGCAAGTGGATGCATGAGCATTCTAAGTATGTTTTGGCCCATGCGCTTGCCATAATGGAGATAAACAGGAACAACGTGCTCTTACCAAACACAACCTTCACATATCATGTCTATTTTGCTGACCGCAGTGATGAAAGGACCTTTGAGAGCACCATGATGTGACTTCAAGACAGAGCCAGTCTGTCCCTAGTGTTACCTGTGAGAACAATTCATTTATCTACTCATCAGTGCAGGAAGCACTTCCCCATTTTCTGCCCAGATGGGGCCGCTAGTGGAAATGTACAATTCCCACAGGTGCAAATGAAAGTAGGGTGGGGAAGGACTGTGTACCTATTTTGCAAAACTATGTCAGACTCCACTTGTCAACAAAGATCAAAATGGAGAGAGTAATCATTGCCTATGGTGAGGCGACTTTCATTTGTGTGTGTTTGTAAAGAAGGATCACAATTCTAGGAGTCGCCTCCCAGCACTACCTTTCAAGGCAAATATCCCTGCAGGGGACGAGTTCTGGCTGGCATTCTGCTCAGACACCTAAACTCAGGGGGCTGTCACTCAGACACAAGAGGGCGAGTCTTTTGAACTGTCCAATCAGAGGCGGCGCCGGGGCAGGTGGGTGGGGCGAAGCTCCCCAGCCGCCCCGGAAGTTGCTGCTGGCTCCAGTCACGGTGGGGGTCGCGTTTCCCCGCCGTTAAAGGCTGTACGTGGCTCTGCCGCCTGTTTTGTCAGGTTGTGACCTTACTGACCTCGGGAGTCATAGGAAGGAGCTTAGGGGACCCAGTAAATGTAGGAATGGTGAGTGTGCGGCCCTGGGTGAGGAGACGGGGAGGAGGGCTGGTCGGAACCGGCCGTGGCGGGACCGCCCTCCCCGCGGTCACCTCCGAGTCTGCGGACCCGAGTCCGGGGTGGCGCCGCTCGGACCTCAGTCCCCTCCGGCCGCAGCGTGGGGGCGGGGCCGGCAGCCGGGACCCCCGGCGTCCTGTGGTCACTGCGCGCGGCGACTTCGGCCCCGGAGCCTCTCTGGGCAGGTCTGCGCCTGCAGCCCCGCGTGTCCCCACGTGGTGCGGTGACCACGGGGAGGACATCAGGGGCAATCGTGACTCGGTCTCCGGGGCTCCTGCGTGGGAGGAGCTGTGGCCTGTGGGGTCTCCAGTCCTTCTTTCTCCTCAGGTGGCACTCATTTTCTTCTGAATTTTCCATGTATTTGGAGAGCACTGTCTCCAATCCACGACATTGTCCCCCCAGTCTAGGTCTTCCTAGGGCTATTGTTCAACCAATAGAAGTTTTTGTTCCATTTAGACAAGAGAACCTCAAGGTGTGAGAGGGGTGTACTAAGTTCTCACATGCGTTTTCTAATTTTAGGTCAGTTTTTCTGTCCGTGTCCCTAGAGAACTTTGACATTTAAAAGGCCTTAGTATTCCTAAGGCAAATAAATTCCTATTTTAATGGATGTGAGGAAAAAGCACTTGAATTTCTATTTTCAGTGATATGAGGAAACAGATCAAAGCTCACGTAAATCTTTGGAATTCCTAGTTATTGCAGGGCTTCGTTGCAAACCCCTAATGTCTTATGATACATTACTCCTTCCTGAAAATGTCCCCAGTGTGCAGTCTAGTGGAGGGACAAAGTATCATGCCCCTTGCCCTTTTTGTTAGAAAGGGATTGGTAAATTTTGTATTGTCTGCAGTTTTGTATCCATTAGTGTTTAAAGGATTATATCTTGGAGTAGTCTCCTAGTAGAAATGTTAAAATTAATTTTGTAAAGTGGAGGTTAAATAAAAATAATGACCGAGCATAAGGAAAAATAGTGTATATAAATTTCTCTCCTTATTTTAAATAAATAATGCATGGGAAGGTTTAAAAAATTTTTGAGAGGAAATTAACTTAAGAAGACTCCCTGCCTGCGGGTCCTGCCCCACTCCTCTGCTCTTAACTCCAGTCCCCCTCAAATGACCAGTGTTGATCACTGCTTCATCATCCTGTTAGTGTTTATGTAAAAACAAGCCAGTGTGAATGCCTATTTTTCTCACCCATGTTTGTTCTTATAATGAGTAGCCAGGGTCCACATATTTGGTGTTTGGCTTCTGAAAACTTAAGCCTCACCCCACCCTTTCCCCTAGGCCTTCTTATCTGGACAGGCTGATGAGAAAGCCTGGAGGCTCCTGCACTGTGAGCTGCTGCTTGCTGGGCAGCTCCTCCTGTGAGCTGTGCTGCCCTGTGTGCGTTGTTGACCCCACCAAGCCTGGGTTCTATATACACAGGACTCCAAGTTGACAGTTTTGATAATTCCTTGTCCTTTGGAAGCAGGGGTATGAGAATGGGGCCATCCTTCTTGTGGTCTTGTGTCCTATGTCTTGGGCAGAATCTGTGTGTTTACAGCGAAGGTGAGACTGAGGCTGGGGTCGCCTTGACATTAGGGGATGTCTGGGGTTATGAGGATGATTATACTCTGTGAATGAGGTAAACCCATTAGATGGCCACTCCTTGAAGAGCAGTTATTTCAGAGAGAAAGAAAAACACGGGAAAATGCAGCCAGTAGGTGTTGAGATTGCAGAGGGCTCTCCAGGACGCCTGAATAACTGCTGCTGCTGCCCCTGTGTCTATTGCAACAAAGATCCTGACCCTCTGGGTTATAGTGGACAGCACACACAGTCTGAGTTTGGCCCAGCAAAGGGATTAGTTCAAACCCAACTTAAGCCCGGGTTGCTTAAACTCTGTAAAGCAACCATTTGTCATGGAGGAGGCCTCTAACCCTGACGGCAGTGATTTGAGGCTCTCTGGAGGAGGGCCTTAAGATGTCCCTAGGCTTCTGATGCAAGAAGCTGCCCTGGCCCCCACACTATATGCCGTTAGAGCTGCTATTATCATCTCATACTGAGATCTCTTGAAAATAGAGTCTCTGAGAAGCACTGAGCCTGTGACGGTCTACCAAGGCACCTGTTATGCCTTAGTGCTGGAAACAGCACCCTGCCAGCTCTGCCCAACTACTGACACTTGTGATATGAAGGAGCCTAACCTTGGCCTTGAGCTTATGCCACCTGCAGGAAGGGCGTGACCTTTCTTCAGTTCATTGAATGATGCTACAGTGATGAAGGAAGTCACCCCTCTCCCAGACTCCTTGGTTCCCTGGGGAGTTCCTTGGGATTAACTGAATGCACAGCTCTGGAGCGTGCATAGCCTTTAATGACAATACACATTTGTACATGACGGAGCTAAGTGGAGAGTTGCTGCTCTTCATCCCTTAATTGGGACATCCCTGATGAAGAACCAAACCCAAGTGTCACCAGAGCTACCAAACATCAGGCAGTCATCTTACCACTGACCTAAAAATTGGGCTGTTCTGCATATTTTCACAAACACTTAGCTTATGATCTAAGAGATGACCCTTTGTGGTAAAAGGACTCTGGGAATCTCTTGACTCAGAGATAATAAAAATAGAAATCAAGGTAACACTTGTCTGTACGTTACTAGGTCTACAATACAAGGACTCACCAGGACACTCGTTATCCACCTTGGAGTTCTGACGCTACTGAGAGTGACCATGGCACCTCTCAGAGTATACAGTGCCCTGCTCTCCAACAAGGCATTTGGTGGAAGTTTCACTTCCCTTGTGGGTCTCAGGCTCATAGAGCACCATACTGGCTTAATGATATCAGTTGAATGAGAGATGTCCTGTTTCAGTCATCAGGGGCAAATTGTAATGAGTCTGTCTTCATCTTTTTTTTTTTTTTGAAAGACTCCAGTTTTTTTTGAACTGTTCCAGGTTTACAGAAAAATTGATAAAAATTCACATAGTTTCCACATAATCCCTCTCTCTGCATCCACAGTTTGCACTATTTTTCACTTTTTATATTACTGTGATACATTTGTTACAATTTCCAACCCATATGGATGCATGGCCGAGCACAGTGTAGGTTAGCATTGACTCTTTGTGCTATATAATGTATGAGTTTGGTAAATGTATAACATGGATCCATCATTTGTGTATCATAGAGTGTGGTTTCACTTCCCTAAAAATCCTCTGTGCTCCACATATTGATTCATCCCTCCCTCCATCCCACAAGTTCTTCACAACCAAAGGTCTTCCTACTGGCTCATGCTGTTGTCTTTTCCAAAATGTCATATACTTGGAATCATACACTATATAGCCTTGTCACATTGGCCTCTTTCCTTTAGACATATCTTTTTAAGCTTCCTCCGTGTTTTCATGGCTTGATACCTCATTTCTTTTTATCACTGAACAGTGTTTCATTGTATGGATACACCACTGATTGTTTATCTATTCAACACTTGAAGGACATCCTGTTGAAAACTCTGTCTTGCCAATTATGAATAAAGTGCCTGTAAACATTCATGTGTAGCTTTTGTGTGAACATAAGGTTTCAACTGATTTGGAAAAATACCAGGGAGCCTTAATGCTGGTTCTTACTCTATTTAGCAACAGTGTATTTTGTTTAGAAAGAAACTTCCTGTCTTCCATTGTAGGTGTACCAAATTCTATTTCCACCATCAATGAATGAGGATTACCTGTAGCTTCACATCTTCAACAATAGTTGGTGTTCTGAGTGTTTTGCATTTTACCCATTTAATAAGTGTTTAATGATACCTCGTTGTTTTATTGGCAACTTTCTAATGATATTTAATGTGGAGCGTGTTTTTATATTGCTTATTTCCCATCTATATATCTTCTTCAGTGAGATGTCTGTTCAGATCTTTTGCCTACTCTCTAATTGGGTTCTTTGTCTTCTGACTGTTGAGTTTAAGAGTTCTTTGGACATTTCTAATAACACTCATTTACCAGACAAGCGTTTTACAAAGATTTTCCCTTATTCTGTAAATTATGTTTTTATTCTCTTAACACTTTCTCAGAACAGGCGTTTTTCATTTTACTGAAGTAAATTTTTTGTGCTTTATGTTTTGGTGGACCTTGGTGTTTGGTTTCATATCTAAAAATTCATCTCCAAACCTAAAGTCATCTAGATTTTTCTCTCTTATCTTCTAGGAGTTTATTCCTTTGGCATTTTACATTTAGGTCTGTGAAGTGTTTTGACCTAATTTTTGTGAAATGTGTATGGCCTGTGTCTACATTCATTGTGTTTCTGTGTGTATTTGTATGTAGTTATCCATTATTTCCACCACTTGTTTAAAAGACTTTGTTTTTCATTTGCGTTGCCTTTTCTTCTTTGTCAAAGATTACTTGAGTATATTTGTGTGGGTCTATAAGGAAAGCAATTGACTCACATATCCTTCAGCCTTGCTATACTCTCTTATTAATTCTAGGAGTTATTTCTGTTGTTGTGAATTCTTTCAGATGTTTCACAGAGACAATCATGCCATGTGGAACAAATGTTATGAATTTAGCTAGAGGATTCATAAGGATGTTCCATCTCAAGAAGTGGAACTTTCCCTCTATTACTAGTTTATCACAAATGAATGTTGGATTCTATCAAATCGTTTTGTAATTTCATTTCCGCTTGCTTTCCCTTTTTATATTAGTAATATCTGCCTACCTTGTTTTTTTTATCTTGACTAGATTTTTATCAATTAGTCATGTCTAAGTACCAGCTTTTTTTGTTTTCATTTTCTCCATTGATTTCCCACAATGACGTAGATTTCTTTTCTAATTTTTACTATTTCTTTTACTGTGCTTACTTTGGATTTACTTGGCTCTTCCTTTTATTGTTTCCTAAGGTAGATGCTTCCTTTAATGATTATAGATCTTTGCTTTTTCCAGTGTATTTGTTCAATGGCATAAATTTCCCTCTAAACACTGCTTTTGCTGCATACAAGAATCTTTTGTCTACTGTATTGTCATTTCATTTAGTTCAAAATAATTTTTCGTTTCTCTTGAGTCTTCTTCTTTGATCTTAAGTATTCTTTAGAAATATATGGTTGAATGTCCACATATTTCGGGGTTTTCCAAATTTCTGGTTGTTATTGACCTCTCTGTGAATGCCTAGGTGATGTGAGAAGATATTTTGTATGATTTCTGTTCTTTCAAATTTGATAAGATTGTCCTTTTTTCCCTAGAGGTTGTTGAATTCCCCAACTATTGAACTGGATTCCTCTATTTCTCCTTGCCTTATATATTTTACCACCCTGTTGTTACACATGTACACATCAAGGATGGCTGTGCCTTCTTGGAGAATAGACACCTTTATCAGTAGGTAATGTCCCTCTCTATCTCTGAAATTTCCTTGGCTTGAAATCTGCAGTGTCTATAATTCATATACCTATGCCAGTTTTCTTTTTTTTTTTAATTGATGTTTTAATATTTTTTAACATTGTGAAATTTTGGGATGTGCATTTTTGTTTGTCCATCACCATATATATGACTCCCTTCAACCCTTGTGCCCACCCCTCACCCCCCACCCCCACTGACCACAGTACAGTTTTCTCTGTCCATGTGTTGGTTTATATTGCACATATGAGTGAGATCATACAGTGTTTGTCTTTCTCTTTTAGGCTCATTTCACTTAACATAATACGTTCCAGGCCCATCCATGTTGTTGCAAATGGGATGATTTTGTCTTTGTTTTATGGCTGAGTAGTATTCCATTGTATGTATATACCACATTTTCTTACTCCAGTTGTCAGTCGAGCGACACTTAGGTTGCTTCCACTTCTTGGCTATGGTGAATAATGCTGCAATGAACATAGGGGTGCATAAGCCTCTTTGGATTGTTGATTTCAGGTTCGTTGGATAGATTCCCAGTAATGGGATGGCTGGGTCATAGGGCATCTCTATTTTTAAGTCTTTGAGGAGTCTCCATACCGTTTTCCATAGAGGCTGCACCAGTTTACATTGCCACCAGCTGTGTATGAGGGTTCCTGTTTCTCCACATCCTCTCCAACACTTGTTGTTTTTTGTCTTGGTGATTATAGCCATTCTAACGGGCATGAGGTGGTATCTTAGTGTTGTTTTGATTTTATACCAGTTTTCTTTTGATCTACGCTGGCATGCAATATTTTTCTCCATCCATTTATACTACATCAGTCTGTGTCTTTATATTAAAAGTGGGTTTCTTCTTTTTTTTGTTTTTGTTAATTTTATTTATTTATTTTCCCCCCAAAGCCCCAGTAGATAGTTGTATGTCATAGCTGCACATCCTTCCAGTTGCTGTATGTGGGACGCGGCCTCAGCATGGCCGGAGAAGCGGTGTGTCGGTGCGCGCCCGGGATCCGAACCCGGGCCGCCAGCAGCGGAGCGCGCGCACTTAACCGCTAAGCCACAGGGCTGGCCCTACAATCTATTTTTTAAAAGAGTTTGTACAAAATCCATAATAAACCTACTCTGAATGTTTTGGAGAATTCTGAGTTGAAGCCATCTGGGCCTTGGCTTACTTAAAGAGTATTTTGTTTGTTTGTTTACTAACTTGACCACATGACTTAGTTCTATTCAGATTTCCATTTATTATTGAGTTAGTTTTTGTCCTATAAGTAATTTATCCATTTCATACATGCTGTACAAGAGTTCATTGAATTACTTCATAATCATTTTTATTGCTGCAATTTCAGTCGTAATATCCCTCTTTCTGATTTTATTTGAATCTTCCCTCTTTTCCTCTAAATCAATCTAGCTCAAGACTTGTCAATTTGTTAATCTTTTCATAGAATATATTACTTTTGGTTTCATTTTTTTTCTTTGTGGCTTTTCTATTCCTCATTTCATTAATCTCTGCTCCAATTTTTATTTTTTCCTTGTTTTCGGGTTGGTACCTCATCTTTTCAAGTTTAAGTGAAAAGATAGGTTATGATTTGAGATCTCTCTTCTTTGCTAGTATAGGCATTGATGGGTATAAATCATTTTCGATGTTGTTTGAGATACAGCCCATAAACTTTGACCCTTTTAGCATAATATAATGTCCCTCAATATCTCTAGTGATATTTTTTGTTTTCAAGTCTATTTGGCAGGATATTTGTATCATCTCTCCAGCCATCTTGTGGGGGCTCTTTACAGATGTATCTTTCCCGTGCTTTTACTTTCAATCTATTTGTATATTTGAATCTAGAGTGTGCTTCCTATATCATAGCATCCATTTAGATCATGGTTTCTATTTTTAATCTGAAGTGACAATCTCTTCCTCTTGTTTGGATAATGTAATCCATTCACATTTAGTACTATTGACATAGTTACAATTACACTTGACATTTTACTTTTCATGTTCTACAATTCTCACATTCTTTTTAGTTTCTCTTCTCCTCCTTTATGGCTTTGTATTGCATTAAAGTGAATATATTCTATTGTAGCATTTTAATTTGTAAGTGATATTTTCACTATGTTTTTGAAGTTATTTTATTAGAGTTTGCTCTGTTTAACATATACTTTTTTTTTTTGAGGAAGATTGGCCCTGCACTAACATGTGCTGCCAATCTTCCTCTTTTTCCTTTTTCTTCCCAAAGCCCCAGTACATAGTTGTGTATCATAATTGTAGAGTTCTAGCTCTTCTAAATGGGACGCCGCCTCAGCACGGCTTGATGAGCGGTGAGTAGGCCTAAGCCCAGGATCTGAACTGGCAAACTCTGGGCCAGTGAATCGGAACACATGAACTTAACTGCTACACCACCAGGCTGGCCCCAACATATACTTCTTATTTTATAAGAATGAGCTTCTGATTTATACAAACTCAATTCCAGTAACTCACAGAAATGTTACACATATACAGCTCTATTCCCTTTTGCCATTTTTGTGGTATTGCTATCCAAGTTATATCTATTAATAATATAACCAATAATATTTTGTTACACTTATTTCTTTACCATTTGTAGTCATTTCCTTAACCCAATATGTCTTTGCTTCCACCATAACTTTTGTGCATTTAATGTCAAACATGTTACACATATATTACATTTCCATATAATATACTCGCAACAGCACTTTACATACATAGTATTTTATACAATTATCTTGATATCAATTAAGAGAAGAAAGGACAAAATAGGAACTGATTCTGTCTTTCATACTAACATGATTATTTATACTGATGTTTTGTTTCTCTATATTGATATGAATTTACCACCTGGGGTCACTTGCTTTCAGCCTGAAGGTCTAGTCATTCATTTTTTTTTTTTTGTGAGGAAGATCAGCCTTGAGATAACATCCATGCCAATCCTCCTCTTTTTGCTGAGGAAGACTGGCCCTGAGCTAACATCCATGTCCATCTTCCTCCACTTTATATGGGACATGACCACAGCATGGCTTGACAAGCAGTATGTTGGTGCGCCTCCAGGATCTGAACCGGTGAACCCTGGGCTGCCGCAGTGGAGCACGCGCACTTAACCGCTTGCACCACCGGTCCGGCAGGGCTCCTTTCTTAATTCAAGGTCTATTCACCAAATGCCAGTCAGAATAAAGGGCAATGAGCAAAAGCCCAAATATGAAAATAATAATCCACAAGAAACTATATTCTGCGATAATCTCACCATTCATAAAAAGTTATTTCAACTGTTGAATGCTGGGGAAAGTGGGAAAAAGATCCTATATCCCCCACCCCTAAAAGGAGCTTTCTCAGTAAGAAAGGTAGAAAGTATAAAATGGACTAGGGATATCCAAGAATTGTCACATGGCCAGTAGGAATAGCCTAAAAATCCAAACTGTCATTTTTCAACAGCCCCTTAACATAAAACAAATAAAACATTATAAATATATTAAACCTAAATGCATATTAGAAATAAACTTTAATTCACCCATGAATCCAAAAGGCTTCAAAATAGAAAGAGAAAATATCATTTACTGATTTAAGGAAAAATCACTACCTGTTAATCTTATGTACTATTGTTGAAAGATGACTTGAATAATTACTTCACCTCAATATTCATTTCTGAATGAAATTCATAGAAATCCACAGTCCAATGATTTACTTTAAGAAAGAAGCTTAGTAAACCAATATATTTACAACTTTTATAACAACTTTTTCATATTGAAAGTTTTCTGGAACATTATACATGCGCTAATTCTCACCAAGCTTTCTAAGGTTACTTACATTTATATTTCTTATCAGTAGGAGTTTTCATATTTTAGTATGTGGGTCAATTGAAGACTTTCTCCTATTGTTTACTTTCAAGAGGTTTTATCCAGTGAGTCTTTTCATGCCTTCGGAGAGAACTAGGATCACAGAAGACTTTCCCACATTCTTCACAATTATATGGCTTCTCTCCCATGTGCACTCTCATGTGTCTTCAAATGTATGTGTAACAAATGAAGGTTTTTTGGGCTGGTGCCATGGCTTAGAAGTTAAGTGTGCGTGATCCAGTGCTGGCGGCCCGGGTTCAGATCCCGGGCGTGCACCGATGCACCTCTTCTCCGGCCATGCTGAGGCCGCGTCCCACATACAGCAACTAGAAGGATGTGCAGCTATGACATACAACTATCTACTGGGGCTTTGGGGGGGAAATAAATAACTAAATTAAAAAAATTTAAAAAAAAATGAAGGTTTTCCCACATTCCTGACATTCATAGGGTTTCTCTGCAGTATTAGTTCTTTCATGTACTTGAAAATAACTGGAAATAATGAATGTTTTACTACATAGTTTACATTCACAGGGTTTCTCTCGTCAGTTCTTTTATGTATTCCAAATGGACTGGGACAAACGCAAGTCTTGCACGTTCTTTACATTTATAAGGTGTATATCCAGTATGCATTTTCATGTGTGATGAAGTGCTGGATGGATGACAAAAGGCTTTCCCACATTCTTTACATACATTAGGTTTCCCTGCTGTGTGACTTCTTTAATGTATTTAAAATTAACTGGGACTAATGAGTGCTTTCTCACATTCCTTACATTTTTAAGGCCCAACACCAGTCCAAGTGATCACGTGTACTTGAAGGTATGAGAAATAAATGCTTTCCCTCATTCCTTTCATTCAGTTTCTCTCCAGTGTGATTTCTTTCATGTCTTTGGAAACTTAGACAACATCTAAAACCTTAACCACATTGTTTACATTCATAAGTTTTCTCTCCTGTGTACCTTCATGTCTTTGTAAGGAACTATAATATTCATAGGCTTTTCCACATTCTTTACATTCATAAGGTTTCTCCCTATTATGAGAAGACTATGGTTTTGAAGAGAATTGGGAGAACTGAAGACTTTACAGCATTTTTTACATTCATAAAGTTTCTCTCCTATGTGAGTCCTATCATGTTTTTTAAAGGAATAATACTGTCTAATGCCTTTTCCATACTGTTTACATTGAAAGTCTCTCTCCAGAGTGAGCTCTTCCCTATATCTGAAGTGATCTGGAACAAGTGAAGCCTTTCCCACATTCCTTACCTGTATAAAGAGCATGTCCAGTGTGTTATCATGTCTTCAATGGATTTTGAGCCACATGAGGGCTTTCCCACATTCCTTACTTTTACACATTTTCTATGATTTCATGTTTTTCAAAAATTGGAGATAGCTGAAGGCTTTCCTAAATACCTTACGTTTATAGGGCTTCTCTGCATATTTCTGATACTGATATGGTTTCTCTTCAGTGTGACAGCTGATGTGCCCATAAAGGGATGAAAGATGTAACATTCATGTAGAAGTCAATAACAGCCAGATAGTTGGAAAACCCCAAATATGTGGAGATTCAACAACATACTTCTAAATAATACATAGGTAAATGAAGAAGTCTCATAAGAAATAAAAATTATTTTGAACTTAATGAAATGAAAACACAACATACCAAAAGTTTCTGGATGCAGCAAAAGCAGTGCCTACAGGTAAATTTATGCCGTGGAACAAATACACTGGAAACACCAAAGATCTCTAATCAACAATGTAAGCATCTACCTTAGGAAACAATAAAAAGAGCAAATTAAACCCAAATTAAGCACAATACAAGATATTATACAAATTAGAAAAGAAATTAATGTTATTGTGGGAAATCAATGGAGAAAATTAAAACAAAAACAGCTGGTTCTTTGACAAGTCTAATAAAATTGCTTAACATCTAGTCAAGATAAAGAAAAGATGGAAAACAGAAATTACTAATATCAGAAAGGAAAGGAAGGAGAAATGAAAATAAAAAAGGATTTGATAAAATCCAACTTCCACTTATGATAACAAACTAGTAATAAAGGGGAACTTTCACTTATTAAGAAAGAATATCTTTATGAAATCTTTATGAATCACATTTGTTCCATATGGCATGACTGTCTCTGTGAAACCTCTGAAAGAATTCACAACAGAAATAACTCCTGGAATTAATAAGCGAGTATCCCAAGGTTGAAGAATACATGAGTCTATTGCTTTTCCTATCGACCCACACAATATATAGTCAAGTGATCTTTGACAAAAGAAGGCAATTCAAATGAAAGAGAAAGTCTTTTAAACAAACATTGGTGGAAATAATGGATATCCACAAGCAAACACACACAGAAAAATTAAGTCAAAACACATCACAGATTGAAATCTAAAATGCAACAGGAGTAAAATCCTAGAAGATAACACAGGAGAATATCCAAATGACCTGGGACCTGGAGATGAATTTTTAGATACAGAGCCAAAAAGCAAGATCCACAAAAGAAAAAAAAAATAAAATTTTACTTCATTGAAATGAAAACCTCCTGCTCTGGGAAAGACAGTGTCAAGAGAATAACAACACAATTCACAGAGTAAGAGAAAACTTTTGTAAAATGATTATCAGATAAATGGCTTGTATCTGAAATAGCCAAAGAATTCTTGAAACTCTACAGCAAAAAGATAAATGACCCAATTAAAAGTGGGCAAAAGATCTGAACAGAGAGCTCACTGAAGAAGATATAAATGGGAAATAAGCAATATGAAAACATGCTCCACATCATGTGTCATTGGGAAAATGCAAATAAAACGACAATGAGGTATCATTAAACACTTATTAAATGGGTAAAACTCTTAGAACACCAAATATTGTTGAACATGCAAAGTTATAAATAATCCTCCTTTATTGCCAGTGGAAATGGAATTTGGTATGTCTACAACGGAAGACAAACTTTCCTTCAAAACAAAATACACTGTTACCACATAGAGTAAGATCCAGCAATTACACTCCTTGCTATTTTTCCAAATTAATTGAAACCTTATGTTCACACAAAACCTACACATCAATGTTTATAGGTGCTTTATTCATAATTGGCAAGAGTTCGAGTTTACAGCAAGATGTTCTTCAAGAGTCGAATAGACAAAAACAATCAGTGGTGTATCCAGACGATGAAATACTGTTTAGTGATAAAAGGAAATGAGGTGTCAAGCCATGAAAACACATAGAGGAACCTTAAAAGTATATTGTGAAGAAGCCAATGTGACAAGGCTATGTAGTGTATGATTCCAAGTATATGACATTCTGGAAAAGACAAGAGCATGAGCCAAGAGAAAGATTTTTTTTTTTTTAACTTTATTTTATTTTATTTTCCCCAAAAGCCTCAGCAGACAGTTGTATGTCATAGTTGCACATCCTTCTAGTTGCTGTATGTGGGACGCGGCCGCAGCATGGCCGGAGAAGCAGTGGGTCGGTGCTCGCCCGGGGTTCTGAACCCGGGCTGTCAGTAGCGGAGCGCGCGCACTCAACTGCTAAGCCACGGGGCCGGCCCTAGAAAGATCTTTGGTTGTGAAGGATTTGGCAGTTGTAGGGAGGGAGGAATGGATCAATAGTTGGAGCACTGAGGATTTTTCGGGAAGTGAAACTACACTATGTCAAACATAAATGAGGGATCCATGTCATTATACATTTACCAAAACCCATACATTGTACAACACACAGAGTCAATGCCAATGTACACTGTGCACTCTAATGCATCAAAATGGGTTTGGAAATTGTAACAAACGTGCAGCAGTAAAACAAAATATGAAAAAGAGTGTAAAATGAGGGCCGGCCCCGTGGCTTAGCAGTTAAGTGCTTGCGCTCCGCTGCTGGCGGCCCGGGTTCGGATCCCGGGTGCGCACCGACGCATGGCTTCTCCGGCCATGCTGAGGCGGAGTCCCACATACAGCAACTAGAAGGATGTGCAGCTATGACATACAACTATCTACTGGGGCTTTGGGGGAAAAAATAAATAAATAAAATTATAAAAAAGAAGTGTAAAATGTGTGGATGTAGAGAGAAGAGTTATGTGGAAACTCTGTAAATCCTGATCAATTGTTCTGTAAACCTAAAACTGGTGCAAAAAAATGAAGTCTTTCAAAAAAAGGTGAAGACAGACTCATTACAATTTACCCCCGATGACTGAAACAGGACATCTCTCATTCAACTGATTTCAATAAGCCAGTATGGTGCTCTATGAGCCTGAGACCCATAAGGGAGGTGAAACTTCCATCGAATGCCTTGTTGGAGAGCAGGGCACTGTATTCTCTGAGAGGTGCCATGGTTACTGTCAGCAGTGTCAGAACTCCAAGGTGGATAATGAATGTCCTGGTGAGGCCTTGTATTGTACACCTAATAATGTACAGACAAGTGTTACCTTGATTTCTATTTTGGGTATCTATGAGCCAGGAGCTTCCCAAAGTTCTTTTTCCACAAAGGGGCATCTCTCAGACAATTGTCCAAGAGTTTGTGAACATATGCAGATGAGCCCAATTTTTGGCCAGTAGTATGACGACTGCCTGTTTGGATAGCTCTGGTGACACCTGGGTTTAGTTCTTCAACAGGGATGTCCCAATTAAGGGATGAAGAGCAGCAATTCTCCACTGAGCTCCATCATGTATGAATGTGTATTGTTGTCCTTAAAGTCTATGCCCTCCCCAGTGCTGTGCATTCAGTTAATCCCAAGGAACTCCCCAGGGAACCAAGGTGTCTTGGAGAAGGGTGACCTCCTCCATCACCCTAGCATCTTTCAACAAACTGAAGAAACAAAGGCCATGTCCCTCCTGCAGGTGACATAAGCTACAGGGCCAAGGTTAGGCTCCACTGTATCTAAGTAGGTGTCAGTACCTGGGATAAGCTGGTGGGAGGCTGTTTCCAGGGCCAAAGGCATAATAGGCACCTTGGTAGAGGGTCACATGCTCAGTGCTTGTCAGAGCATATCTTTTCAAGAGCTCTCAGTACCTGGTAACAACAGCAGCTCTAATGGCACACAGTGTGGGGACCAGGGCAGGTTCTTGCATCAGAAGCCTACAACTTACAGTCCTCTTCCAGAGAGCCTCAAATCACTGCCATCAGGGTTAGTGGCCTCCTCCATGACAGCTGGTTGCTTTAAGGAGTTTAAGGAACCTGGGCTAAGTTGAGTTTGAACTAATCCCTTTGCAGAGCCAAATGCAATCTGTGGGTGCTGTCCATTATAACCCAGAGTGTCAGGATCTTTATCGCAATAGATGCAGGGGTGGCAGCAGCAGAGTTACTTAGGGGTCCTGGGGAGCCCTCCGTAAGCTTGCTACCTACTGCCTGCTTTTTCCAATCTCTTCTTTGTGAAATAATTGCTCTTTAACCAGTGACCATCTGATGGGCTCAGCTCATTCACAGGTATAATCATGCTTGAAGCCCCAGATTCCCCCTAACGTCAAGGCGAACCCAGCTTCAGTCTCACGTTTACTCCAAACAGACAGACAGATTCCACTCAAGACACTGACTGAGGACTACATTAAGGAGCGCCCCATTCCCAGATTCCTGCTCCAAGGACAAGGAAAAACTGCCAAAAATTACCAAAACAAACAGATGATTTCCACTCAAGACATAACCCAGAACCACACTGAGAAGGGCCCCATCCCCAGACTCCTTCTCTCAAAAGAACTGAAACTGCCAATTCAGAGTCCTCTGTACATAAGAGAACCAGGCGTGGTGGGTCAACAATGCACACAGGGCAGCACAGCTCACAGGAGGAGCTGCCCAGCAAGCAGCAGCTCACAGTGCAGGAGCCTCCAGGCTTTCTCATCAGGCTGTCCAGACAAGAAGGCCTAGGGGAAAGGGAGGCGTGAGGCTTAAGTGTTCAGAAGTCAAATGTCAAATATGTGGACCCTGGCTACTCACTACAAGAACAAACGGGGGTAAGAGAAATAAACATTTGCACTGTCTTGGTTTTATATAAAGAAACAGTAACAAGGTGATGCAGCAGGAATCAAAACTGGTCATTTGAGGGGGGCTGGAGTCAGAGCAGAGGAGTGGGGCAGGATGTGCAGGCAGGGAGTCTCTTTAAGTTAGTTTTCTCTCTTAGGAATTTCTTTAACCTTCCCATGTGTTATTTATTTAATATAAGGAGAGAAATTTATATACACCATATTTTACATGGTTAATCATTATTCTTAATGAACTTTAAATTTTATTTTTATTTTTTATTATTATTTTTTTCCCCCAAAGCCCCAGTAGATAGATGTACGTATAGTTGCACATCCTTCTAGTTGCTGTATGTGGGATGCGGCCTCAGCATGGCCGGAGAGGCGGTGTGTCGGTGTGCGCCCAGGATCCGAACCCCGGGCCACCAGCAGCGGAGCGCGCGCACTTAACCGCTAAGCCACGGGGCCGGCCCTGAACTTTAGCTTTTAAAAATTAATTTAATTTTAACTTTTAATTCTAGGAATGGTAGGAAACCATTCCTAGAATTAATCCTTTAAATGCTAATAAACATAAAATTGTAAAGCATAAAAAAATGACAAACCCCTTTCCAACTAAAAGGACAAGGGACACTGTGGATTGTCTCTCCACTCTATTTCACACTGAGGACATTTTCAGGAAGGAACAGCATATTGTAATGCATTAGGGGCTTGCAGTTAAGCTCTGAAAAAAACTAGGAATTGCAAACCGGCATTGCAAAAGTTTGCATAAGGTTTGACCTGTTTCCTCATATCAATGAAAACAGAAATTCAAGTGCTTTTTCCTCACATCCGCTAAAATAGGAAATCATTTGCCTTAGGGAGAGTACAGCCTTATAAACATCAATGTTCTCTAGGGACAGGGACATCAAAAATTGACCCAAGCGTGGAAAAAGCACCCGACAACTTAAGTACACCCATCTCACGCGCTGAGGTTCTCTTACCTAAACAGAACAAAAATTCTATTTGGCTGCACAATTTTCTTGCTGTACTCACATCACATCTCTCAATCAACAGAGATTTTAAAACCCCAAGTGCAAATAAAACTAGAATCAAAGCGCTGAAATCATCAACTGATAAAGGAATCCAAGGACAGACACTGAATATTCCAATGAGCCCATAGAAGCAGCCTCCTTGTCTACAGTTCAGAAGGAAAACCCACACTCAGAAAGTTGACCATATTCCCAAACTTAGGGTCTAAACACCTCTGATTGAGGTGCAACCCCTAGAGTGCTGTGTGCCTGGTGAAGGCGGGTGGAGACACCTGAGCCGCCACAGGAATGAACTCGGGGAGCTCCACACACCCTCCCCTCCCCAGGGAATAATGCAAATGCTCCCTCTCTCAGGCTCCCATTCTCACAATGAGGAAAACTCAGCTGGATTCAGTTTAAGGTTCTGACCCAAGTGAACTCCCTCCCACATTAATGGACCCTAATCCAGGACACAGAACTCCTGACTTGCACAGACTTTCTCAATGTAAACAAATTACACTCTGAGTGCATCTACTCTGTGGATGCAAAACTCCAAGTCTAGAAGTGGGTCCAAGGAAACCACAGTTACAACCTCAGAAAGGGCATCACCTTCCCACCCCCATGTGCACATGCACCCCCAGCTTTCCAGGGCTCTGCAGCTCCTCTCAGCATAAAGGCTCCTTCCATGGGGGGCGTAAGCAGGCAGGACACCTGCAGGGGGAGGCTCCCCAGGAGGAACAACTGGGCCTTCAAGTCCTTCCCTTTGCAGGCCCAAGGGGGCCTTAGCTTAGGGACAATGACCTCAGGCCTCTGCCCCCACTGGAGATTTTTGGACCACCATTGATACCTTAAATGACAGAAAAATAGTGTTTGAACAATCCAGCTAAAACACTCAAACAAGTGTTTATGAGGAAATGAGGGAAAAAAATTGTATGGCATTTTGCTGACTCAACAAGAAACCCCACAGGAAGGTACTGCATTCCAGCAATAAAGAGGTTAATTAATTATTTCCATGACAAGAGATTGTTTTATAAACTATTAATCATACTTGAGCACTTCAGGTCTGCCAGTCCAAGCCCTGGAAATCCATTTGAACTCACCCAAAATAAAAGAACAGACCTCAGAACATTAGTAACATGCTCAGGGAGGAAAAAAGAAAAACAATTTTTAAATTACACAACGTAAAACCGTAAAACCGTAATGTTTTATTTTTCTGAAACTAACCTTTTTACTCTTTGGAAACGTTTTATATTGTCTTTCAACCCGTACTGATTAAATAAATTTTTATTCATTGAAAACGTGAGACTAAAAGTCAATATACCTTTTAAAGGTGACAAACCCAGGAGGGCCAGTGCTGACAGGACAGATCACCCGGAAAAGTTTGCCAAGAGGAACCTCCACCAAAGGACTTGCGATTGAATGTCTGTGCCCAGGACACGTCCTGGGAGAAGAGGCAGAAGGATTTCATACAAGGTAGTTCCAGGAGGCTACCTGCTACTTTTTTCTCATGTTAAACATCCACAAACAAGAAATAAACCTTTTTAAAAGGGCCACCCATTGACTATGGAGAAATGATAAACAATTAAAATACTGGGTGTGTTTGTAGTTGATTATGACGCTGTGAATCAGAAACGGGAACTTGGTGTTTGGGAACGCGAGGAGGGAGGGATCTGGAAATTCAGGGATTTATAGCCATTCCTAGGGAGAGCTGGGGGGACAGGGTCGTGGATTCGAGACCCTGCTACGGAAACGTTTAGAAAACTCAGGAGAAAATGGGTGTCCCCTGGGGAGAAAAAAGGGGCTGGGGACCCCACAGACTACACCTCCCACGGACGATTCCCCAAGACTGAGTCACAATTGTCCCTGATGTCCCCCCCGTGATCACCGCACCACGTGGGGACACGCGGGGCTGCGGGCGCAGAGCTGCCCAGAGAGGCTCCGGGGCCCAAGTCGCCGCGCGCAGTGACCACAGGACGCCCGGGGTCCCGGCTGCCGGCCCCGCCCCCACGCTGCGGCCGGAGGGGACTGAGGTCCGAGCGGCGGCCCCGCGGACTCGGGTCCGCAGACTCCGGAGGCGACCGCGGGGAGGCCGGTCCCGCCACGGCCGGTTCCAGCCACTTCCAACCAGCCTTTCCTGCCCCAAACTGTCTCTCTGAACCCCCTAGGCCAAACTCTCACCATTTCTAAGTCTCCTGGGTCCCCCGCGTCCTCCCTACGATTCGGCACAGGTCACTGAGCAAAAAAGTTGGCGGCAGAGCAACGCCGGCCCTTTAAGGGCAGCGGCCCATGACCGGGAGGACTGCGGCGCGAGCAGGAAGTCTGATGGGGGCGGAGTGTCGCCCCACCCACCTGCCCCGGAGCCGACCCTGATTGGACAGTTCTAAAGGCCCTCGATCCTGAATGACAGTTGGATGGAGATTACAGGTCTGAGTCACCCCAGAGCTGGAAATTGTCCTCTCCTGGGACTTTTCCATTGAAATGCAATGCTGCAAGGCCACTCGGGGACCTGTGACTCTTCTTTGAAAATACATAATATCACCTCACCATATGTAATTAGTCTGTCTCCTGTTCGATCTTTGATCTTCCACCCAGCGCTTCCTCACCTCCACTCAAATCATACTTGAAAAAAATCCTATGGCCTCCCAAGCACTTAGCTCTGGTGGGAAGTTGGAACCTGCAGCCCTGGCTGGGTACAAGGACTCTTCTCAGCCTAACCACTAGGTATGAGATGTGTTCATTCAATTCTCAGCTGTACGTTTTACACTGAAGGGAAATTTATTTTAGATCATTTTTTTAATGTATCCTGAGAGAACTTTGAAATGTAAAAGTCTATAATATCCCTAAGGTAATTCAATTCCTATTTGGACTGATTTAACAAAAAACAAGAAAAGGTTATGTAAATCTGGATGTATCTGGAAAGTATTCACATGCTTAAGAGATTGGAATGCAAGACCTTGTGCATTGCAAAGCTCTTAATGCCTTTATCCACTTATTTGAAAAGGCTTTTTTTTTTTGAGAAACAGTACACACACAATACAATGGAGCCCTTTAATATCTACAACTCACTGGTCTTCAGTATATTCAGATACTGTGCTATTATCACCGCAGTCAATTTCAGAATATTTCCATCACCTATAAAGAAATGCCTATACCCTTAATCTATCACTGCCCTGTCTTCCCACCTAGCTCCTCCAAGCACCAGCCCTAGACAACCACTAATCTATTTTGTCTCTCTAAATTTCCGTATTTGTTGACATATGAATGAAATTGTATAATATGTGGTCTTTATGTTTGGCTTCATTTATGGTATAATTTTTTCAGGGAATTCCATGTTGTAGATGTGTCAATACTTCATTCATTTTTTAAATTGAGATATAAGTGACAAAATATTATATTAATTTCAGGTGTACCACAATAAGTCTAGTTAACACCATCATCACACAGAGTTAAAAATTTTTTTCTTGTGTTGAGAACTTTCAAGATCTACTCTCTTAGCAAATTTTAAATATAGAATTAAGTATTATCAACTATAGTCACCATGCTGTACATTACACCCCCATGACATTTATTTTGTAACACGAAATGTGTACCTTTTGATCACCTTCTATATTTATTCCATAAAAGTTACATCTTATCCATATTTAAGTGTATAGTTCAGGAGTGTGAAGTACATTGACATTGGGAAACCAATCTCCAGAACGGTTTTCACCATGCAGATCTGCAACTCAATCCGTATTAAAAAACAACACCCTTTGCCCTTGCCTGCCAGCCCCTGACAACCACTATCGTGCTGTCTCTATGAATTTGACTACTCTAGGTACCTCATACCAGTGGAATCATATAGTTTTTGTCCTGTATTTGACTGCCTTGTTTCACTTAACATAATATCCTCAAGGTCACCCATGTTGTATCATGTGTCAGAATTTCATTCCTTTTTAAAGCTGAATAATATTCTGTTCTATGTGTGTACCACATTTTGTTGATCCATTCATCCGCTGATGAACGCTTGGGTTGCTTCCACTTTTTGGCTACTGTTAATAATGCTCCTATGAACACAGATCTACAAATATCTGTTTGAGTCCATGTTTTGAATTCTTTCGAGTATTTACTCACAAACGGAATTACTGGATCATTTGGTAACACTCTCTGTGGTTTTTGAAAAAGTGCCATACTCTTTTCCACAATGGTGGCATGATTTTACATTTGCACCCGAAGTGCACAGGTGTTTCCATGGGTGTTTTTACTTTCTCGATGGTGTCCTTTGAAGCACAAAAGTAATTAATTTTGATGAAGTTCTAATTATCTATCTTTTTTTTTTTTTTTGTGAGGAAGATCAGCCCTGAGCTAACATCCATGCTAATGCTCCTCTTTTTGCTGAGGAAGACTGGCTCTGAGCTAACATCTATTGCCAATCCTCCTCCTTTTTTTTTTTCCCCCCAAAGCCTCAGTAGACAGTTGTACGTCACAGCTGCACATCCCTCCAGTTGCTGCACATGGGGCGCGGCCCCAGCGTGGCCGGAGAAGCGGTGCGTCAGTGCGCGCCCAGATCCGAACCCAGGCCACCAGCAGCAGAGTGCGCGCACTTAACCTCTAAGCCACGGGGCCAGCCCTAATTATCTATTTTTTTTTAGTGTTTTTACTTTTGGTGTCATATCTTATAATTCTTTGCCAAATTCAAGATCATATTTCCTCCTATGTTTTTTCTAAGAGTATAGTTGCTTTATCTCAGGTTTAGGTCTTTGATTCATTTTGGTACATTATTGTGTGTGGTGTAATGTAGGGGTCAAAATTCATTCTTTCGCATGTTGCTATCCAGTCGTCCCAGCACCAATTTTCGAAAAGAATATTCTTTCCTCATTCTTGGTACCTTTTCTAAAAATCAGTTGCCCATAGATGGATGGGTTTATATCCAGAATCTCAATCAAATCCATTGATCTGTGTGTCTGTCCTTGTGTCCTTACCACATACCTGGTATGTGTTGAGTAGTCAGATTTTAAATCAGGAAATGTTAGTCTTATTACTTTGCCTTACTTTTACAAGATTGGTTTAGTGATTCTAGTTCACCTGCAATTCCATATAATTTATCAAAAGCTTGCCAATTTCTATAAAGAAGTCAGCTGAGATTCTGATAGGGATTGTGCTGAAAATCAAGAGCATTCTAGGAAGTATCGTCATCTCAACAGTGTAAAATCTAAGGATCCATGAACATAGGCTATTTTCCGTCTTATTAACTAATTAATTAATTAAATTTTTTATTTTTAGCGTTCACTCTTTTTTTTTCTTGCCTCTATTGGTTAGGGAGTAATAAAGAACAAGGAAAAAGACGCATCACTCCAAGATCTTTGCTCATTTTATTAAAGATTTGCAATGTCTAAATATCCAAATCTTCTCTCAACCTCACCCCATTACTTTTAATTTCCAAAAATGCAAATCAAATTTTTGACATAAGAAAAGTTTAATAGTTATTATTACTTTTTAAATGTTTTACTCTTTGCTCCATTGTGAATTTATTTGGATGTAGTAGACAGGAGAGTTATAGACTGCCACTATTCATTATCTATTTTGTTACATCCTTGTGTCTGTTTATAGACCATCAAGGGTTCATCTGACTATCCACAGTTTCCCAACACTGACAATAATGACATTTTCGACGAGATAATAGTCTTTTTCAAAGGGACTATTTTATATATCAGAGGATCCCTAGATGTCTGTAGCAGTGCTTCCCACCTGCCACCCTCACAATAGCCAAAAATGCCTCCAGATTTCGCCAAATGTTCCCTGAGAGGCAAAATCACCCCAAGACAAACAACTCAGCGGTTCTTATGGTGGCAACAGATAAAGTATCACTCCTCAGTAATTTTTGTAACTGGTGCATCTGGTTAGACTTGTTCTTCTTCATTCTTTTTTTTGTGTGTGTGAGGAAGATCAGCCCTGAGCTAACATCCCTGCTAATCCTCCTCTTTTTTGCTGAGGAAGACTGGTTCTGAGCTAACATCTATTGCCAATCCTCCTCCTTTTTTTGTTCCCCCAAAGCTCCGGTAGATAGTTGTATGTCATAGTTGCACATCCTTCTAGCTGCTGTATGTGGGACGCGGCCTCAGCATGGCCAGAGAAGCGGTGCGTCGGTGCGCACCTGGGATCCAAACCTTTCAATGGGCTGCCTCTCACTCACCAGTTCCTCTTCATGCTCTGCTCCCAAACATCTTCTCTGAGTACTAGGCTGGCCTGGCAGTCATTGTGCCAGAGAGTGACAACAGGATTTTAGCACCAAAAAGTGACTGAAAATATAGTGGCACTCTCTGCAGATTTCAACCAGAAGCAATGGCAGTCTATTCCATAGTGGGGATTTTAATAATGCTGGCGGGAAAGAACAAAGGTGTTTCTCATTCTCACAGAGGGTCCATCCTAGTTAATGAACCATTTGTCCTAATTTCATAATAAGGGGTGAAGTGTGCTCAGTGGCAAAGCTTGGTCTGAGTCAGGCAGCCTGGTGATGAAAGTGAGCACCCTCCCGACTGCCTGTGTAAAGTCAGACAAGTCACCTAGCTCCACTAAGTCTCAGTGTCCTCTCTTATCAAATAGGAGCATACAAGTGCTTCCCTGTTAGAAGTCTGTGAAGATGAAAAGTCATGAGCCAACCCACCTGTGGTGCTGAGTGCAGTGCCTGACACTTAGTAAGCCTCCCTCAAGTGCCTTGATTGTTAGTGTCAGCATTCCTGTTGCTATTCTCACTGTCATTGTCATTATCATCTTTATAACAACTTACAAAGCAGAACTTCTCTCAGTGGAATCTACAACGTTTTACACTGCAGGTGAGTCAATCGTTCCTTGACATGTAAGGTTGCAACTGGCCTGTAAAACTACTGAGAACTAATGCTTTTAATAACGTTCTCTGATGACTGTTTTGATTTCTTCTATGCGTGCATACTTTCCCATACTTTGAAATCTTCACTAAATAAATGCTGTGATAATTAGTTTCTGGTAATTCATGCCTTCTCCACTAGATAGAATAATTTGGTTGATTCTTCCTCCCACCACTACCTCAGACATCAGGTCATAGTACAGTCAGAGAGAAAAATAGTTTTAAAGTGCAAACATATATCTTCTTCTTGTGCCGTTTAAAGGTACTTCATGCTTCCCAGCACAAGAAGGATCAATTGCTCTCTTATTTTCATTCAGAGCTAAGAGCATGTTGTTTCACAACCTTGAGAGTTCTCTGGTGGCATTTGAAACTGGTTCCTGTACATGGAGGGCAAGGAGAGACTGAAGAAAGAGGCAGATGACTCCAGATTGGGAGGTGGCAGCATTAATAAGCAACAGAACTTATATATGAGCCTTGTCGTAGGCAGAGCAAGGCAAGTAGCTCTCCACACCTGCCCCTAAGAATCTTAAAAGTTTATATAGAGACTTTAATGGAGTTCAGGAATGTCTACAGTCAAGATGGTCTCAGCAACACATTATTCTCTCCAGGCTGCATCCTGGAAATGTCTCTTAGTTTGGGAAGAGTGGACAGAATGTATATTCCCAGGACAGGGAGTGGGTAAGGAGGCTCCAATTGCCTGAGTCCAGCTGGAGGGTCAACCAGTGGTCACATCCTCTCAGTGACCTCCTCCAACAGAGCAGCCTCTTGAATCTTGGGTAGCTCATTCCATTAGGGCCATTTTTCAAATTGATGGGGGAAAATATCTATCTCCATACCTACAAACAACTCCCTTTTCTTCTTAAGTGGAGCTCTTTGTTTGGCTTGGAAGACCACCGTGTAGGATATTCTTGAGTTCTCAAGGGCTTCCCTCAGTGCAGGTGGATTCACTAACTCTCTAAGTATATTCTGGCCCTCATGTTTCCCGTGATGGAGAGTAACAGGAACCAAATGCTCTTACCAAAGACAGCCTTAAGACATCATGTCTGTTGTGCCAACCACAGTGATTAAAGGACCTTTGAGAGCACCATGATGTGACTACAAGGGAGAGCCAGACTGCCCCTAATGTTATGTGAGAAGCAGGACAATTTATCAGGTCATCAGTGCAGGAAGCACATCCCCAGTTTCTGCCGAGATGGGGCCACTACTGGAACTGTACAATTTCCACAGGTGCCAATGAAAGCAGGGTGGGGAAGGGCAGTGATGAAATGTAGTTTCCTCAGCACCATGTTTCTGACAGTGAGAGTGGAGCCAGACATGTGCATCTTCCCAGGTGAGTGCACATTCTTAGGATGGGGTGTCCTTTAATTGATGTGGAGATGAGGAGTAGGAGTTAAAACAAAAAAAGAGGCATTTCTGACAGGAAATCAGAGTGATTTCCAGAAAACCTACTTGTAGACTATTATTTTTCAGATAGTTCTTAAAAGGAAGATGAAAAACAGATAATGAAATGGAAATACTTTCTCCATCTCTCAATGCTTGATGCTGAATATCCACAGAACTTTTCTTCCTACGTTGGATAGGTGACTGATCAATGATGCTACTGCCCAGCAGTGTTCCCCCCTGTATGATGAGCACTGGTTGCAAACTGGGCTCTTCTTTTCTCTCTTCATTGAGATCACTGTGGTTCTTTGGCTCTGCCCCTCAGTTTCCATCTGTCAGATGGCCTCCAGGGATGATTCTGTCCCTGGGCTTGGTGGAGTTATTGCTGAAGTTCAGGTGGACTTGGGTGGGGCTGTTTGACTCAGATGATGTTAAAGGTGACCATTTCCTCAGGGGATTGGGAGAGGAAAAGGTCAGAAATGGTATCTATGCATAGCGTATGGAGAGGATGCCGGTCACGGAGTGATTCTAACATTGTCAGAATCAACGTTACTCTCTAGTACCATAGACTCACCAGTCAGTGAGATGATTATTCAGATTAAACCAGTTTTCTGAGAAGTCTCATTATAGATGGATTAAATAGGGAAACCACAAGTAAGAGGTGGGTCATGACCACAGACAGTGATTTAACCACCGATGAGAAAGAGTCCCTGCTTAAATTTTCCATGAAATACAATTATTTTCATGTCAGAAACACGTTCTAAAGTTGACCCTTCTGAATATCCAGAAGTCACTTTTCTGAGATGAAGGCTTGTTTTTGCTCGCAATGCTTTTATTCTGAATCTGACTGAAGTGTTGGAAGGATGCCGACCTGATGCATCCCTGTTATAGTAACTGATGGGTTTCCCTCTTGGTGAATATGAAGCTAAAATGCACAACCAAGGCAGAAGTAGATGAAGAAAATTTTATTACTCATATAAGCAATGGAGAACCACCAGCATCTCTCCCAAAACAATGTCTCCCCAAGCAAGGGTTTA
The DNA here is from genome assembly GCF_020826845.1 of Diceros bicornis minor. Taxonomy (NCBI): domain Eukaryota; kingdom Metazoa; phylum Chordata; class Mammalia; order Perissodactyla; family Rhinocerotidae; genus Diceros; species Diceros bicornis. The sequence continues at coordinate 6,959,960 of NC_080769.1, forward strand.
GGGGGTCTTTTTATTGTTAGATCATAGTACAGTTCATGAATATTCAGTTAAGGAAAAGGCAGCAGTTGGGGCCGGCCCTGTGGCTTGGTGGTTAGGTGCGTGAGCTCCGCTGCTGGCGGCCTGGGTTCGGATCCTGGGCGCAAACTGACACACCACTTCTCCGGCCATGCTGAATGGCCGCGTCCCACATAGAGCAACTAGAAGGATGTGCAACTATGATGTGCAACTATCTACTGGGGCTTTGGGGAAAAAATAAATAAATAAAAATTATAAAAAAAAAAAGGAAAAGGCAGTAGATCAGGGTTTATTGCCTAACAGTCATGTATTTTTAAGGCGCACGGGTAGTGCGTACACATGCTACTATATATATCACAAGATCTAGAAAAGGCTGTTTGGTCCCTCCCAGAGGAGGAGAAATTAAAATGTTAATGAGATTATAATAGGGAGAGTTCACTGAACAGCAGTTTGAGGAGGCTAGAGCTGGGTTCAGCTAGCTTTCTTGTGGGATCATGCAGTGGTTAAGCTCTTCCTGACAGTATACATCTAGAAACGCTCAAAAGATACTGTTAGTTTTTATCAGATCCTCTGTACCCCTTTCTTTGCCTAGTTCCCTCGTCACAGTATCTGTGCCTGTGTACCTATTTGCCAAAACTATGTTAGATTCCACTTGTCAACAAAGATCAAAATGGAGACAGGCTAATTATTGCATATGGTGAGGTGACTTTCAATTGTGTGTGTAAAGAAGATTCACGAGTCGCCTCCCAACACGCCCTTTCAATGCAAATGTCTCTGCAGAGGACGAATTCTAGCTGGCATTCTGCTCAGACACCTAAACTCAGGGGTCTTTCACTCAGAAACAAGGGAGCGAGTCTTTCAAACTGTCCAATCAGAGGCGGCGCCGGGGCAGGTGGGTGGGGCGAAGCTCCCCAGCCACCCCGGAAGTTGTTCCTCGCTGCAGCCACCGTGGGGATCGCGTCTGTCCGCGGCTCTCCTCCCTATTCTGTCGGGTCGTGACCTGTGCCGACCGTGGGAGTTGTAGGAAGGACACCTGGGGACCCGGGAAACCTAGAAATGGTGAGAGTTTGGCGGGAGTCAGGATTTGGGGGAGGAGTGTCTGGCCCAACCTGGCCTTCCCATGTCGCTCCTGCCGTGCTCGGGGTCGGTTGCCGCCTGCCATTGAGAGTCCGTGGTGGCTTTGTCGCAGCTTCTGTCACGCTTTGATCTGCACTGGCCGTGGGAGTCATAGGAAGGACTCAGGGGGACCCGGGAGACCTAGACATGGTGAGTGTGCGGCCCCGGGTGAGGAGACGGGGAGGAGGGTCTGGTCGGAACCCGCCGTGGCGGGACCGGCCTCCCCGCGGTCACCTCCGGAGTCTCCGGACCCGAGTCCCCGGTAGCACCGCTCGGACCTCAGTCCCCTCCGGCCGCAGCGTGGGGGCGGGGCCGGCAGCCGGGACCCCGGGCGTCCTGTGGTCACTGCGCGCGGCGACTTGGGCCCCGGAGCCTCTCTGGGCAGCTCTGCGCCCGCAGCCCCGCGTGTCCCCAGATGGTGCGGTGACCACGGGGAGGGTCATCAGGGACAAACGGGATTGAGTCTCTGGGGTTCATGTGTCGCAGAAGCTGCGGTCTTGCGGTTCCTAGTCTTTTCTACCCAGAGGACACCGATTTTCTTCCAAATTTTGCATATATTTGGGGAGCAAAGTCTCAAATCCACAATCCTGTCCCCCCAGGCTAGCTCTTCCTAGGGCTGCCAACAAATGCCTAAATTTCCAGTCTATGCCCACATTCCCAAGTGCCAACTTCCTGTTTCAGATTCTCAGCATTATTATCAACTATTTGTCCCCCTTGGTGGATTTGAAACAGATTCAGTATTTTCATGTTTATCATTTTCTCACAGTCAATGGATGGGTTTTTAAAAGATTTATTTTGTGTGTGTGGATATTTTACATGCGTGAAAAGCAGCCTGTAACCACCTGGATCTATGTTGTATGAAATCCTTGTGCCCCTCCCCCCAGGATCTTTCTGGGCACAGACGTCCTATGGGAAGTTCTTTGGGTGAGGGTTCCTCTTGAGAAACTCTCCTGGATGATCTGTCCTGTCAGCACTGTCCCTACCTGAGTTAGTCTTTTTTTTTTTTCATTTCACCTCCTTCTTTTTTTTTTTTTTTGGTGAGGAAGATCAGCCCTGAGCTAACATCCAATGCCAATCCTCCTCTTTTTGCTGAGGAAGACTGGCCCTGGGCTAACATCTGTGCCCATCTTCCTCTACTTTATATGGGACGCCACCACAGCATGGCTTGACAAGTGGTGCGTCAGTGCACGCCCGGGATCCAAACTGGCGAACCGGGGCCGCCGCAGCGGAGCGCCCGCACCCAACCGCTTGCGCCACCTGCCCGGACCCAAGACATGTACTTTTTGTCCTGTGTGGTGTCAGGAAGGGTGAAATCCCTTCCCCATCTGGAGGAGCTGAGACACCCTCTTTGGGGATTGGTTTGGGAGCCTGGAGACACCCCCTCTACCAGGTGGGATCGGAGTGAGAACAGTGCACTGTGTCAAGATCTGAGCCTATGATGAGGTCTGTGTGAAGGTTCCATGTGAGTGTGTGTGTGTCTGTCTCTCTGTGAGCCCTGATGTGCAAGAAGGATTGATGTGACAGGCCTTATGGTAGATGCTTTTGTGAACAAAGCAGAGCGAATAGCCCTGTTCACTTTAAAGCTGACATTTGAAGAGAGAAGAAAGAAGATACATAAATAAAATTGTATCATATGTCTTTGGTGATTGGCCCTTAAGAGTACAGAAAAGTGGGGAGGAGTGCAGAGGGCCTGGGCTCTGTGTGTCTATGGGAACATCTATGTGTCTCTGAGCCGTTAACTCTGAGGGTTTGTGAGTTTGTGTGTCTGTGTATGCATGTGTAGTTCTGTGTGCCATGATAAGGTCTGTGTGATTTTGTATGTCTGTCTGTGGAGCTATGTGTGTATGTCCATTGAAATCTGGAATGGTTATTTTTTTCCGTGTTCTTGCCTAATTGCCTGGTAGCACCTTTCTTACCACGTTGGGTAGAGCTGGTGAGAGCAGACGTCTCTGTCTTCTCTCTGATCTTAGAAAGCCTTTAGTCGTTCACCATCAAGAATGATGAAACCTGTGGGTTTTCATTGATGCTGTATTTCAGGTTGAGGTAGTTTACTGAGGTTTTTTATTATAGTTTATTGAGTGTTTTCTTTGTGAAGGGGTGTTGAACTTGGTCTGATGCTTGTTTGTATCTAATGAGATGATCCTGTAGTTGTTGAAGTTGATACTATTAATGGTTTCTTATGTTAATTCCTTTTCAGATGTAAAACCAGCATTTGTTTCCTGGGTTAAATCCTACGTGGTCATGGTGTTTACATCATTTTATATATTGCTGGATTCACTCTACTAGTATTTTATGGAGACTTTTTTCATCTATATTAAAAAGAGATATTTGTGTACTGTATGATAATGTAGTGTATAGTATAAAATTATCTAATGCTGCCTATAGTGTATATCTTTATGTGTAGATATAGAAAGAGAATTTAGAGTGCAGTGTGTATATGTGTACATATAAATATATATGTTATATGTAGTGTATTACCTGTATATAGTGTAGGTAGCATATAGTATTATGCATAATTAGTATGTATTATGTATAAGTAAAGTAAGTTATGTTTACTTAACACACGTATGATTAGTTTTGTAGTGTATAGTACAGTGTTATACTTTTACAGAGAGTATTACAGTCTTAGAAGTCAGTAGCATAGTGGGTATCATTACCATGTCTGTCCTCAGAATTATTCAGATAACCCATTCACATCCTCCCATGGGAACAGAGGGGCCCCTCACTGTCTTGATGCTCCAAAGCTGCCTCCGCACCCCGTTTGTTTTCTCTGCTTCTGAGTGCAACTGAGGTGTCAGTATGTGTTTCAGAAATTGTAGCTTTTTTATCAACCTGAGGGTTGAAGTGAGGCTCTGCAGTTTGAATTCAGTACATGCAGAGACATGTGTGACCTCCTTATGTGTTTGAGTAATCCTGAGCAAGATTATCCCAGAGTGCTTCCTCCCAAAATGGTGACCTTGGATAAGTAGCTGACGTTGTTCTTGTTGCCAGGCAGCTAGACCATTTCCAATGAGCTAAAAGTGTAAAAATATGAAGATGATGTTGACCTATGGCCAGAGCATCCTCTAGCATGCATGCCTGGAGATTGACTAATCCTGAGAACCATTAGGTCCTGCCTTGGATCAGGGATGGCCTGGTAAGGGACCATCATATGATGGTCATATGTCCACCATTGATATGAAAATAGGTGCAGGATTTATTTTTACATGAACAAAAAGCAAAACATATTTCACAAAGTAAACCATGTGTCCTTTGCATATCAAAGGGAAGAAAAAAGATGTACTATCAATTGCTTCTTTGCATATAAATGCTGATAAGACTTTCAAGAAATGAATTACATTGTTATCTACATGAACATGGGGGATCTAGAAATCAATGCTAGAACTCATGCTAGGAGCAGCCTTCAGGCACACTTGTAAATATCAGGCTGATTTTTTGGAACATGATATCCACAATAAACATTTCATGAGAGACAAAAGAAAATGTATGAACCATATTTTATTTTTAATACTGTTGAATAACCAAAATCCAACTGAATATATTTGAAAGATCTAATTGGCTTTATTGGGCAATTCATCACTTGGGCAGCATCTCATCTAGCAAGTAGAGAGGAACTCCAAAGGGCGACAGAAAGGAAGGATTTTAAAGGTGGGACGAGGAAGTCATAAACAGACAAAAGGATTATTTTATGTAAAGTTACTGCACTTTAGGGACAGAAAGGTGGTATTGGTTAGATAACCTCTTCTTCCTTTGTGAGATGGAGAGGGCCCATGTGACAGGTTACCTCATTGATGCTGACCAGAAAAATCTCAGAATGACCAATTAAGACTATAAAAAATTAAGATTCTCAATTCTATTTTTTTATAAAATGACAAGTGGTAGTACAGCCTGTAGTGCTATTGTATATCAATCTGCAGAGGGATGGTGTATCAAATACACTGGGGTGGTGCAGCTCCACTGACCTGCTCCCCAGTGAAGCTGGTGAAAATTATTTTTATAGTTTTTTTGTGTGTGTGAGGAAGATCAGCCCTGAGCTAACATTGGTTGCCAATCCTTTTTTTTTTGGCTAAGGAAGATTGGCCCTGGGCTAACATCCGTGCCCATCTTCCTCTTCTTTATATGGGACGCCACCACAGCATGGCTTGATACACGGTGCGTTGGTGATGCCCGGGATCCGAACCTGCAAACCCAGGGCCCCCGCAGCAGAGCGCGCGCACTTAACCGCTTGCACCACCACGCCGGCCCTAAAATTATTATTATTATTATTTTTTGTGAGGAAGATCAGCCCTGAGCTAACATCTGCCAATCCTCCTCTTTTTGCTGAGGAAGACTGGCCCTGGGCTCACATCCGTGCCCATCTTCCTCCACTTTATATAGGACACCACCATAGCATGACCTGACAAGCAGTGCGTCGGTGTGTGCCCGGGATCCAAACCCCGGGCCACCACAGCAGAGCGCGCGCACTTAAGTGCTATGCCACTGGGCCAGCCCCTAAAATTATTTTTAAACAACCATTTGAAGCCTCTGGAAATTATCCTGAAGGCAAACAGCAATTGAGGAACACCTATTCAAGAAAATCAGTAGAAATTCTGTGAGAAAGGGGAGACTGTGTGGTATTTGAACCATGTCCACTCCCTCCCCACTCTCAGCTCAGCAACTGAACACTTCTCTCCAGAGTGCTGCACCCTGAACCAGAAGACACATTTCTTTCTCTTTAAGCTTCCAGAACAAGGGCTTGTTCCTAGGATGAGCAGGACTTCAACATTACCCATCCTGCCCTCAGCCACCTGTTGCTGAGTTTAAGTCCTTCATTGGTTCACATGGACAGTGGGGACACTCTTCTTGCACCCAGCCCCTTCTCCTGGTACAGAGGCTCTGCTGCGCTCATGCTTTGCTGAGAATACTGGGCACTGACCACTCTTTCCCCAGCTCATGAGGTGGCTGTAACAGGAGACAATCAAGAGGACCTCTGGCTGCTGTCTCTGCACTACACTGATCACTCAGCCCCTAAAATGGATTGTCATCCAATAAGAGACTTCCTAATGTCCCCACCACAGCTCCAGAGTCCTGGCACAGAGATTTTACCTGAACATGGGGAAAACCCAACCATAAAACACAAAGCCTTTAATTTCTTCCCAAAGTAATTAACTTGCCCAGCAAGATACCATAAAAAGTTCAAGTCAAAAGACACTCTCAAGAAAGTGGAGAAAGAGGTGAAAGACAATTAGTAGATTTGTGTATGTAATGAATATACAGCTTAGACTGTAGGGTGACTAGATTTCTGGGAAGAACCAGGGAATGAGAGTGATGCTATGACACTCCCAAAGGTCAGAACAAATGTCAAGCAGTGACTTCAGAAAGTATTTTGCAAAGGAGCCAGAATTGCACTGGAGTATTTGGTAGAGGAAGTTATGCCTTGCGGGATACTGGTGAAAACACTAGAGCAATCAGCCAGCATTAATCTAGTTTAACCATGGGGTGTGCCTGTGATAGAGGAAGAGAGCCCTACCAATACCACTGACTCATGACGGTAGACATGCCTGATACTAGGAGCTATATCGGAGCTTTCACTCGGTGTGTAGGACATAGAATTAACTAAAATTATCCACGTAGTCATTGAAGAAAAAATAAGCTAAAAACAATAAAAAGTCCCAGTAGGAAGGGGACCAATACACAGACTTGCAACAAAATATTATGTGAATTGTCTGGCTTGCATCGAAAATATGAGACATGCAATGATACATCAAAGTAGGAACTATACACTGAGGATAAAACAATTGCAAAAATTACCAAACTCATATAGGAAACCCCCGTGAAATTAACAAGGGATGTCTCAGCAGAGCAAAGGGAGGTTAGAAGGCCGAGGGGTAACATATTCTAAGTGCACAAAGAAAAAAACATGTCAACAAGGAGTCATATATTCACCAAAACAACCTTGTAAAATATAGAGATGAAATAAAGACTTTCCCAGATTAACAAAAACTGAGAAAATACGTTAATAGGCAACTGCCTTATGAGATTACTGAAGGAGTTCTTCAGGTTGAAAGCAAGTGACCCAGGATGGTAATTGATATCAACATAAAGAAACAAAAACACCAGAATAGGTAATTATGTAAATATGAAAGAATAAATACCTATTTTCTCATTTCTTCTCTTAGCTGATATCAAAGAATCCTGTAAAACACTACATATTTTATGTGTGGTTGTGCTTGTTCCATATAGGAATGTGATATTTGTGTAATGTTTCTTTTTTTAATCTTTTTTATTGTAGTAGCATTGGCTAATAACATTATATAAATTTTGGGAGGACATCATTATGTTTTGATTTCTTTATAGATTACATCATGTTCACCAACCAAAGACTGATTACAGTCCATCACCATACACATGTGCCTAATAACTCCCTTCACCCTCCTCCCTCCCCCCTTCCCCTCTGGTAACCAGCAATCCAATCTCTGTCTCTATGTGTTTGTTGTTGTTTTTACCTTCTATTTATGAGTGAGGTCATACAGTATTTGACTTTCTCCCTCTGACTTATTTTGCTTGGCATAATACTGTCAAGGTCCATCCATGTTATCACAAATGGCCAGATTTTATCCTTTTTTATGGCTGAATAGTATTCCATTGTGTACATATACTACATCTTCTTTATCTAGTCATCCCTTGATGGGCACCTAGATTGCTTCCAAATCTTGGCTATTGTGAATAGTGCCACAGTGAACATAGGGGTGCATATATCTTGATGCGTTTATGTTTTCATGTTCTTTGGGTAAATACCCAGCAGTGGAAGAGCTGGATCATATGATAGTTCTATTCTTAATGTTTTGAGGAGTCTCCATAGTGTTTTCCATAGTGGCTGCACCAGTTTGCACTGCCACCTGCAGTATATGAGAGATCTCTTTTCTCCACATCCTCTCCAACACTTCTTATTTCCTGTCTTATTAATTATAGCCATTCGGAGAGGCATGAGGTGATAGCTCATTGTGGGTTTGATTTGCATTTCCCTGATAATTAGTGATGTTGAACATCTTTTCATGTGCCTGTTGGCCATCTGTATATCTTCTTTGGAGAAATGTCTGTTCAGATCTTTTGCCCATTTTTTAATTGGGTTGTTAGTTGTTTTGTTGTTGAGATGTATGAGTTCTGTGTATAATTTGGAGATTAACCCCCTATCAGATATATGGTTTGCAAATATCTTCTCCCAGTTGTTAGGTTGTGTTTTCATTTTGTTGATGGTTTACTTTGCTGTGCAGAAGCTTTTTAGTTTGATATAGTCCCATTTGTTTTCTTTTTCTATTGTTTCCTTTGTCCAGTCAGACATGTTACTTGAAATTATGCTGCTAAGACCAGTGTTGAAGAGCATACTGCCTATATTTTCTTTTAGAAGTTTCACGGTTTCAGATCCTACATTCAAGTCTTTAATCCATTTTGAGTTAATTTTTCTGTATGGGTGAGATAATGGTCTACTTTCATTCTTTTGCATGTGATTGTCCAGTTTTACCAAAACCATTTATTGAAGAGACTTTCCTTTCTCCATTGTAAGTTCTTGGCTCCCTTGTCAAAATTAGCTGTCCATAGATGTGTGGGTTTATTTCTGGGCAAATCTGTTCCATTAATCTGTGTGTCTGTTTTTGTGCCAGTACCATGCTGTTTTGACTACTGTAGCTTTGTAGTATATTTTGGAATCCGTGAGTGTGACACCTCCAGCTTTGTCCTTTTTTCTCAGGATTGCTTTCACTATCCAGTGTCTTTTGTTGTTCCATATAACCTTTAGAATTCTTTATTCTGTTTCTGTGAAAAATGTCATTGGAACTTTGATAGGGATTGCAATGAATCTGTAGATTGCTTTAGAAAGTATGGACATTTTAACTGTTAATTCGTCAAATCCAAGAGCACAGAATAGCTTTCCAATTCTTTATGTCTTCTTCTATTTCTTTCAACAATTTTTTATAGTTTCAGTGTACAGGTCTTTCACCTCTTTGGTTAAGTTTATTCCTAGGTATTCTGTTATTTTTGTTGCAACTGTAAATGGGATTGTATTCTTAATTTCTCTTTCTGCTACTTTGTGGTTGGTGTATAGAAACACAACTGATTTTTGTACATTGATTTACTGTATTCATTAATTATTTCTAAAAGTTTTTTGGTGGGTTCTTTAGGGTTTTCTATATATTAAATCACGTCATCTGCAAATAGTGACAGTTTCACTTCTTCCTTTCTAATTTGGATCCCTTTTATTTCTTTTTCTTGCCTGATTGCTCTGGCTAGGACTTCCAGTACTATGTTAAGTAAGAGTGGCAAGAGTGGGCATCCTTGTCTGGTTCCTGTTATTAGAGGGATAGCTTTCAGTTTTTCTCCATTGCGTATGATATTAGCTGTGGGTTTGTCATACATGGCCTTTATTATGTTGAGATGTTTTCCTTCTATACCCATTTTATTCAGAGTTTTTATCATAAATGGATTCTGTATCTTTTCAAATGCTTTCTCTGCATCTGTTGAGATGATCGTGTGGTTTTTATTCTTCATTTTGTTAATGTGGTGTATCACGTTGATTGATTTGTGGATGTTGAATTATCCCTGCATCCTTGGAATAAATCCCACTACATGATAGTGTTTGATCTTTTAAATGTATTGTTGTATTCAATTTGCTAGTATTTTGTTGAGGATTTTTTCATCAATGTTTATCAGTGTTGTTGGCCTGTAATTTTTTTGTTTTCTGTTGTCCTTGTCTGGTTTTGATATCAGGGTAATGTTGGCCTCATAGAATGAGTTAGGAAGCTTCCCTTCCTGTTCAGTTTTTTTGGAAGAGTTTGAGAATGATAGGTGTTAAATCTTCTTGTATGTTTGGTAGAACTCAGCATAGAAGCCTTCTGGTCCTGGAGTTTTATTTTTGGGGAGGTCTTTGGTTCCTGTTTCGATCTCCTTACTGATGATTGGTCTATGCAAATTCTCTATTTCCTCTTGATTCAGTTTTGGGAGGTTGTATGATTCTAAGAATTCATCTACTTGTTCTAGATTATCCAATTTGTTGGCATATAGCTTTTCATAGTATTCTCTTATAATCTTTTGTATTTCTGAGGTGTCCATTGTAAGGTCTCCTCTTTCATTTCTGATTTTATTTATTTGAGCTTTCTCTGTTTTTTCTTGGTGAGTCTCGCTAAAGGTTTGTCAATTTTATTTATCTTTCCAAAAAATTAGCTCTTAGTTCCATTGATTTTTTTTTCTCTTTTTTTTTTTTTTAGTCTCTATTGTTTATTTCTGCGCTGATTTTTATTACTTCCTTCCTTCTTCTTTTTTTTTTTTTTTTTTTTGTGAGGAGGATCAGCCCTGAGCTAACATCCAATGCCAATCCTCCTCTTTTTTGCTGAGGAAGACTGGCCCTGGGCTAACATCCATGCCCATCTCCTTCTACTTTATATGGGATGCCGCCACAGCATGGCCTAACAAGCGGTGAGTCGGTGCGCACCCGGGATCCGAACCGGCGAACCCCGGGCTGCCGCAGCGGAACGGCTGCACTTAACTGCTTGCGCCACCGGGCTGGCCCCTTCCTTCCTTCTTCTGATTTTGGTCTTTGTTCTTCTTTTTTCTTATTCGTTTAGGTGCACTGTTAGATTTTTTATTTGAGATTTTTCCTGTTTGTTGAGGTAAGCCTGTATTGCTATAAACTTCTCTTTTAGAGCCTCTTTTGCTGTACCCCATAAGTTTTGGCATGTCTTATTTTCATTTTTCTTTGTCTCCATATATGTTTTGATTTCCCCTTTGATTTCTTCATTGACCCACTCATTGTTCACTAGCATTTTGATTAATCTCCACATATTTGTGTCTTTTCCAATTTTCCTCCTGTTGTTGATTTCTAGTTTCATACTGTTGTGGTCAGAAAAGATACTTTGTATTATTTCAGTCTTCTTAAATTTATTGAGAGTGTTTTGTGGCCGAATATGTGATCTGTCCTGGAGAATGTTCCATGTGCATTTGAAAAGCATGTGTATTCTGTGGTTTTTGGATGGAATGTTCTGTATATATCTACTAAGTCCATCTGGTCTAATGTGTCATTTAAGGCCAGTGTTTCCTTATTGATCTTCTGTTTGGATGACCTATCCATTGGTGTAAATGGAGTGCTAAAGTCCCCTACTGTTACTGCGTTGCTGTCTATTTCTCCTTTTATGTCTGTTAATAATTGCTTTATATATTTAGATGTTCCTTTGTTGACTGCATAGATATTTATAAGTGTTATATCCTCTTGTTGGATTGTTCCCTTGATCATTATGTAGTGCCCTTCTTTGTCCCTTGTTGCAGTTTTTGTTTTAAAGTGTATTTTGTCTGAAATAAGTATTGCTACCCTAGCTTTGTTTTCATTGCCATTTGCATGGAATATCTTTTTCCATCCCTTCACTTTCAGTTTATGAGTGTTTTTAGGTCTGAAGTGTATCTCTTGTATGCAGCATATATGTGGGTCCTGTTTTTTAATTCAGTCTGCCACCTTATTTCTTTTGATTGGAGCATTTGTGCCATTAACATGTAAAGTAGCTGTTGATAAATACATACTTATTTCCATTTTGTTACTTTTTTCCGGGTGTTTTAGTAGTTCTTCTCTTTTCAGTTCTCCTTCACTTGCTCTCTTCCCTTGTGGTTTGAGGGCTTTCTTTAGTATTATGTTTGGGTTCCTTTCTCCTAGTTTTTTGTGTATTTATTATAGGTTTCTGGTTTGTGATTACCATGAGGTTCACACATAATATAGCAATTTGTATTAAGTTATTGGTATCTTAAATTTGGTCTCTTGCTAAAAGCTCTACTCTTTTACTCCTCTGCTCCCACTTTTTATGTTTTTGATATCATATTAAACGTTTTTTTTGTGCATATGTGTCCATTACCCTCTTATCATGCAAATAGGTGATTTTATTTTATTTTATTTATTTATTTTTTTGTGAGGAAGATCAGCCCTGAGCTAACATCCATGCTAATCCTCCTCTTTTTGCTGAGGAAGACCAGCTCTGAGCTAACATCTATTGCCAATCCTCCTCCTTTTTTTCTTTTCCCCCAAAGCCTCAGTAGATAGTTGTATATCATAGTAGCACGTCCTTCTAGTTGCTGTATGTAGGACGCGGCCTCAGCGTGGCCGGAGAAGCAGTGCATCGGTGCGTGCCCGGGATCTCAACCTGGGACGCCAGTAGCGGAGCGTGCGCACTTAACTGCTAAGCCACGGGGCCGGCCCCATGGAAATAGGTAATTTTAATACTTTTGTCCTTTGACCTTCATTTTAGCTTCATAGGTTGTTGATCTGCTACCTTGCTGTTGGGTGCAGCCAGTCCCTAGGGCATGATGCCAGCCTTGGCTGAGCTTGATTAAATTGGTGCTCTAGTAGGTGGGGCAGACCCCTGCACTAACAGGCCGGGGGAAGAACTCCAATGGCATCAGCTTCTATGTCAGCATGCCTGTTTTAGGTCACAGTAATGGCTGCCACCAATGTCTGAGTCCCTGGAGAGGTCTTACCTCTCACCAAGATGCACCCAGAGACTATCAGGTGAGTCTCTTTTCACCAAAGGACTGTGCACCTTTCTGGTGATTTTAGGTTGCTTTCCTAAATGGGTGAATTTGTGCATGGGCCCCTTTTTTCCTTTATGTCCCATCGCTTTTCTGGACATATTCCCTGTTGTAGTCAGTATCCAGCAAAGCCGGGTATCGCAACACTTGTCTTGGTTGTGCTGCGTCCAAAAGCTGCTTATTGTGGTAATGCTTCCTCGCTCAGATCTCCCACTCCTCCAGGGAAGGCTTCATACCTTAAGGTTGCTCCTTGGGCCAGCCCCGTGGCTTAGCGGTTAAGTGCGTGCACTCCGCTGCTGGCGGCCCGGGGTTTGATCTCGGGCGTGCACTGACGCACCGCTTCTCCGGCCATGCTGAGGCCGTGTCCCACATACAGCAACTAGAAGGATGTGCAGCTATGACATACAACTGTCTACTGGGGCTTTGGGGGAAAAAAAATCAATAAAATTATAAAAAAAAACAAAACAAAAGTTTGCTCCTAGCCAGCTGTGAAGCATTGCAGAGAGAAGGTGGGCTTTTTTCTTTCCAGAAAGGAATTTCTGCCTCTTCCGCCTCAGTCAGCACTGTCCCTTATTGTGGGTTTTTTAAATCCAGTTTTCATTTCTCACTTAGGGATAATTGTTGAAAAAGTAGTTGTAAACTCATTGTCTTCATGGGAAGAGGTGATTTCAGAGTCTGTCTACAAGGGCATCTTGAGACCATCTCTGTAATTAGTTTCTAATTAAAAGCCCAAAGATGGTGAGGGAGAACAAAGGTGTGTTGGGCTAAGGAAGTGACTATAGATGGTAAATAAATAATTGGAACAGTATAGTTTTGGTTACATTATTAATAGATATAATCTATATAAAAATACCACAAAAGTGGCAAAAGGAAATAGAGCTATATATGAATAAAGATCCCATCTATCACTAGAATTAAGCTAATATACACCTGAAGCTCCTTCTTATAAATTAAGAAGTCTGTGTTCAATAGCAGAGCAACCTTTAAAAAGGTAACTTAAAAAATATAGTGAAGTCATTTAAAAATTAAATGCTACATTGGAAGATAATCAATTAATGCATTGGAAAGCCATAAAGAAGGAAAGGAGAATTTAATAGAACATGAGAATTGTATAAAACAAAAAGTAAAATGTCAAAAGTCAAAAGTGTAATTGCAACTATGTGAGTAATACTAAATGTGAATGGATTATATTATCCAAACAGAAGGAGGAGACTGTCACCTTAGATTAGAAAACAAACCATGATCTAAATATTTGCCCTGTACAGGTAGCACACTGTAAATTCAAAGATACAAACAGTTTGAAAGTAAAAGTATGGGAAAATGTACATCTGGGAATAGTCCCCACAAGAAAACTGGAGAGATGATACAAATAACTAGCAAAATAGACTCTCAAACAAAAAATATTACTAGAACTAATGAGGAACTATATATCATACTTGACGTAATGTTATATACTTGAAGGGTCAAACTATGTGGCCTAAATCTAAAACAGTACAAAGAAATTAATTTATAGCTATTAATGCTATGCTAACAAAGGGAGATCTCAAATCAGTAACCTATCCTTTTACTGTAACAGAGTTGAAAAGATGAGATACTAAACCCAAAGCAAGGAAAAAGAGAAATAATAAAAATTAGAGCAGAAATTAATGAAATGAGAGATTGAAAAGCCACAGAGAAAAATCAATGAAACCAAAAGTGGGTCCTATGGAGAAATTAACAAAATTGACAAATCTTTAGCTAGACTGATGTACAGAAAAAGAGAGAAGGTTCAAAATCATAGCATTAGAAAGAAAAAGGAGTATTACTACTGTCCTTATAGAAATACAAAGGATTATAAAAGATTTCAATGAATAATTGTATGGCAAAAAATTAGATAACTGGGATGAAATGGACAAATTCCTTGAAAGAAACAAACTACTAACCTAAGTCAAGAATAAGTGGAAAATCTGAATAGAACTATCAGAAGTGAAGGAGTTGAATTAGTAAACAAACATCCACCCACGATGAAAGGCAAGGCAAATGGTTTCAATGCAGAATTCTTGCAACAGTCAAAGATTATTTAATACCAATTCTTCACATACTCTTTCAAAAATTAGACTGGAGAGAACTCTTTGCCCTCGTTTCGTGAAGCCAGTACAACAAATACCAGCAAACACAATCTGGTAATATATAAAAGAGTCATACACCATGACCAAGTGGGATTTATTCCAGGAATGAAAGGTTGGGTTAACATCTTAAACTCCATTTATGTAGTAAAGATATCAATAGAGTAAAAAGCAAAAATGGCAGGTCATTTCAGTAGACTCAGGGAAAATAATTGACAAAGTCCTGTACCCTTTCATGAATACAAGGAAATTTCCTAACATCACAAGGACCATCTAAGGAAAACTCACAGCTAAGATATTAAATTGTAAAAGAAAGGATGGTTCCCCCTGAAGATACGGAACCAAAGAAGGATGTCTGCTCTTGTCACCTCTATTCTAGAATGTACTGGAGATTTTAGCCAGAACCATTGTACAAGAAAGGGAAATAAAATGCATAAATATTGGTTAGAAAGATGTAAAACTAATCTTTACTTCCAGCTGAGATAGCTTGTTTTTAGAAAACTCTAGGGAATCCACTAAAAAAATTAGTAGAACTGCAAATTAAGGTCAGGAAAATGATAGGATACAAGATCAAAATGTAAAAATCAATTGTATTTCCATACACTTGGAATGAACAGTCTGGTAATGAAATTAAGAAATATACTGACAATAGAATCAAAAGGAATAAAACACTTAGGAATGAATGGAATGTTTGTT
Source organism: Diceros bicornis minor (assembly GCF_020826845.1). NCBI lineage: Eukaryota > Metazoa > Chordata > Mammalia > Perissodactyla > Rhinocerotidae > Diceros > Diceros bicornis. The sequence goes on from NC_080769.1 coordinate 6,975,430, forward strand.
ACACTTAGGCATGTGAACCTCAAGATGGGAGATGGATGTGTTCAAGTTCTCAGTTGCATTTTCCTATTTTAGATCAGTTTTTGTGTGTTCATGTCCCTAGAGAACTTAGACATTTAAAAGGCTATACTGTTGCTAAGGAAAAGGAATTCCTATTATAATGTCTGTGAGGAAAAAGCAGTTGAATTTCTATTTTAATTGATAGGAGGAAACTGGTCAATCCTGATTAAATATTTGGAATTCCTATTTATTTCAGGGCTTAATTGCAAACCCCTAATATATTATAATATGCTACTTCATCCTGAAAATATCCCCAGTGTGAAATACAGTGGAGGGAGAAACTATCATGCCCCATGTCTTTTTAGTTAAAAGGGATTTGTTTACACTTTATGTTTATTAGTATTTAAAGGATTATACCTTGGAACGGTTTCATATGTAGAAAAGTTAAAATTAAATTAATTTTAAAAAGCAGAAGTTAATTAAAACTCATGATCAACCGTAGGAAGATGTGTGTATGTAAATTTCTTTCCCTATATTAAATAAATAATGCATGGGAAAGTGAAAAAAAAATTCCTAAGAGGAAACTAACTTAAGGAGACTCCCTGCCTGAATATCCTGCCCCACTCCTCTCATCTGACTCCAGCCTCCCTCAAATGACCGGTTTTGATCACGGCTTCATCATCCTGTTAGTGTTTCTTTGTATAAAAACAAACCAGTGAAAATGCTTATTTTTCTCAGCTGTGTTTGCTTTTGTAATGAGTGGCCAGCATCCACATTTTTGACGTTTGGCGACTGAAAACTTAAGCCTCACTCCTCACTTTCCCCTAGGCCCTCTTATCTGGACAGGCTGATGAGAAAGCCTGGAGGCTCCTGCACTGTGAGCTGCCGCTTGCTGGGCAGCTCCTCCTGTGAGCTGTGTGTGCATTGTTGACCCACCTGTGTGCATTGTTGACCCACCACGCCTGGTTCTGTTATGTACAGAGGACTCTGAATTGGCAGTTTCAGTTCCCTTGGGAGCAGGAGTCTGGGGATGGGGCCCTCCTTAATGAGGTCCTGTGTTATGTCTTTGTAGACACTATCTGTGTATTTAGAGTGAAGGTGAGACGAGGCTAGGGTCACCTTGACGTTAGGGGGAGTCTGGGGATTCAGGGATGATTATTCCTGTGAATGAGCTGAGCTCATCAGATCGTTACTGGTTAAGGGGCAATTACTTGAGAGAGAAAGAAGAGACAGCAACATACGGCCAGTAGGTAGCAAGTTTACAGAGGAATCACCAGGACCCCTAAGTAACACTGCTGCTGCTGCTGCTGCCACCTTTGTGTCTATTGCAATAAAGAATCTGACCCTCTGGGTTTTAGTGACAACACCCACAGTCTGAGTTTGGCACAGCAAAGGGAGTGGTTCAAACCCAACTTGAACCCGGGTTCCTTAAACTCTATAAAGCAATCACTTGTCATGGAGGAGGCCTCTAACCCTGATGGGCCTCTTGAGGAGGAGGGCCTTAAGTTGTCCATAGGCTTCTGATGTGAGAAGCTGCCCTAGTCCCCACACTATATGCCATTATAGCTGCTGTTGTCACCGGGTGCTGAGAGCTCTTGAAAATAGAGACTCTCATAAACACTGAGCATGTGACCCTCTACCGAGTTGCCTGTTATGTTTTTTGGCCCTGGAAACAGCATCCTATCAACTCAGCATGGCTGCTGACACCTACTTATGATATGATGGAGGCTCGCCTTGACCCTGCAGCTTATGCTATCTGTGGGAGGGGCATGGCTTTTTCTTCCTCAATCCCTTGAAAGATGATGGGATGGTGGAGGAGGTCACCCCTTTCCCAGACACCTTGGTTCCCTGCATAGTTCCTTGGGGTTAACTGAATGCACAGCACTGGGGAGTGCATGGACTCTAAGGACAACAATACACATTCATAAGTGATGGAGCTCAGTTGCTGCTCCTCATCCCTTAATTGAACGTCCCTGATGAAGAACAAAATCCAAGTGTCTTCAGAAGTATCAAACATCAGGCAGTCATTTTACTACTGGCCACAAAATTGGTCTCATCTGCATATGTTCACAAACTCTTGGATAAATGCCTAAGAGATGCCCCTTGGTGGTAAACCAACTCTGGGAATCTCTTGACTCCGAGATACCCAAAATAGAAATCAATGTAACACCTGTCTGTACATTACTAGGTCTACAATACAAGGACTCACCAGGACATTCTACATCACCCTTGGAGTTCTGACACTACTGAGTAACCATGGCACCTCTCAGAGTATACAGTGCCCTGCTCTCCAACAAGGCATTCAGTGGAAGTTTCACCTCCGTTATGGGTCTCAGGCTCATAGAGCACCATGCTGGCTTATTGATTTAAGTTGAAATCAGTTGAATGAAAGATGTCTTGTTTCAGTATCAGGGGTGAATTGTAATGAGTTTGTATTCATCTTTTTCCTGAAAGAATTCTTGTTTTTTAGAGCAGTTTTTGGTTTACGGAAAAATTGATCAGAATTTACAGAGATCCCACATTGCCCTTTTCTCTGCATCGACGCAATTTGCACTCTTTTACACGTTTTGAATTACTGTGGTACGTCTTTTTACAATTTCCAACCCATATTGATGCATCACAGTGCACAGTGTACATTAGCATTGACTCTTTGTGTTATGCAGTGTACCGGCTTTGACAAATGTGTAACGACGTGTGTCCATCGTTTCTGTGTCATAGAGTGTAGTTTCACTTCCCTAAAAATCCTCTGTGCTCCACCTACTGATTCATCCCTCCCGCCAGTCCCCAAATCCTTCACAACCAAAGATCTTTCTACTCGCTCATACTTTTGTATCCTCCAGAATGGCATATACTTGGAATCATACACTACATAGCCTTGTCACATTGGCTGGTTTTCCTTAGCCGTATCATTTTAAGGTTCCTCTGTGTGTTTTCATGGCATGAAACCTGATTTCCTTTTATCACTGAACAGTATGTCATCATATGGATACACCACTGCTTGTTTTCATGTATTCAACTCTTGAAGGATATCTTGCTTAAAACTCTATCTCTTGCCAATTATGAAAACTCCCTCTACATATTCATATGTAGGTTTTGTGTGAACATAAGGTTTCAGTTCACTTGGAAAAATACCAAGGAGACTTATTGCTGGATCTTACTCTAGGTATTGACAGTGTATTTTGTTCTGAAAGAAAGTTCCTATCTTCCATTGCATGTGTATCAAATTCGATTTTCACCAGCAATGAATGAGGATTACCTGTAGCTTCCCATCTTCACCAGTATTTGGTGTTCTGAGTGTTTTGAGTTTTACCCATTTAATAAGTGTTTAATGATCCCTCATTGTTGTTTTATTTGCAATTTTCTAATGATATTTTATGTGGAACATGTTCTCATGTTGCTTATTTCACATCTATATATCTGCATCACTGAGCTGTCTGTTCAAATCTTTTGCCCATTTTCTAATTGGGTTGTTTGTCTTCTGACTGTTGAGTTTTAAGAGTTCTTTGGATATTTCAGACACCAGTCATTTATCCGATAAGTATTTTATAAAGATTTTATCTTACTCTATGAATTATTTTTTTCTAATTCTCTTGACACTGTCTTTCTCAGAGCAGGTGTTTTTCATTTTAATGAAGTAAAATTTTTGTCTTTTTCTTTCGTGGTCCTTGGTTTTTGGTTTTGTATCTAAACATTCCTCTCCAAACCCACAGTCATCTGGATTTTCTCCAATGATATCTTCTAGGAGTTTATTCCTTTGGCATTTTTCATTTAGATCTGAGATGTGTTTTGGCTCAATTTTTGTAAAAAAGTGTTAAGGCCCCAAATGTCTACATTTGTTTTGTGTGTGTTTGTTTTGTGTGTGTTTGCATGTGGACATCCATTGTTCCACCAATGTTTTTGAAAAGACTGTCTTTTTTATTTGAATTGCCTTTCCTTTTTTTTTTTGTGAGGAGGACTAGCCCTGAGCTAACATCTGATGCCAGTCCTCCCATTTTTCCTTGAGGAAGATCAGCCCTGAGCTAACATCCATGGCCATCTTCCTCTACTTTATATGGGATGCCACCACAGCATGGCTTAACAAGCAGTGCGTCGGTGCACGCCTGGGATCCGAACCTGCGAACCCTGGGCCACCGCAGCAGAGCACATGCACTTAACCGCTTTCGCCACCAGGCGGGCCCTGCCTTTCCTTTTTTGTCAACGATCAGTTGACTATATTTGTGTGGCTCTATATGGAAAGCAGTTGAATCACTTTAGTCTTCAACTTTGCTATATACTCTCTTATTAATTCCAGGAGTGTCTTTTTTTTTTTTCATTTTTTCTGTGAAGAAGCCTGGCTCTGAGCTAACATCCATTGCCAATTCTGCTCCTTGTGCTGAGGAAGATTAGCCCCGAGCTAACATCTGTGCCTATCTTCGTCTATTTTGTATATGAGGTGCTGCCACAGCATGGCTGGATAAGCAGTGCCTAGGTCCATGCCTGGGATCTGAACCCGTGAACCCTGTGCGGCCACAGGGGAGTGCGTGAACTTAACCACTATGTCACCAGGCCGGCCCCCTGGGGTTATTTCTATTGTTGTGAATTTTTTCAGACGTTTCACAGAGAAAATCATGCCATATGGAACAAATGCTATAAATTTAGCTACAGTATTCATAAAGATGTTCTTTCTTAAGATGCAGAAGTTACCCTTGAATACTAGCTTATCATAAATGGATATTGGATCTTTTTTTTTTATATATATAATTTTATTTATTTATTTATTTTTTCCCCCAAAGCCCCAGTAGATAGTTGTATGTCATAGCTGCACATCCTTCTAGTTCCTGTATGTGGGACGCGGCCTCAGCATGGTCGGAGAAGCGATGCGTCGGTGCACTCCCGGGGTCCAAACCCGGGCCGCCAGCAGTGGACTGCGTGCACTTAACCGCTAAGCCATGCGGCCGGCCCGGATATTGGATCTTATCAAATCCTTTTGTCATTTTCATTTCCCCTCCTTTCCTTTCTGATATTAGTAATTTCTGTCTTTCCTCTTTTCGTTGTTGTCTTCCTTGTCAAAGAACCAGCTTTTTTGTTTTAATTTTCTCCATTGATTTACACAATGACGTTCTTTTCGTTTCTAATTTTTATTAGCTCTTTTCTTGTGTTTGCTTTGAGTTTAATTTACTCTTTTTATTTTACCCTAAGATAGGTGTTTACATTATTGATTAGAGACCTTGGTTTTTCTAGTGTTTGTTCCATCACATAAATTTCGCTAAGGCACTGCCTTTGGTGCATTCAAGAACTTTGGTATGTTGTGTTTTAATTTCATTTAGTTCAAAATAATATTTTTATGTCTCTTGAGACTTTTTCTTTGGTCCTATGTATTATTTAGAAGTATGTTGTTGAATCTCCACATAATTGGGAGTTTTCCGACTATGTTTCTGTTATTGACTTCTAGATGAATGCCTAGGTGGTGTGAGAGAACATTTTGTATGACTCCTGTTTTATCAGATTTGTTAAGGTGTGCTCTATATCCCACAATCTGGTTTGTCTTGGTGAATGTTCCATGATCTTGAGAAAAATTGAGGTTCTGCTGTTGTTGTATTCTATAGATTTCAGTGAAATGTAGTTATATGTTCCACAGATTACAAGAAAATCCAGAATGTATATTGTGTTGTTGAAGTATTCCATAGATTATAATGAAATCCAGTTGTTTCACGGTGCTATTCAGTTCACCTCTGTCCTTCCTCATCTCCTGCCTACTGGAGTGTATAATTTGTGATAAGGGGATGTTAAATCCTACAGCTATAGTACTGGATTCGTCTGTTTCTCCTTGCATTCTATCAGTTTGTACCTCATGTATTTACCCCTCTGTTGTTATGCAGGTACACAGGAAGTATTGCTGCTACTTCTTGGAGAATATACTGCTTTATCAGTATCTAATGCCCCTCTCTATCTCTGAAGTTTCCTTGGTTTGAAATCTGCATTTTCTATAATTTATATACCTGTGGCACCTTTCTTTTGACTAGTTTTGGCATGGTCTATTTTTGTCTATCCCTTTACCCTTCATCTATCTGAGTTTTAGATTTAAAGTTGGTGTCTTGTAGACCGCATATAATTTTGTTTTTTGAAATCTGATACTGCTGTGTCTTTCAATGTATCAAGACTGTTGATGATTAAAGTGGTTATTGGTACAGTTCGATTAATATTTACTGAACCTTTTGCTGTTCTCTATTTTTATCCTTGTTTTTTTCTTTTTTCTTCCACCTTTTTTCTGCCTTCTCTGGCTGAAAATGAGCATTTACTCTGATTCTGTTTTTCATTCTCTTGTAGTATATCAGTTACGCATTTTTTATTTTTATTTTATTCTTTCTTTCTTTCTTTATTTATTTATTTATTTATTGTGAGAAAGATTAGCCCTGAGCTAACATCTGTGCTAATCCTCCTCTTTTTGCTGAGGAAGACGGACTCCAAGCTAACATCTATTGCCAATCCTCCTCCTTTTTTTCCCCCCAAAGCCCCAGTACATAGTTGTATGTCATAGTTGCATATCCTTCTAGTTGCTGTATATGGGACCTGGCCTCAGCATGGCTGGAGAAGCGGTGTGTCGGTGCACACCCGGGATCCGAACCGGGGCCGCCAGTAGTGGAGTGCGCGCACTTAACCGCTAAGCCACGGGGCCGGCCTAGGTTACGCATTTTTTTAAAAATCATTTTTTAGTGGTTGCCCTTGAGTTTTCAGCATATGTTTACAACTAACGCGCCTCCTCTGCCAAATAGCACCCTCCTCTTCACTGTTGTGCAAGTACTTCTTAACACACTATTCCCAATTTCCCCCTCCCTGTCCCATGTCACATTGCTGTCATTTATTTCACTTGTGCACAAGCTTCTCATTACCAAATACATTCTGGCTAATACTATTTTAAACAAAGTGTCATCTATATTAGTTATAAATATATCAAAGTTATTTTTCTAATCTTTTACCTTTTTCTTTTTTATTTAAATGTTTATTTATTCATTTATTTATTTTTTGCTGAGGAATACTGGCCCTGGGCTAACATCCATGCCCATCTTCCTCCACTTTATATGGGACGCCGCCACAGCATGGCCTGATAAGCGGTGCATCGGTGTGCTCCCGGGATCCGAACCCGGGCCACCAGAGGCAGAGCAGGCGCACTTAACTGCTACGCCATGGGGCCGGCCCTCTACCTTTCTCATTTACATACTTTCTCATAAATTTTTGAACATTTCTTTCAAAGTAGGTGTACTCATGACAAATTTCCTTACTTTTTGTCTCAGACAGTCCTTATTTTGCCTTTATTTTTGAAGGAGAATTTTGCTTGACAGAGCATTCTAGGCTAGTGGATTTTTGTTTTCCTAACTTCGAATATTTCACTCTGTTCTTTTCTTGCTTGCATGGTTTTTAAAAGGAGTCCAATTTAATTCAAATCTTTGTTTCTTTATAGCTAAGCTGTGTTTCTTCTCTGGCATTTCTCAATATATTCTCTGTCTTTGATTTTTCTCTAGTTTGAATAGGATATCCTTGGGTGTGTGCTTTTGTAGTTTGTCATGTTTAGGCTTCTCTGAGCTTCCTGGATGATCAGTTTACCAGCTATCATTAATTGTAGGATATTTGGGTGACTGTTACTTCACTTGTTTCTTCTGTTTCCCTCTGTCTTTCTTTTCCTTCAGGTATTCCTGTTATGTACTTTTAACCTTCTGTTATAGAGTGTTGTCTTAGACTTCATGGATATTGTGTTCTGTCTTTTTTGTTCTTTTTATGTTTGCATTAGCCTCTGGTGAAATAGGTTATTTGTTTACTACAAGTCTTGTTAAGAACAAAATATCTGGGGCATATTTCAAAAAGCTATCTTGTTTTCACTTTCCCATTTTGGGAGACCCCGCTTTGCCCTATGACCTCAAGCCTCTCGTGATCTGAGAAGAATTGTTCAAGTTCATTCATTTTCTTCTTATGAGATCAAGAATGACAGTTTCTAAGTTTCTTCAGTGTGGGATCAGAAGTTGGCAGGGCATCATCTAGAGTGCCTGGGTGGGAAACACTTGCTGTTTAGTTGGAAAATGGAAGTTTTATGTTGTTTTGGAGGAAAGCACTTTTAAATCCTTCATTTGTTTTATAATCATGAGCAAATTTACCATCAAACCTGCGTGGACTTAGTGAACTCTGTAGTTCTTAACCTGCTTTCTAGGGCAGCAAAGCTCCGGGTACACGGTTAGCATTTGACTGGAAAGAGCTTTTCGGGCATATTGTTATCTCACTGTGCATTCTAAAAGTTTCTGGGAAGTATCCTTGAGGCACATGAGTATAGGTATTTTATGGGTCTAAGTTGTCATGCCTTCTTCCTTGTGTCTGAATTGTAAGTTCCAGGTAACTTTCTAGCCTCATCAGATCATACAGAGAGAGAAAAGAAGAACTGAATCGATGATGAATGTACCACAAGAACATTTATATTCAGGCAGCTATCTCTGATTACTCGTAGTGGCCTGGATTACTTTAGGACAATGTGGCCAGCTAGGCTTTGTTAAAAGTTTAATTTCTACAGGCCTCCGGGACCGTCTCTTTGGTGATAGGACTAGACAACAATGCTTCCAGTTCTTCACTGTGTTTTTATTCATGGAAACCTCATGCAGATTTGACTCTCTGACTCATGGAGTCCTGTAACTGGTGGGTAATAAGGAAGAAAATGAAAGAATTTTTCTCACAAGGAATCATGTTTCATAGAATGATATTTGTTTTATTTATATAGCATTTTTGTCATTTCCCGACATGCTCTGGACCCTGCCATTACAGAGAAATACAATGTGATGTGATCACAGTAAAAATGTGTAAATAATTTCTGTGTTGATAATGCAGATAAATTGAGAAGGAAGTGTCTACAGAAAAGCAGTGAAGTTTTGATGATGATAACATAAAATATGTGTTTAGAAATGACAGAATCACACGTAACATTTCTACAAATGGAGTACAGATCCCCAGTGTCATCAGTCTTATGCATCCTACTCTACACATATTTGTGATGTTTTAGCACTCAGTAGCCATTGAGGATGTGGCTGTGAACTTCACCCCAGAAGAGTGGGCTTTACTGGATCCTTCACAGAGGAAACTCTACAGAGATGTGATGTGGGAAACCTTCAGGAACCTGGCCTCTATAGGTGAGACTGAGGACATTCCCACCCTTCATCAAGTAGAGAACAAGTGTTTCTTGCCCATCAGCATTGTTCCAGGATGTAGAATGTAGAAATAGGAGATGTTGATAAATAAACTAGAAATGATCATAGATCATGACTGTCTTAGAATCCATAATTTTTCTATAATTTCTAATACGTTGAAATCAACATTCTGGGTCTGCATTTCAGGAAAATCATGGGAAGATAATGATGTTGAAGTTAAATACGCAAGCCAGGGAAGAAAATTAAGGTGAGTCACACTCAGAATAGAAAGCAGTGTGCCCCATTAGAATAATGATATGTTAAGAAATTTTAAAAAGAAGCGAACAAAACAACCCTTGCTTCAAATTCAGGTATTCTTAGAAAATTTTCACCAAATAGACTTTTTGAAATGTGATGTTGATGTTCAGTTTTTGCAAAAAGGTTCACTTAGAAAGTATGAATAAACCCTATATGTGAATATCACTGTTTGGAAAAGAGCAAGCATGAAGTCTTCTTGCAGAGCATTCAGTACATTCAATTTCCAGGAATTCAGACAAGACAGAAAAGCTAAACTTTTCCTATACATCATAATAAATTATAACAAATGTAAAACATTAATAAAGAAATCATTTATAACGTTCTTCCCATTTTTTACAGAAATCGTATGCTACAGAGACTCTTTAAAAGTGAAGATAGTCGTCTATGTCAAGAAAACATCAGCCTAAATCCAAATGGCAGTCTGAACAAGAAAACTACAGGTGCTAAACCATGTGTATGCAGTGCATGTGGAACGGTCTTCATGCATCTTTCATCCCTTAAAAGGCACATTAGATGTCACACTGAATACAAACTATATGACTACCAAAAAGATGGAGAGAAGCATTATAAATGTAAGGAATGTGGAAAAGCCTTCCCTTTTCACAAGTCTCTTGAAATACATGAAAGAATTCATACTGGATACAAACTCTATGAATGTAAAAATTGTAGTAAAGCATTCACTTCTTCCAGTTCCCTTCAGAGACATGAAAGAAATCACACTGGAGAGAAACCCTATGAATGTAAAGAATGCGGGAAAGCCTTCAATTGTAGCAGTTCTCTTCGAAAACATGAAATAACTCACACTGGAGAGAAACCTCATGAATGTAAAAAATGCAGTAAAGCATTCACTTCTTCCAGTTCTCTTCGAAGACATGAAAGAATTCACACTGGAGAGAAACCCTATGAATGTAAAAACTGCAGTAAAGCATTCACTTCTTCCAGTTATCTTCGAGAACATGAAAGAATTCATACTGGAGAGAAACGCTATAAATGTAAAAAATGCAGTAAAGCATTCATGTTTTCCAGTTCTCTTAAAGTACATGAAATAACTCACACTGGAGAGAAACCCTATGAATGTAAAAAATGCAGTAAAGCATTCATTTATTCCAGTTCTCTTAAAATACATGAAATAACTCACACTGGAGAGAAACCCTATGAATGTAAAAAATGCAGTAAAGCATTCAGTTCTTCCAGTTTTCTTCAACAACATGAAAGAATTCATACTGGAGAGAAACCCTATGAATGTAAAAAATGCAGTAAAGCATTCACTTTTTCCACTTGTCTTCAAAGACATGCAAGAACTCATACTGGAGAGAAACCATATGAATGTAAAGAATGTGGGAAATCCTTCAGTTGTAGTAGTTCTCTTCGAAAACATGAAATAAGTCACACAGGAGAGAAACATGAATGTAAAAAATGCAGTAAAGCATTCACTTTTTCCACTTGTCTTCAAAGACATGAAAGAACTCATACTGGAGAGAAACCCTATGAGTGTAAAGAATGCAGGAAAGCCTTCAGTTGTAGTAGTTCTCTTCGAAAACATGAAATAACTCACACAGGAGAGAAACATGAATGTAAAAAATGCAGTAAAACATTCACTTCTTCTAGTTCTCTTCGAGTACATGGAAGAATTCACACTGGAGAGAAACCCTATGAATGTAAAAATTGCAGTAAAGCATTCAGTTCTTCCAGTTATCTTCGAGAACATGAAAGAATTCATACTGGAGAGAAACGCTATAAATGTAAGAAATGCAGTAAAGCATTCATGTTTTCCGGTTCTCTTAAAGTACATGAAATAACTCACACTGGAGAGAAACCCTATGAATGTAAAAAATGCAGTAAAGCTTTCATTTATTCCAGTTCTCTTAAAATACATGAAATAACTCACACTGGAGAGAAACCCTATGAATGTAAAAAATGCAGTAAAGCATTCAGTTCTTCCAGTTTTCTTCAACAACATGAAAGAATTCATACTGGAGAGAAACCCTATGAATGTAAAAAATGCAGTAAGGCATTCACTTTTTCCACTTCTTTGCAAAGACATGCAAGAACTCATACTGGAGAGAAACCCTATGAATGTAAAAAATGCAGTAAAGCATTCACTTCTTCCACTTCTCTTCGAAGACATGAAAGAACTCACACTGGAGAGAAACCCTATGAATGTAAGGAATGTGGCAAAGCCTTTACAAATCCCTCAAGCCTTCGCTCACACATGATCTTTCACACTGGTGATGGACCTTATAAATGTGAGGAATGTGGGAAAGCATTCATTTTCCCCCGTTTTCTTCGAATACATGAAAGAACTCATGCTAGAGACAAAGCTTATGAACGTAAAAAAACGCAGTAATGCATTCATTTCTCCCAGTATACTGCAGAAACATGAAAGAAATCATACTAGAAAGAAACCCCTTGAATGTAAAATATGTGGTAAAGCCTTCAGGTTTTCAAGTAAGGTTCAAGTACATGAAAGAATTGATGCTGGAGAGAAACCCTATGAATGTAAAAATTGCAGTTAAGCATTCACTTCTGGTATTTTTGAAAACATGAAAGAATTGATACTGGAGAGAAACCCTCCGAAGGTAAGGAATATATGAAAGCCTTTATGATTCCTTCAAGCCTTTGATCTCACCTGCTCTTTCACCCTGGAGATGGACGTTACTAGCACAAGCAATGTGAGAAAGTGTTCATTTCTCCCAGTGCATTTTGTATATGTGAAAGGAGTCATAGAACAGACAAACCCTATGAATGTAAGGAATGTGGGAAAGCGTTTATAAATCCCTCAAGCCTTCAATCCCAGATGGTCTTCCTCACTGGAAATGGATCGTATAAATGTAAGGAATGTGAGAAAGCCTTCACTTCTCCCAGTTTTCTTCAGACACATGAAAGAACTCATACTGGAGAGAAAGCTTATGAATTTAAGGAATGTGCACAAACATTCACTTATCACATATCACTTCAAAGAAATGAAAGAAGTCACACTGGAGAAACACTATGAATGTCACTAAAATGAGAAAGCCTTTATTTTTCATGAAAACCTTTGAGGATGTGCAAGAATGCACACTAGAAGAAATACCATGTAAAGATAAAGAATGTGGAAAGCCCTTTTGTCATCCAGTTCTTTCTGAAGGCATGAAGGACTCAATAACCTCTTGAATGTAAGTAGCATGGAAAAGACTTCAATTGGCCCACCCCCTTCTATGTGATACTTTTACCAAAAAGAAATATAAATGTAAGTGATATGAGAAAGCTTATTGGAAATTAATTTCTGTATAATATTCTAGAAAACTTTCAACATGAAATTCAGAGATGTTATAAAAGTTGTAAACATATTGTGTTTACCAAGTTACTTCTCAAAGTGCAGCATGAGATTGTGGATTTCTATTACTTTCAGAAAAGACTATTGAGGTGAGATAATTTTGCAAGTCATCCTTTATCAATAGTACATACGATTAATAGATACTGTTTTTTCTTTAAATCAGTTAATAATGTTTTCTCTTTTTTTATAATGTCTGAATTGTTCTGTGTTAAGGGGCTATTAAAAATGACACTGTGTTTGTTGGGATTTCCTTACTGTCCTTGTATTGCAGATCCTGGATATGCCGAATCCTTTGTATGTATTGTACCTTTCTTAGAGAATTCTCTTTTTGGGGGGTGGTGCATATAGGAGCCTGTTTCCATTTTTGCGCTGTTAAACAATTGGACTAAATTTTTATGTATGGCCAGTTTATCAAAGACTTTACTTACCTGTGAATTCTTATTTTCTGATTTGGGCCTTTGCTGTTTTTCCCTCATTCTGACTTGTATTTGGTGAATAGACATTGAACTCAGTAGAGGCCTGTGATAGGGCACCACCATCTAGAGCTGGACACATCACCCCTGTATTGTGTTATGTTGTTATGAGAGGTTCGGGGATTCGATCGGAGACGTAAAAGACACTTTCCACTCCAAACAAATGGACTGAGGGTATATTTTATTATATAGAGGATAGTAAAGGCGACAGTCTGCAAACAGATCAAATAGGTCAAATATTAAGAGGGAGAAAACATCAGCCCGACTGGAAAGGGAAAACACCCACATCGGCTGAAGAGAAATGACACAAATCAACCAGAAAGAGAAACACCAGGTTGACCGAAAAGAGAACACATCAAATCAATTACTTCACATCAAATCAGTCACTCACAACATCCACGCCCCACTGCTGGGAGAGCCCTGTCAATCGACGCGGCTGGGCAAGGATCACACGTCCTGGGCAAGGTGTCCCTTCCATAGGTGGAACTCTCATCAGGTCTCAGTTTCCAGCAGTTTTTATACCATCAGTAATTTTCAGAGCAAGCAATTACAGAGTTTGCAGAGCAAGCATTTAGTGTTCCCATGCACAAAATGCTTATCAGTGGCGTACATGCACTGAGCCCCCTGGCTGAGGTCCCAGCCCAGTAGTTGTGTACGTGCATTGTTCTCTTTGGTTATCGTCCCAGCCCGGCACAGATGGCCAGTCCATCCCGTGCTACGACGCTCCAAGAGCCTTGAAATGTTACAACTCGCAACTCCCTCCGTGAGAGAAGGGCCAGTTCCCACCACGCAGAAAGCAGCTTTTATGTTTCTTTTTGTGCTGGTGGCTGTAGGTCAATGGAGCGGCCAAACATGGCTGTACTCATGTCAAGACATATGTCACTGAGGGTAATATAAGAACTAGATCTTTAAGAACCCATCCTCTTATGGTTCCATGTTGGAATTCACGAATAGCCTCACTTGCATGAGATTTGGAAGGCAGAAGCAAACAAAGCATTAGGCAGATTTGGGGGCCACCATTATATGGAGAGAGAGAATTATGTGAGAGCTTTGAGGACACCATCTTCCAGCCCCTTTTCTGGTTTCTTTTCCCTTCTACTCAAGAGTATCTTGAAAACTACTACCAACCGTTTGATTTCCATTTTCTTACAGCTGTATTTTCCACTGATGTTTTCACAAGTTTCACATCAAAGATCCATTAGAGTTAGGATTTTTCTGTAAGGCCTGTTGCGTCCACCAGGAAAGTAATTCAGACTTTTGTGGTTGGGAGTATTCTCTGATTCCCCCTTTCTCTTGATGATATCTGAATAAGGTCAGATTTCTATAGGAAACACCTTAAGCTGTTAATAGTGCTATGAGCATGTTTTCCTGATTCACCATGACGTCTACCATGTGCCATGAAAAGAAGGAACTGGAAGTTTGTTTCTCTGCTGCATTGTGCAGTGGCTGCCTTCACCCAGTTCTTGCACATGAGAACAGTCACCTCTCTCATGTCAGGAAGACTGTGTGGGTTTCCTGTTACTTGTGGCTGAATGAATTCCCTCAATATGTTTTTAATAATGTTTGATTGTATGTCATTAAAACTGTAGATTTCCTTGAGAAATGAACACTTCTGTAGTTGTTTCATTGATAGGTTTTATCAACTGTTCTAATCTGTCATATGCTAATAAATATTATTTTCGTTTCATTTCCTCAGAATATATTAAAATCCATTTTAATTATGGATTTTCAGATATACATTGGAATTTTCTTCATTTAATCCTTATACATGATGAGTCAATTTTATCATGTGCATGCAAGTTCAGTTTTTTTTTTCCTCAAGCAAACTTTATTTTTTGTTCTTTTATGGTTACAATTTTTGTCATGAAACTAATTTCTCATTCATTTTTAACCCAATACTTAACAATTATGTTTTTTCAGTGCCTTCTTCCAGTGAGCTGCAGGATTGCACCTGTAGTCAAAGAGAGGGGCATAATGAATTCTAATAAGATTGACCACAGACCATAAAGGACTGTGAGGTATAACAGTAACAGGGTGCTCAGAAGGACTTCCACAAAATTTTTGCATGTGTTTGTTGATTTAATTGCTAATCAAGAAATGAAGTTATTTTCTGTATTTCCTGCTGTGAGGATATAAATTTAATTCCATGATTCATAAAATGTTTATCTTTGGTAAATCTAATCATTGGTTTCTAGTGAGTAGTCACAGTGTGGGGAGCTAAGGTTAATTTGTAAGAAGTTCCTGTCAGTCATTTTAGTAAGAAGTAGGGAATATTAGTCATTTTTATGATTTGGAATTTTATCGTTTACCATTTATAATGGTGTAGTTACAAAATAACTTTAGTTTTGCCTTGCTAACCGTGTACCAGTGACAAAGGAGATGAGTGAGATTTTTCTCTTCAGCAGGATGAGACTTGGCCTTGCAGTGACTGCAGGCAGCTCCTGGTCCTCTGGGACAGCTTTTGCCTTTCCTGCTTATTATCAAGATACTGATGTATTTCCTACAGTGTATTAGAGACAGTTTACTATAAAGTACCTCAGTTGAAATACATAAATTTACTTCCCAGTATATTACATAATATTTTTAATATCTCCTGTATGACTCAACTGAGACCTTTGAGTTTAGGTAAATTGTGAGACAATACAAACCTAGCAAGGGAGAGAGACAGGACCTCTGTGCCAGCCAAGCCTTTCTTAGAGATTATGCTCTTGAAGCTAGTGTTTCAATATCCCTCACATGCCGTGCACTATTGAGGTAATGTACCTAATTTAACAGAAAGAAGGTACAGTAGGTTTGGATATAGCAGCATGAAACACACAAGTTCATGCAGTCCTGGTGCTGGTATGTTTGTGGCAGAAGAGATGATTAACAAACGGTAAAGCTTTGTCTTATAAGATGGAAATAAGAGCTTTTCAGGAAAGTGAAAAATAACATTGAGCTAATAGGGAGACTGAAGTGTGTATAAATATTTTCTATGAGGGTAGGAGTGAGTGAGGGTGTCATTATTATTGTTATCTGGAACTTGAGACCTCCTATTGATTTAAGCCACAGATACTTGTGGTTTCTTTTTGTTTTTAATGTCACTTAAGAGGATTTCTATTTACCTTTAAATATTTAAAATGTTCCAATATTTGGCATTTTGATTTTGTTGCTGTACAGACTGAGCATGCAATGTAGACCCCATTAAACCATGGAGTTCCTCCTAATTAGAGAAACAGTTAGACTCATCTGCACTGCTCTAGCTCATTCCGAGTGTATTCTATGAGTAGAGTGATATCTGTGCGAGTCCACGGTTACCTCCCAGTGGAAACCCCCAGAACAGCTATGGGTGTTGAGAGGCAATCATCCAAGGAATAATTGAGGTGAGCTGCAGAGAGAGGGTATCATTTTGAGTAATATCCTCATTGAGTATGAGGAGAAATGGGAAACTCAACACCTTTTCATTGCAGGAGTGGCTGCATGTCTCTTGTGTCAGCGATCCACAAGGTCCCGACACCCATCTAGCTCTTCACAGGTTTCATTTCCGTATGGTTAGACGTCCAGCACTTGTAGAAAAGTGGGAAACAGCAGTAACAGCTTTGAGGTTTAAAACAGAAAAAAATGGGTGTCAGCCCAGTGGCATAGTGGTTAAGTTCCCATGCTCTCCTTCAGCAGCCCAGGGTTCATGAGTTCAGATCTTGGGCACAGACATACACACCCCTCATCAAGCCATGCTGTGGTGGTTTCCCACATATAAAAAATAAAGGAAGATTGGCACAGATGTTAGCTGAGGGATAATCTTCCTCAAGCAAAAAGAGGAAGATTGGCAACAGATATTACCTCAGGGCCAATCTTCCTCACTGGAAAAAAAAAAGGCAGAAAAAATGAAACACTTCCAATTTTTTTTAGTGTTAACTTAGGTATTGGAGGGGTTTCCTTCAAATGGGCACCGCAAGAGTGTTCTTTTGGATGGTTGGTATGTTTTTCATCTTTTGGTGCCAGTGTTTCTGTACATTTGTGAAAACTCATGAGTGCTCTTAAAATATTTTATGTATGTTTATGTATGTGTTATATGTATATATTAATTAGGAAATGGATTATATAAGTGCTTTCATATGCTAGAAGAATGTTAGGCTCTCTTGAACCTTGATTTTTATGTGTTCAAATCTTCCTTCCACCACTGTGGCATCCTTCATAAGAAGTATTGCAGGACTGGGCAAGAGGGACTCAGTCCTCCACAGGCATTTCTTGAAACCCTGATTTAATTGAGAAAGCTCCCCCTAGTGTTTCACCCACCCTCATCTCATACTCATACCTAGGAGTGAAGTGAAAGGGCTCCCACAATCTGTCTCCTGGTTTAAATGAGGGTTTGTGGACAGATCTTTAGAAATATTAATGTTGTAAAACATAAAAGTGTATCTGAAGCAGGGTCTGCCTGGGGACGTCCTCATTCATGTGCAAGAGCATTATTTCTTTTCATTGCCATCCAAAGACCATTTCCAGGTGTTCATTTCCCAACTCAAGCCCTCTCTGTGCCTGCTTACTTGGAAACATCTTTAGAAATCCACACATGTTGCCCTCTGGAAAATTTCTCTGGGCAACACGAGGGAACTCTGTGGGTGATGGAGTAGTGGTAGAACCCATGGTATGGGCCTACTCTGTCAGCCAGCGTGACCACGAGCATCCCATATTTATCAGAGTATTTTGCTTATTTATTCATACAACACTTAGAAGTTGACTGACTTTGAATTGGGCAACAAATAGCTGTGGAATTTTTTGAAATAACAGGTCCATCTATTAGCATCTCCCTTCACCCACCATTTTACCATAACGGCTTTAGCAGCCTCCCATTATGCATCCAAGATTCTCTGAAAGTCTCATAGTGGACATAAGTTGCCCAAGGCATTCTTGTAACAGAAACTATTCTCATTCAGAGCTGCACACAATTAGAGAAGCCACTGATGGCAACTGACAGAATTTTTATGTAAATGGAGGCCCTCCCAGGGCATGAGTTGATGGTTTTCCACAGGCGCCTTCTCATTGTGCCTTGGGTCATGAATGCAGGAGCCCTCAAGCTTGCTAATTAGAGGCCTTTTCACTGAAGAGGTAGGGTACCTACAGGATAGAGCCAAAGATGGTGCTTCTGGGATACCCTACTTACAGTAGGAAGTGTTCTGTTCTTCGATATAATCCATGTGGAGGAGGTCACTTCCTTTTCAGGTACAGTGGCCATTTGGGGAGTCATCTGGGAGCACATGAGTAGCCACGTTGTTCATATACGTTATAGACAGTGTGCTGCCACCACACCTGATGGAGTCCAGTGCAGAGATGCTGCGTTCTTTTCGTAGATGAAACAGGGCAATTTTTATGAAGTATTCAGTACCTTTTTGCAAACCATAGAAAATAATCTGTTTTGTTCATACATAAGATGACAAGTGATATTACATCTTCTTCCATCCTATTTCAAACTGGTGAGTATTGACTGGGATGGGCTTCATACTAAATGTATTAGGGTGGCGTAACAGTGAGAGAAGCTCTACTGACCTACTTCACAATAAAACATGGCCGGAGAAGCTATGCGTCGGTGCACAACTTGGATCCGAACCCGGGCTGCCAGCAGCGGAGCGCAGGCACTTAACCGCTAAGCCACAGGGCCGGCCCTGATTTTAATATATATTTAAAGCCACTGGAAACGATCCTAAAGGCAAACAGGAAATGATGAACACATACTCAAGAAAATCTATGAAGTTTTGTAAGAAACGTTAGAGTCTGTGGTCTTGGAATCAAGAGCACTGCCTCCCTAGCTCCTTCCGGCTCATATTGGTGGAGACTCCACTACAGACAACTGCAGTCTAGAACACATGGCAATGTGTCACCGCAGCTCCCAGTAACAGGGCTATCTTCTTGAGAAGAACAGGACATCAACATTTCAAACCTTGTGTCCAGGTACCTGTTGCTGAGGGTCAATAAGTACTGGGTGAATGTGCCTGAAAAGTGGGGACAGCATTGTTTCAGTCTCTACATGTGGAAATGAGGTGAGGCCTTTGGAGTGATGTGATCACCCGGGTTCCATCTCATGAGGTGAGTGTAACATAAGTCACTTCTGAGGGGCCAGGAGACATAATTGAGAGGACCTGTGGCTGCTGTCTCTTTACTGCACTGTGTCCTCAGCTCCTAAAATGGGATTGTCATTCAGAGAGAGGCTTCCCATTGTCCCCAAAAGAGCTCCAAGGTCCTGGCATAGAGATTTTGCCTGAACATGGCGGTGAAGTGAGCCTTAAAACACAAAGCTCTTAATCATTTTCCAAAGAATTAACTTTGATGTCCCAAGATCATGAGAAGTTGAAGTCCAAGGACACTCTCAAGAAAGTGGTGAAGGAGGTGAAAGGCAATTAGGAGTAGATTTGTGTATTTATTGAAGATACAGCCTGAAGTATCGGCTGACCCTTTTTCTGAAAACAAAAAAAACAACAGGAAATTACACTGCTGAGAGGAGGCTTACAAGGCTCAGAACAAATATCACCCAGTGACTGGAAAATATTTCTATAAAGGAGTCAGAATTTTATTGAATTGATTGTGAAAGTAAGTTATGCCCCCCAGGTAATTGGTGAACACAGTAAAGCAATCAGCCAGTAAATAATGGAGTCTAGCCACTGGCTGTGGTTCATGAAAGAGAAAGAGAGCCCTCCCCATACCACTGTCCCAGGAGAGTAGGCTTTCCCAAAGCTATGTCCAATTCCAAGAGCTATGTCAGAGGTTCCACTCTGCGTGGAAGACACAGACTTCAATGCAGCCAGTCAGTGAACAAATAAGCCAATTACAGTGAAAACCACCAGAAGGAAGGGGACTAGTACCTGGGGTTACTACAATCTATTACCTAAAATGTGTGATGTGCAAAAAATTACAAGACATGCAAAGAAAACGGGCAAGTAAGAACGATACAGTGGGAGAAACAGCAGTTGAAAAAATGACCCAACTCTTACAAGGAAACCCCAGTGAAATTAACAGCTGGTGTCGCAGCAGAAAAAAGGGAGGCCAGAAAGCAGAGGGATAACATATTCAAAGCGCACAAAGAAAAAGTCTTCTCAACCAGCAATCCTATATTCACCAAAACTACCTTGTAAAAAATGAAGGTGAAATAAAGACTCTCATAAAAAAAAAAAAAAGAAAAAGCAAAACTGAGAGAATATATTGATAGCCAACTGCCGTGCAAGAATGAATGAAGGTCAGAAATAACAGAAGTAAAACCAATGAATTATCAAAGTAGTAATTATAATTTTCTAATTTTCTTTTTTTTTTATTTATTTTTCCCCCAAAGCCCCAGCAGATAGTTGTATATCATAGCTGCACATCCCTCCAGTTGCTGCATGTGGGACGCGGCCCCAGCATGGCTGGACAAGCGGTGCGTCGGCGCGAGCCCAGGATCCGAACCCGGGCCACCAGCAGCAGAGCGCGCGCACTTAACCGCTAAGCCACAGGGCCAGCCCATCAAAGTAGTAATTAATAAAGGCTTATTGTGCACACATCAAAGACAGTTTGCAAACTGGGAGCACTCAAACCACAACATGGAAGGAGGCTCAGGGGCACATTGTTATAAAGCAGCTTATAGAGAGAGAAAGCGCGGACTGTTTATTCTTCACAGTGATTGATTATAATATTAGAATTTTCTTGAGTGGTGAGGAACTGAAAAGTAGTTATGTGATATCAACCTTGGGAAACAGTTTAAGTTTTCTTATGATTTTCAGAGGCATGAGCAGGAAGTGACCCAGGTCAAGTTAGTTTTGCAAAATTGGCTAAATTAGGCTTAGCTGGTATGACTAAACTGATTTTGTCTGCTCAGGGAGTTTTCAAGGTTGGTCTCAGTTTTTTACTTTACCAAGACTAAAGTCAATTGGTAGGAACAGACTGGACTCCCTGGGAGCTGGCAAGGAGGCAAATACATTGCAATTTGAGGGAAGGAGAAGTGCACATATGGAGAACCATTTATGTGTGTCAGGCCCACGGCACTGGACCCACAGTGGACACCAACTGTTTGATCAGGGAAGGTGAAGTAATTGGGGGTTCCCCCCAAGTGCTGGGCCTCGAGGCCATGGGGATTGTACTCCTTGGGAGGAGGTGTAGGTCATATTCATCCATGTGGTGTTGATCCTGGGCAGATACGGAGGCTTCTAAAGTGCACAGAGGGGCTTCTTCCAAGTGCCACATACTCTATTTCAAAGTGACCTGCCTGACTGCAGTAGAGAACCATAAAGAGCAGCCGGGCAAGCCACAGGGATGTGTGGGGTGCCTTCTGTTGATCAAATAGGACAGGGTCAATAAATCAGCCAGGTGGGCCACTAACTTTGGAAAAAACCTTTGTTGAGCCTGGTAGCATGCCTAGCCATTATGTTGGCCCAAAAAATGAGCTCCAATTTCTGTCCATTGTATAAAAATATTAGGATTATTGGAAAGCTTGAACAGGAGGACTGTGGAGCCTTGAGTGGTGACCGTGGGGCAGGGTTTCTTTGGAGTGGTGCAGGAAGGTGACCCTGTGCCTGTGGTCCTGGAAGGTGTAGGGGGGGATGCTGTGGTGGTGGTAGCATCTGAAGCCATAGAGGGGTTTTCCCAACAGAAATTAAGTTCTCTAATACCCAGTAGGATGCATAATGTAGACCAATCTAAAGGGTGTGGTAAAGGCAAGCAACTGAGTGAAATGTTTAAAGGGGCCCTGTAAGGTTGTGAGACTCGACACATACCCTAGCCTTTCAACGCTCAAAGTTGCAGAGGAGGACAGCCTTGCAGTCAGAGAACAACCTCACCCTGGAGCAGCAAGCATTGTAGTAAGCAAGGAGGCCTTGGAGTAAACATTTAATTCTGCACAATGCCCATTGAGGGGGTCATCAGCAGGGAATTTAGATAAACAAGCTTTCAATTCAGCAACCAAGTCCCAGGGAGTGCTTGCCATCATCAGCCGCCATGTATTCCTTGCTGTCACCTCTGCTATAGAGGAAAGTTGCTTCGGCAGCATTCAGGATGAAGTTGTGTCCCTCGACTTTGTGGCCTGGGGCGTTGTCATCTCCACCATTGTCGCAAGGATAGGGAACCATCCCAGAGGGGCATAGCTCTCTCAAGTAGCCACCAGGAGTGGAACTGAGAGGCCAAGGGACCTAACAAGGTCCAACAGATTTGGGATGTCCTGATTAAGGTTTGCTTGCACTGTCAGGAGCATCAGCTGATATCATAAATTCTCAATCAATTGTGGGGGTCCTCCATTGTGCACTTTGTGAGAAATTGTGCAATGCTCTCTTCTGAGGTATTGGAGGTCTCCATCCATAAATAGTAAAGGTCAGAGGCACATGGGTAGCCTTGGTTTAAGGAAAATTTAGTTATATGCTCCCAACAATTTAATGTTTGGCCCTGTATTCCCAGAGGTGGTATATACTGGTTGAACTCCATAAGCCTGTCAGACATTAGGGTTAAAATTTGAGTATGTAATGGCCAGTGTGCCAAAGTTAGGATATTGGTGACCACTTGTGCAGGGTTGGTGGCCTTTAAGCATTTCTGCCATTGGTTCCATTTTAGAGGGGTTGAATCACCCAGCTGCTGTCCACATCTGGTGACAGTTGCATCCTTATGTTAAAAATATACAAAGACCTCTTCTAACCTAATAATAAAAAGTCAAGTAACTCAATTTGAAAATGTCAAAGGACATGCATATACATTTTTCCCGGAGAGATACACAAACAGCCAAAGGCATATGAAAAACTGCTGGACGTCATTCATCATCAAGGAATGCAAAGCAAGACCTCAGTGAGATACCATTTCACATCCACTAGGATGGCCAGAGTCAAAAAATGATATTATATTAAATTTTTGTCAAGGAGAAATTTCAACCCTTATACATGAGTGGCACGAATATAAAATGGTGAAGCCACTCTGGAAAACAGTCTGAGAGTTCCTCAAAAATTAAACCTAGAATTTCCATGTGATCTATCAATTCCTCTACTAACTATAGGCGCAAGAAAAATGAAAACACACGTTGGAACAAAACATACGTGAAATTTATAGTAACATTGTTTCTAGTAGCCAAACGGTGGAAACAGTTCAAATGTCCATTAATGGATGAATAGGTAAACACACGTTTTATACATCCAATAAGATATTATTTGGCCATAATAATGAACGAAGTATTCATACACAGTCGAACATGGACGTACCTTGAAAAAATTATGCCAAGTAACTGAAGTCAATCTCAAAGACCATAGATTTAATTATTCCATTCATAGGAAAGACCAGAATAGGGAAAACTATAGAGACAGAAAGTAGATTAGTGGTTTTCTATGGCTGGGATTGGAGGAGGAAGATGAGAAGATTGGGAATGATAACTAAAAGGCAGAGCAGTTTCTTTTCCAGCAAACCTGGTAGCAGTGGCAGAAGCAGGGCCCATGACCCCCTCCCCCAGGCTGTGGTTTTAAGATCACATCCCCAGAGAACCTGGTAGCAGCAGTGGTGGTGGCACATGCAAATTTGACCCTTGGCTGCTGTGACACCCAAGAGCACAGAGAATTGTGCTTTGGCAGTGGAGGGCCTGTGACCCCAGCCCCCCACACATGGCTGTGGTGTCTGCAAACCTAACAGCCCCAGATGCATTATAGGTGCCCACAACCCCAACTCCCACCCCACACTCCCTCTCCCCACCAGCAGCAGTAGTTCCTGTGACCAAGGCATCCCTGGCACACAGTGGAGGTGCCTGCCATCCTGGTGAATGCAGTGGTGACACTTTTGACCACAGTGACACTGGCAGCAGCAAGGTACCAGCAAACTTGGAGGCACAAACAGCAAAAAGGAGGACACTGGCAACACCTCTTTCAAAGGCAGTGAAAGGTTGAAAGTGCTGGCTCTCAAATATAGGCAGAGGCAGCTCAGGTAAGAGGAACCGAAAACTTGTGCTATAACACCACCTAATGGAGAACAAAAGAAAGGCCTCTAAATGCCAATGTTGAACTGTTAGAATCAAAGTAAACAAAGATTTACCTAAATAAGAAAGGTTTTCACTACTTCAAATGTGCCAGCAGAGGAACAAGTCATCAAGCACCATGAAAAATCATGGTAACATAGTATCACAAAAAGAAAATGGCAATTCTCCAGAAACCAATCTTAAATTCTCAGAAGATTGTGATCTATCTGATAGAGAATTCAAAAGAGCTGTCATGAGGAAACTCAAAAAGCTACAAAACAAAAACAAAAACAAACACAGAAAGTTAAGTGAGCTCAGGAATATAATTAATGAACAGAAGAAGTACCTTACCAAAGAGATTAAAACTCTTAGCAAGGAATGAAACAGAAATTCTAGAGCTGAAGAACTCAGTAATTGAGATGAAAAATGCATTAGAAAACATTGGAAATAGAGGAGACCCTGTGGAAGAGAGAATTAGAAATCTAAAAGAAATCTAGATTCATGTGGAAGAGGAGAGAGAACTAAGATTTTTTAAAAAATGAAGAAACTCTATGAGAACTATCTGACTCCATTAGAAAAGGCAACATAAGGATAACGGGTATCCCAGGAGAAGAGGACGAGAAGGGAGCAGAGAGTTTATTTAAAGAAATGATAGCTGAGAACTTCCCAAACCTGGGGAAGGAGCTAGATATACAAGTCCACAAAGCTCAGAGAATGCCTAGTTATCTCAGTGAAAAAGATCTTCTCCAAGACATATTATATTAAAAATTTCAAAAGTCAATGATAAAGAAAGAATTTAAAATGCAGCCAAGGAAAAAAGACAGTAACCTACAAAGGCACCCCCATTAGGCTATCAAAGTATTTCTCAGCAGAAACACTACAGGCCAGGAGAAAGTGGAATGACAAACTCAAAATATTGAAAGATAAAAACTGCCAGCCAAGAATAGTCTATCCAGCAAAGTTATCCTTCAGTTATCAAGGACAAATAAAGGCTCTCCCAAACAGAAGTTAAGGGAGTTCACCATCACTAGACCTGCCTTACAAGAAATGTTGAAGTGAGTTCTTCTACCAGAAATGAAAAAGCAAAAGTACACAAAACTTTAAGTATTGTGATAAATAGACAGAACCAGAAAATTGCACATCTATTTCAGAATAGGGTGTTAAACTCTTAATTATAGCATAAAGGTTAAAGGATAAAAAAGAATTAAAAATAACTATCGCCACTTCAATTTGCTCATAAAATCACAATATAAACAGGGATAATTTCTGACAACAAGAACATAAAAGGAGAGGAGGAAAAGGATGGAACCTGTGTAGGCAAATGAAGATAAGCTATCAGCAGAAAAAGGACTATTTTGTCTATGAGATGTTTTATACAAATCTCATGGCAACTATAAAACAAAAATCTAGAGCAGAGACAAAAAATGTAAAAAAAGAGGAAACTGACAAAAACATCATAGAAAACCACCAAACTAAAATGGCAGACAAAAAGACAAGGGAAAAGAAACAATGGAGATATAGAGCAATTGGAAAACAAAAGATACCATGGAACTAGTAAGTCCTCATAGATCAATAATCACCCTAAATGTAACGGGATTGAAATCACCTATCAAAGGGCACAGAGTGGATAGATGGATTAAAAAACAAGACCAAACTATATGCTGCCTCCAGGACACTCAGCTCAGTTATAAGACAAACATAGGCTCAAAGTGAAGGGGTGAAAGATTATAATCCAGGCAAATGGCAGCCAAAAGAAAGAGGGTGTTGCTCTACTTATATCAGACAAAGTCAACTTCAAGCCAAAAAAGTTAACAACAAAGGTGGACATTATATGAGGATAAAGGGGATAATCCATCAAGAAGACATAACACTTATTAATATATATGCTCCCAACATAGGAACACCAAAATATATAAAGCAACTATTAACATACCTAAAGGGAGAAATTTACAGCAACACAATGATAGTAGGAGATTTTAACACCCCACTTACATCAATGGATAGATCATCCAGACAGAAAGTGAACAAGGAAACATTGGCCTTCAATGACACATTAGACCAGACAGACTTAATAGATATATACAGAACATTCCATCAAAAAGCAGTAGAGTATCATTCTTCTCAAGTGTACAGGGACAGGTCTTGAGGGTACGCTGTACTGTTTTTTTTGGGGACACAAAACAAATCTCGATAAATTTAAGAAGATTGAAATCATATCAAGCATCTCTTCTGACCACATGGTATGAAACTAGAAATCAACTACAGGAAGAAAGCTGGAAAAATTACAAGTATGTGGAGATTAAACAACATGCTGCTAAACAACTACTGAGTCAATGTTTTCACAGAAGTAGAACAAAATATTCTAAAATTTGTGTGGAACCACAAAAGACCGAAATAACCAAAGCAATCATGAGAATAAAGCACAATGCCAAAGTATTACACGCCCTTATTTCAAACTATACTACAAAACTATAGTAACCAAAACAACGTAGTACTAGCGGAAAAACAGACACACAGATCCATGGAACAGTATTTAGAGCTCGGAAATAAACCCAAGCAGCATGTATGGGCAACTAATTTATGAAAAAGGAGCCAAGAACATACAATGGAGGAAAGAAAGTCTCTTCAGTTAATGGTGTGGGGAAAACTAGACACCCACATATAAAATTTAATAACTAGACCACTATCTTACACCATACACAAAATTTAACTCAAAGTGGAATAGATACTTGAACATAAGACCTGAAACCACAAAATACATCAAAGAAAACATAGGCAGTAAGCTCTTTGACATTGGTCTTAGTGATGATTTTATGGATTTGACTCCAATGGCAAGGGAAACAAAAGCAAAGATAAACAAATGGGACTACATCAAACTGAAAAGCTTCTGCACAGCAAAGGAAACCATCAACAAAGGGAAAAGGCAACCTATCCAATGGGAAGAGATATTTGCAAATTATACATCCAATAAGGGGTTAATATCCAAAATATATAAAGAACACATACAACTCAACAACAAAAGGACAACTCGATTAAAAAACGGGTAGAGGCTCTGAATAGACATTTTTCCAGTGAAGACATACAGATAGCCAAGAGGCACATGAAAAGATGTTCAACCACACTAATCATAGGTAATGCAAATCAAAACCACAATGAGATATCACCTCACACCTGTTGGAATGGCTATTATCAAAAAGACAAGAGCCAGCCCTGATGCCTAGTGGTTAAAGTTCAGCATGCTTCACTTTGGCAGCCTGGGTTCTGTTCCTGGGAGTGCAACCACACCACTTGTCTGTCAGTAGCCATGCTATGGTGGCCGCTCATATAGAAGAACCAGAAGAACTTGCCACTATGCACAACTATGTACTGGGGCTTGGTGGAGAATTAAAAAAAGAAAAAAGGAGGAAGATTGGCAAAAGATGTTAGCTTAGGGTGAATTTTCCCCTGGAAAAATAATTTTAAAAAAAGACAAGGAAAAAACAAGTGCGGTAGAGGATGCAGAGAAAAGGCAACCCTGGTACACTGTTGGTGGATATGTAAATTGGTACAGCCACTATGGAAAACAGTACGGTGATTCCTCAAAATATAAAGAACATGGATCCACCATATGGATCACCATATGATCCAGCTATTTATCTGAAGAATACAAGAAGAGTAATGCAAAAAGGTATCTGCACCCCCATGCTCATTGCAGAATTATTTACAATAGCCAAGATATGGAAACAACCTAAGTGTCTATCAACAGATGAGTGGAAAAAGAAGATGTGGTATACATGTACAATGGAATACTACTCGGCCATAAAAAGGGATGAATCTTGCCCTTTGTGACAACATGGACAGACGTTGAGGGTGTTACGCTAAGTGAAATAAGCCAGAGGGAGAAAGAAAAATACCAAATGATTTCACTCATATGTGGAATATAAAACAAAAGCAAAACAAAACAGCCTCACAGCTGCAGGCAACAGGTTGGTCGTTACCAGAGGGAAAGGGGGGTAGGAATAGGGTTAGATGGGTAAAGGGGTCAATTGTATGGTGATGGATAGAAACTAGACTTTTGGTGATGAGCAAGCTGTAGCATATAGAGGTGTGGAATTATAATGTGGTACACTTGAAACTTATATAATGTTATGAACCAATTTTACCTCGATTTAAAAAATCACCTCTAAAGCAAGAAAAATTAATACTTATGTATAAACACGTGCTTACATACACACGTCACGTTGGTTCTGTTTCCCTGGAGAACCTTAACTAACACCATATTTTTAAATCATTATAAATCAAATGAGTGATTCATTTTAAAAGAGAAGCCATTTCTGTGTGTGTAATCTTCTAAACAGTAATTTTAAAGTAGTGTTCAATGCTTCTTTGGAAATCATTAAAAATAAATTTTCTCAATTTTCGCATACAAAATGACAAGTGATATTAGAGCTTCTAGTTTCATCCACTTTCCAACTGGTGAGTGTTCCCTGGAATGGGCTTCATCCTAAATGTATGAGGGTGTCATGACAGTGTGAAGATTTCTGCTGACCCACACCCCAATAAACCTAGGAAATATATTCAAATAACAAACATTTAAATTCACTGGAAGTGGTCCTAAAGGCAAACAGGAAATGCAGATCTACTCAAGAAAATCTCTGAAGATTTGTAAGAAATGTGAGTCTGGTATTTGAACCAAAAGCACTCCTTCCCTAGTTCCTCCCAGCTCACATTGGTGGAGACTCCACTCCAGACTCCTGCAGTCTAGAACACACGGCACCCTGTCATCCCAGCTCCCACTCAGAGGGCTTTCTTCCTGGGAAGAACAGGACTTCAGTTTTTCAAACCCTGCCCCCAACTGCCTGTTGCTGAGGGTTAACAAGTGCTGGGTGAGTTTGCTTGAAAAGTTGGGACACCATTGTTCCAGTCCCTTCACATGGAACTGAAGCGATATCTTTGGAGTGGTGTGCTCACGGTACTGGTGCACTGGTCACTCTGTCCCAGCTCATGAGGTGGCTGGAACACAAGTCATTCATAAGGTGCCAGGAGACACAGTGAAGAGGACCTCTGGCTGTTGTCTCTCCCCTCCCCTGAGCACTCAACTCCTGAAATGGGATTGTCACTCAGAAAGAAGCTTCCCATTGTCCTCCAAACAACCACAGGGTCCTGGCGCAGAGATCTTTCCTGAACTGGAGGGTGAAGCAAGCCATAAAACACATAGCTCTTATTACTGTTCCAGAGAATTAACTTGGCTGGCAAAAGATCGTGAAAAGTTCAAGTCAAAGGGCACTCAAGAAAATGGAGAATGAGGTGAAAGTCAATTAGGAGTAGATGTGTGTATTTCATAAAGATATAGCTTATACTGTAGGAAGACTAGTTTTCTGGAAAGAACCAGTGAATTAGTCTGCTGGGAGGAGGTTTCCAAAGGTCAGAACAAATATCGAAGAGTGACTTCAGAAAGTATTTCTACAAAGGAGCTGGAATGTTATTGGATTAATTGGTAGAGCAAATTATGCCTCCCAGGACATTGGGGAAAACAATAGGGCAATCAGCCCGCAATTAGTTGAATTTAACCACTCAGTGGTTAAATTCAGAGGAAGAGAGCCCCAGCAATACCACTGTCCCCCCAGGACAGCAGTGGGCTCACCCAAAGCTGTGCCCACCTGAGGAGCCAGATAAGAGGTTTCCCTCTGTACGGCTGGGTGATGAGAAAAATAACTTTAGTTTTGCTGAGTTGCTGCCTAGGCGTGTTACAGTGTGATACCCCTGCTCACTCCCAGAATCCGGACATTTAGAGAAGGACCTGAGCTTAGGATTCCCACCACAAGTTCCCACTTTACTTTCCCAGGACACCTTTTAAAATAAGCACTGAGAGTTGAGCCCGTAAAAAGTTGGTGACCTCTGCCCCAACCACCTTGTAAGTAATGGGCGCTTGCTCCCTGCTCTCTACCTCCTGCTGGCTCATGACCTGGCACACAGGACTGCCCTTCCCCCAGCTCACTGCACCCTCACCCCCTGCTTCTGTGATCTGTACATAATAAATCTTGTGACTCTGTTTCCTCTGGGTGGGTGTCTTGAAACTGCACCTTCAATCAAAATGATGCTGTGGGTTTCACTTCCCCTAAGTGGGAGCTTGGATGCTGAGGGAGCTCCCTGCTGGCCCCGCGTAGATGCCCCCTCATTCAACAGGTCATATTCTGCCCGTTAATCCAATACACCAGCTCCAACTTCTCCACACACTTGGTAATGGGGATGGGGTTGTGGGCGGTTTGTACCCCGCTCAGTGCCTTGGAGCTGTGAAGGGCTTATTAACCTCCTCTCCGAGACTGCTCAGTCTCTCTGGGAACGAACCGCTGCTTGCTGGTGGGCTGTGGTGGGGGTTTCTGCTGCTGCATATTGCTGTTGCCAGGTGTTTCCTTGGATCCCCACCCTACGTTGTCAGTGCTGCCAAAGGTCAGACTGCCCCACAGAGACTGACCTGCAGGCCTCAGTCTGAGGGGGGTGTGTTTCCCGTTTGTCTCTGAATGAGCCCCGCTGGGTGTCAGTCTGGAGGTGATCAGCTATAATCATATTAGAAAGTCCTAGTGTTGAACCAAGGTGAGCTAAGTGGGAAGGTAGGGCCCTGCCTCTTTCTCCCAGGCAGGAACCAGGGGCCTGGGCTATCAGGTCCTGGGAGCCAAGGAGAGTTCCCCTACATTAGTGCTGGAAGGGGAGGCCGGCTGCTGCGCCCACTGTGTCAGTGGTCGGTATTGGGGTGTTGAGCTTGGACAGCCAGCCCTAACCCGTGACAGAGGCAGGTCTACCACAAACAACATGGCACACTGGCCAAACAAGTGCTGCTGAGACAAGTGCTTCTTATGTTGCTGCATTCCTTGCTGCTGTCACAGTTTGTCCCTTGACCCCATGTGATATTGGGAGTCCCACCCCTGATATGGTGCTGCAAAGTGAATTCTTGCTAAAAGCAGGGCCCCTGAGCACATCCCACCAGCTCCTCCCAAGTCCCCAGAGAAGGTTGAAAAACTACCAGATGCTCGTAAGACCCCTGCTCAAATGGCTTGGGCTTTACGGAGCATGGCGGTGTGTCAACCTGCCTAATCACCATTGGTACCTTACGGGGCTCGGGAGCTTTCCCGAATACATCAGCTAACATTGCACAGGTAGAGGTGGACTCCAGCCCCCCACAGGTTGATTGGGAAACCCTAGAATGGGAGGTGGCAGCATACAAGTCAGGGAAGAGGCAACCTCCTGCCGAGTTCCGCGTCACTCTCCATGGTACCAAGAGGTCCAGTGATGACCAGCATGAACAAGAAACAGAAACACGTAGCTACATCATGACAGAAATGCAAGGTTTTCTAGAAAAATTTGTCTAAATGGAAGAGGAGAAGGGCACTGGTTGGCTTTTACAGGGCTTTGGAACCAGCTCCAAGCTGTTGCTCACAGCACCTGAGATGTGCCATCTGGCCAGATGGCCAAAGATCCCAAAATTCAACATTTGTTTAAAAAACTAAAGATATTGAGAGCCCATTTCATTAGAGACAGCCTAGGGGAGCCTGTGGACTTGTCACCACGGCGAGGGTGCTCCCAAATGAGTTGAGTCACCAGGACAGAAGATGGAGACAAAATAAAAACGGAAATGGACTCTGAAGAAGAGACACCACCCCCCCCCCCCGCCACCAAGGCTCTGGAGCCCACAGGGATAAGGAGGAAGAAGCTCTGCCTCTCCTGACTTGGAGTTTTATGGCTTAGCACCAAGCCCATCTGTCAGTCACAGTTATTACTGCTAAGGCTCACTGCGAGTGAAAAACCCCGGATGAAATGCATATCCTATTACATAAAATTGGGATGGTTCAATGGGTGTATCATTTTGTTGAGTTCCATGCTCTCACAGAGCCCCTGACCATTTCCAACCCAGAGGAGGCAGAGTTGGGGCGAGCATCTAAGGAGTTCTTCTTAAAGGGCTGCCCCCTAATCATAAGACCATGATGTTACAATTCATAGAAATGGCAGGTACAGTACAACAGCAGCAACTGCATCAGTGCTGTAGCTGGACACAAAAAAGAGAATTTTCCTGAAGCACAAATCTTGTTTGCTAGTAAAAGTGAATGCGTCCCACTGCCCCCTCGGCCAGGAACCCAACATAGGGGCCCTAGGAAACATGGGGGCTTCCACGCCCCCTGTTGCTCCCACAGAGGGGTGGCACCTCAACCCAGCTCCCTCCCTCGTGAGATGACCACGGGTCTGCCTGTATTGGCAGCTCTGGAGATCAGGGGTCCCTAATGACCTAAGTTTGGGACAACCCGACCACAAGTTAGAAACATTTGCTCAGGCGCTGTGGGCTCCTCAAGAGACTGCTGGCCCTGCCCGAAGGATGGATGCTGTCACCCATCAGAATGTCCCAGCCATGGCAGCAGCATCTGGCATCCCGTACCCTGATGTCTGAGCATGGCAGCCATCAAGTCCCCTGCCATAGGAACCTGGCCATTCCCTGGAGCTTGTCCCTTCCCTGGGGGACAATCGCCCATATACTTCTTTATCCATTGGGACACACACAATAAACAACATTTTACTGCTCTCATTGACCCTGGAGACCAATTACAGTGCTTCCCGGGAACCCTCCAAACATAAGTGAGGGGCACCTTTTAAATTAAAAGAGGTAACAGGTAGGGTGGGAGAAGGCATTCAACTTCCATTGGATGTCGCTCTTGGAACAACTTGTATTAAAAATTTTTTAGTGGTGGTGACCCCTCTGGCCCTGCCCTTTCCTGTTATACATATGGATGCCTTGAGGCACCACCACACCATCTGGAACAAACCCACATTCCAGGCCTTCCTGGTGGGAGCTGCACATTGGGAGAGAGTTAACCTGCCACTCCTGGTTAGGACAGTAAATACCCCCCAATATTGTACACAACAGGGGACTGAGGAATTGCAGCCCATAGTTCAAGATTTATTAAACACCATTTCTCCTTTCAGTTCTCCCATTTGGCAGGTATCAAAGCCCGCTACTGTAGAGTGGCACCTATGGTCGACTACCAAAATTTAAATGCTCAGGTGCCCTCTATTAAGGCTCCCATTCCCAACATTCTGCAATGAATTGAAGACATCCAAAGGGCTCCAGGGGACTACTTTGCTGAGATCGATTTAGCTAATATGTTCTATTCAGTATCCATCACCAGCCAGATCATTTGCATATTCAGAGGCACCCAATATACCTTTACCCGGCTGCCCCTGGGCTATCTTAACAGCCAGGCTATTTGCCCACAATCTTTGCTGGGAAGACCTGGATGCCCTTACAGTGTCCCCTTGCTCTGTCTGACATTATATTGATGGCATTCTAACTTGGGGCCCCTCGGAGGATGTGGTGTGTGAGGTCCTAACATGGCTGGTGACCCACCTACAACATCAAGGTTGGGCTATTGCCCCACATAAAATTCAAGGGCAGCCACAACTGTTAAATTTCTGGGCATTAAATGTCCTCTAAAGCTTGGGAAATTCCACTTCCAATTAAACATCAATTGTTAACTATTCAGCCTCCCATTAAGCTATGACAAGCCCAAAACTGTCTTACATATCTTCACATTTTGGAGGCAAAACATACCACATTTATCCATCATTCTCAGACCCATTTATGCAGTTACTCACAAGTCCTCCACGTTTCACCGGGGAGAAGCTCAACAGCAAGGCTTACAGCTGGTGCAAAGGTCAATTCATCAAGCTTCTCTCCTGCATCTTCCTGGCTCCTCCTTCTGGATTGAGGCACTGGCCACCATGGACTACACACCCTGGACCCATGGACTAAACGTGGCTCCTCCTGGTTGCCTATGGGCTTCTGGACCAGACGGCTGCCCTCCACAGCTGCCTGCTATATCCCTTTAAAATGTCAAGTTCTGGCCACCTACTGGGCTGTGTTAGAAATAGAGGCCTTCACAGGAAAGGAGCCTGCTCTCCTGCGTGCCCACGTTGCTGTTACATCATGGATAAGTGATGCCTCCCAACAGTGGCTCGGCATGGCTACAAATGCCTCCTTACTAAAATGGAAATGGTACCTTCAGGAATGGGCTAAACCTGACATGGCAGGTCTTTCTATTTTTCTTTTTAAATTTTTTTGTTTGTTTGTTTTTGTTTTTTGTGAGGAAGATCAGCCTGAGCTAACATCCATGCCAGTCTTCCTCTTTTTTTGCTGAATAAGACTGGCCCTGAGCTAACATCCGTGCCCATCTTCCTCCACTTTATGTGGGATGCTGCCACAGCATGGCCGGACAGGCGGTGCGTCAGTGTGCGCCTGGGATCCGAACCCGGGCCGCCAGCAGCAGAGCACACGCACTTAACCACTACGCAACGGGGCCGGCCCCAGGTCTTTCTAAATTACAGGAGGATGTGAGTTCCCTGGTCCTCAGCCCCCTGCCCACAGACCTTGAGGAACTGGTGCCAGCACCCCCATTGCCTAAGCCTCCGGTGATCTGGGGAAGCCCCTGGGAAGAGCTGAGGGAGTGACAAAAGGAGCCTATGTACTTCACAGACAGCAATGCCACCACTGTCCATTCTGGAGCCTGATGCAGAGTGTACTGTACCATCCTGCCAGTGGTCCGCTCTTATCAAACATGGCGAATCAGGGTGAGCTCAGCTTCCTGAGGTGGTGGCAGTACAAATGGCTGTGCAGAGCGCCATTGCCCATGACAAGTCTCTTGTCCACATTTTTACTGACTCCTGAGTGTTTGCTAACAGGCTAGTGGTTCGGTCAGGCCAATGGCAGTGGGACAATTTTCACATTCAAGGCTCTCCCATTTGGAGTGCCCCTATTTGGAGGGACGTTCCCCAGGCATCAGTCACAATTAAGGTGACTCACATTTCGGAACATACAAATGCTACCACAGCACAGGCTGTATTTACTGAAAGGCAGGTGCCCTTGCCCGAATCCAAGTCACCACCTGTTCGGGGCTCTCAACCACCAACTCCTTACGAACAAATGTGAACTCCACCCTCTACCACAAAACTGCAGCTTCCCCCATCAATCTATCCTCAGCTCCCCTATTCCGGCCTTTCTTAGTCACCACTTCCATCTTCCTTATTCCCTGGCTGGATGGTCCTATATCTCTTTGGGTCATGGGGGACCTGCTGCCACTCTGGCCTGGGCCCACAGCAGGGGCATTTCCTTTACGGCAGCCCTTGCAAAATGCATTGTTTTGAATCACAAACTATGAACCCAAACGAAACACTGGAAACTGCCTCGTCATGCTTTCATTCTGGGAGACGCCTGCCATTGTCAGGATGATTTCGTAAGGCCACTTCCTCCATCTGCAGGCACTACCCTCTTCACTATTACACGTGTGGATACTTTTAGTGGCCAACTGCTTGCTCCACCCACCAGGAACACCTCTGCGGAGCAGGTAATCTCTTTTTTTCTACGTATATCTTGCCCCCATTTGGCCCTCCTGACATCACTGACTCAGATCAAGGACCTCATTTTACTGCCCACATAACCCAACAGTGGGCTCTCCAACAGGGCGTCCAACGGAACCTTCATCTCCCATACCAGCTACAGGCTCTGGCATTACTGACCGCCACAATGGCCTTGTCAAATCCTGGCTCCTTAAGTTTCCAGGAGGTAAATGGATGCCTAGATGGACTTCCTTGCTGCCAGGGGCACTTGCAACTTTAAACTCTAAGCCATATGGCCATCATTCTCCTCACACCAACTGGGCTCCCCCAGCCATGCTGCAGATGACTGTTACCATGGGGGAATCTTATGCCTTCATCTTACTATGTACATTGTATGTATTATGGGAAATATTATGTAGATTTTCACGACAATTTTAAGTCCCCTTACATATCCAAAATGTTGATCTCATTGTCTTCCAATATTCATTGGTAGCCCAACTGGGGGCAAGTGGTTAGCTATGAGCCCCTGGTCACATATAGTCCTGTCCCATTAGAAGAACACAGAGCCACTAGGCTGCTGCTGGACCACTCTTCCCTACATGATATGCAAACACCAGCTGAAATTCCAGTGTAGAGTGGCTTTAGTGGATGACTCATTTCTCCTAACCATACCACCCCCAGGAAGTGGAAATAATTGTACCCGGACCCACTGAAGGAACCGTGTGGATCTCTAAAAGGGAAAAGAGGCCCTCAGGTTGGTTGACACCAGCAACACTAGAAGATGACAGCATGGCAAGATGGTCACAACACTTGGCCCTACCCTACTTTGGAGGAGGCCACCAAGGAGCTCTTGGTCCATAGCAGCCCCATAATACATCTTCACATGGGACAGTCAGTGGGCAGAGGGAAAACTATAAAATGTAGATGCTCACTGCTGCTGGCCTTACTCTGTGTCTTTTGTGCCATCTAGGTCATGGGGCTTCTCCTCAACTCCAAAAGGCAATGCTGGAAAGTTGCTGGAACTGCACAGCACCCACCTATAAATGCAACCCAGGATGGGGGATGGTGCATGTTGGAAGTCAGCCCTAGAGGGGCTGCATCCAAAATGCCACCAGGGGTGGATACTAGCTGGGTGATTCAAACACTCTAAAATGGGACCAATGGCACAAATGCTTCAGTGTCACCAATCACCAACATCCTGATATTTGGAAACTGGCCATTATACTGTCCTAATTTCAACCCTAATTGTCTGACAAATTTATGCAGTTCAACCAGTATATACCATCTCTGGTAATACAAGCTGAAACATTAAATTGTTAGGAGCTCATAACAAAAATTTCTTTAAACCAAGTCTACCCATGTGCCTCCACCTTTACTATTTATGGATGGAGACCTCCTATGCCTCAGAGGAGAACATTCCCCAATCATTTGTGAGGTGCACCCCAAGGACCCCTACAATTTACTGTGAATTTTTGATACCAGTAGATGCTTCCGATGGTGCAAACCTTAATCAGGGCCTAATCTATATGACCCTGTTAGGTCCCTTGGCCCCTCAAGTCCCGTCCTGGGTGGCTACTTAGAGAGCTTTCCGCCTCTGGGATGGCTCCCTTTACCTGCAACAATTCTGGAGATGACAGTGCCCCCAGACCGTGAAGTCAAGTGACACAACTTCATCACAAATGCTGCCTCCACAGCCTTCCACTATAGCAGAGATGATGCCAAGGAAGACATGGTGGCCGATGATGGCAAGCACATCCTGGGATTTGGTTGCTGAACTGAATGCTTGTTTATCTAAATTCCTTGCTAAGACCCCCTTGAGTGCCATTTTCAGAATTAACTATATGTTTACCTCAAGGCCCTCCTGCTCACTACAATGCTTGCTGCCCAAGGGTGAGGTGGTACTCTACCTGCCAGGCTGTCTTCCTCTACACCATCAAGCTTTGGAAGGCCAAGGTGCGCGTCGAGTCTCACAGCCTTACAGGGGCCCCTTCAAACACTTCACTCAGTTGCTTGCCTTCACAACAACCTATACATAGGTCCACTTTATGAGTCCAACTGAGAGTTAGTGAAATTAATTTCTGAACCCCTCCCTGGCTTTGGATGCTACCACCACCACAGCATCTCCCCATGCCCTCCAGGACCACAGCCACAGGGACATCTCACACCACCTGAAAGAACCCTGCCCCATGGTCACCACTCAAGGCTCCACAGTCCTCCCATTCAAGCCCTCCAAGACTCTAAATATTTTTGTGTGTGTGTGTGTGTGAGGAAGATCAGCCCTGAGCTAACATCCATGCTAATCCTCTTCTTTTTTGTTGCTGAGGAAGACCGGCTCTGAGCTAACATCCATTGCCAATCATCCTCCTTTTTTTCCCCAAGCCCCAGTAGATAGTTGTATGTCATAGCTGCACATCCTTCTAGTTGCTCTATGTGGGACACGGCCTCAGCATGGCCGGAGAAGTGGTGCGTCAGTGTGCGCCTGGGAACTGAACCCGGGCTGCCAGCAGCGGAGCGCGTACACTTAACCGCTAAGCCACGGGGCTGGCGGGAGATTCTTAATATTTTTATACAATGGGCAGAAAATGGAGCTCATATTTGAGATCGCCATAACTGCAGGGTATATTACCAGGCTCAGCAAAGGATTTTTCCTGTGTTAGTGGCCCACTCTGCTGATTTATTGACCCTGATCTATTTGCTCAGAAGGCACCCCACGATCCCTGTGGGTTTCTCGGCTGCTCTCTGTGGTTCTCAACTGCAGCGAGGCAGGTCACTGTGCAATACAGTATGTGGCACCTGGCAGGAGCCCCAACAGGCCCTTCACAGCCCCCCGTATCTGCCCAGGACCAAGACAACATGGATGAATATGACCTACACCTCACCATAAGGAGCACCATCCCCATGGTCTTGGGAATCGAGGCCCAGCCATCTGGGGGAACCGCCATCTACTTCATCTTCCCCAGTCAAGCAGTTGGTGTCCACTGTGGGTCCAGTGCCCTGGGGCCGTCACACATACGTGGATCTCCACGTGTGCACTTCTCCCTCCCTCCACCTCCACACATTTGCCTCTTTGCTAGCGCCTGGGGAGTCCTGTCTGTTCATGCCAGTTGACTTTTGTCTCCCTGGAACTGCCCTGACAAATCACTGAGCAGGACCAGCAATCCATTTTTTCTGTCCCCTCACATCAAAAGCCTGTGGTGTTCACCATCGTTATGTTGGGAGCAGGTCTGCTACTATCCCTCACCTGCACGGGGCTGGGTGCAGCCCCACTGGGCTCACAGCACATTATTAAGGCAAACACCACCCTGTCAGCCACCTGGCTGAACCCATTGGGCTATTACACCAAAGCCAGGCCTTAATGCAACAAGATTCTTCAGTGTGGATGGTTTTGCGTAACCGTTTAGCTGTAGATTACTTGTTGACCAAGGAAGGAGGGGTATGTGCTGTAAAGGGCACCTCCTGCTCCATGTATAGTAATAATTCTGGACAAATTTGTGAAAGATGGCCCAATGGGTACAAAGATTCCATAATCTCACCCAATTTTTTCATTAAATATATATGTTAACTTTATGTGTGAATATACTGAACCATTGAATTGTACACTAACAGGGTGCATTGTATAATACAATATGTTGAGAGGCCAGAGCTGGTGTTTTAAATTCAGTGTAGGCAGGCTGGCCCCGTGGCTTAGCGGTTAAGTGCGTGCGCTCCGCTGCTGGCGGCCTGGGTTCGGATCCCAGGCACGCACCGATGCACCGCTTCTCTGGCCATGCTGAGGCCGCGTCCCACATACAGCAACTGAGAAGGATGTGCAGCTATGACATACAACGATCTACTGGGGCTTTGGGGGGAAAAAATAAATAAATAAAATTAAAATAAATAAATAAATTCAGTGTAGGCAGATTGTGATCTGCTGATTGGGAAGGTACAAGCCACCGACATGGGGTCAGTAGGTAGCTCCCTCAGCATCTGAGCTCCCACTTTGGGGAAGTGAAAACCACGGGATCTTTTGATCGAAGGCCCCACACAAGACACCCACACAAAGGAATGAATGTCACAAGATTTGTTACTTACAGATTGTTGAAATGGGGTGGGGTCACAATGAGCTGGAGCAAGGGCAGTCCTCTGTCCCGGGTCATGAGCCAGCAAGAGATAGAGAGCAGGGTAGCAAGTACCCATTACTTATCAGGTGGTTGGGGCAGAGGTCACTAACTTTTCAGGGGCTCAACTCTCAGTGGTTATTTTAAAAGGTGCCCCAGGGAAAGCAAACTGGAGACTTATGGATGGAAGTCTAAGCTCAAGTCTTTATATAGATGTCCAGACTTTGAGTGTGAGCGTGGTGTCATCCTGTAAAACTCCTAGACAGTAACTCAAAATAGTTGTTTTTCTCTTCAAAATTGACTTCGTGATGCCTAAGCATTAGTCTTGAGGGAAAATCACGGGCCCTGTCTGGACCATGGAGATATTAAAAGCCACTGGCAGAATTTTGATCCATTCAACTGTAGAAGGAAGGACGCTTGGGTTACTTCCACCTTTTGGCTATTGTGGATAATGCTAATGTGAACACGAGTGGACATGTATGTGTCTGAGTCTCTGCTTTCAATTCTTTTTGGTACTTCCCCAGAAATAGAATTGCTAGATCAGATGGTAACTCAGTTTGTAATCTACTGAGGAACTGCCATATTGTTTTTCATGCCATGAACATGATATTATAGTCTCACCAAAAGCGCACAAGTGTTCCAAAGGGTATCTTCACTTTCTTAATGGTGTCCTTTGAAGCACAAAAGTCATTAAATTCCCCTTTTTCCCCGTTTTTGCTCTTAGTATTATATCTAACAATTCTTTGCCAAATTCAAGGTCAGGAAGTTTTTCCTCTGTTTTATCTAAGAGTGTTATGGTTTTACTCTTACATGTAGGTCTTTGATTCTTCTTGGTAAATTAGTGTGTGTGGTGTGATCTAAGTGTGCAACCTCTTTCTTTTCATATGGCTATCCACTTGGCCCAGCAGCAATTTATGAAAAGAATATTCTTTTCCCGTTCTTGGCACCTTTTAAAAAAATCAGTTGACCATCGATGTGTGCATTTATTTCTCAAATCTCAATCTATTCCACAGATCTGTATCTCTAACCTTGTGTCAGTACCACAGCATCTTGGTGACCGTTGCTTCGTACAAAGTTTTGAAATCAGGCAATGTATGTCCAACCAATTTGTTTTTCTTTAGCAAGAATTGTTTGGCTATTCTGGTTCCCTGCAATACCATATAAACGTAAGAATCAACTTCCCAATTTCGATAAAGAAATTAACTGGGATTGGGGGATCAGTATGGCCTTGACTCTCGGATCATTTTGGGGAGATGTGACATTTCAACAGTAAGTATTCTGATCCATCAAATTGGGATATTTTCCAATTTATTTATACCTTTATTAATTTCTTTTGATAATATGTGTAGATTTCATAGTATTTGTGTTTTTCTTTATTAAATCTATTCCTAAGTATCTTACTCCTTTTGATGCTATTGTCAATGTATTTATTTTCTTAATTTCATTATCAGATTGTTTATTGCAAGTATATAGAAATACAATCCATTTTTTTGTGTGTGTGTGAGGAAGATGTCTCTGAGCTAACATCCATGCCA
Organism: Diceros bicornis minor; assembly: GCF_020826845.1. NCBI lineage: Eukaryota > Metazoa > Chordata > Mammalia > Perissodactyla > Rhinocerotidae > Diceros > Diceros bicornis. The sequence continues at coordinate 7,016,576 of NC_080769.1, forward strand.
ATCCTCCTCTTTTTGCTGAGGAAGGCTGGCCCTGAGCTAACATCCGAGCCCGTCTTCCTCCACTGTATGTGGGACGCCGCTACAGCACGGCCTGCCAAGTGATGCATCGGTGTGCACCCGGGATCCAAACCAAGGCCGCCAGCAGCGGAGCGTGCGCACTTAACCGCTCCACCACGGGCAGACCTCACAATCCGTCTTTATATTTTGATCCTGTATCCTATGAGATCACACAATTCAGTTATCAGTTCTAATAGTGTTTTGATGGACCTCTTAAAGTTTCTATATGCAAGTATATGGGCTGAAAAATTTCCCCTTCTCTTCCAGGTTTTTTGGCTGGTCTGATAATTAAAGTGATGAAAGACAGATTAACAGAAGAAAAATTTAATTACCTATGTATGGGAGCCTCATAACAAGATGAGACTCAAAGAAGTAACCAGAATAGGAAGATTTTGTGCCTTTTATTTTTATTTTTTTTTAATTTTGTTTATTTATTTTTCCCCCAAAGCCCCAGTAGATAGTTGTATGTCATAGTTGCTCGTCCTGCTAGTTGCTGTATGTGGGACATGGCCTCTGCGTGGACAGAGAAGCGGTGCGTCGGTGCGCGCCCGGGATCCGAACCCGGGTCGCCAGGAGCGGAGTGCACGCACCTAACCGCTAAGCCACGGGGCCAGCCACGTGCCTTTTACACAAAAAATAAATTTGGGAAGATGGAGAATGCAGAGGGGTTTGGGCTAGGGTTAGTAAATGGTGAAGAAATAACAAGGTTTGTTTCTATAGCCTTCTCAGCCTTAAATTCCCTGTCTCTGGTGATAAGGTTGCCTTCTGCCCTCCCGGTTCAAGGAGGGTACCGTCCACGTGGGAAATTCATCTCCTGCTTTCAGGGGGACAAAGGAGGGCCACAGTGTCTTTCTTGCCATGCCTTTTTCTCAAGCACCATTAATCTAAAATAATATGTCAATGTGCCCTATTTTGAGGTGACATATTCTAAACCCTTACACAAGATACCTCATCTGGAAGTAGAGGGAGTTTTATATCTTCCTAAATGATCTTTGTGCATTTTATTTCTTTTTCTTGCATAATGGCTCTAGCTAAAATCTCCAGTATATTACAGAATAAAAGTGGCAAGAGCAGACATCCTTCTTTGGTTCATGTCTTCAGGGGAAAGCATCCAGTTTTTTACAATCTATTGTATAATCTTAGCTGTGGGTTTTCCGCAGATACTGATTATGAGGTAAGGAAGTTCCCTTCTATTCCTGGTAATTGGAGTGTTTTAATCATGAAAAGTTACTGATTTTGTCAATTATTTTCCTTGATCTATTGAAATGATCTGCCACTTTTGATTTTTAGTCTACTGATATCCTTTATTACATTAATAGATTTTGAGATGTTAATCCAACTTTTCATCCTTGTTATAAACCCACTTGGTCATGGTGTATAATTCTTTTTATATGTTGCTAGATTGGGCTTGCAGGTGTTTCTTGAGTTTTTTTGCACCCATATTCACAAAAGAAATAGGCGTGTGGCTTTTTTGGCGATATACTTGGTTTTCTCAGAGAAATACTGGCTTTATAAAATGAGTATGAAGTGTTGTCTCCATTCTATTATTTAGAAGAATATGTAAAAGAATCCATAATAAACCTTCTTTGAGGGTTTTGGAGAATTCTGAGTTGCAGTCATCTGGGTCTAATCTTACTTAGAGGGTTTTTCGTTTACTGATTTAACTACTTATTACAGTTCTATTCAGCTTTTCTATTGTTTCTTGAGTTATTTTCAGTACTTTGTGTCTTTCAAGGAATTTATCCATTTCGTTTGAGTTACATAGTTTCTTGCCATACTATGTATATGAAATTCTTTTAAAACTTTTTTAATTTCTGTAATGTCAATAGTAATATCTCTCTTTTCTCTTGACTGTATTAATTTGAATCTTCCTTCTTTTTCTCTAGATCAATCTCGGTGAAGATTTGTCAATTTTCTTAAACTTTCCATGGAACCCACTTTTGGTTTCATTGATTTTCTCTGTGGTTTTTCTATTCCTCATTTCATTAATTTCTGCTCTGATTTTCTTATCTCCTTTTCTCCTTGTGATAAGTTTGTTACCTCATCTTTTGAACTCTGTTTAGGTGAACGGTTAGGTTACTGATTTGAGATCTCTTTTCTTTGCTAGTATAGGCACTGATGGCTATAGTATACTATACTAATATAGAAAACTAAAAATCATTTTCTATTTTGTGTTCGAGATACAGCCCATAAACTTTGAGCCTTTCAGCATGATATTATGTCCTTTGATATCTCTAGTTATATTTTTTGTTTTGAAGTCTATTTGGCCAGGTATTTGTATTATCTCTCCAGCTATCTTGTGGGGGCTGTTTACAGATGTATCTTTCCCAAACTTTTATATTCAATCAATTTTTTTTTTATGAGGAAGATTAGCCCTGAGCTAACATCCAGGGCCACTCTTCCTCCTTTTGCTGAGGAAGACTGGCCCTGGGCTAACATCCGTGCCCATCTTCCTCTACTTTATATGGGACACCGCCACAGCATGATTTGACAAGCTGTGCATCGGTTTGCACCCGGGATCTGAACCTGCGAACCCCAGGCCACCGACGTGGAGCATGCACACTTAACCGCTACGCCACCGGGTCGGCCCCTATATTCAATCTATTTATATCTTTGAATCTAAAGTGTGTTTCCCACATGTAGCATATATTTTGATCATCATTTTATTTATTTTTTTAATCTGAGGTGACAGTCTCTTTCTCCTGTTTGGATAATGTAACCCATTCACATTTAGTACTATTGACACAATTACAGTTACATCTGCCATTTTACTTTTTGATTTCTACATTCTTAAGTTGTTGTTAGCTTCTCTACTCCTCCTTTATAGCTTTCTATTGCATTAAGTGAATATTTCCTAATGTAGTATTTTAAATCTTAAATGTTTTTCACTATATTTTTGAAGTTTTTTGGGAGGGTTGCACTACTGCTTAACATATATGTCTTAATTTATAGGAATGAGCTTCAGATTTATACAACCTTGATTCCAGTTGTACTTGGCAACGTTACTCATATATTGCTCTATTCCCTTTTGCCATTTTTGTCATATGGTTATGCAGATTATATCTATTAATGATATAACCCAATAATTTATTGTTGTACTTATTTCTTTACCATCTGTAGTCATTTTATTAGCTAAATGCAGCTTTGTTCCCACCATGTCTTTTATGCATAGGTAAAAATATTAAACATATGTTACATTTCTACATATTATAGTCCCAACAGCACTTTACATACATAATATTTTATACAATTCCTTTGATATAAATTAAGAGAAGAAAGGAGAAAATAGGTACTGATTCTGTCCTTCATACTTAAATAATTACTTACACTGATGTTTTAGTGTCTCTGTATTGATATGAATTTACCACCTGGAGTCACTTGCTTTCACCCTGAAGAACTCCTTCAATCATCCTTGCATGGCCGTGGCTATCAACATATTCTCTCAATTTTGTTTATCTTGGAAAATCTTTATTTCACTTTCATTTTTTACAAGGTAGTTTTGGTGAATATAGGATTGTTGGTTGAGTTTTTTTCTTTATGCACTTTGAAAATGTTATTCTTCTGCCTTCTGACCTCTGTTTTTTATACTGAGATGTCAGCTGTGAATTTTACTGGGATTGCCTGATAGCATTTTTTCAACTGCTGTGTTTTCCCTGTATCTGGTTCCTACTTTCCTGTGTCTCTGTATTTCCTTTAATTTTGTTGCAAATCAGACATTGAAAGAAATGTAATATAGTAACTCCAGGTACTGTTCTCTCTCCTTTTTTTTTTTTTTTTTTTTTTTTACTGTAATGGCTTATTTATTTGTTTAGTGACCAGCTGGATTTAAGTCTGTGTCCTCCACAACTAGTGAAACTTCTGACATAGCTCCTACAATCAGACACACCTTTGGGAAAGCCTACTTTTCTAGGACAGTGATAATGGGAGAGCTCTCTTTCTCTTTCATGAACCACAACCAGTGGTTAAATTCCAATAATTGCTGGCTGGTTGGTCCATAGTTTTCACCAATGACCTTGGGCATAACCTGTTCTACCAAACAAGTCAATAAAATTCTGGTTTCTCTATTGAAATACTTTCTGAAGTCACTGGGTGATATTTGTTCTGAGCCTTGTAAGCCTCCTCTCAACAGTCTAATTCACTGGTTTTTGTTTAGAAAAATAGTCAGCCTACATTCTCAACTGTATCTTCAATAATTGTATGAGTCTACTGCTAACTGCCTTTCACTACTTTCTTGAGAGTGTCCTTTGACTTGAACTTCTCATAATCTTGGGCCAACCAAGTTAATTTTTTGGAAGGTGATTAAGAGCTTTGTGTTCTATGGCTCACGTCACTGCCATGTTCAGACAAAATCTCTATTCCATAACCCAGGAGCTGTTTTGAGGACAATGGGAAGCCTCTCTCTGAATGACAATCCCATTTTAGGAGCTGAGGGCTCAGTGCAATAGAGACAGCAGGCAGAGGTCCTCTCAGTTGTGTCTCCTGGCCCCTCACAAGTGACTTATGTTACATTCACCTCATGAGATGGAACAAAGGTGATGAGGCCCAAGTACTGTCAGCACACCACTCCAAGGCATCACCTCAGTTCCATGTGTAGGGACTGAAACAATGGCGTCCCCACTTTTCAAGCACACTCTCCCAGCACTTACTTACCCTCAGCAACAGGTAGCTGGGCACAAGATTTGAAATGTTGATGTCCTGTCCCTCTCAGTAAGAGCCCTGTTAGTGGGAGCTGAGTTGACAGGGTGCCATGTGTTCTAGACTGCAGGAGTCTGGAGTGGGGTCTTCACCAGTGTGAACTGGGAGGAGCTAGGGAGGCAGTGCCCTTGGTTCCAATACCACAGATTCTCATGTTTCTTACAAAACTTCATAGATTTTCTTGAGTAAATGTTCATTATTTCATGTTTGCTTTTAGGACCATTTCCAGTGGCTTTAAATGTTTATGAAAATAATATTCACCAGTTTTATTGGGGAGTAGGTCAGCAGAGCTTCTCTCACTCTCACACCACCCTGATACATTTAGTATGAAGCCCATTCCACTTGATACTCACCAGTTTGAAGTAGGAAGGAAGAAGATCTAATATCACTTGTCATCTTATGTGGGAACAAACAGGAAATTTATTTTTTATTGTTTTCAAAAAGGTATTGAACATTTCATAAAAGTTGTTTACAGAATTACACACAAATGGCTTCCCATTTAAAATGAATCATGCGTTCAATCTATAAAATATTACAAATAAATTATGGTGTTAGCTAGGGTTCACCAGAAAAACAGGACCAACATGATGTGTGTAAGTGTGTGTGTGTATACATATATATCATTTATTCATTTCTTTTTTTGTTTTAAGAAAGTGACTTGGGGGCCGGCCTGGTGGCACAAGCGGTTAAGTGTGCGCTCTCTGCTGCGGCAGCCCGGGAATCGCTGGTTCGGATCCCGGGCGCGCACCGACGCACTGCTTGGCAAGCCATGCTATGGCGGCGTCCCGTACAAAGTGGAGGAAGATGGGCAGGAATGTTAGCCCAGGGCGAGTCTTCCTCAGCAAAAAAAAAAAAAAAAAAAAAAAAAGAGGAGGATTGGCAGACGTTAGCACAGGGCTGACCTCCTCACAAAAAAAAAAAAAAAAAAAGAAAGTGACTTGTGGGAATATAAAGACTTAGTTAAGTCAAAAATCTCTAGTCTAGATGAGCAAGCCAGGAAACCAAAGGAAGAATTGTAGTTCACGTACACATGCAGCTGATAGGCAGAGTTCATTCTTGTTCAGGGAAGGTCAGTCTGTGTCCTATTAAGAATTGAATTAGAGGGGCCGGCCCCGTGGCTTAGCGGTTAAATGCACGCGTTCCGCTACTGGCGGCCCGGGTTCGTATCCCGGGAGTGCACCGAGGCACCTCTTCTCCGGCCATGCTGAGGCCGCGTCCCACATGCAGCAACTAGAAGGATGTGCAACCACGACATACAACTATCTACTGGGGCTTTGGTGGGGGGTGGGGAGAGAAGGAGGATTGGCAATAGATGTTAGCTCAGAGCCGGTCTTCCTCAGCAAAAAGAGAGGAGGATTAGCATGGATGTTAGCTGAGGGCTGATCTTCCTCACAAAAAAAAAAAAATGAATTGAAGTAGAATTGATTGGATGAGAGACATCCACCTTGAAGTGAGTGCTGATTTACTCAAATGCCACCCATTGAAATGGTAATCTCTTGAAAAAGAACCCTGCACAGAAACATCCAGTAGAATGTTTGAACTAATATCTGGGCACTATGGTCGAGGCAAGTTGACACAAAGATATTGGCTTGTAGTTTTCTTTTCCTCTAGTGTCTTTGTCTCACTTTGATATCAGGGAGTTGCTGGCCTCATAAAATGAGTTTGGAAGAGTTTCTTCTCCTTCGTTTTTGTCAGAGTTTAGCAAGGATTGATACTAATTCTTTGACTACGTTGTTATTTGGTAATGTGATATGATCAGGCTTCCTAATGTTTAATTCTTTCCTGGTAGGTTGCATGTATCTAGGAATCGGTCCATTTCTTCTAAGTGATCCAATTTTTGCATATAAATGTTCATAATAGTCCTTTTTTTTTTTTTTTTGAGAAAGATTAGCCCTGAGCTAACATCTGTAGCCAATCCTCTTTATTGCTGAGGAAGATTGGCCCTGGGCTAGCATCCAGGCCCATCTTCCTCTACTTTATATGGGATGTCCCCACCGCATGGCTTGATAAGCAGTGCATAGGTCCACGCCTGGGATCCAAACCGGTGAACACTGGGCCGCTGAAGCGTAGCTCGTAAACTTAACTGCTCCGCAACCAGGCCGGCCCCATAATAGTCGTTTTATATCCTTTTTATTTTTAGGCATCCATTGTAGTATATCCTCATTCATTTCTGATTTTATGTACTTGAGTGTTCTCTCCTCATTGTTAGTCTACCTAAGAGTTTGCTGATTTTGTTTATTTTTAAAAGAATAGAAAATATTATTTTTCCGTTCTCTATTTTTACTTTAATATTTATTATTTCCTGATTTTAACTAACCCTGAGTTTATTTTGTTTTTCCTTTTCTAGTTCCTTGAAGTGTAAATTTAGGTGGTTAATTTGATATCTTTTTTCTTAATATAGGTGTTTTTCACTACAAACTTCCCTTTTACTACTCCTTATGCTGCATCTCACAAGTTTTCTCAAGTTGTCATTTCATATTTGTTTGTCTCAAGACATTTTTTAAAAATTTTTTGTTTATTGCAGTAACCTTGGCTTATAACATTGTATAAATTTCAGGTGTACATCATTATACTTCTATTTCTGCATAGATTACATCATGTTCACCACGCAAATACTAATTACAACACATCACCACACACATGTGCCGAATTATCCCTTTCACCCTCCTCCCTCCCCTCCTCCCCTCTGGTAACCACCAATCCAATCTCTGTGTCTATGAGTTTGTTTGTTGTTGTTTTTAACGTCTACTTAATGAAGGAAATCATACGGTATTTGACCTTCTCCCTCTACTTATTTCACTTTGCATAATACCCTCAATGTCCATCCATGTTGTCACAAATGGTGGATTTCATCGTTTCTTATGGCTGAGTAGTATTCCATTGTGTATATATACCACATCTTCTTTATCCATTCGTCCCTTGATGGGCACTTAGATTGCTTCCAAGTCTTGGCTATTGTGAATAACGCTGCAATGAACACAGGGGTGCACGTATCTTTACACATTGGTGTTTTAAAGTTCTTTGGATAAATACCCAACAGTGGATTAGCTGGATCGTATGGTAGTTCTATCCTTGATTTTTTGAGGAATCTCCATACTGTTTTCCATAGTGGCTGCACCAGTTTACACTCCCACCAGCAGTGTATGAGAGTTCCCTTCTCTCCACATCCTCTCCAACACATGTTGTTTCCTGTCTTCTTAATTATAGCCATTCTGATGGGTGTGAGGTGATATCTCATTGTAGTTTTGATTTGCATTTCCCTGATAGTTAATTATTTTGAAGATCTTTTCACGTGTCTGTTGCTCATCTGTATATCTTCTTTGGAGAAATGTCTGTTCAGGTCTTTTGCCCATTTTTTAATTGGGTTGTTAGTTTTTTTGTTGTTGAGATGCATGAGTTCTTTATATATTTTGGAGATTAACCCCTTATCAGATATATGGTTTGCAAATATCTTCTCCAATTGTTAGGTTGTCTTTTCCTTTTGTTAATGGTTTCCTTTGCTGTGCAGAAGCTTTTTAGTTTGGTGTAGTCCTATTTGTTCATTTTTTCTATTGTTTCTCTTGCCCGGTCAGACATGGTGCTTGAAAATATGTTGCTAAGACTGATGTCGAAGAGCGTACTGCCTATGTTTTCTTCTAGAAGTTTCATAGTTTCAGGTCTTACATTCAAGTCTTTAATCCATTTGGAGTTAATTTTTGTGTGTGGTGTAAGGTAAGGGTCTACTTTCATTTTTTTGCATGTGGCTATCCAGTTTTCCCAACACCATTTGTTGAAGAGACTTTCTTTTCTCCATTGTATGTTCTTGGCTCCTTTGTCGAAGATTATCTGTCCATAGATGTGTGGGTTTATTTCTGGGCTTTCGATTCTATTCCATTGATCTGTGTGTCTGTTTTTGTGCCAGTACCATGCTGTTTTCATTACTATAGCTTTGTAGTATCTTTTGAAATCAGGGAGTGTGATACCTCCGGCTTTGTTCTTTTTTCTCAGGATTCCTTTAGCTATTCGGGGTCTTTTGTTGTTCCATCTAAATTTTAGGATTCTTTGTTCTATTTCTGTGCAAAATGTTGTTGGAACTTTGATAGGGATTGCATTGATTCTATAGATTGCTTTAGGAAGTATGGACATCTTAACTATGTTAATTCTTCCAATATATCTTTCCATTTCTTTGTGTCTTCAATTTCTTTCAGCAATGTTTTATAGTTTTCGGTGTACAGATTTTTCACCTCTTTGGTTAAGTTTATTCCTAGGTATTTTATTCTTTTTGTTGCAATTGTAAATGGGATTGTATTCTTAATTTCTCTTTCTGCTACTTCGTTGTTAGTGTGCATTTCTATAAATGCAACTGATTTTTGTATGTTGATTTTGTGTCCTGCAACTTTGCCATATTCGTTTGCTACTTCTAAAAGTTTTCTGGTGGGTTCTTTAGGGTTTTCTATATATAAAATCATGTCATCTGCAAATAGTGACAGTTTCCCTTCTTCCTTTCCAATTTGGATCCCTGTTATTTCTTTTTCTTGCCTGATTACTCTGGCTTGGATTTCCACTACTATGTTTAATAGGAATGGTGAGAGTGGGCATCCTTGTCTGGTTCCTGTTCTTAGAGGGCTAGGTTTCAGTTTTTCACCATTGAGGATGATATTAGCCGTGGGTTTGTCATATATGGCCTTTAGTATCTGGAGATACTTTCCTTCTATACCCATTTTATTCAGAGTTTTTATCATAAATGGATGCTGTATCTTGTCAAATGCTTTCTCTGCATCTATTGAGATGATCATGTGATTTTTATTCTTCATTTTATTAATGTGGTGTATGACGTTGATTGATTTGCGAATGTTGAACCATCCCTGCATACCAGGGATAAATCCCACTTGATCATGCTGTCTAATCTTTTTAACGTATTGTTGTATGCGATTTGCTAGTATTTTGTTGAGGATTTTTGCATCGACATTCATCAGTGATATCGGCCTGTAATTTTGTTTTTTTTTTGTGTTGTCCTTGTCTGGATTTGGTATCAGGGTAATGCCGCCTTCGTAGAATGAATGAGGGAGTCTCCTCAATTTTTTGGAAGAGTTTGAGAAGGCTAGGTATTAAGTCTTCTTTGAATGTTTGGTAGAATTCACCAGGGAAGCTGTCTGGTCCTGGACTTTTATTTGGGGGGAGGTTTTTGATTACTGTTTTGAGCTCCTTACTGGTGATTGGGCTATTCAAATTCTCTACTGCTTCTTAATCTGGTTTTGGAAGGTTGTATGATTCTAAGAATTTATCCATTTCTTCCAGATTGTCAAATTGGTTGGCATGTAGCTTTTCATAGTATTCTCTTATAATCTTCTGTATTTCTGAGGTGTCTGTTGTAATTTCTCCTCTTTCATTTCTGATTTTACTTATTTGTGCCTTCTCTCTTTTTTTCTTGGTGAGTCTAGCTAAATGTTTGTCAATTTTGTTTATCTTCCCAAAGAACCAGCTCTTAGTTTTATTAATCTTTTCTATTTTTTTTTTTAGTCTCTATTTCATTTATTTCTGCTCTGATTTTTATTATTTCCCTTCTTCTACTGATTTGGGGCTTTGTTTGTTCTTCTTTTTCCAATTCCTTTAGGTGCATTGTTAGATTGTTTATTTGAGATTTTTCTTGTTTGTTGAGATAGGCCCGTATCGCTATAAACTTCCCTCTTAGAACTGCTTTTGCTGTATCCCATAAATTCTGGCATGTCGTATTTTCATTTTCATTTGTCTCCAGGTATTTTTTGATTTCATCCTTGATTTCTTCATTGACCCAGTCGTTGTTCAGTAGCATTTTGTTTAATCTCCACGTATTTGTGGCGTTTCTGATTTTCTTCCTATAATTGATTTCCAGTTTCATACCATTGTGGTCAGAAAAGATGCTTGGTATTATTTCAGTCTTCTTAAATTTATGGAGACTTGTTTTGTAGCCTAATATGTGATCAATCCTGGAGAATGTTCCATGTGCATTTGAAAACAACACGTATTCTTCGGTTTTTGAATGGAATGCTCTGTATATATCTACTAGGTCCATCTGTTCAAGTGTGTCATTTAAGGCCAGTGTTTCCTTATTGATCTTCTGTTTGGATGATCTATCCGTTGGTGTAAGTGGAGTGTTAAAGTCCCCTACTATTATTGTGTTACTGTCTATTTCTCTTTTTATGTCTGTTAATAATTGCTTTATATATTTAGGTGCACCTACATTGGGTATGTAGATATTTACAAGTGTTATAGCCTCTTGTTGGATTGTTCCCTTGGTCATTATGTAATGCCCTTCTTTGTCTCTTTTTACAGTTTTTGTTTTAAAGTCTATTTTGTCTGATATGAGTATTGCTACCCCAGCTTTCTTTTCATTGCCATTTGCGTGGATTACCTTTTTCCATCCCTTCACTTTCAGTTTGTGAGTGTCTTTAGGTCTGAAGTGTGTCTCTTGTATGCAGCATATATATGGGTCTTGTTGTTTTAACCAATCAGCCACCCTATGCCTTTTTTTTTTTTTTAAAGATTTTATTTATTTATTTTTCCCCCAAAGCCCCAGTAGATAGTTATATGTCGTACTTGCACATCCTTCCAGTTGCTGTATGTGGGACGTGGCCTCAGCATGGCCGGAGAAGCGGTGTGTCGGTGCGCGCGCGGGGTTCCGAACCCGGGCCGCCAGCAGCGGAGCGCACGCACTCAACCGCTAAGCCACGGGGCCGGCGCCACCCTATGCCTTTTAATTGGAGCATTTAGTCCATTAGCGTTTAAAGTAGCTATTGATAAGTATGTACTTACTGCCATTTTTTTTCTCAGTGTTTTAGTAGTCCTTCTCTGTTCCTTTCTCCTTTTATACAGAATTGATGGTCTCTTTAGTTTGACCTCTGTCTGAAAGCTCTACTCTTTAACTCCCCTCCTCCCTCATTTTATGTTTTTGATATCATATCTAACCTCTTTTTTGTTCATTTGTATCCATTACGTTCTTATCATGGAAATAGATAATTTTTCCAATTTGTGGTCTTCTCTTTTCCCCTTAAATCTGTCCCTTTAACATTTCTTGTAGCACTGGTTTCTTGGTGAAAATCTCCTTTAATTTTTGCTTGTCTGGGAAATTTTTGATCTCACCTTCCATTTTGAATGATAACCTTGCTGGGTAGAGTATTCTTGGCTGTAAGTTTTTTCCTTTTAGCACTTTAAATATATCGTGCCACTCTCTTCTAGCCTGTAAGGTTTCTGCTGAGAAGTCAGCTGATAGCCTTATGGGGTTTCCTTTGTATGTAACTTGTCTTTCTCTTGCGCCTTTTAGGATTCTCTCTTTATCTTTAATTCTGGACATTTTGATTATGATGTGTCTTGGTGTGGGCCTCTTTGGGTTTATCTTGTTTGGGGCTCTCTGTGCTTCCTGTACCTGGATGTCTGTTTCTTTCCTTAGGTTAGGGAAGTTTTCATCTATTATTTCTTGAAATAGATTCTCTGCCCCTTTGTCTCGCTCTTCTCCTTCTGGGACACCTATAACACGGATGTTAGTGCGCTTGATGTTGTCCCAGAGGTCCCTTAGACTGTCCTCACTCTTTTTAATTCTTTTCTCTTTTACCTGTTCAGCTTGGGTAATTTCTTCTAGTCTTTCGTCCAGCTCACAGATCCGTTCTTCTTTATCCTCTACTCTGCTTTTGAGTCCCTCTAGTGAATTTTTCATTTCCAGTATTGTATTCTTCATTTCTGATTGGTTCTTTTTTATATCTTCCATTTCTTTGTTGACATTCTCACTGAGTTCATCTATTCTTCTCCCCCAATCAGTGAGCATCCTTAACACTCTTAGTTTGAACTCTCTGTCGGGTAGGTTGCTCATTTATGTTTCACTTAGTTCCTTTTCTAGGGTTTTGTCCTGTCCCCTTACTTGGAATGTATTCCTTTGCCTCCTCATTTTGCCTCTTTCCCTGTGCTTGTGTCTATGTATTAGGCAGGTCAGCTACGTCTCCTGCTCTTGGATAGGTGACCTTATATAAGTGATGCCGTAGGAGGCCTGCAGTGTGCTTCCCTCAGTTCTCAATGTTCCAGGGGGGACCCCTATGTGGGCTATGTGTGTCCTTCTGTTGTGGCCTGTTTGCTCTCCCTGTAGGTGCCAGGGAGGCCGAGTTATGCTCTTGGTCAGCTGTTGTACTGCTCAGCTGTTCGTAGTTGTTGTGGGCCCTTCAGTCTCTTTATCAGGTGTGGGGAGCCCCAGCACAGTTGGCTGCAAGATCTAATACCACATTTGTGTTGCAGTATTTCTTTTAAGTGAGTAGGCCCCCAGCGTGGCAGGTTGTTAGGCTCAGGGGCTTACAAGAGCTATAAGCCTCCAGCCTTTAGGTCTCTTGTCAGCTCTCTGAGGATTGCAGCTGGGTGGGGCTGGCCTCAGGCACAGGAGCACCCAATTGTTTCAGGCTTTGTAAGGTGGGGCAAACCCGCTATGTGGGTCTTTGAGAAGCACAAGTCTTCTGCAGCTGACAGGCCCAGCCACTCACAGGTCCACACGCACAGGCAACACAGTCCTGCCCCGTGTGCTCGCCCTGACCTCCTCAAATGGACCCAGTTTCTCCATGGCGGGAGCCCCACACTCTCCACCACTGCACCACACTCTCCACCCGCTCCTTGTGCACGCCCTGCCCCACAGAAATGGCCTCAGTTGCCAGGCTGCAGAGAATCCAGTCACCAATCTATGCAGGCCCACAAGTTGCCTGAGGGCTTGTTGTTGGGTGGGGCCAGTCTCTAGGGTGGGCTGCCTGCCCTGGCTGAGCTGGATGAAATCGGTGCTCTAGTGGGTGGGGCAGACCTGGGCCAGCAGGCCCAGGGAGAACTCCAATGGCGTCTGTGTCAGCACGCCCACACCAGGCCACAACAATGGCTGCCGCCAATGTCCCAGTCCCTGGAGAGGTCTCACCTCTCACCGAGGTGCACTCAGGGCCTATCAGGTGACTCTTTCTTCACCCAAGCACTGTGCACCTTTCTTTCTGGTGATTTTAGGTTGCTTTCTGAAATGGGTGAGTTTGCGCGTGGGCCCTTTACGAGCCGGTTTTAATTTCTTTGTGAACCAGCTTTTCTGGAGGTACTCCGCAATGTTTTAGTGGCAGGCAAAGTCAGATATTATGCCACTCGTCTCGATTGTGCTGGGTCCACAAAATGCCCACAGTGGGAGCGTTCCCCGGCTCAGGACCCCGCTCCTCCAGGGAGGGCTGCGTACCTGTGGGCTGCTCCCAAGCAGCCGTGAGGCTGGCGGCTTGTGAAGGCGGCATTTTTTCTCTCCAGAAGGGAGTTTCTGCCTCTTCCACCTCAATTGGGATTGTCCTTTGTTGCAGGAGTTCCTCTTATCCAGTTTTCAGTTCTCCTTCAGGGGTAATTTTTCCACAAATAGTTGTAAATTGACTGTGTCCACAGGAGGAGGTGAGTTCAGAGTCTGCCTATGCCGCCATCTTGACTTCTTCTCAAGACATTTTTTAAATTTCCTTTTTCTTACTTCAGCAACCTATGTAATAAATTCCCCTTTGATTTTGTCTTTGACGCCATGGTTTGTCCAAGAGTGTGTTAGTTAGTTTCCACATATTTGTGAATTTTCACAATACGATTTGAGATAAATACGCCTCTAGAGTGAGGTGTTATTATTTCTTGAATGGGTATCAGACTATGTTTAATGTTTGCTGCAGCTGGAGGTGTCAGGGGCTTCATAGTCTGTAGTGACCGTGTACTTATTTCCCTGGTGTGTTTGGGTTTCCCTAGACACTCATTCTTAAGTAGAGTCTGTGTCTTGCAGCTCTGTTTTAATCCACTGTTTTTATCCTGGGACCCTGCTGATATGGTGTCAGGTATTTGAAAGGGAAAATGTCCTCTTCTGTTATGATGAAACCTACAATGTTTGGTGGTAAAGAATCTCTGGACTGTAAACTTCAGAACAGGTTCTTAACACCTAGATTTCCTCCCCTTTTGTCAGAGAGGAACCTGAAGTGACCGCAGGTGTCTATGTGCACTTTGCCCAATCAGATAAGACTTTGGCACTTTAGTTTCCTTTGAGGGATGGTCTACATGACACACAACAAAATGCTTTTCATGTATATCATAATGTTTTCCCCCATTTCCTGCATGAAGCAACAGGCAATTTTGTCTGATCTTCACTATGAGAACCAGGTTGGGCTGCTGAAGGAAACATTCATAAAATTTGGGGGGGCCCTCTAAGACTGGAGCCCCCTAGAGATTTTAACTCTCAAGATAATCCATATTGTGTCTTCATTCATCCATCTACCACAGTTGATGTGTTCCTAGAAAGTGGCTGCCTCCAGTTGTTTCTCACCCTGGTACCTCACTTGGGGGCATTGTTTGCCATGTAACCTCAAATCTCTTATGGGTCTAAGAAGAGGTGCTCCTTTGCAGAGTATTCAGTATTTTTCTTGTGAAGATGAGAGTGATCACTCAGAGCTCTTTACTTATCGGAAGAGAAACCACCCATTCCCATCTGTTTCTATATATTTCCCTTGTGAGACTATATGATTTTAACTTATTGATTCTACTGCTAGAGCCAGGTGGGTGTTTTCAAAGTTTTGGTGACCAATGCATCGAAACACATTGTCATACAGGGATCTCTGCATTTGGATTTCTTTTTCTCCTCTTATAAAAATTCCCTACATTGAATACCTGTGAATCACCCAAAAGATTTTCCCTGGCTTACCTTCTGTAGTATCGTTGCCCTTTTGGGGGCAGGATTGACACCTTACCTAAAATGGGATTGGATGGCAAGACTGATGTTGCCACATACATCTAGTGACTAGAAATATGTTTATTACTCACAGGTACTTTCTAAGGAGAGTAGGGCAAGGATAAGCAGGTGGAGGTAACTTGTGCAAAGGACAATGGGTTGGCCCTTTAAGAGTGTGGGGTAGAGGCTGTAGGTTTTAAAGGTTTGACCCTGCTACCCACGGGCACAAAGAAAAGGGTTGTGTGAACTTTCCTAACTTGTTTACCATTGTGGACCAGGCAGCATGAGAAGGTACCTAAAGCTGATTGAGAGTCAAATACCAAAGATGAAGTCAGTGACTTTATTTATTCAAGTTCACTCCTGAGCTTTGTTGACCGAATAATGACACATCTCATTTAAATGAATTTGATTGGAACAGTAATTAAAAAGTCATGTGAAAAACACAATGAACATCACTAAGACGACAAAGACTCTAAAACTACATTTGAATCCTATCATTCCAAAGTGTTGGAGAAATCCAGGAAAGTGTGTCAGTGTGGTTCCAGAACTCTGTTCAAATATTTTAATAATGCTACTGTTTATTTTAATTTGTTGTCTCATTTCTTGTGTTATTGGTGGCACCTTGCCAGCGTAGCCTGCCCACATGCAACAAGCAGCCCTTTTAGGGGAACAGAACTCTCCCTAATAATAATTAATCCAAACCTAATAGGTAGTCATCAGCTACCATGGCTGCCAGGGAATTGTCCTTCAGGGAAAACATCTAAAACATTAGCTGTCTGCTACAAGTATTTTGAGATTTTTGGCCATTTCTAGATTGGCATTAATGGTGTGTTTGTTGAATGACATCATGTGTGCCCAGGTCAGGACCAGTGACTCCCATGACAATGAGCACATGCATGCAAATGGTAGGAAAGCAGCACATTTGTGTTTGATGGGCTAGAAAGGTTTGGAAGGAGCATGAGCAAAATGATATATTGACACACAGGGTACACAGACTACAGGTGATGTTAGGATAAAGACCCAGGAGTGAGATATAAGAGAGGTGGCCAGTGTGCACTATTACAGTAAATCAAAGACCGTAGAGTGCCCATTCTGACGGGAATGTCTAGTATAGAAAGGCTCTACTTATAAGATGCCAGTAAGCCTGATGATCAGGACAAAGTAATGGGCCCTAAAGACTGGGGACTGAATCTAACTAATGACTCAAAGAGCAGGAAGACCTATTTAGAAGAACACAAGGTTTGTCCAAGTCAGCCATTAGGCCATCATATGAGGTGCTAGCCTGGGGTTGTAAGAGAGGTACAAGGTCCATCAAATACCTTTTTCAAGAGCCCAGCGTCTTGTATTTTGATAAATGAGTTGACATTATCAATAATTTCTACAGTGTCTTGGTGAGTCTTTCCATTTTGGTTTCAGGAGGTGATGTATGATAGCATGAGTAAGTTTTCTATATAAGTTTCTACCATGGTCTGAGCATAGCAAGATGCTATGCTCTTGCTATGAATCTTGCCTACAATGTCTATTTGCCATCAGATATAGGGACCCCTTCCTTGTCCTCAAAAATATGGTGTTTGATTATTTATGTTAGATCCAACGGACAAGGTTAATACCATCAGGTCTGAGGTGCTGGTATGTGTCTCAGAAATTTGGATCAATTCATCACCCTGAGCAATGACATGAGCCTGTGCAGATTGAAGTTTAATATGTGCAGAGTAAAGAGTGACCTGTTGGTAATTGTAAGGCAAGATATTCCCAGAGTACTTGATGTCATAGGGGCAACCTTGTGTAAGGAGTTGTTAGCGATGGGATGAGACAGCTAGATCATTGGCAATGGCCAAGGGATCTGTAAAAATGAGCACATGAGTTCAATTCTTGGCCAGGGGATTTTCTGTTGCTAGCATGACTGTCAGGAGTTTGACCAGTTGATCTGATGCCTGCATCCAATTTTTGATTAAAGATGGCCTGTTTGATCTGGAAAAGAACTCAGCATCTCTGCACTGGACTCCATCAGGTGTGGTGGCTGCACACTGTCTATAAAGTGTGTGAACACCCTGGTTACTCACGTGCTCCCAGGTGACTCCCCAAGTGGCCATTGTTTCTGAAAAGGAAGTGACCGCCTCCACATGGATTATATCAATCAGAGAAGAGGGGACACACTTCAAACTGTAAATAGGATATGCCAGAAACACCATTTTTGTCTCTAGCCTGTAAGTACCCATATCTTTTCATTGAAAAGGCCACTGATTAGCAAGCCTGAGGGGTCCTGCATTCATGACCCAAGGCAAAACAGGAAGCTGGCTGTGGAAGACCATCAGGTCAGGCTGTGAGGGCCTCCATTTACAAGACTGTCAGTTTCCAGCAGTGCTGTATTTAATTGTGTGCAGCACTAGATGAGAATAATTTCAGCAGAAGAATGTCTTGGGTAACTTATGTCCACCACAATGAAAGGTTTAGAGACTCTTGTGTGCATAATGGGAGGCTGCTCAAGCATTTATGGTAAAGGCGTTTCTGAAGGGAGAGGCTAATGGTGTGACTGTTATGTCAAAAATTCTAGAAACATTTGTTCCCCAATTCAAAGTCAGTCAATTTCTAAGTGTTGTATGAATAAGTAAGCAAGCAGATATGATAAATATGGGATGTTGTGGTTGCTGTGGCTGACAGAATGGCCCATGACATGGGTTCTTCCAATGCTTCTGTCAACCTCTCAGTTCATACTCCACTGTTGTTGCCTCAGAGAAATTTTCCAGAGGGGGCATGTGTGGATTTCTAAAGATGTTTCCAAGGAAGCAGACACAAAGTAGTTTTGATTTGGGAAATGAAGAAGTGGAAATTGTCTATGCATAGCAATGAATAGAAATGGTGCTGATACAGATGAATGAGGTGTCCCCAGGCAGATCCTGCTTGGGATATATTTTTGATTTAGAACCATAGTATTTCTAAATATCTGTCCAGAGAACCTGATTTTAACTCAACGACAGACTACGGGAGCCCTTTCACTTCACTCCTAGTTATGAGTATGAGATGAGGGCAGGTGCAACCCTAGAGGGTGTTTTTTCAGTGAAGACAGGGTTGCAGGAAAGGCCTGTTGAGGACTGAGTCCTTCTTGCCCAGTCCTGCAGTCTTCCTCAGAAGGATCCCACAGTGCTGTGAAAAAGAGTTGAGCACAGAAAAAACAATCTTAAAGAGAGCTTAGGGGCCGGCCAAGTGGCGCAGTGGTTAAGTGCGCGCGCTCCGCTTTGGCGGCCCGGGGCTCACAGGTTCGGATCCTGGGCATGCACCAACGCACCGCTTGTCAAACCATGCTGTGGCGGCATCCCATATAAAGTAGAGGAAGATGGGCACGGATGTTAGCCCAGGGCCAGTCTCCCTCAGCAAAAAGAGGAGGATTGGCAGATGTTAGCTCGGGGCCGCTCTTCCTCACCAAAAAAAAAAATAAAAAAAAATAAAAGAGAGCTTAGCATTTTTCTAGCATATGAAAGCAATTATATTATTCATTTTCGAATAATTATATGTATATAAAGCACATATATAAACATGTATAAAATATTTTATGTGCACTCATGAGTTTTCTCAAATGTGTAGAGATATGGCCATTAAAAGACGAAAAGCAAACCATCACTCCAAAAGAACACTCCTGTGGTTCCCATTTGAACAAAACCCCTCTAATACATAAGTTAAAACAAAACAAAACAAAAAAACATGGAAAATATTCAATTTCCTGTGCTATTTTTTTTTAAATAATTTTATTTATTTATTTTTCCCCCAAAGCCCCAGTAGATAGTTGTATGTCATAGTTGCACATCCTTCTAGTTGCTGTATGTGGGACACAGCCTCAGCATGGCCAGAGAAGCGGTGCGTCGGTGCACGCCCAGGATCCGAACCCGGGCTGCCAGCAGTGGAGCGCACGCGCTTAACCGCTAAGCCACAGGGCCGGCCCTCCTGTGCTATTTTAAACCTTGAAGCTGTTACTGCTGTTTCCCACTTTTCCAGAACATGTGCTGGAAGTCTAAGTGTATGGAAATAAAACCCGTGAACAGCTAAACGGGTGCTGCAGATTTGTGGACCTTTGACACGAGACTTCCAGCCACTCCTGTGATGAAAAGACATTGAAAAGTTCCCATTTGTCCTCATATACTCAATTGGGATATTACTCAAAATGATACCCTCTCTCACCTCAAGTATTCCTTGGAAGATTGTCTCTAACACTCATAGCTCTTTTTGGTGTTTCCACTGGGAGATCACAGTGGAGTTGCATAGATATCACTCTACTCATAGAATACACTCAGGATGAGCTGGAACAGTGCAGAGGAATCCAACTGTTTCTCTAAATTGAAGGAACCCCATGGTTAATGGGGTATATGTTGCACACTCAGTCTGTACAGCAGCAACATGAAGATGTGAAAGACTATAACATTTTAAATATTTAACGGCAAATAAAAATCCTCTCAAATGACATTAAAAACAAAAAGACAGCACAAATATCTGTGGTTTAAAGCAATAGAAAGTCTCAAGTCCCAGATAACAATGATAATGACATCCTCACTTATTGAGTCTCCTATCCTCATAGAAAAGATATGTACACACCTTAGCCTCGCTATTAGCTCATATTGTTTGTTACTTTTCTTCAAAGCTTTTATTTCCATCTTATAAAATAAAGCTTTACTATTTGTTAATCATCTCTTTTCCCACAAACATATAAGCACCAGGACTGCAAGAACGTCTTTGTTTCATGCTGCTATATCCAAATCCTACTGTGCCTTATTTCTGCTAAATTGGGTACACTGCCTCTATAGTGCATGGCATGTGAAGGATGTCTCAGAGAGCATATTCTCAGACAAAGAAAGTCTTGATTGGTATAGTGGTCCTGTCTTCTCCCTTGCCAGGTTTGTATTATCTCATGATTTACCTAAACTCAAAGGCCTCAACTGAGCCATACAGGAGATATTAAAAATATCACACAGTATAGTAAGAAGTGAATTTACATATTTTCACTGAAGTACTTCATGGTAAACAGTGTCTCATACACCATAGGAAATACATCAGCATTTTGATAATAAGTAGGAAAAGCAAAAGCTGTTCCAGATGACTGGGAGCTGCCTGCATTCCCAAGACTTAAGTCCCAAGACTGCCAAGCCAAGACTCATCCTGCTGAAGAGAAAGATGTCATACAGCTCCTTCATCAAAATTACAAAATTACTAAGAAAAGCCTAAAAGTATTATATAATCATACCAACAAAAATGGTAAAAGATAAAATTCCAAATCATAAAGATGACTAAGTTTCCCTTCTTAAATTAAAATGACTGACTGGAACTTCTTACAAATTAACTTGAGCTCCACTACATTGTTCTTGGCTTCTTCAAAACACATGGGCCAAAATCTTGGAAGGAGTCCTTCTGAGCACCCTGTCACTGTTATACCTCACAGTCCTTTAGGGTCTGTGGTCAATCTTATTAGAATCCATTACACATCTCTCTTTGACTGCAGGTACAAACCTGCAGGTCATTGGCAAGAGGGCCCTGAAAAAACCATGTTTTTAAGTTTTGGGTTAAAAATGAATGAGAAATTTTATGACAAAAATTGTAAATGTAAAAGAATAAAAAACACAGTTTCCTGAGGAAAAAATACTTGAACTTGTAATGTACATGACAAAATTGATTCATGATGTATAATAATTAAATGAAGAAAATTGCAATGTATCTCTGAAAAATCCATAATTAAAATGAATTTTAATATATTATCTGAGGAAATTAAAACAAAAATTATATTTATTAGCATATGATGGATTAGAACATGTGATAAAATATATCAATAAAACAAGCATTCATTTCACAAGGAAATGCAAGTAGTTTTAATGACATACAATCAAATAGTATTGAAAACATATTGAGGGAACATGTTCAGCTACAAGTAACAGGAAACACAGTCTTCCTGACATGAGAAAGGGGATTGTTCTCACATGGAAGAACTGGGTCAGAGCAGCCACTGCACAATGCAGCAGAGAAACAAACTCCCAGGTCCTTCTGTTTATGCCCCACTGCAGATGTCACGGTGAATGAAGAAAACATGCTCACCAGCACTATTAACAGTATAAGGTGTTCCCTATACACATTAGAACTTCTTATACAGCTATCACCGAGAGAAGAGGGGAATCAGAGAATACTCCCAACCACAAATGTCTGAATTAGTTTCCTGGTGGACAAAGAGGCCTCATAGAAAAATCTTAACTCTAATGTATCTTTGATGTGAAACTGGTGAAAACATCAGAGGAAAATATACCTGTAAGAAAATGGAAATCAAACAGTTGTTGGTGGTTTTCAAGATACTCTTGATTAGAAGGGCAAAGAATCCAGAAAATGGGCTGGAACATGGTGTGCTCATAGCAGCCAGGTAACTGGCTGTCTCCTTGTATGGTGGCTCCAAAATCTGACCAATGCCTTGTTTGCTTCTGCCTTCAAATGTCATGCAAGTGAGGCTATTGGTGAATTCCAACAGGGGACCATAAAAGGGATGGATTGTTGAAGATCACGTTCTTAATATTACCCTCACAGACATAACACAATATAGGGGTGATGTGTCTAGCTCTAGACTTTGTTGCCCTATCACAGGCTTCTACTTAATTAAAGTTTATTCACCAAATACCAGTCAGAAGGAAGGACAAAGAGCAAAGGCCCAAATATGAAAATAGGAATTCATGGCAAAGTATATTCTTTGATAAACTTGCAATATACAAATTCCAACTGTTTAATAGTATGGAAAAGAGAAAGTCTCCTATACCCACCAGCCCAAAAAAGGAGCTTTCTCTAAGAAAGGTACAATATATACAGTGGATAAGGCATATCCAGGAACTGCAATTAAGGCCAGTAAGAAAATCCCACCAAATACAAACGGTCATTTTTCAATGGCCCCTTCACACAGAACAATTAAAACATTATTTAAAACATTATGGGCCGGCCCCGTGGCTTAGCGGTTAAGTGCGTGCGCTCTGCTGCTGGCGGCCCGGGTTCGGATCCCGGGCGCGCACCAACGCACCACTTCTCCGGCCATGCTGAGGCCACGCCCCACATACAGCAACTAGAAGGATGTGCAGCTATGACATACAACTATCTACTGGGGCTTTGGAGGGAAAAAAATAAATAAATAAAAATCTAAAAAAAAAAAAAAAAAATTTTTTTTTTTTTTTTAAAAATTAAAGAGAAAATATTAACTGATTTAAGGAAAAAAGCACTACCTAATAATCTTATTTACTATTGATGAAGGATGACTTGCAGAATTTTCTCACCTGAATATTCATTTTTGAAAGTAATTAATAGGAATCCACAATCCAACGTTGCACTTTAAGAAAGTTTCTTGATAAACACAATATATTTAAAAATTTTATAATAACTCTTTCATGTTGAACGTTTTCTACAGCATTATACAAAATTTAATTTCCATAAAGCTTTCTCATATTACTTACATTTATATTTGCTTTTGGTGGGAGTTTCACACAGAAGGATATGGGCCAATTGAAGTCTTTCTGATGCTGTTTATATTCAAGAGGTTTTTATCAAGTGAATCTTTTCATGTCTTCAGAAAGAACTGGGATGACAAAAGGCTTTCCCACATTCTTCATATTTACATGGTCTTTCCTCTAGTGTGCATTCTCCCATATCCTTTAAAATTTTGATGAGGAATAAAGGCTTTCCCACTTTCCTTGCATTCACAGTTTCTCTCCAGTGTGACTTCATTCATATTTTTGAAGTGATCTGAAAGAAGTGAATGCTTTCTCACATTCCTTAGATTCATAGGGTTTCTCTTAGTTATGAATTCTTTCATGTAGTCGAAGAGAACTGGAAGAAGCGAATGCTTTACTGCATTTTTTACATTCATAGGGTTTCTCTCTGCCATGAGTTCTGCCATGTTTTTGAAGAAAACTGGGAAAAGTGAAGGCTTTCCCACATTCCTTACATTTATAAGGTCCATCTCCAATGTGAAAGATTATGTGTGATGGAAGGCTTGAGGGGTTCATGAAGGCTTTCCCACATTTCTAACATTCATAGGGTTTCTCTCCAGTATGAATTCTTTCATGTACTCAAAGATTATGGGAAGAAGTGAGTGCTTTACTGCATCTTTTACATTTATCATGTTTCTCTTTAGTATGAGTTCTTTCATGTATTTGAAGAAAACTTGAAAAGTGAAGGCTTTCCCACATTCCTTACATTCAGGAGGTTTCTCTCCAGTGTGATTTCTTTCATGTTTTCATAGAGAACTGAAGAAATGAATGCTTATTGCATTTTTTACATTCATACAGTTTATCTCCAGTTTGAGTTCTTTCATTTATTCGGAGATAACTGGGAAAAGTGAAGGCTTTCCACACTCTTTACATTTACATGGCATCTCTCCATATTTTTGATAGTCACATGGTTTGTGTTCAGTGTGACATCCAACATGCCTATTAAGGGATGAATGATGCATGAAGGCTTTTCCACATGCACTGCATTCACATGGTTTAGCCCATGTAGTTTTTTTATTCAGATTCAGATTTGGAATAAGGCTGAAATTTTCTCCACATTGACTATCATCTTCACTTTCAGAGTCTCTCTACCATATGATTCTGTAACAAATGAGAAGCACATTATTAATTCTTTCTTTCTTAGTGATTTTATACTTGTTATATTTATTATGATTTATAGGAAAAGTCTAGGTTTTTTTGCCTAGTCTGATTTCTTGGAAATTGATCCCTTGCTATTATCCAAACAGTGATATTCATAGATGGGGTTCATTAATACTACTTGCAAGTGAACTATTTTGCAATAAATGAACCTCTACATTACATTTCACAAGGCATGTTTGGAGAAATTTTCTAAGAATAGCTAACTTTGAAACGAGGGTTATTTGTTTTGTTTCCTTCTTTTTAAATTTCATAAGATATCAGGATTCTCATGTGACATGCTGCTTTCTATTTTGAGTGTGCCGCACCTCAGTTTTCTCCCCTGGTTCCTGTATTGATCTTCAATATCATGATCTTCCCATGTTTTTCCTGAAGTGCAGAGCCAGAAAGTTAATTTCAAAGTATTAGAAGTTATAGAAAAATGTTTATTTATTTATTTATTTTTTTATTTTTCCCCCCAAAGACACAGTAGATAGTTGTATGTCATAGCTGCACATCCTTCTAGTTGCTGTATGTGGGACGCGGCCTCAGCATGGCCGGAGAAGCAGTGTGTCGGTGCACACCTGGGATCCGAACCCGGGCCGCCAGCAGCAGAGCGCACGCACTTAACCGCTAAGCCACGGGGCCGGCCCAATATTTATTTAATTTTTGTTTATTTTTATTTTTTTGTGAGGAAGATCAGCCCTGAGCTAACATCCATGCCAATCTTCCTCTTTTTGCTGAGGAAGACTAGCCCTGAGCTAACATCTGTGCCCGTCTTCCTTCACTTTATGTGGGATGCCGCCAGAGCATGGCCTGACAAGCAGCGTGTTGGTGCGCGCCCGGGATCTGAACCCGGGCCTCCAGCAGCGGAACGCATGCACTTAACTGCTGTGCCACGGGGCCAGCCCCTATAGAAAAATTTTTAGATTTTAAGTCCATGATGGGGGCCAGCCCTGTGGCTTAGCGGTGAAGTGCGTGCACTCCGCTGCTGGTGGCCCGGGTTCGGATCCCGGGTGCGCACCGACGCACCGCTTCTCTGGCCGTGCTGAGGCGGTGTCCCACATACAGCACTAGAAAGACGTGCAACTATGACTTACAGCTATCTACTGGGGCTTTGGGGAGAAAAAGGGAAAAAAATGGAGGAGGATTAGCAATATATGTTAGCTCAGGGCTGGTCTTCCTCAGCAAAAAGAGGAGGATTGGCATGGATGTTAGCTCAGGGCTGATCTTCCTCACAAAAAAAAATAAATAAATAAATCCATGATGAGCTATGACAATTTCTAGTTTTTTGTTTGTTTGTTTGTTTTTACCAACCTCTCCACTTTCCACATTCTATATCTTGGAACAATGTTAATGGACAACTAACACTTCTTCTCTGATTGACAGTGTGAAAGAATGTCCTCATTCTTACCTATTGAGGCCAGGTTCCTGAAAGTTTCCCACATCACATCTCCGTAGAGTTTCTTCTGTAAAGGATCCAGTAAAGCCCACTCCTCTGCAGTGAAGATCAGAGTCACATCCTCAATAGCCACTGAGTCCTAAAACATTACAAACGTATAGAATAGAATGCATAAGACTGACAGCAGTGGGGATCTATACTCCATTTGTAGGAAATTTACTTACATATGATTCTCTTATCTCTAAGCATTTATTCTATGCCATGATTGTCAAAAACTCAGTTTTTCTGTATATACTTCCTCATCAAACTAAAAGCTTTATGAACAGATGGAAATTATTTACACATTTTACTGTGATCATATTACATCATATTTCTCTCTAATGGCAGGGTACAGAGCATGTTGGGAAATGACAGAAATACTATACAAATAAAACAAATATTATCATTTAAAACTAATGATTTATTTTGAGAAAAATTCTTTTACCTTCTTTATTACTCACCAATTACAGCACTTCATGAGACAGGGGGTCAAATCTGCATGACGTTTCAATAAATGAAAACATAATAAACTACTAGAAGCCTTCTTTTCTAGTCTCATCATCAAACAGAGAGTCCAGGAGGCCTGTAGAAATCAAACTTGTAACAAAGCCCAGCAGGAGACATTGTCTTAGAGTACTCTAGTTCATTACAGGTAATCAGATGCAGCTGGCTGAATGTAAATATTCTTGTGGAGAATCATTGCTTTTAACTTGTGTAATATTCATCGTAGACTCAGGTCTTCCATTCTCTCTCTGTATGATTTGATGGGCTCAAATATTATTTGGAAGATAGTTCTCAGACAAAAAGAAGGCGGCATGACAACTTAGACCATAAAATCTCTATACTCAAGTGACTCAAGGCTACCTCCCACCAATTTATACAACACATACTGAGACAATAATGTGCCATAAGAACTCTTTCTGGTCAAATACTAACCGTGTGTCTGATACTTGTTGGGCTTGAGGGGCAGGCTAAAAACTACAGATTGCAAGGGAGTTCATTGAAGTCCAAAACGTTTTGATGGTAAATTTGCCCATGATTATAAAATTGTGAAGGACTTAACAGTGGTTTCCTCTAAAAGTACATAAAATCTCTATTCCCCAACTTCAAGAAGAAGTGTTTACTGACCAGCCACTCTAGATCAGGCATTGCCACCTTCTGATGCTGCAGTTACGGAAGTTAGAACTGTCATTCTTGACCTAACAGGAAGAAAATGAACAAACTTGAAATCAACAATTATTCTTAGATCCATGAGAGTCTTGAGGTCACAGGGCAAAATGGTGTATCCAAAATTAGAAAAGAGAAAAAAAGGACAGCTTTTCGAATTATATGCCAGATAGTCTCTTCTTAGGAAGATCTGTATTAAACAAAAAATCCATTTCACCAAAGTCTAATGCAAGGGCAAAAATAACAAAAAAGACAGCAGATGATACCCGTGAAGCCTAGGACAACTCTCTTTAACAGAAATTTTAAACTATACGTAATGGGGACATCTGAAGGAAAAGAAAGACAGAAAGAAAGAGAAGCAACAAGTGAAGTAATAATCACCAAAATCTACTAAAATTAATGATAGTTGGCAAAAAGTACATCCAGGAAGCTCAGAGAACACTGAACATGATAAACTAAAAGTGCACACCCAAGGATATCGTATTCAAACTAGAGAAAAATCAATGACAGGCAATACAGTGAGAAGTGCCAGAGAAGAAATACATCTTAGGTATAAAGAAACAAAGATCTGAATTAAATTGGACTTCTTTTCAAAAACCATGCAAGCCAGTGCAGAGCAGAGTGAAATATTTAAAGTTCTGAAAATAAAAAAAACAGTCTCCTAGAATTCTCTGTAAAGAAAAATTGTCCTTCAACAATAAAGGAGAAATAAGGACTTTCTGAGACAAAAATTGAGGAAATTTGTCATGAGTACACCTACTTTGAATAAAATGTTCAAAAATTTATCAGAAACAATGTAAATGATAAAAATTTTCATAAAATGAAAAAATGAAGGTAAAATATATTTATATTTCTTATAATTAATATAACAGGTGATGCTTTGTTTAAAATAACATTAGCAACAATGTATTTTGTAATGAGAGGCTTATGGACAAGTGAAATAAAAATGACAGCAATGTGACAAATGAAAGGGAAGGGGAAATTGGGACTAGTGTATTAAGAGGAACCTGCATAACAGGGAAGTGGTGGAGTGTTATTTGGCAGAGGAGGTGGGTTAGTTGTAAATGTATGCTGAAAACTCAAGGGCAACCTTTAAAAAATGTTTTATCAAAATGTGTAGGTAAGGGCCGGCCCCGTGGCTTAGCGGTTAAGTGCTCGCACTCCGCTACTGGAGGCCCGGGTTCAGATCCTGGGCGTGCACCGACGCACCGCTTCTCCAGCCATGCTGAGGCGGCGTCCCACATACAGCAACTAGAAGGATGTGTAGCTATGACATACAACTATCTACTGGGGCTTTGGGGGGGAAAAAAAAGGAGGAGGAGGATTGGCATGGATGTTAGCTCAGAGCTGATCTCCTCACAAAAAAAAAAAAAAAGAAAAGAAATCAATGTCATTGTGGGAAATCTATGCAGAAAATTCAAACAAATAAAGCTGGTTCCTTGATAATACTAATAAAATTGATAAACATCTAGTCAAGATAGCAAAGAAAGGAGGGAAAACAGAAATTACTAATATCAGAAAGGAAAGGAGGAGGGAAAGAAAATAAAAAACCATTTGATAAAATCCAACATCCATTTATGATAAGAAACTAGTAATAGAAGGCAACTTCCACTTGAGAAAGAACATCTTCACAAAACCTGTAGCTAAATTTATAACATTTGTTCCATATGACATGATTGTCTCTGTGAAACATCTGAAAGAACTCACAACAACAGAAATAACTCATGGAATTAATAAGAGAGTATAGTAAGGTGGAAGAATACATGTCAATGGTTTTCCTTAGAGATCCAAACAGATACAGTCAATTGATCTTTGACAAAGAAGGAAGGGAAAATGAAAAAGAAAGTCTTTTAAACAAACAGTGGTGGAAATAATGGAAATCCACATGCAAACACACACACACAAAAGGAATGTAGACACGGGCCTTACAGCTTTCACAAAAATTAAGTCAAAACACATGACAGATCTAAATGTGAAATGCTAAAGGAATAAACTCCTAGAAGGTAACATAGGAGAAAATATAGATGGCCTTGGGTTTGGAGATGAATTTTTAGATAAAAAACCAAAAAGCAAGGTCCACAAAAGAAAAAAAATTTACTTCATTAAAATGAAAAACCACTCTGAGAAAGCTCTGAGAAAGACAGTGTTAAGAGAATAACAACACAATTAACACAGTGAGAGAAAATCTTTGTAAAACACTGATTGGATAAGTGACTGGTATGTGAAATATCCAAAGAATTCTTAAAACTCATCAGTCAGAAGACAAACAACCCAATTAAAGAGTGAGAAAAAATCTGAACAGACTTCTCACTGAAGAAGATATATAGATGGGAAATAAGCAATATGCTTATTTTCACATGCTCCACATGAAATGTCACTAGGAAATTGCAAATAAAACAACAGTGAGGGACCATTAAACACTTGTTAAATGAGTAAAACTCAAAACACTCAGAACACCAACTATGAGTGAAGAAGCAAAGCTACAGGTAATCCTCAGTCATTGCTGGTGAAAGCGGAATTTGGTACACCCACAATGACAGACAGGAACTTTCTTTCAAATAAAAATACACTGTTACTACATAGAGTAAGATCCAGCAATCACACTCCTTGGTATTTTTCCAAATGAGTTGAAACATTATGTTCACACAAAACCTACACATGAATGTTTATAGGCGCTTTATTCACAATTGGCAAGAGTTAGAGTTTTAAGCAAAATGTCCTTCAAGAGTCAAATAGAAAAAACAATTACTGGGGCATCCATACAATGAAATACTGTTCAGTGATAAAAAGAAATGAGGTATCAAGCCATGAAAACACACGGAGGAACCTTAAAATTATATTGCGAAGGGAAAGAAGCCAATGTGACAAGGCTATGTAGTGTATGATTCCAAGTATATGACATTCTGGAAAAGACAAAGCGTGAGCCAGTAGAAAGATCATTGGTTGTGAAGAATTTGGGGGTTGGGGGAGGGATGAATCAAGAGGTGGAGCACAGAGGAGTTGTAGGGAAGTGAAACTACACTCTATGATACAGGAATGATGGATCCATGTCATTATACATTTGCCAAAACCCATACATTGTATAACACAAAGAGTCAATGCTAATGTACACTGGGCACGGAAATGCATCAATGTGGGATTGGAAATTGTAACAATTGTACCACAGTAATACAAAATGTGAAAGAGAGTGTAAACTGTGCAGAGGCAAAGAGAAGAGTCATGTGTAACTCTCTGTAAATTCTGATCAATTTTTCTGTAAACCTAAAGCTGGTCAAAAAACCCTGAAATCTTTCAAGAAAAAGATGAAGACAGAGTCATTATAATTCATCCCTGCTGAAGGAAACAACACATCTCTCATTCAACTAACTTCAACATATTTCAATAAGCCAGTATGGTGCTCTATGAGCCTGAGACCCATACGGGAGGTGGAACTTGCATCGAATGTCTTGTTGGAGAACAGGGCACTGTATTCTCTGAGAAGTGCCATAGTTACTGTTAGTAGTGTCAGAACTCCGACCTATAGGATAGAACCTATATCCTCCAACACCAGGATAATGAGTGTCCTGGTGAGTCCTCGTATTGTAGACCTAGTAATGTACAGACAAGTGTTACCTTGATTTCTATTTTGAGTATCTCTGGGTCAAGAGATTCTCAAAATTCAAGGGGCATCTCTTAGACAATCATCCAAGACTTTGTGAAAATATGCAGATGAGGCCAATGTTTGGCCAGGAGTAAGATGACTGCCTGATGTTTGGTTAGATGTGGTGACCCTCGGGTTTGGGTCATCAGGGGATGTCCCAATTAAGGGATGAGGAACAGGAACTCTCCACTGAGCTCCATCATGTATGAATGTGTACTGTCATCCTTCAAGTCTATGCACTCCTCAGTGCTGTGCATTCAGTTAACCCCAAGGAACTACCCAGGGAACCAAGGTGTCTGGGAGAGGGGTGAACCCCTTCTATTACCCGAGTCATCTTTCAAAGAACTGAAGAAAGAAATGCCATTCTCCTCCTGCAGGTGGCATAAGTTGCAGGGCCAAGGTTATGCTCCATCATATCACAAACATGTGTCAGTCACCAGGCAGAGCAGGCAGGGTGCGCTCTGCAGAGCCAAAGGCACTATAGGCAACTCAGTAGAGGGTCACATGCTCAGTGCTTGTGAGACCCTCTATGTTCAAGAAATCTCAGTACCTGGAGATAATTGCAGCTCTAAGGGCATATAATGTGGCACCAGGGCAGGTTCTTGCATCAGAAACCTATGGACAACTTAAGGTCCTCCTCCTGAGAGCCTCAGTCACTGCCATCAGGGTTAGAGGCCTCCTCCATGACAACTGGTTGCTTTATAGAGTTTAAGGAACCCAGGCTTAAGTCGGGTTTGAACTAATCTCTTTGCTGCACCCAACTCAGACTGTGGGTGTTGTCACTACAACCCAGAGAGTTGGGATCTTTGTTGTAATAGATGCAGGGCTGGCCACAGCAGCAGAGTTACTTAGGGGTCCTGGTGAGCCCTCTCTAATGTTGCTACCTACTGACTGTATTTTCCTGTCTCTTCTTCCTCTCTGCAATGACTGCTCTTTAGGAAGTGACCATCTGATGGGCTCAGCTCATTCACAGGGTATAATCATCCGTATAACCCCAGGCTCCTGCTAATGTCAAGGTAACTCCATCCTCTGTCTCACCTTCACTCCAAACACACAGACGGATTCCACTCAAGATATGGACTGACGGCCTCATTCCTGTATGCCTGCTCCCAAAGTCAAGGAAAACCGCCAAGAATTTCCCAAACTGCCAACTTGGAACCCCCTGTAATTAGAATCCAGGTTTGCTGGAGTCAACAGTGCACACAGGGCAGCACAGCTCACAGGAGGAGCTGCCCAGCAAGCAGCAGCTCACAGTGCAGGAGCCTCCAGGCTTTCCCATCAGCCTGTCCAGACAAGAAGGCCTAGGGGAAAGGGAGGGGTGAGGCTTGTGTTCAGAAGCCAAGCACCAAATATGTGGATTCTGGCTACTCACTACAAAAGCAAACACAGGTGAGAAAAAGAAGCCTTCACACTGGCTTGTTTTTATATAAACACTAACAGGAGGATGAAGCAGTTCTCCAAAACTGGTCATTTGAGGGGGGCTGGAGTGAGAGCAGAGGAGTGGGGCAGGATACACAGGCAGGGAGTCTTTTTAAGTTAGTTTCCTCTCAGGAATTTTTTAAACCTTCCTATGCATTATTTATTTACAATAAGGAGAGAAATTTATATACACTATATTTCCTGATGCTTGATCATTATTTTTAAATAACTTTTGGTGAAAATTTAATTTAATTTTAACATTTCTACATAGGAAACCACCTCAAGATTTAGTCCATTAAACACTAATAGATATAAAACTATAAACCATAAAAAATTTACAAATCCCTTCCCAACAGAAAGGATAAAGGACATTATAGTTTGTCAGTCCACTATATTTACACTGGGGATATTATCAGGATGGAGCAGTATATTATAATGCATTAGGGGTTTGCAATTAAGCCCTGACATAAACTAGGAATTTTAAAGATTTACAGAAGATTTGACCTGTTTCCTCATATCAATGAAAATAGAAACTCAAGTGCTCTTTCCTTGAATACATTAAAATAGGAATTCATTTGCCTTAGGAATACTATATCCTTTTAAATATCAAAGCTTTCTAGGGACATGGACACACAAAAACTGACCTAAAAATGGAATATGGGGCTGGCCCCATGCCTGCTGGTTAAGTTCAGCAGGCTCTGCTTTGGCAGCCTGAGGTTTGCAGGTTTGGATCCTGGGCATGGACCCACACCACTCGTCAAGCCATGCTGTGGCAGTGACCCACATCCAAAATAGAGGAAGACGGGCACAGATGTTAGCTCAGGGCTAATCTTCCTCACCAAAACCAAACAACAACAACAACAAAAGTGATATGTACCTGAGAGCTTAAATAAACCCATCTCACATCTTGAGGTTCTCTTGCCTAAATGGAACAAAACTTCTATTTGGTTCCACAATTTTCTTCCCTTACTCACATCATAACTCAATCAACTTACATTTTAAAACCCCAAGGGCAAATGAAACCAGAATCAGAGGGCTGCAATCTTCAGTTCATAAAGGAATCCAAGGAAACACAAATATTCAAATCAGCTTATAGAAGCAGCCTGCTTGCCTACAGGTCAAAAGGAAAACTCACACTTGGAAAGTGAACCATATTCCCAAACTTGGGGTCTAGGCCCTCTCAGTCAAGATAGAACCCCTGGAGTGGGTCAGTCCCTGGTGGAGGGGGGTGGGGCACCTGAGCAGCCACAGGAGTGAACTCTGGGAGCTCCACACGCCCTCCCCTCCCCAGGGAATAATGCACAGGCTCCCTCTCTCAGGCTTCCCTTCTCACAATGAGGAAAACTCAGCTGGATTCAGTTGCAGGTTCTGACCCAAATGAACTCCCAAATCAATGAACTCTTTGTCCACAGGACAGAACACCTGATCTTCACAGACTTTCTCAATGTGCACAAATTACGCTCTCATTGAACTTACACTGTGGGTTCAAAATTCAAACATAACATCTAAAACTGTCTAGGCCTAAGGAACCACAACCACAGTCTAAGAAAGGAGATCAACCCCCTCCTCTTCCCATGAGCACCTGCACCGCCAGCTTTCCAGGGCTCTGCAGCTCCTCTCAGTATAGAGGCTCCTTCCATTGGGGGTGTGAGCAGGCAGGACACCTGCAGGGGGAGGCTCTCAAGGAAGAACAACTGGGCCTTCAAGTCCTTCCCTGTGCAGGCCCAAGGGGGCCTTAGCTTGGGTCAATGACTACTGGGTCTCCTCCTCACCGGAGTTGCTTTAGAACACCACTGATACTTTAAATGATGCAAACCCAGTGTTTGAACAATCCAGCAAAACCATTTAAACTCATCCTTTATGCAAAAAGGAGGGAAGAAAATTGTAAGGCACTTTTACTAGTTCAACCAGAAAACCCCAAATATCTATTCCTTTTAGAAAAAAAAGATGACAGTTAATTATTATTTCTATGGCAAGAAATTGGTTTGTAAATAATCACACTTGGACACTTGTGGTCTGCATGTCTAAGCCCTGGAGTTTCATTTGAAAACACCCAAAAGTAAATACAGCCCTCAGAAACTTACTACACACACTCAGGGGAAGAAAGAGTGAAATCAGAATTCTTAACAAATGGAATGCAATGCAGGAATATTTTATTTTTTGGAATTCACCTCTTTCTTACTAGCTTGGAAATATTTTATACTGCATTTCAAACTCAGTTGATTAAATACACTTTACCCCTATTGAAAAATGGAGACTTAAATAAGTGAGTAAATATTTCCAAGGTCACAACCCAGTGAGGGGAAGACGGACGGGACAGATCACCCAGGAAAGTTTCTCAAGAGGACCCTCCACCCAAATGACTTCCCACAGGATGTCTGTGCCCAGAAGGATCCTGGGGGGAGACTCTCGCACTGGATTTCATGCAGTGTAGTTCCAGGTGGTTATTTTCTGCTGTCTTCTAATGTAAAATATCCTGACAAATATAATCGTTAAAAAAAAGTCACCCATGGCTCTGGGGAATAATCAGAAATAGTAAAAATATTGGGTCTGTTTGAAATGCGCCACGAAAGGTGAATAGTTGATAATGACACTACAGTTCAGTGACGGGCAGCTGGCTTTGGGAATGTGGGGAGAGATCTGAAAATTCAGGGATTTATTGTCAGTTCTAGGAAAAGCTGGGCTGTGGAGAGAGAATCATGGATTTGAGAGCCTGCTCCCCAAACATTTGGAAAACTCAGGAGAAAATGGGAGCCCTCTGGAGAGAAAGGAGGAATTGGGGACCCCACAGCTCCTCTCACACAGGAACCCTGGACACGGAGTCACTATTGTTCCTGATGAGCCTCCCCGCGATCACCGTACAATCTGAGAAGGTTCAGGGCTGCAGCTCAGGGCTGTCCAGGGAGGCTCCGGGGCTGAAGTCACCACGTGCAGTAACAGACATGTCGCCCAGAGTCCCGGCCGCTGGCCCGGCCCCCACGCTGCTGACTGGAGGGGACTGAGGTCCGAGCGGCGCCCCCGCGGACTCGGGTCCGCGGACTCGGAGGTGACCGCGGGGAGGCCGGTCCCGCCACGGCCGCTTCCGACCAGCCCCTCCTCCCGGTGTCCTCACCCGGGGCCGCACACTCACCATGTCTAGTCTCCCGGGTCCCCTGCGTCCTTCCTATGACTCCCCCGGCCAGTGCAGATCACAGCGTGACAGACGCTGCGGCAGAGCCACCAGGGACTATTCACGGCAGGTGACTGACCATCCCCATCTAGGCCGGACACAGAAGGGACTTCCAGGCTGGTGTGATGCATCGTCCCACCCACTTGTCCCAGTGGCGCCCCTGATTGGACAGTTACCAAAGGCCACGCCCCCTCAGCCCTGAGTGACAGCGGAGCAGGAGGGTGCCTTGCTCAGTGGAACCAGCTTCTGCGGTGGGCCATAACCTGTCCCCGCCTGAGTCATTTACATTTAAACAGAACGTTTTCCAGGCCTGGGACTGACACTGTTGTTTCCCCCCCTTTATGAACGCGTGGTGACAGGTGTGCACAGGGAATTCCTGAGTCAGTTTCAAGGAGGAGCAAGTACAGACAAGAGGGTGGCGCAGGCCAGGCCACGCTGGAACAAGAGGGTCTCATGTCTTCTAGAGGTCAAGGGCTTGGCGTAAGACTGCAGTGCCACTCATGGAACTGATACCGGCTCAAGACAAGGTTGACATGAGGGAAGCCATATTGTAGAAAAGAAAAACTCGATTATAACTTTGAATGACCTCTGACAAACTAACCCAGCTGGATGTGCGCCCTCCAGATCTAACTGCTCTGTAGATTTTACGACCCCTGCTTGCCCATGTGCCTCCCAGCTGCGAGAAGATGATAACTGCTTTTTTGAGTTCCTTAGGAATGTGATGACGCCCCAACAGAGAGTCTATGCTGATAGCTATCATCAGTGAAAACGGAAAGATCTGGTGTGGCACTCCCAGTCTGTAACACCAGAAGGTCACCATTCCTAACCGCCTCCCCAATAACCCAATGGCCTATATAACTGCTGTAAGATTTTGTGCCCCCTTAAGATGGTTCTTTTGGACATGAGTCAGCCAACTTCCCTCTTGCTAGTGTGGGAGATCAAGATTTGGCCACCCTGAAATCTATCTCTTTACCTTGGTTGTTTTCTCTAGGGACATTCGACCTCCCCCACTAACTGCCTAAAGAATTTGACATAGTTACTCCTTCCTGGAACAGATCTATCATGATGGCTGTAAAGATAATGTAGGATAAATGTTACAATAGGAAAGGCACCAACAAGCCCATCTTATCGGAAGTTCCCTCTCTCTGGCCACATTCTCTGGATGGCCCTGCAAGGAGTTGCCAGATGAACATTTACATTTATAAGGGAAATCTCCATTTGTAAAGGTATCTCCCTCTCTGTTTTGGGAAGAGAGGAGGATGGCCTCATTTCTAGAGGCTTATCAATGTGGAAGGTGAGGCCTTAAATCTGCATAATAACATTACTCTTGTTTACTGTGCTTTAGTGGTAATCTTCTGTAACTGACTCCTCCCACCCCCAACATCCTCCTTTGTCGTTGGCTGAACATGGTATTTAGGACGCGAATTTCTGCTATTGTGTTGAGAAACGCAGTGTCCCTGCTTTCTCCCATGTATACATGTTATTAAACTTGGTATTATTTTCTCCTGCTAACCTGTCTTGTTAATTATTTGGCCAGCCATAGGAACCTTAAGGAAAAGGGCAGAGGGGGATTCTCCCTCTTCCCCCGACACTAGTAAGCTGTAATAATAAAGTCCTTTTTCTCCTACCACCTTGCCTCTTGACTATTGGCATGTCTTGCGGCGAGCAGAAGGCCCCACGTTGGGCGGTAACAGAACTCTGACCCTTGTTTAGAAACACAGACACTTAAATGTGACCTCACCATCTGTGATAAAGAGGCTGGCTCCATTTTGAGCTTTCCTCCCTGCCAGCATTCAGCCTTCCACCCGTCCCTGCCCCACCCCGACTCGAGCAGTTCTTAAGATGAAGAATCCCAGGGCACGTGACTCTGGTGGGAAGTAGGAACCCCACAGCACTAGCTGAGTGCAGGGACTCTTCTCAGACCAACCTCAAGCTATGAGATGTGTCCTCTAAATTCTCCATTATACTATTACAACAGAGGGAAATTTACTTTAGATCAAACTTTGCCTTTGTCCCTAGAGAAGTTTTAAATGTAAATGGTTATAATATCCCTAAGGCAATTGATTCTTAATTCACTGATGTAAGACAAACAATAAATCATTATGTGAATGTGGGATGCACCTGGAAACTCTTTCCCCATAGCTTTATTGAGGTACAATTGACTAATAATATTGTCTATGTTTAAAGATTACAACCCAATATTTGATATGTGTAAACTGTAGACAATGGATTAAGCATTCTCATCACATACACACCAAGTTAGTCAAGCTATGGATGTGTCAATTAACCTGGAAATTTTAATAAGCCTAAGAGAGGGGATTGCAAAACTCTTCATTGCAAAGCTCTGAATGCATTTATTTACTTATATGAAAAGCGTTATTAAGATATAATCCATATACAGTCGTGCCCCGTACGACAACGTGTGGGTTAACGACTGACCACATATACCACAATGGTCTCATAAGATTAGTACCATCATACTAATCCATAGTACATAAGCCCAAATTCCCCATTATTTTCCCGTTATTGCTCTTGGTGTCACCTCTAACATATTTTTGCCAAATACAAGGTCAGGAATTTGTTCCTATGTTTCATATACTTTGTTATACTTGTACGCTCATCTCTAGGCCTTTGATCCCTTTTGGTAAGTCATTGTATGTTGTGGGTTTTAAAGGTACAAATTCTTTGTTTTGCATGTGGCTATCCAGTTGGCCCAGCATCAATGTATGAAAAGAATATTCTCTCCTCACTTTTGGTACCTTTTTCAAAGATTAGTTGAGCATATACGTGGGGGTTCATTTCTCTAATCTCAATCTTCCATAGATCTCTATCTGTACTTGTGTCAATACAATAATATCTTCATTACATTCGCTTAGTACGTTTTTCTTTTCCCAGATTGGTTTGGCTATTCTGGTTACCTTGCAATTTCACAGAATTTGTGAAACAGCTTGCCAATTTCTATAAAGGGCACAGCTGGGATTATGACAGGTATTGAATTGAATCTCTAGATCATTTTATGGAGTGGTGCCATTTCAACAATGTGAAGTCTTGAAAACTATGAAACGACATTTTCCCACTGATTTATACATTTCTTAATTTCTTTTGCCCATATTTGGTAGCTTTCAGAGAATTCATTTTTTTTTAATAATTTATTTTTTTCCCCCAAAGCCCCAGTACATAGTTGTATGTCATAGCTGCACATCCTTCTAGTTGCTGTACGTGGGACGCAGCCTCAGCATGGCCCGAGAAGCAGTGCATCGGTGTACGCCCGGGATCCGAAGCAGGGCCGCCAGCAGCAGACCGC
This sequence comes from Diceros bicornis minor, assembly GCF_020826845.1. NCBI lineage: Eukaryota > Metazoa > Chordata > Mammalia > Perissodactyla > Rhinocerotidae > Diceros > Diceros bicornis. The sequence goes on from NC_080769.1 coordinate 7,054,794, forward strand.
GAGCATTTAACCGCTAAGCCACGCGGCCCCAGAGAATTCATTTTGTACTTTGGGTTTAGTTTGTTGTTCTTTTTCCAGTTCCCTTATTAACTTCATATCTTTCTTTTTCAATATACGTGTTTCTTGCTATAAACTTCTCTCTCACTATGCCTTATTCTGCATACAAGTGTCCTTGTGTTTTCTCCCCTGGTGTGTTTGGGCATCTCTGGCAATGCAATCTTAGGTAGTCTGTGTCTTGCAATTCTCTGTTTTAACTCACTGTTTTTATACTGGAGCCATGCTGATATGTGGGAAGGTCTTAGGGTGGGAAAATGTTCTCTTATGTTATGATTAAACCTGTAAAGTTCTGAGGGGGCAGAATCTCTGGACTATGAACTTCCAAACAGGTTCTTAGCATTTATTCCTCCCCTGTGGTCAAAGAGAAATCCTGAAGAGTCTGGGAGTTGTCTGACTGCTCTTTCCACAATCAGATAAGGTTTTGGCAAATTAGTTTTCTTTGAGAAATGGCCTAAGTTACAGAGCACAGAATGTTTTGTGTGTGTATCAAGTTTTCCCCCCATTTCCTGCATGAGGCATGAGACAATTTTTTCCAGTTTTCACAGGGAAAACTTCCTAGGGCTCCTGGTGGAAAAATACATAAATTATGGGGGTTCACTAAGACTGGACTCCCTAAAGCTTTTAACTCAAGCTAGTCTAATCTGTGTCTCCAACAAATTCACTGTTAACAGTTTACGTGTTCCTAGAGGCTGCTGCCTCCAGTTCTTTCTCCTTCATGTAAGCGGTAATTCTCTATATTGGCCTATCTCCCATTTTGGGAGCGTTGGTTTGCCGTGTAATCTCATCTCTCTTGGATCTAAGAAGAGGGGTTGCTTTGCAGATTGTTCAATTTTCTCTTGTTGTGAAGATGAGATGATCACTCAGAGCTCTTTACATATCTGAACAGAAACCATCCAGTCACTTCTCTTGCTGTATTTTCCCTTGTGAGACTATTCCATTTTCACTTGTTAATTCTACTGCTAGAGTTCATGTGGGTGGTTTCAAAGTTTTTCTTTTGTGACTAACGCATCTAAAAACATTATCATACTGCAATCTCTGTATTTTGATTTCTTTTCCTCATCTTATACAAATTCTTTCACCTGAATACATTTCCCATTGGTTATTTTCTCTTTTATCATTGTCCTTTTGGGGGCAGAATTAACCCCCTACCTAAAATGGGATTGGATGTCAAGTCAATGTGGCCACATGCATCAAGATAATATAAATGTTTATTACTCACAGGTACCTTCTAAGGAGAACAGGGCAAGGGTAAGTGGGTTGGGGTGGCTTGTGTAGGGAGAATGGCTTCAACCTTTAAGATGTATAGGGGTAGAGGAGCAGGTTTTCAAAGTTTGACCCTCTTAACTATTGGCACAAAAAGAAAAGGGGCATGTGTCAACTTTCCTGACTTATTTATCCATTGTGGGCCAGACAGGGTGAGCAGGTATCTAAGTTCATGAAGACTCAAATATTAAAAATGAGAGCAGTGTCTTTATTAAAGTTCACTCTGAGGCTTATTGACAGAATGATGACAAATCTCATAAAATGAATTTGAATTTGAATATTAATTGAAAAGTCATGTGAAAAGGACAAGAAATTATAATTAGGGTCACAAAGCCTCCAAAATATCTTTGAATCCTGTCATTGGAGGGTATAGGAGAGAGCCAGGAAAGAAAGTGTCAGTATGGTTCCACAACTCTGTTCAGTTTATATTATCTTGATGCATGTGGCCACATTGACAGAACATTTTACTAATGTTATTGTTTCATTTCTTGTATCATTTGTCGTGTTATTGGTGGCACCTTGCCAGCGCAGCCTGCCCACATACGGCAAGCAGCCCTTTTAGGAGAAAGAACTCTCCCTGGCTGGTTAATACATAGTCCAAACCCAAGTACTCATCAGCTACCAGGGCTGCCATGGAGTTTTCTTTCATGTAAAATGTCTCAAACATTAGCTGTCTGCTACACATATTTTGAATGTTTTAGACATTTCTTGATTGGCAGTAAGGATGTGCTTGTTGAATGACATCATGTGTGCCCAGGTCAGGACCAGTGACTCCCAGGACGATGAGCACACGAGTGCAAATGGTAGGAAAACAGTACATTCATGTTGGACGGACTGAAAGGGTCTTGAAGGCAGGTGCCCAGAATGAAATATTGACATGCAGGGCACACCGCCTATGGGTGATGTTAGGAGGAAGACCCAGGAGTGGGATATAAGAGTGTGGCTAGGGAGCATGATTACAATAAATCAAAGACCTGTAGGAGTGGCAATTCTGACAGAAAAGTCTAGAATAGAAAGGCTCTATTTATAAGGTGCCAGTCAGCCTGATGATGAGAACAAAATAATAAGCCCCAAAGACTGGAGATTGAATGTAACTCAAACAGCAGGAGCATCTATTTAGGAGAATGCAAGTTTTGGCTAAGTAAGCCATTAGGCCATCGTAAGAGCATTGCAGCCTGAGTCATAGAGAGGTACAAGATCCATTAAATACCTTTTCAAGAGCCTGATGTTTTCTATTTTGAGACAGTTGATAATACCAATAATTTCTAGAATTTCTTGGTGAGTCCTTGATTCTGGCTTCTGGGGGATCATGTATGATAGGGTGAGCAATTGGTGTATATAAGGTTCTTCCATGGTCTGAGTGTAGCAAGCAGCCCAGCAGAGGGGGTGAGGAGCCCTACAGAGTCTATCTGCCACCAGCTGCAGGGACCCCCTTCCTCCACCTGGACTTAACGTGCATGGATTATGTTACCTGTGACATGTTTTTTCCACATCGGATGCATTGGTCACTCACTAAGTTACCCATGGTAGAGAGGGAAGTCCCTTGAATTTTGCCTAGACTTGTAGGTTAGAGGCCTCTTAGTGGTTTCCTTTCACAGGGGCCCATGGGCCAAGATTAATGCCATCATTTCTGAGGTGTCAGTATGTGTCTCAGAAATGTAAGTGAATTTATCAGCCTGAGCAATGAAATGAGCCTCTGCAGGCTGAGGTTTAATATGTGCAGAGTAAGTGGTGACCTTGAGTCATACTTGGGGATTGTGAGGCAAGGTATGCCCGAGTTTTTTATGCCAAAGTGGTGACCCTGGGTCACAAGTTGTTGCTATTGGTGGATGAGACAGCTAGATCATTGGAAAAGGTTCGAGGATCTGTAAAAATGTGAGGAAGAGTTCGATTCTTGGCCAGGGAATTCTCCATTGCTAGCACAATTACCTGGAGTTTGACTAATCAGTCTGATCCAATCTGTGACCAAGGATGGCCTGTTTGATCCAGGGAAAGAACAGAGCAACTCTGAAGTGGACCCCATCAGGTGTGGTGATGCACACTGTTCATAAAGTATATGAACTCCCTGGTCATTCATATGCTCCCAAGTCACTGCCAAAGTGGCCAGTGAGTCTAAAACAGAGGTGACCTCCTCCAGAATGTATTACATCAATCAGAGAAGAGGGGAACACACTTCCTCCTGTAGGTGTGATGTGCCAGAAGCACCATTTTTGGCTCTATCCTGTAAGTACCTATATCTCTTCAATGAGGCCTTTGATTAGCAAACCTGATGGGTCCTGCATTTCTGACCCAAGGCAAAATGTGAAGCTGGCTGTGGAGGATCAACTCAAGCCCTGGGAGGGCCTCCCTTTACAAAAATACTCTGTCAGTTGGCATCAGTGGATTCTCTAATTGTGTGTAGCACTGGATGAGCAGCATAATTTTGGTACAAGAATGCCTTGGGCAATTTATGTCCACCATGGAGGTTTGGAGACTCTTAGATGCATTATAGTAGGCTGCTAAAGCCTCTATGGGAAACGGGTGTGTGTAACGGGACACTCATGTATTGACTTATTTAGACAAATTCTAGAGCCATTTATTTCTCTGCTAAAGGTCAATCTGTTTAAGCATTGTTGAATATACAAGCAACCAGATCTGCTAATACGTGACGTTTCTAGTCACCGTGGCTGACAGAATGTGTCACAACATGGGTTCTACCACTGCTTCCATGACCTTCTCAGCTCACAGGCGTCTGGCATTGTCTTGTGGAAATTTTCCAAAGTGGAATCTGCATGTATTTCTAAGGATGTTTCCAAGTAAGCAGGCATGAGTATGCTTGAGTTGAGAAATGAAGAGCTGGAAAAGGTCAATGGATAATAACAGAGAGAAATGGTGCAATGCGTACGAATGAGGATATTCCCAGGCAGATCCCACTTAGGAGACACCTTTATGTTTCAGAATCACAGTTATTTCTACAGATCTGTCCACAGAACCTGATTTAAACTCACAGACAGATTCTAGGAGCCCTCTCATTTCACTCTTAGTTATGAGTAGGAGACCAGGGCAGGTGCAACCCCAGAGGGTGTTTTCTCAATTAAGACAGGGTTGCAAGAAAGGCCTGTTGAGGACTGCATTCTTCTTTTCAATACTTCAATTCTTCCTAAGGATCCCACAGTGCTAGAAAGAAGTGTTGAATGTATAAAAATCAAGGATCAAGAGAGTTTAACATTATCCTAACATATGAAAGTGATTCAGTTATTCATTTTCTCTTAATTATATAAATATACAATATTTATGTATACTTTTTTTTTTAATAATTTTATTTATTTTTCCCCCAAAGCCCCAGTAGATAGTTGTATGTCATAGTTGTGCATTCTTCTACTTGCTGTATGTGGGACGCGGCCTCAGCATGGCTGGAGAAGCGGTGCGTCTGTGCGCACCCGGGATCCGAACCCGGGCCGCCTGCATCGGAGCGCACGCACTTAACCACTAAGCCACGGGGCCGGCCCCTGTATACTTCTGAATTTTGACAAATGTATAGTAATCCTGACACTAAAAAATGGAAAATGTGCAATCATCAAAAACAACACTCTTGCGTTGCCCAGTTGAATAACTCCCCTCCAGTACATAAGTTAATCATTAAAAAAATGGAGGAAAAATGATTTCTTTTGCTCTTTATTAAACCTCACAGCTGTTACTTTTCTGTCTGATTTTTCCACAACATAGCTGGACATCTAAGCATATGGAAATGAAAACAGAACAGCAAAATGGGCTACGGGACTTAGTGGATCATTGAAACTAAAAACTTCTAGCTACTCCTACTAAAAAACAGTGATTATTTTCCATTTCTCCTTTTATTTATTCGTTTATTTATTTATGTCACACTTTAAGAAAGATCCTTGGTAAGCACAATAGGTTTACAAATTTCATAACAACGCTTTCATGTTTAAAGTTTTCTACAACAGCCTACACATTAATTTCCATCACATTTTCTCATATGACTTATATTTGTATTTCTTTTTAGTGGGAATTACACATATGATGGTGTAAGCCACATGACGTCTTTCCGGTGTTGTTCACATCCAAGATGTTCAAACCAAGGGACTCTTTTTATGCCTTCATTAAGATCTGGGATGACAAAAGTCTTTCCACATGCATTACCTTTACATGGTTGTTCTTCTAGTGTGCAGTCTCCCATATCCTCAAAAGTCTGCATGACAAACAAGCTTTCCCACTTTCCTGTTATTCACAGGGTTTCTCTCCAGTACGAGTTCTTTCAACTCTTCAGAGAGAACTGGGAAAACAAATGCTTTACTATATTTTGCATATTCATGTTTCTATCCAGTATGATCTCTTTCACGTATTCGGAAAATCTGATGAGAACTGAAGACTTTCCCATTTTCTTTATATTCATAGGTTTTCACTCCAGTGTGATTTGTTTCACGTCTTTGGAGTAATCTGGGATACATGAATGCTTTCTCACATTCCTTACATTTGTAAGGTCCATCTCCAGCATGAACAATCATGTGTGATCGAAGGGTTGAAGGATCTCTAAAGGCTTTCCCACATTCCTTACATTCAAAGGGTTAATCTGCAGTATGATTTCTTTCATGTACTCGAAGAGAACTGGAAAAAATGAATGCTTTACTGCATTTTTTACATTCATATGGTTTCTCTCCTGTATGAATTCTTTCATGTACTCGAAGAGAACTGGTACAACTGAATGCTTTGCCACATTCTTTACATTCATAGGGCTTCTCTCCAGTGTGACTCCTTTCATGTATTCGAAATGCACTAGGAGAAACAAATACTTTCTTACATTCCTTACATTTATAAGGTCCATCTCCAGTGTGACAGATCATGTGTGATCGAAGGCTTGAGGGAGCTGTAAAGGCTTTCCCACATTCTTTACACTGATAGGGTTTCTCCCCAGTATGATTTCTTTCGTGTACTTGAAGAGACTTGGAATAAACGAATGCTTTACTGCACTTTTTACATTCATATGGTTTCTCTCCTGTATGAGTTCTTTCATGTACTCGAAGAGAACTGGTACAACTGAATGTTTTGCTGCATTCTTTACATTCATATGGTTTCTCTCCAGTATGACTCCTTTCATGTATTTGAAATGAACTGGGATGAACGAAAACTTTCCCACATTCCTTACATTTATAAGGTGCATCTCCAGTGTGAGTGATCATGTGAACTTGAAGGGTGGTGAGAGCAATAAAGTCTTTCCCACAGTCCTTACATTCATAGGGTTTCTTTCCAGTGTGACATCTTTCATGCATTCGAAGAGTTCTGGGATGACTGAATGCTTTACCACAATTTTTACATTCATAGGGTTTCTCTCCAGTGTGACTCCTTTCATGTATTCGAAAAGCACTAGGAAAAAGAAATACTTTCTCACATTCCTTACATTTATAAGGTCCATCTCCAGTGTGACAGATCATGTGTGATCGAAGGCCTGAGGGAGCTATAAAGGCTTTCCCACATTCTTTACACTGATAGGGTTTCTCCCCAGTATGATTTCTTTCGTGTACTTGAAGAGACTTGGAATAAATGAATGCTTTACTGCATTTTTTACATTTATATGGTTTCTCTCCAGTATGAGTTCTTTCATGTATTTGAAGAGACCTGGAAGAAGCAAATACTTTACTGCATTTTTTACATTCATAGGGTTTCTCTCCAGTATGAGTTCTTTCATGTTTTTGAAGAACACTGGGAAAAACGAAGGCTTTCCCACATTCCTTACATTTATATGTCTTCTCCCCATATTTTTCACAGTCATATGGTTTGTGTTCAGTGTGACCAGTAACGTGCCTATTAATGGATGAATGACGCATGAAGACTTTTCCACATGCTCTTTCTTTCCATGGTTTTGCTGCACTAGTTTTCTTGTTCAGATCAACATTTGGAATAAGGATGAAGTTTTCTCCACACTGACTACCCTCTTCACTTTCACAGAGTCTCAATACCATATGACTTCTGTAAAACATAAGGAGCACATTATTAATCATTGCTTTATTAATGATTTTTATATTTGTTATATTTATTATAATTTATAGGAAAAGTTCAGGTTTTCTGCCTTGTCTGAATTCTCTGAAATTGAATATACTGAATGCTCTACAAGAGGACTTCACCCTTTCTAGTATCCAAATGGTGATATTCATATACAGGATTTATTAGAACTGTTTCCAAGTGAGTTTATTTTGTAAAAGCTGCACCTGTACCTCACATTTCAGAAGGTATATTTGGTCAAAATTTTCTACGAATAGCTAAATTTCTTTTTTTTGGTGAGGAAGATCAGCCCTGAGCTAACATCCACGCCCATCTTCCTCCACTTTATGTGGGATGCCACCACAGCATAGCCTGACAAGCGGTGCGCTGGTGCGCGCCTGGGTTCCGAACTCGGGCCACCAGTAGCGGAGCGCACGCACGTAACCACTATGCCACGGGGCTGGCCCCTAAGAACAGCTAAATTTGAAGCAAGCGTTATTCATGTTGTTTGCTTCTTTTTAAAATTTTGTAACATATCAGGATTCTCATGTGAGGCATTGCTTTCTATTGTGAGTGTGACTCACCTTAGTCTTCTCCCCTGGCTTTTGTACTGATCTTCAGTGTCATGATCTTCCCATGTTTTTCCTGAAATGCAGACCCAGGCAGTTGATTCCAAAGTATTGGAAATTATACAAAAAATTTTAGATTCTAAGACCACGATGAGCTATGACCATTTCAAGTTTATTTACCAACATCTCCCCTTTTCCCATTCTACACCTTGGAACAATGTTAATGGGCAAGAAACACTCGTTCTCCAATTGGTGAAGTGAAGGAATGTCCTCATTCTTACCTACAGAGGCCAGGTTCCTGAAAGTTTCCCACATCACATCTCTGTAGAGTTTCTTCTGTGAAGGATCCAGTAAAGCCCACTCCTCTGGGGTGAAGTTCACAGCCACATCCTCAATGGCCACTGAGTCCTAAAACATCACAAATATGTGTAGAGTAGGATGCATAAGGCTGACAGCATGGGGGATCTACATTCCATTTCTAGGAAAGTTACACATGATTCTGTCATCACTAAATATATATTCTATGATGTGATCATCAAAAACTCTTTTTCTGTGCACACTCCTCATCAATTTAACAGCATCATGAACACATGGAAATTATCTACACATTTTTACTGTGATCACATTTCATGATATTTCTCTGTAATGCAGGTTCAAGAGCATGTTGGGAAATGACAGAAATGCCATACAATGAAACAAATATAATTGTGAAAGGAAAAGAACAAAAAAGACAGAGTACAATATCCATTAGGCCTAGGACAACTCTCTTTAACAGAAGCATTAAAATACACAGGTTGGGAATACCTGAAGGAAAAGAAAGATAGAAAGTAATAGAGGAAACAAGTGAAGTAATAATCACCAAAATATCCTAAAATTAATGATAGCCAGCAAACTGCACATCCAGCAAACTCAGAGAACAGTAAACATGATAAACTCAAAAATGCACACCCAAGAATATCATATTCAACTAGAGAGAAATCAAAGACAGAGCACATATTGAAAAATGACAAAGAACACACTTCTGAATATATTCTCTGTCGAACAAAATTATCCATCAAAAATAAATGAAAAATTAGGACATTCTGAGACAAAAATTGAGGAAATTTGTCATGAGTGCACCTACTTTGAATGAAATGTTCAAAATTTATCAGAAAGAATGCAAATGATAAAGGTAGAGGATTAGAAAAAGAAAAAATGAAGGTAAAATATTTTTTATATTTCTAATTAAAATAACAGTTGATAGTTGTTTAAAATAATATTAGCAAAAATGTATTTGGTAATGAGATGCTTAAGATGAATGAAATAAATGACAGCAATGTGACAAAGCACAGGGAGGGGAAATTGGGAATAGTGTGTTATGAGGTACTTGCACACAGTGAAGTGGTATAGGTTTATTTGGCAGAAAATGTGGGTTAGTTATAAATGGGTACTGAAAGCTCAATGGCAACCACTAAAAGAGCTTTTTAAAAAATGTGTAATTGTTATGCTAAGAGAGAGGAAACAAAAGAATCAGATAAAATGCTCTATTTCAGCCAGAGAACATGGAAAAAAAAGGTGGAAGACAAAAAGAAACAAACAAGAGCAAGATAAAAAAACAGTAAAAGAGGTGCTAAAGATTAATCCAGCTCTGTCACAAAATACTTTAATCAACAACGGTCTCAATAAAATTGAAGGATATAGTAATATCAGATTCTTAAAAAACAAACTGAGTTATATACTGTCTACAAGAAACCCACTTTTTTGGGCCAGCCCCGTGGCTTAGCGGTTAAGTGCGCGCACTCCGCTGCTGGCGGCCCGGGTTCGGATCCCGGGCGCGCACCGACACACCGCTTCTCCGGCCATGCTGAGGCCGCGTCCCACATACAGCAACTGGAAGGATGTGCAGCTATGACATACTACTATCTACTGGGGCTTTGGGGGGAAAATAAATAAATAAAATTAACAAAAACAAAAAAAAGAAGAAACCCACTTTTAATATAAAGACACAGACTGATGTAGTATAAATGGATGGAGAAAAATATTGCATGCCAGCGTAGATCAAAAGAAAACTGGTATAAAATCAAAACAACACTAAGATACCACCTCATGCCCGTTAGAATGGCTATAATCACCAAGACAAAAAACAACAAGTGTTGGAGAGGATGTGGAGAAACAGGAACCCTCATACACAGCTGGTGGCAATGTAAACTGGTGCAGCCTCTATGGAAAACGGTATGGAGACTCCTCAAAGACTTAAAAATAGAGATGCCCTATGACCCAGCCATCCCATTACTGGGAATCTATCCAACGAACCTGAAATCAACAATCCAAAGAGGCTTATGCACCCCTATGTTCATTGCAGCATTATTCACCATAGCCAAGAAGTGGAAGCAACCTAAGTGTCGCTCGACTGACAACTGGAGTAAGAAAATGTGGTATATACATACAATGGAATACTACTCAGCCATAAAACAAAGACAAAATCGTCCCATTTGCAACAACATGGATGGGCCTGGAACGTATTATGTTAAGTGAAATGAGCCTAAAAGAGAAAGACAAACACTGTATGATCTCACTCATATGTGCAATATAAACCAACACATGGACAGAGAAAACTGTACTGTGGTTACCAGGGGCAGTGGGGGTGGGGGGTGAGGGGTGGGCACAAGGGTTGAAGGGAGTCATATATATGGTGATGGACAAACAAAAATGCACATCCCAAAATTTCACAATGTTAAAAAATATTAAAACATCAATTAAAAAAAAAAAGAAAACTGGCATAGGTATATGAATTATAGACACTGCAGATTTCAAGCCAAGGAAATTTCAGAGATAGAGAGGGACATTACCTACTGATAAAGGTGTCTATTCTCCAAGAAGGCACAGCCATCCTTGATGTGTACATGTGTAACAACAGAGTGGTAAAATATATAAGGCAAGGAGAAATAGAGGAATCCAGTTCAATAGTTGGGGAATTCAACAACCTCTAGGGAAAAAAGGACAATCTTATCAAATTTGAAAGAACAGAAATCATACAAAATATCTTCTCACATCACCTAGGCATTCACAGAGAGGTCAATAACAACCAGAAATTTGGAAAACCCCGAAATATGTGGACATTCAACCATATATTTCTAAAGAATACTTAAGATCAAAGAAGAAGACTCAAGAGAAACGAAAAATTATTTTGAACTAAATGAAATGACAATACAGTAGACAAAAGATTCTTGTATGCAGCAAAAGCAGTGTTTAGAGGGAAATTTATGCCATTGAACAAATACACTGGAAAAAGCAAAGATCTATAATCATTAAAGGAAGCATCTACCTTAGGAAACAATAAAAGGAAGAGCCAAGTAAATCCAAAGTAAGCACAGTAAAAGAAATAGTAAAAATTAGAAAAGAAATCTACGTCATTGTGGGAAATCAATGGAGAAAATGAAAACAAAAAAAGCTGGTACTTAGACATGACTAATTGATAAAAATCTAGTCAAGATAAAAAAAACAAGGTAGGCAGATATTACTAATATAAAAAGGGAAAGCAAGCGGAAATGAAATTACAAAACGATTTGATAGAATCCAACATTCATTTGTGATAAACTAGTAATAGAGGGAAAGTTCCACTTCTTGAGATGGAACATCCTTATGAATCCTCTAGCTAAATTCATAACATTTGTTCCACATGGCATGATTGTCTCTGTGAAACATCTGAAAGAATTCACAACAACAGAAATAACTCCTAGAATTAATAAGAGAGTATAGCAAGGCTGAAGGATATGTGAGTCAATTGCTTTCCTTATAGACCCACACAAATATACTCAAGTAATCTTTGACAAAGAAGAAAAGGCAACGCAAATGAAAAACAAAGTCTTTTAAACAAGTGGTGGAAATAATGGATAACTACATACAAATACACACAGAAACACAATGAATGTAGACACAGGCCATACACATTTCACAAAAATTAGGTCAAAACACTTCACAGACCTAAATGTAAAATGCCAAAGGAATAAACTCCTAGAAGATAAGAGAGAAAAATCTAGATGACTTTAGGTTTGGAGATGAATTTTTAGATATGAAACCAAACACCAAGGTCCACCAAAACATAAAACACAAAAAATTTACTTCAGTAAAATGAAAAACGCCTGTTCTGAGAAAGTGTTAAGAGAATAAAAACATAATTTACAGAATAAGGGAAAATCTTTGTAAAACGCTTGTCTGGTAAATGAGTGTTATTAGAAATGTCCAAAGAACTCTTAAAACTCAACAGTCAGAAGACAAACAACCCAATTAGAGAGTAGGCAAAAGATCTGAACAGACATCTCACTGAAGAAGATATATAGATGGGAAATAAGCAATATAAAAACACGCTCCACATTAAATATCATTAGAAAGTTGCCAATAAAACAACGAGGTATCATTAAACACTTATTAAATGGGTAAAATGCAAAACACTCAGAACACCAACTATTGGTGAAGATGTGAAGCTACAGGTAATCCTCATTCATTGATGGTGGAAATAGAATTTGGTACACCTACAATGGAAGACAGGAAGTTTCTTTCTAAACAAAATACACTGTTGCTAAATAGAGTAAGAACCAGCATTAAGGCTCCCTGGTATTTTTCCAAATCAGTTGAAACCTTATGTTCACACAAAAGCTACACATGAATGTTTACAGGCACTTTATTCATAATTGGCAAGACAGAGTTTTCAACAGGATGTCCTTCAAGTGTTGCATAGATAAACAATCAGTGGTGTATCCATACAATGAAACACTGTTCAGTGATAAAAAGAAATGAGGTATCAAGCCATGAAAACACGGAGGAAGCTTAAAAAGATATGTCTAAAGGAAAGAGGCCAATGCGACAAGGCTATATAGTGTATGATTCCAAGTATATGACATTTTGGAAAAGACAACAGCATGAGCCAGTAGGAAGACCTTTGGTTGTGAAGAACTTGTGGGATGGAGGGAGGGATGAATCAATATGTGGAGCACAGAGGATTTTTAGGGAAGTGAAACCACACTCTATGATACACAAATGATGGATCCATGTTATACATTTACCAAACTCATACATTATATAGCACAAAGAGTCAATGCTAACGTACACTGTGCTCGGCCATGCATCCATATGGGTTGGAAATTGTAACAAATGTATCACAGTAATATAAAAAGTGAAAAATAGTGCAAACTGTGGATGCAGAGAGAGGGATTATGTGGAAACTATGTGAATTTTGATCAATTTTTCTGTAAACCTGGAACAGTTCAAAAAAAACTGGAGTCTTTCAAAAAAAAAAAAAAAAGATGAAGACAGACTCATTACAATTTGCCCCTGATGACTGAAACAGGACATCTCTCATTCAACTGATTTCAATAAGCCAGTATGGTGCTCTATGAGCCTGAGACCCACAAGGGAAGTGAAACTTCCACCAAATGCCTTGTTGGAGAGCAGGGCACTGTATACTCTGAGAGGTGCCATGGTCACTCTCAGTAGCGTCAGAACTCCAAGGTGGATAACGAGTGTCCTGGTGAGTCCTTGTATTGTAGACCTAGTAACGTACAGACAAGTGTTACCTTGATTTCTATTTTTATTATCTCTGAGTCAAGAGATTCCCAGAGTCCTTTTACCACAAAGGGTCATCTCTTAGATCATAAACTAAGTGTTTGTGAAAATATGCAGAACAGCCCAATTTTTTGGTCAGTGGTAAGATGACTGCCTGATGTTTGGTAGCTCTGGTGACACTTGGGTTTGGTTCTTCATCAGGGATGTCCCAATTAAGGGATGAAGAGCAGCAACTCTCCACTGAGCTCCGTCATGTACAAATGTGTATTGTCATTAAAGGCTATGCACGCTCCAGAGCTGTGCATTCAGTTAATCCCAAGGAACTCCCCAGGGAACCAAGGAGTCTGGGAGAGGGGTGACTTCCTTCATCACTGTAGCATCATTCAATGAACTGAAGAAAGGTCACGCCCTTCCTGCAGGTGGCATAAGCTCAGGGCCAAGGTTAGGCTCCTTCATATCACAAGTGTCAGTAGTTGGGCAGAGCTGGCAGGGTGCTGTTTCCAGCACTAAGGCATAACAGGTGCCTTGGTAGACCGTCACAGGCTCAGTGCTTCTCAGAGACTCTATTTTCAAGAGATCTCAGTATGAGATGATAATAGGAGCTCTAACGGCATATAGTGTGGGGTCCAGGGCAGCTTCTTGCATCAGAAGCCTAGGGACATCTTAAGGCCCTCCTCCAGAGAGCCTCAAATCACTGCCGTCAGGGTTAGAGGCCTCCTCCACGACAAATGGTTGCTTTACAGAGTTTAAGCAACCCGGGCTTAAGTTGGGTTTGAACTAATCCCTTTGCTGGGCCAAACTCAGACTGTGTGTGCTGTCCACTATAACCCAGAGGGTCAGGATCTTTGTTGCAATAGACACAGGGGCAGCAGCAGCAGTTATTCAGGCGTCCTGGAGAGCCCTCTGCAATCTCAACACCTACTGGCTGCATTTTCCTGTGTTTTTCTTTCTCTCTGAAATAACTGCTCTTCAAGGAGTGGCCATCTAATGAGTTTACCTCATTCACAGAGTATAATCATCCTCAAAACCCCAGACATCCCCTAATGTCAAGGCGACCCCAGCCTCAGTCTCACCTTCGCTGTAAACACACAGATTCTGCCCAAGACATAGGACACAAGACCACAAGAAGGATGGCCCCATTCTCATACCCCTGCTTCCAAAGGACAAGGAATTATCAAAACTGTCAACTTGGAGTCCTGTGTATATAGAACCCAGGCTTGGTGGGGTCAACAACGCACACAGGGCAGCACAGCTCACAGGAGGAGCTGCCCAGCAAGCAGCAGCTCACAGTGCAGGAGCCTCCAGGCTTTCTCATCAGCCCGTCCAGATAAGAAGGCCTAGGGGAAAGGGTGGGGTGAGGCTTAAGTTTTCAGAAGCCAAACACCAAATATGTGGACCCTGGCTACTCATTATAAGAACAAACATGGGTGAGAAAAATAGGCATTCACACTGGCTTGTTTTTACATAAACACTAACAGGATGATGAAGCAGTGATCAACACTGGTTATTTGAGGGGGACTGGAGTTAAGAGCAGAGGAGTGGGGCAGGACCCGCAGGCAGGGAGTCTTCTTAAGTTAATTTCCTCTCAAAAATTTTTTAAACCTTCCCATGCATTATTTATTTAAAATAAGGAGAGAAATTTATATACACTATTTTTCCTTATGCTCGGTCATTATTTTTATTTAACCTCTGCTTTACAAAATTAATTTTAACATTTCTACTAGGAGACTACTCCAAGATATAATCCTTTAAACACTAATGGATACAAAACTGCAAACAATACAAAATTTACCAATCCCTTTCTAACAAAAAGGGCAAGGGGCATGATACTTTGTCCCTCCACTAGACTGCACACTGGGGACATTTTCAGGAAGGAGTAATGTATCATAAGACATTAGGGGTTTGCAATGAAGCCCTGCAGTAACTAGGAATTCCAAAGATTTACGTGAGCTTTGATCTGTTTCCTCATATCACTGAAAATAGAAATTCAAGTGCTTTTTCCTCACATCCATTAAAATAGGAATTTATTTTCCTTAGGAATACTAAGGCCTTTTAAATGTCAAAGTTCTCTAGGGACACGGACAGAAAAACTGACCTAAAATTAGAAAACGCATGTGAGAACTTAGTACACCCATCTCACACCTTGAGGTTCTCTTGTCTAAATGGAACAAAAACTTCTATTGGTTGAACAATAGCCCTAGGAAGACCTAGACTGGGGGGACAATGTTGTGGATTGGAGACAGTGCTCTCCAAATACATGGAAAATTCAGAAGAAAATGAGTGCCACCTGAGGAGAAAGAAGGACTGGAGACCCCACAGGCCACAGCTCCTCCCACGCAGGAGCCCCGGAGACCGAGTCACGATTGCCCCTGATGTCCTCCCCGTGGTCACCGCACCACGTGGGGACACGCGGGGCTGCAGGCGGAGACCTGCCCAGAGAGGCTCCGGGGCCGAAGTCGCCGCGCGCAGTGACCACAGGACGCCCGGGGTCCCGGCTGCCGGCCCCGCCCCCACGCTGCGGCCGGAGGGGACTGAGGTCCGAGCGGCGCCACCCCGGACTCGGGTCCGCAGACTCGGAGGTGACCGCGGGGAGGCCGGTCCCGCCACGGCCGGTTCCGACCAGCCCTCCTCCCCGTCTCCTCACCCGGGGCCGCACACTCACCATTCCTACATTTACTGGGTCCCCTAAGCTCCTTCCTATGACTCCCGAGGTCAGTAAGGTCACAACCTGACAAAACAGGCGGCAGAGCCACGTACAGCCTTTAACGGCGGGGAAACGCGATCCCCACCGTGACTGGAGCCAGCAGCAACTTCCGGGGCGGCTGGGGAGCTTCGCCCCACCCACCTGCCCCGGCGCCGCCTCTGATTGGACAGTTCAAAAGACTCGCCCTCTTGTGTCTGAGTGACAGCCCCCTGAGTTTAGGTGTCTGAGCAGAATGCCAGCCAGAACTCGTCCCCTGCAGGGATATTTGCCTTGAAAGGTAGTGCTGGGAGGCGACTCCTAGAATTGTGATCCTTCTTTACAAACACACACAAATGAAAGTCGCCTCACCATAGGCAATGATTACTCTCTCCATTTTGATCTTTGTTGACAAGTGGAGTCTGACATAGTTTTGCAAAATAGGTACACAGTCCTTCCCCACCCTACTTTCATTTGCACCTGTGGGAATTGTACATTTCCACTAGCGGCCCCATCTGGGCAGAAAATGGGGAAGTGCTTCCTGCACTGATGAGTAGATAAATGAATTGTTCTCACAGGTAACACTAGGGACAGACTGGCTCTGTCTTGAAGTCACATCATGGTGCTCTCAAAGGTCCTTTCATCACTGCGGTCAGCAAAATAGACATGATATGTGAAGGTTGTGTTTGGTAAGAGCACGTTGTTCCTGTTTATCTCCATTATGGCAAGCGCATGGGCCA
Organism: Diceros bicornis minor; assembly: GCF_020826845.1. NCBI lineage: Eukaryota > Metazoa > Chordata > Mammalia > Perissodactyla > Rhinocerotidae > Diceros > Diceros bicornis. The sequence continues at coordinate 7,071,620 of NC_080769.1, forward strand.
AAACATACTTAGAATGCTCATGCATCCACTTGCACTGAGGAAAGCCCATGAGAACTCAAGAATCTCCTACAAGGTGGTCTTCTAAGCCAAACAAAGAGCTCCCCTTAAGAAGGACAGGGAGTTATTTGTAGGTATATAGAGAGAGATTTTCCTCATGACCTTGAAAAATGGCCCCAATTGAATGAGTTGTCCAAGATTCAAGTAGCTGCTCTGCTGGAGGAGTCATTGAGAGGATGTGACCACAGGTTAGAGCACTGGTTGTGACCTCCAGCTGCACTTGGGCAATCAGAGGCTTCTTACCCATTTTCCTGTCCTTGGGATATACATTTCTCCCAATGTTCCTAAACTGAGAGCCATTTAAGGATGCGGCCTGGAGAGAATAACATGTTGTGGAGACCATCTGGACTGTAGACATTACTGAACCCCATTAGAGCCTCTATCTAAACTTTTCAGATTCTGCTGGGCAGGTGCGGAGCCCTACCCATCTCGCTCTGCCTAACACAAGCATCATATATAAGTTCCCTTGCTTATTAAAACTGCCACCTATCAATCTGGAGTGACCTGCCTCTTTCTTCAGTCGCTCCTTGCCCTTCATGTATGGGAGCCAGTTTCAAATGTTACCCAGAAAACTCCTGAGGTTGTGAACCAAGATGATCTTAGCTCTGAATGAAAATAAAAGTGCAATTGATCCTTCTTGTGCTGGGAAGCATGAAGTACATTTAAATGACACAACCTCGAGGTATACGTTTGCACCTTCAGAACTATTTTTTCTTCATGTTCTGGCTGAAATATTGACATGGTGTTTGAGGTAGTACTGGGAGGAAGGATTAACCAAATTATTCTATCTAGTGGAGAAGGCATGCATTACCATAACTAGTCATCTTAGCATTTCTTAAGTGAAGATTTCAAAATATGGGAACGTAAGCACACATAAAAGACATCAAAATAGTCAACACAGAACTTTATTAGAAGCACGAGTTCTCAGTAGTCCTACAGGGCAGTTGCAACCTTACATGTCAAGAAACTATTGAGTCTTCTGCAGTGTAGACTGTTGTAGATTCCACTGAGAGAAGTTCTGCTTTCTAAGTTATTATAAAGATGATGACGACAATGAGTGAGAATAGCAACAGGAATGCTGACACTGATAATAAAGGCACTTTAGGGAGGCTTACTAAGTGTCA